>NC_135331.1:396063-996063 GCF_023851605.1 Tamandua tetradactyla | reverse complement strand
GAAAAAGAAGTACTTGCAAAGTCCTCCTGGGGGAATGGTAAGAAAGAGGGAAAATTCAACTTCCCCATTTAGAGAATTCCTGATATTCTTGCAAGCAGTGGGGACAACCAAATCATAGGCCAAGTCTTATGAAGCAAATCCCACAAAGGATAGGTTAAGCCTACTTAAAACTAGGTCTAAGAGTCACCCTCAGAGAACCTCTTTTGTTGCTCAGATGCAGCCCCTCTCAGCCAACATTGCAAGCGAACTCACTGCTCTTCCCCTCTCTACATGGAACATGACTCCCAGGGTTGTAAACCTCTCTGGCAACAGGGACAGAAATCCTAGAATGAGCTGGGACTCAGGATCAAGGGATTGAGAAAAATTTCTCAACCGAAAGGGGAAAGAGAGAAATGAGACAAAATAAAGTGTCAGTAGCTGAGAAATTTTAAACAGAGTTGAGAGGTTATCCTAGAGGTTATTCTTACGCATTATATAGATATCCCTTTTCAGTTTATGGTGTATTTTAGTGGCTAAAGGGAAGTACCTGAAACTGTAGAGCTGTTCTCCAGTAGCTTTGTTTCTTGAAGATGATTGTATAAAGATATAATATTTACAGTGTGACTGTGTGCTTGTGAAAACCTGCATCTGATGTTTCCTTTATCTAGAGTATGGACAGATGAATAAAAAATATGAATAATAATAATAATAAGGACTCATCTTAGACCCGAGGATACAAACAGACTGAACGTGAAATAACAGAAGAAGATGTTCCATGCAAGCTGAAACCAAAAGAAAACAGGAGTAGCTAAACTAATATCAGACATAATAAACTTTAAATGTGAAGATATGCTAAGAGACAAAGAAGGACACTACATATTAGTAAAAGGGACAATTCACCAAGAAGAAATAGCAATCATAAATGTTTATGCTTCTGATCAAGGAACTCCAAAGCACATGAGGCAAGCACTGGCAAAACATCTCAATAATAAAAGTGGGAGGCTTTGATACACCACTCTCATATAGACAGAACAAGCAAGTAGAGGATCAACAAGGAAAGAGAACTTTGATAAATGAATTAGATCTAACAGACATATATACATCATTACACCCCAAAATACCTGAACATACATTTTTCTCCAATGCTTACAGAACATCTCCAGGAGAGATCATATGCTGGAGCACAAAACAGGTGTTTACAAATTTAAAAAGACTTGAAATTATTCAAAGCACTTTCTCCAATCACACTGGAGTGAAGCTAGAAATGAACAACTACCAAAGAACCAGAACTTTCAAGAACATATGGAGGTTAAATAATGCCTTCTTAAATAACCAGTGGGTTAAAGAAGAAACTGTTAGAGATATTGGTAACTATCTGGAGATGAATGAAAATAAGAATACAACATATTAGAACTAATAGGATGTGGCAAAAGGCAGTGCAGAGAGGGAAATTTATTGCCCTAAAAGCCTATATTAAAAAAGAAGAGCAAAAATGGAGTTAACTGATCATCTGGAGGAACTAATGAAAGAGCAGCAAACTAACCCTAAAGCAAACAAAGAAGAGAATCACAAGATCAAAGCAGCAGAATTAAATGAATTGGAGAACAAAAGAACAGCAGGAAAAAAATCACACAAAAAGAAGTCAGTTCTTTAAGAAAATCAATAAAATTGATGGCCACCTAGCTAGCCTGACAAAGAAAAAAAGAGGGAAGATGCAAATAAACAAAATCAGAGATGCGGGGGTGGGGGGGGGGAGTCATTACCAAGGACTCTGAAGAAATAAAAGCAATCATAAGAGGATACTCTGAACAACTATACACACCAACAAACTAGACAACTTAGAGAAAATGGACAAATTCCTAGAAATGCACAAGCTACACTAACTTGAGAAGAAACAGAAGATCTCAAAAAATGAACTACAAGTAAAGAGGTTCAAGAAATCACCAAAAATCTTCCTACAAAGAAAAGGCAGGGCAAGATGACATTGCAAGGGAATTTGATCAAATATTCCATAAAGAACGAACACCAATCCTGCCCAAATTCTTCCAAAAAACTGAAGAAAAAGGAATACTATCTAACTCATTTTATGACACTAACATCACTCTAATACCAGAACTGCGTAAAAAAGCTATAAGAAAGGAAAACTACAGGCCAGTCATCCTAAATAATATAGATGCAAAAAATTCTCAACAAAATACTAGCAAATCTAATTCAATAACATAATAAAAGAATTATACATCATAACCAAGTGGGGTTTATACCAGGAATACAAGGTGGTTCAACACAAGACAATCAATCAATATAATATAGCACATTAACAAAATGGAAGAGAAAAATTATAATCATCTCAACTGATATTGAAAAAACATTCAACAAAGTTCAACATCTCTTCTTGGGGAGAAAAAAAAAACACTTCAAAAGGTAGGAATCAAAGGAAACGTCCTCAATATGATAAAGAGCATATATGAAAAAACCCAGAAAGCACTGGGTACTCAATGGTGAGAGACGGAAAGCTTCCCCCTAAGATCAGGTACATGACAAGGATGTTCTCTGTCATCACTACTATTCAACAGTGTCCTAGAAATTCTAGCTGGAGCAATCAGGAAGGAAAAAGAAATAAAAGGCATCCAAATCAGAAAGGAAGAAGTAAAACTTTCAGTATTGGCAGATGATACGATCCTATGGCATATACCCAGAAAAGTTGAAAGCTGTGGCACAAATAAACATTTGCACACCAATGTTCACAGCATTATTTACAATTATCGAAGAGATGGCAAAAATCCAAGTGCTCAACTACAGATGTATGGATAAACAAATGTGGTATATACATTCGATGGATTATGCAACAGTAAGATGAAATGACATGACAACATGGGCAAATCCTGAGGACAAACTGCTAAGTGAAATAAGCCAGACATAAAAGGAAGAAGCAGAAAGTGCAGTCTGGCAAATCCCCTGTCTAGCTCTCAATGGGGCTTTAGGTAGAACTGCAATCGCCACATGAGATCCAGGGCTTGGTTTGGAGGGAAGAACTGATATACCAAGTCTAAAAGGGGACTTTCAATGCAAATCTAAATAAATACAAAACCACAGACAAGTGAAAGTCAACTTGCAAAAGAACCTTAAGACCTGCATAAGCACTGGATGCAACAGAAAATCATAAAGCATGCTAAAACTTACACGGCCCAGTCAAATGAGCTAATTAAATCACCAGAAGGGATACAGAATTTTGAACCAATCAAGGATGCTCATAGCAAAATAAAAGATACTAAGAAGATACTAGAATTTTCTTTTTTGGGAGCTTCTTGATGACTGATTCAATTTCTTGTGATTGGTTTGTTGAGGTCATCTATTTCTTCTCGAGTCAATGCTAATTGCTCATACTTTCTAGGAACTTCTTCATTTCATCCACGCTGTCTAGTTCGTTAGCATATAGCTGATCAAAGTATCCTGCTGAAGGAGTATCATGCCTTTCTAGGAACTTCTGCATTTCATCCACGCTGTCGAGTCTGTTAGCATATAGTTGCTCATAGTATCCTGCTGAAGGAATACAGAATGTCCACAGGGCTGACTGTAAATATTCATAAATGGATAGCACAATACTTTCTGATAATATAAGTACACTGAATGAAACTGTGAGTACTGTTGAAGGAGAGGGGCTGGAGGCACATGTGACACTGAAACTTAGGGTATTTATGTGACATCTAAGACTCTGAGTTAGAGCACTGAAGCTATGAAAGTAAGCATTACTCTGTACAGCAACTATTTAAAAAGTTGAAAAAGTGATCAGACTTCAACAAGACAGATGAAAGAAGCTGATCTGGATAGGACTAAGGTAAATCAGAACACAGGGTAAAGGATGTTATGGTCTATGTTTTAAAATTTCAAATTCTGTTAAGACACAAAGGGAGAGATGCTTATTTGGTGCAAAATTTATATTTGGGTAGCGTATTATCTAATTTAATTTGTATGGCCAGTTTAGTTGAAAACCATAATCACATGGAATCTGGAATACAGCATGAGATCTTGTTGGTTTGTATGGATTAGTGTGGTGCTCTGATATATCCCAGAGTAATTTGGGCAGAGAATAAAAGGTATTTGCAAAGTCCCCTTAGGAGACTGGGGAGAAAGAAGGAAATATTAAACTTCTCCGTCTGGGGAATTCCTAATATTCTTGCAAGTAGTGGCCACAACCAATTCAATAGGATAAGCCCTCGATCTTGGGGTTCACCCATATGAAATTTATTCCTGTAAAGGATTATTTAAGCCTCATTTAAACAATCGAAACACGGGGAGCCCAGAATAAGAATGAGGGCCTTTAATCCTGTATAGCTTAATGTAATTCCTAGATATATCCTAGGATATATCAAACAGCTAATCAAAAAGCACTGGCAAAGTCCCTTGAGGGAAGGGAGAAAAAATACTTATCTATTAACCTCTACCACAGGGGAAACCCCTGATTCTATGTCAGATATTAGGCATACCCAAATCAATAGGCCAAGCCCTTGATCTTGAGGCTTACTCTTGTGAAAAGTGTATGTATGTACTGGAGAAGCTTAGCTTACCTATAGTTGTGCCTAAGAGTTCCAGAGGACCTCTTTTGTTGCTCAGATGTAGCCTCACTCTCTCTAAATCCAACTCTGCAAGTGAAATCATTGTCCTCCCACACGGGACATGAAAACCAGGGGTGAAAGTCTCCCTGGCAGCGTGGGAGATGACTCTCAAAGACAAGGCTGGCCCTGGGACCGTGGGATCAACAATGCCATCCTGACCAAAAAGGGGAAAAGAAGTGTAACTAATAAGTATCAGTGGCTGAGAGAGTTCAAATAGAGTTGAGAGGCTACTCTGAAGTTCACGCTTATGCAAGCTTCAGTTAGACTTTGCTACCTATTGTAACATGCCAAACCCCAACCAAAACCATTTCAGCTAATCCTAAAGAACACGTAGGGCAATATATTAAGATCCTACAAAGGTTCCATGCATTAGAGTAACTTTCCAAAACCTACAATCTCCAGATGGGTCCCTGTACTCAATAAGTCCTGAAATCTAGAGGGCCCAGCCTCTCCGGAACATCAGCTAGTTTTATCTTCCTTCCGTATATTACTGGCAGCCCCTTCCAACATGACAAAAGTTAGAACAGTCATAGCCCCAAAACCCCTAAACAGTGGGAGAAAGATCAAAGGTGATGGTGGAGTTATACAGAGAAGGTAGGGTTTAACAAATGAGTATGACTGCTGAATCACTATATTGATATTTCTTTTAGTCTCCAATATCTTAAGGAACGAGAAGTAAAAACCTAAAACTGTGGAATTGTAACCCATGCCAAACTCTGAAATTTGTTCTACAACTATTGTTGTGCTGTACTTTGAAATTTATTGCTTTTTTGTATATATGCTATTTTTCACAAAAAGAAAAAGTCGATTGTGAGGATAAAAAAATACTTATTCCTTCTAGCTTCCAATGTTCTGGAGCAGCTAGAAGGAAAAATCTGAGATGCTGGTATGGTTTGCCTGTGACAAACTCTGGGATCTGTCTTGTAACTACTTGTTGAAAAACACTCTAAAAACTATTGCTTTTTTTCCTTCTTTCCTTTGTATATATGCTATTATATAATAAAAATTTAAAAAAAAAGAAAAAGGATAGGCTAAGGCTACTTAAAATTATGCCTATGAGTAACCCCAGAAAATCTCTTGTTGCTCATATGTGGCCTTTCTCTCTATGCTAATTCAGCATATGAACTCACTGCCCTCCTCCCTACGTGGGGCATGACTCCCAGGGGTGTGGATCTCCCTTGTAACATGGGACACAACTCCTGAGATGAACTGGGACCCAGCATCGTGGGATTGAGAGTCTTCTTGACCAAAAGGGGGAAGAGAGAAATGAGACAAAATAAAGTTTCAGCTGGCTGAGAGATTTTAAACAGAGCTGAGAGGTTAACCCGGAGATTATTCTTAGGCATTATATAGATGTCCCTTTTTAGTTTGTAGTGCATTGTGCTAAGTACCTGAAACTATTGAACTCTGTCCCTTGATTCTTGAAGATAACTGTATAACAATATAGCTTTTATAATGTGAATGTGTGATTCTGAAAGGCTTCCATCTGATGCTCCTTTCATCCAGGATATGGACAGATAAGTAAAAAGAATAAAAATAAATAAATAATGGGTGGGATAATGGGTAAAAAAAATTGGGGTAGACTGAAATACTAGTGGTCAATGAGAGGGAGGGAAACAAGTACAGGATATAAGAGTTTTTTCTTTCTTCTGCTGGAGTGATACAAATGTTCTAAAAATGACCATGTTGATGAATACACAAATACACAACTATGTGATGATATGGTGAGCCCCTGATTGTATACTATGGATGGACTGTAGTATGTGAAGATTTCTCCATGGGAAAAAAATGTAAAGGACAAATAAAAAAGACACTGGAAAAACATAAAAATTCTTAATTTGAAAAAAAAAAGAAAAATAACTGATCTCACAGAGATGAAAGACAGCACAGACCAGATTAAAAGTGTACTAGAGACAAAGTACAGCAGACCTGAGGCAGTACAAAGAATAAGCGAAGAAATAACAAAGATTAGAGCAGAAATAAATGAAATTGAAAACATGAAAACAATAGAGAAAATCAACAAGACCAGAAGTTGGTTCTATGAGAAAATCAACAAGATTGATGGGCCCTTAGCAAGATTGACAAAAAAAAGAAGAGAGAGGATGCAAATAAATAAGATTAGAAATGGAAGAGGAGACATAACTACTGACCTCACAGAAATAAAGGAGGTAATAACAGGATACTATGAACAACTTTACGCTAATAAATACAACAATTTAGATGAAATGGACAGGTTCCTGGAAAGACATGAACAACCAACTTTGACTCAAGAAGAAATAGATGACCTCAACAAACCAATCACAAGTAAAGAGATTGAATTAGTTATTCAAAAGCTCCCTAAAAAGAAAAGTCCAGGACCAGACGGCTTCACATGTGAATTCTATCAAACATTCCAGAAAGAATTAGTACCTACTCTCCTCAAACTCTTCAACATAATCGAAGTGGAGGGAAAACTACCTAATTCATTCTATGAAGCCAACATCACCCTCATACCAAAACCAGGCAAAGATATTACAAAAAAAGAAAACTATAGACCAATCTCTCTAATGAATACTGATGCAAAAATCCTCAATAAAATTCTAGCAAATCGTATCCAACAACACATTAAAATAATTATACATCATGACCAAGTAGGATTCATCCCAGGTATGCAAGGATGGTTCAACATAAGAAAATCAATTAATGTAATACACCATATCAACAAATTAAAGCAGAAAAATCACATGATCATCTCAATTGATGCAGAGAAGGCATTTGACAAGATTCAACATCCTTTTCTGCTGAAAACACTTCAAAAGATAGGAATACAAGGGAACTTCCTTAAAATGATAGAGGGAATATATGAAAAACCCACAGCTAATATCATCCTCAATGGGGAAAAATTGAAAACTTTCCCCCTAAGATCAGGAACAAGACAAGGATGTCCACTATCACCACTATTATTCAACATTGTGTTGGAAGTTCTAGCCAGAGCAATTAGGCAAGAAAAAGAAATACAAGGCATCAAAATTGGAAAGGAAGAAGTAAAACTATCACTGTTTGCAGACGATATGATACTATACGTCGAAAACCCGGAAAAATCCACAACAAAACTATTAGAGCTAATAAATGAGTACAGCAAAGTAGCAGGCTACAAGATCAACATTCAAAAATCTGTAGCTTTTCTATACACTAGTAATGAACAAGCTGAGGGGGAAATCAAGAAACGAATCCCATTTACAATCGCAACTAAAAGAATAAAATACCTAGGAATAAATTTAACCAAAGAGACAAAAAACCTATATAAAGAAAACTACAAAAAACTGCTAAAAGAAATCACAGAAGACCTAAATAGATGGAAGGGCATACCGTGTTCATGGATTCGAAGACTAAATATAATTAAGATGTCAATCCTACCTAAATTGATCTACAGATTCAATGCAATACCAATCAAAATCCCAACAACTTATTTTTCAGAAATAGAAAAACCAATAAGCAAATTTATCTGGAAGGGCAGGTTGCCCCGAATTGCTAAAAACATCTTGAGGGAAAAAAACGAAGCTGGAGGTCTAGCGATGCCGGACTTTAAGGCATATTATGAAGCCACAGTGGTCAAAACAGCATGGTATTGGCATAAAGATAGATATATCGACCAATGGAATCGAATAGAGTGCTCAGATATAGACCCTCTCATCTATGGACATCTAATCTTTGATAAGGCTGTCAAGCCAACTCACCTGGGACAGAACAGTCTCTTCAATAAATGGTTCCTAGAGAACTGGATATCCATAAGTAAAAGAATGAAAGAAGACCCGTATCTCACACCTTATACAAAAATTAACTCAAAATGGATCAAAGATCTAAACATTAGGTCTAAGACCATAAAACAGTTAGAGGAAAATGTTGGGAGATATCTTATGGATCTTACAACTGGAGGCGGTTTTATGGACCTTAAACCTAAAGCAAGAGCACTGAAGAAAGAAATAAATAAATGGGAGCTCCTCAAAATTAAATACTTTTGTGCATCAAAGAACTTCATCAAGAAAGTAGAAAGACAGCCTACACAATGGGAGATAATATTTGGAAACGACATATCAGATAAAGGTCTAGTATCCAGAATTTATAGAGATTGTTCAACTCAACAACAAAAAGACAGCCAACCCAATTACAAAATGGGAAAAAGACTTGAACAGACACCTACCAGAAGAAGAAATACGGATGGCCAAGAGGCACATGAAGAGATGCTCAATGTCCCTGGCCATTAGAGAAATGCAAATCAAAACCACAATGAGATATCATCTCACACCCACCAGAATAGCCATTATCAACAAAACAGAAAATGACAAGTGTTGGAGAGGATGCGGAGAAAGAGGCACACTTATCCACTGTTGGTGGGAATGTCAAAGTGTGCAACCACTGTGGAAGGCAGTTTGGCGGTTCCTCAAAAAGCTGAATATAGAATTGCCATACGACCCAGCAATACCATTGCTAGGTATCTACTCAAAGGACTTAAGGGCAAAGACACAAACGGACATTTGCACACCAATGTTTATAGCAGCGTTATTTACAATTGCAAAGAGATGGAAACAGCCAAAATCTCCATCAACAGAAGAGTGGCTAAACAAACTGTGGTATATACATACGATGGAATATTATGCAGCTTTAAGACAAGATAAACTTATGAACCATGTAATAACATGGATGGACCTAGAGAATATTATGCTGAGTGAATCCAGCCAAAAACTAAAGGACAAATACTGTATGGTCCCACTGATGTGAACGGACATTCGAGAATAAACTTGAAATATGTCATTGGTAACAGAGTTCAGCAGGAGTTAGAAACAGGGTAAGACAATGGGTAATTGAAGCTGAAGGGATACAGACTGTGCAACAGGACTAGATACAAAAACTCAAAAATGGACAGCACAATAATACCTAATTGTAAAGTAATCATGTTAAAACACTGAATGAAGCTGCATCTGAGCTATAGGGTTTTTTTTGTTTTTGTTTGCTTGTTTGTTTGTTTGTTGTTGTTGTTTTTATTATTATTACTACTTTTATTTCTTTTCTTTATATTAACATTTTATATCTTTTTCTGTCGTGTTGCTAGTTCCTCTAAACCGATGCAAATGTACTAAGAAACAATGATCATGCATCTATGTGATGATGTTAAGAATTACTGAGTGCATATGTAGAACGGTACGATTTCTAAATGTTGTGTTAATTTCTTTTTTTTTCTTTCCGTTAATAAAAAAATTAAAAAAAAAAAATAAACGAATTAGAAGATAGGACAACTGAATGTGAATGCATAAAAGTGCAAATGGCAAGAAACATGGAAAAAATGGAAACAGATCTCAGAAAACTTCAGAACACAAAGTGCACAAATATAAGAATAATTAGCATCCCACAATGAGACAAGAAAAGGGATAGGAAGCCTAGTTGAAGAGACAGTGGGAAAAAACTTGCCAACTCTCATAAAAGACACAAATATGCACATCAAAGAAGCCCAACAAACCTCAATAAAATAAATCCAAATAGGACTATTCCAAGACACACACTGATAAGAATGCAAAATACTGAAAAGAAGCAAGAAGTCATGAAAGTAGCAAAGGAAAAGGAATTCACTACATATAAGGGAAACCACGTAAGACTGAACTCAGACTATTCAATGGCCACCGTGGAGGCAAGAGTGCATTGGTATGACATCAGAATCTGAATGGAAATTATTGTCAGGCCAAGAATTCTTTATCATGTCGAGCTATCCTTCAAAATTGAGGGAGTGAGTAAAATCTTCACTGACAAAGACTAAGAGAATCTGTCAACAAGAGATCTGCCCCACAAACTGTAGGGAATTCTGTTGACTGGAAAAAAAAGACAGGAGAGGGAGGCCTGGGGAAAAGTACAGAACTGAAGACTAACAGTTAGTTTAACTTAAAGGATTATAAGACAGAGACAGAAAAGACTATACAGATCTGATAAATAAACGCTAAAGGATAAGATGGTAGAGTCAAGAACTGCTTTTACAGTAATAAGTGACTGTTAATGGACTAAGCTCATCAATTAAAAGAGAGTTTGCAGTGTCTTAAAAAGTTAAATACAGTTTGCATTTGGTCCATCAATTCCACTCCTTATTTTCCCAAGACAAATGAAAGTATATGTCCATATAATGACTTATATGTAAATGTTCATAGAGATTTACTTCTACTAGCCCCAAAACAGAAACATCCCAAATGCCCATCAATAGGTAAACAGATAAACAAGCTGTGTTCATTCCTAGAATGGAATACTAATTAGCAATACAAGAGAATGAACTATCGATACCATGACATGAATGAATAACTACTTATTACGTTGGGTGAAGAAAGCCAGACAAAAATGAATGCATGAGTATAAATGCATAACTCCGTTTATATAAAATTACAGAAATTTTGAACTATCCTACAATGACAGCAGATTGGTGATTGTCTGGAAAAAGGCAGTCAAAGTGGGAGAGCAGGCTTACATACTGGCAGGAGAAAACTTGTGATGACGAAGGAAAGGTTTGTTACCTTCACTATGGGTTCCACAGGTGTGTCCACGTATGTAAACCTGTGTGTGGTGGTCAGCAGCCAAATGGCTTCAACAATACCTGCTTCCTGGACTACAACCTGAATGTAGTCCCCTCCCAGGGTGTACCATGCCAGGCTCGGTCTGTGTGACCAATACCATTTGACAGAAGGGATGGCAAAATCACTTCCAATTTCAGGTTGTAAAGACTGCTGTTTCTTGGGCACTCTCTCTTCCAACTGGGTGTGGGGGGCGGTGAGGGGAGATCGGATGCGGCCATGCTGTGAACAGCTCTATCAAAAGGCCTACGTGACAAGGAAGTAGAACCTCGGCCAATAAGGAACCAAGGCTTTCCCAGAACCAGGTGAATGAGCACGGAAGCAGCTCCCCCAGCCTCAGTGGAGCCTTGAGATGACCAGGACCCAGCCAGCAGCAAGCCTACGACCTTGGGGCACTCTGAGCCAAACCACCTAGCTTTCTGCCTCAGAAACTGTGTGAGATAAATATTTATTGTTCAAATCTGCTAAGTTTGAGGCTAATTTGTTACACAACAGCAGAAAACTTACAAAATATGCCAAACTTACCAAATTACATACTTTAAATATATACATTTATATGTCAATCATACATCAGTAAAGCTTTTAAGAAAGTTGCCTCTGGATTTCCAACAGGACCTAGGCAAGAGTGAGTGTTGAGTAGATGCTTTTGCCCGTCAGTTAAAGAAATAAAATTTCCTGCAGACAGGAAATAAAGTGCAAGGACTACAAGGAACTCTGGGGGATGACAGAAATGTTCCGAACTGTTTCTGGGGCAGTGGTTAATGCAAGTGTATACATTTGTCAAAGCTCACTGAACTAGACACTTCAAATGTATGCACGCATTTGACTGAATATAAATTACACCTCAAAGTTGTTTTTAAAAACTTTCCCTGGTAAATAGGAATTTCCAATGTACTTCAGTCAAGAAATTCCAAAATGTAAACTAATCTGACTTTCTATACAAATTGATAAGTCCAGGAAACAAGAGACACTAGGTAAAAATGAAATACTCTACTTCCTCAAAATTGTTCAGTGGCTACCTGTGCCGGTTTGAAAGGATGTGTGTCCCCTAGAAAAGCTATGTTTTAATCCTAATCCCATTTTGTAAAGGCAGCCGTTTCTTCTAATCCTTATTCAGCATTGCATGCTTGAAACTGTAATTAGATCATCTCCCTGGAGATGTGATGTAATCGAGAGTGGTTGTTAAACTGGATTAGGTGACGGACATGTCTTCACCCACTCAGGTGAGTCCAATAAAAGAGGAAACATTTTGGAGAATAAGAGATTCAGAGAGAGCAGAGAATGCTGCAGCACCACGAAGCGGAGAGTCCACAAGCCAGTGACCTTTGGAGATGAAGAAGGAAAACCCTCCCCACGAGCTTCATGAAACCAGAAGCCAGAACAGAAAGCTAGCAGATGATTCCGTGTTTGTCATGTGCCCTTCCACATGAGAGAGGAACCCAGACCATGTTCACCATGTGCCTTCTCACTTAAGAGAGAAACCCTGAACCTCATCAGCCTTCTTGAACCAAGGTATCTTTCCCTGGATGGATGCCTTAGATTGGACATTTCTATAGACTTGCTTTAATTGGGACATTTTCTCAGCTTTAGAACTGTAAACCAGCAACTTCTTAAATTCCCCCTTTTAAAAGCCATTCTGTTTCTGGTATATTGCATTCCAACAGCTAGCAAACTAGAACACTACCCATAGCTTCAAAGTGAAGTCGCCTATTGTATATAGCTATGGCTAACTTACAGGGCTGTGGCACTCCATTTCTCGTCTTTGGTGCCATGGAGTTGCTCGGAGTTCCGGGGAGGTACCAAGTGACGCACGTACGGCTTAGTGTCTCAGAGTCTAGAGGTACACTTACAGCTTCGGACTGGGTGTGGTTGCTACAGTGGCTTGCAATCTAGGCTCCAATTTTCTTGTGGGTGTTTTCTGGGGGAGACATTGGCATGTTTGTTTTGTTTCCGGCTTGTTTGGTGTGGCATGTTGTCCTCGTGGTTTGTTCAGTTCATTGCATGCCTCTCAGCATCCTTCCTTTCTATGGCTGCACCATATTCCATCACATATGTGTGTTGTTGTTTGCCAAACTGCATCTCCGCTGTTGTGCCCTTGGGCTCCCTCCATCTGCTGGGCGTCATGATGGATGGTGTCTGAAGTGAATGGGCCATGTCCCCCCAGGGTCCTCACCTGGTTGGCAGGACTCTCAGTTTTGGACAATTTTCACTGGTCCACGGAGATGGAGAACTGGGGGGGCCTCACCAGAGATCAGGTCAGGGCTGCCCTTGTCATTTGTCTCTCCCCCTTGTGGTGGTGTGGTGGCGCTGTTGGATATTCCTGTTAACTACAGTCACCTGATTTTTGACAAGGCCTTCCAAGTCTACTCAATCTGGAAAGAATAGTCTCTTCAACAAATGCTGCTGGGAGAACTGGATAGCCATGTGCAAAGAACATAAGAGTACCCCTATCTCACATCGTATACAAATATTAACTCAAAGTGGATGAAAGACCTAAATGTAAAAGCCAAGACTTCAAACTCCTAGAAGAAAAGGTATAGAAGCATCTTCCGGATCTTATGTTAGGCAATGGTTTCTTAGACTTTAAACCAAAAGCGAAAGCAACAAAAGAAAAAAAATAGATAAATAGAATCTCCTCAAAATTAAAAACTTCCATGCATCAAAAGATTTTGTAACAAAAATGAAAAGACAACCTAATTAATGGGAGAAAATATTTGGAAACCAAATGTCTGATATGGGCTTTATAGACAGCATATATAAAGAAATCCCAAAATTCAACAATAAAAAGATAAACAACTCAAAAGTTGGTAAAAGTCTTGAACAGATACTTCTCCAAAGTGGATATAGAAGTGGGGGTGAAGTATCCATAAAGATGCTCAACATCACTAGCTATTAAGTCAATGTGAATCAAACCACAATGAATATCATGTCATACTTACTAGAATAGCTACTGTTAAAAGAACACAAAACTGTAAGTGCTGGAGAGGATGTGAGAAATAGAAATGATTCTTTGCTGGTGGGAATGAAAAAAAATGATGCCGGCGATTTGAGAGACACTGGTCGTTCCTCAGGAAGCTAACTATACCACAGGACCTGACAGCCCTGCTACAAGGTACATAGCTAGAGGAATGGAAAGCAGGAATTTGAACAGCATTTGCAGAGATGTTCATAGCAGCATTACTCACAACTGCCAACACATGGCAGCAACCCAGTGCCCAACAACGGATGAAGGGATAGAGAAAACGTGGTTTATAGGGGTGCGAGGGTAATTCAGTGGTGGAATTCTCATATACCATGCGGGAGACCTGGGTTTGATTCCTGGTCCATACACTTCCCAAACAAACAAACAAGCAAACAAACAAATGAAAAGCCAAACCAAACAAAAATTCAACAAATGGTGCTGCAATAAGGGGATACTCACATGGAAAAGGAATGAAATGGGGCCCCCACCATACAGTATATAAAGAAAAAAAACTGTGGTTTATCCAGCCAATGGAATATCATTCAGCTGTAAAAAGGAATGAAATCCTGATGCATGTGACAGCATGAATAGGTCTTGAGGACACTGTGTTGAGTGAAAAAAGGCAGACACAAAAAGGACAAATATGGTATGATGGCACTGATACAAACTAATTATAATAAGCAAACCCACAGAGTTAGAATCCAGAATATAGGTTAATGGGATAGATTGGGGGTAGAGAATGGTGAACTGATGCTTAATTTGTATAAGTTTTTATTTAGGTTGATTGTAATGCTTTGAAAATGGATGGTGATGATGGCACCACTTTATTGTGAATATAATTAACAGAACTGAATTATAAGTGCAAATGTACTTGAAAGGAGAAATTTTGGATTGTGTATGTTACTAGAATGAAATCTAGTGGTCAGAACATGGACTAAATAACACAGTGAACCCTGCTGTGTATGAAGGACTGGGGTTAACAGTACAAGTATAAGAATGGTCTTTCATGAATTACAAACGACAACTCTAATACAAGGTATTGATAACAGGGTGGTATAATGGGAAAAATACACCTAATGTAAATTATCGACTATAGTTAATAGTAGTATTTTAATGTTTTTACCACCTGTAAAAAAATAAACGAATGCAGACTCAACAATAGGGAGTATATAGGAACACTATCTTTTTCATGATATTCTTTTAAATCTACATCTCACTTCAAAACCCTCTCAGTGTAACATATATATATAATGTATATATGAAGCTGCCAGCTGCCAGCCTCCACAGCACCTCACCAATGTCAGGCCCAGCGGAGGGCACTCAGGGTCACCGTGCCCTCTCCCTGTCGCCCATTCACGCACACAGCCCTGAGACACTTATAATGGCTACTATGATTGGCAAAGGGGATAATGATCTTTTAAACAATGGATGTATTGCACAACCCCTCTGAAGCTCCAAAGAATGTGATGAGGGCAGGGGGATATATTGACCATGGAATTCTGCCCCGAATAACCTGACACAAGAATGACAGAAACGGTGTGGTAGTCGAAACTGATAAAAATGGTTCTAATGAGTCTATTTCAGAATAGTCAAAGCCAGGGGCTGGGCCAAAAGTGAGAGGCAGTAGTGACTCAAGCAGACACTAAGAAACAACAGAGAGGGGCTGTACCAGTCCTAGACAATATTTCATTTTCATAAAATCTCTGCATTCTTATTCTAAAGCCACGTTTTTCCCTGCAACTAAGAAAGCCCTACATAGAATTATGTTACATTACAATCAGATGACTAACTGTGAGACTTTGGGCAAGTTATTTAAACTCTAAACCTTAGTTTCCTTATCTATAAAGGAACATATTAATACCTCTACCTCTTAGGGATGTAATGAGAATTAGATAAACTATGCATATAAAGTCTGGACCATGCATCTGACACTGAAAAATTTCAATAAATGTCTGCTACAGCTATTATAACATCAAAAAATACAGGCTTATTAATCCCTTTCAGAATAAATATACACTATGTCATAAAGTCAGCAACATGCTGAATAAGAAAATGTATACTCTGTTACTAACATATGTATTAAAAAATATTTAAGGTTTATTACTCAGACCAAGTGTTAATAATATAAATGCAATCTAGTGAAAAAAAAAGCACAAAAGAGTACACAACTTTCAAGAAGACAAGGGTAAATACAGGTATCTGCTTACTTGTGCAAAAATAAAGGATAAAGCAGAAACTAATGAGATTGGCTATTACAGAGGGTGGGTAGGAACCAGACAGAAAGAATGAAAGAATATGAAGTAGAGACAATGAAAGAACATGAAGTAGAGAGAAAAGACTGGATGGAAGAGTGATACTTCTGAGTGTAACATCTTTTTATGGTTTTGACTTTTAGAACCATGTTTATGAACCACACTCAAAAAAGTAACAAAATCAGCAGAGATGAGAGAATGGGCCCAAATGGAATACAAACAAACAAATACACTTAATGGTATTAAAAATGAATAATACAACCAGAATTTGCTTAAACCACTCACCCTTCGAGGGACATCTGGGTTGTTTCCAGTTTTTAGCAATCACAAAGTTGCTACAAACAGTTGTTTGTAGATTTCTGGGTAAAGCTAAGTTTTCATTTCTCGCCAAAAAAAGCCCAGAGTTAAGTATAACTCTGTAAGTACACTCATTACCCTCCCCCACTATGTGGGACATGACTTCCAGGGGTGAAAGTCTTCCTGGCAAAACGGGACCTGACTCCCAGGGCTGAGCCTGGCCCTGGGACCATGGGATGGACCATGCCTACCTGACCAAAAGGAGGAAAAGAAATAAGGTATCAGCTGCTGAGAGTCAAGAGGCTACTCTGGTGCCTACTCTTACGCCAATTGCCACAGTATGCCACGCCCCAATCAACAGCCTTCCTGAAAACCCTAAGAAAACCCAAGGTTCTATCTGAGGTTCTATAAAAGTTTTACTTACTGAATTTACTTTTTAGAAACCTAAAACCTCCGGATGATTTAGGAAGCCCTGAAACCCAGAGCTATCAGTCTCTCCAAGAACATCAACTAGCTGCATCCCCCTTCCCCATAATGTCAACACCTCTTTTCAACATAAGTTATGGCCAATACCCCTGAAGATTGGGAAAAGTATCAAATGAGAGAGAGGAGATTTAACAGAGAAGATAGGCTTTAACAAATGAGTGTGACTACAGAATCGTATGTTGATAGTTATTAACTCTAGGGTACTAGAACAGCTAGAAGTAAATTCTTGAAATTATGGAACTGTAACCCATACCATACTCTGACATTTGCTCTAACTACTTGGTACACTATACTTTGAAATTCATTGATTTTCTGCATATTTCACGATAAAAAATGTAAAAAAAAAAAAAAAGGGCAAGAGTGCCACTTTTACTGCCTTGTAAGCCAAGAGTGCGGCCCAAGGTGACGCTGTGCAAGGGGGAGCACGAGCACCCAGGGCACCGCAGACAGGCCTCTCAGACAGGTTTGGGGTTCAAAGAAAGCTGCCCACAGAACATGACAGCTGACCATCAGGCCTCACGGCCTCACACAGCTTCTCCAGCCCAGATCCTGTCCCCACAAGGTGAGACGCAGGCACACACTGCCCCAACATCTCAACGCCTGTGACAAGGATGATGACAGCAGGGTTTCACAAGTGCCAAGCACTGTGCTGGGTGAATTCTCACAAAAGTCCCGTGAAGTAGGTGCTGTGATCATGCCCGTTTTCTAAACTAAGAACAGAGATTAAGTGACTGACTTGAAGTCCCACAACTAACACATGTGAAGCCAGACAGTTGGACTCTAGAATCCTCATTCTCGATCACACAACACTGTCTTTCGGTGCCTCACAGCCAACTCAAATTTAACATTTTGAAAACCCCACTCCTGCGCTTCCTTTCCGTCCAGCCCAAATTGATAAATGGCACCCCCCATGCTTCCATTTGCTCTGGCCCCAAATCTGGGTGTCCTCCTGATGTCTTTCTCTCACTGTGTATCAATTATCAGTAACTTCATTTAGCTTCATATTCAAACACACCCAGAATCCAGCAACGGCTTGCTGCCGACACACTGACCTCAGCCTTCCCCCCGGCTTGTGGGCCACAGTGACAGCCGGGTCTGACGCTGGTCCACCGCCGCGTCCCTAGGCTGTTCTCAAGGACTCTGCCCTAAGGCCCGCGCCCCGGGAGGCTGCTCCGACACGGCTCACTCCTCCAGCCCTCCCCAGTCTCGGGAAGGCCTCCCAGGCCACCTAGTAAAACCGGGCAGCCACGTCCCCTTCTCCCCACCACCGGGCACCGCACCTCCCCTCACTGGCCACGTTCTCCTCCCTGGTGGCGTATCTCTCAACACCCTCTGGGGCGCATCTGTCCATCCCCGCCACCAGACCTAGGCTCTGTGCGGGCATTTTCCTCCAGCACCGCAGCGGCGCTAAAAACGTCTGCTGAACGCACAGACAAAGTCATGTGTTTTCAAGGAACTGGAGGCAACTTCGAAAATCAAAGGAGATGGAAAGAATATTCTGGCAAGACAGAGTAAAGCAGATTTAGGGACAAAAAAACAAAAGCTGCTTTTGGAAGAAAACAAAACCGAAATTGTGTCCGCCAGGTAGAATCTGTCCAACCTTTAAAGTTAACTTCAGGACGGGTGAAGAGAACTGGAAGGGCAGCCGGGAGACTCGGGTCTCAGAACCACCACCCACCGGGTTTGATTTCCGCCTAACGCCGCCTCCTCGGATCGTCGGCTCCGGAAGGCGGGTCGCCTCCACAGCCGCCCCGAGAGGCCTGGGGAGCTGGGCAGGGCGGGGGCGCCGGGCTGGGGCCGGGGGAGCTGGGCAGGGCCGAGGGGTGCCGGGGCCCGGCTGCAGCCGCGAAGGGAGGCCGGGGGGCGCCGGACGGGGCCGCGCGAGAGACGCGGGATCGCGAAGGGCCGATGGGCCTTACCTGGGTGAGGGGCCGGGGCCGGGGCCGCGGCCGCGCGGGGCGGCAGGTCGGGGGCCCCGCCGCGGCTCAGGGCCCGAGGCCGCTTCTCCAGCCGCCGCACCAGCCAGCGCACGGCGATGAGCAGCACCGAGGCGCCCAGCAGCTCCCAGGCCAGCGCCGCCCACTCGGCCGCCGCCAACCGCGGCCACAGCATTGCCGCCGCCCGCGTCCGCCGCCGCCGCCGAGGAGGCCGCGGGGTCCTCGTCGCTCGCCCCGCCCCTGGGCCTGGGGCTGCCCGCGGCTCCGCCTGACGGCAGCGCGTCTCGGGGCGGCGGGAGCGGAGCTGGGGCCGCGGTAAGGGGCGGGGCGCCCGCCGTTGCGTCCGGTGGCCCGGCCTGGGGGGCGGGTGCTACCTCAGCCCTGGGCCCCGCGGCGTCGGGCGGGCGAGGGCGGCGGGCGGGTGCCGAGGATAGCCGGGGCCCGCGGGGCTAAGGACCCGCGGGCGGGCGGCAGCGAGAGGACGCGGGGGCGGGCGCGCGGCATGTGGGGGGCGCGCGGGCCCGGGATTGACGGGGGTCGTGGGCGCGGGGCGCGTGGGAGGCGCGCGGGTCCAGGACTCACGGGGGTCGCGGGCGCCGGGCACGTGGGGGGGCGACTCACCGGGGTCGCGGGTGTGGTGGGGGGAGCGCGGGTCCAGGACTCACGGAGGTCGCGGGCGCCGGGCACGTGGGGGGGCGACTCACCGGGGTCGCGGGTGTGGTGGGGGGCGCGCGGGTTCAGGACTCACGGAGGTCGCGGGCGCCGGGCACGTGGGGGGCGCGGGTCCAGGACTCAAGGGGGTCGCGGACGCCGGGCACGTGGGGGGGCGCGCGGACCCAGGACTCACGAGGGTCGCGGGCGCGGGGTGGGGTGCGGGTGCGGGTGCGGTGTGGGGCGCGCGGACCCGGCCGCCCGGGGGGCCCGGCTGCGTCGGGGGCGCGGGCTGGAGCCAGGCGGTTTGGAGCTGGTTGTGGCGCTTACGCGACTGTATTTGCTTATCAGTGACGTCTGTAACTTTTAAAAGGGGGAAAAAAGAGGAAGTAATGAATGTTTTTGGTAAAGAAACAAATGCTTTCGCTGAAGGGAGCCGCACGGGCCGAGAGCGGCGGCTTGTAGCCGGGTTTCACGCCTCGGGCCCGGCGAAGCAGCGGCCCATACCCCCAGGGGTGAAGAGCGTCCCCGGACCAGAGTGGCCATAGTGACAGCCGCAGTCGCGGCCCAGGCGTCGGCGCCCAGCTGCCGCTCTCCGAGCGCGTCGAAGGGCAGGTGGAGGTCCTGCGGGCGGGCAGCAGGCACGGGGACGGGCGTCGGGCGCCTCTGGTATGGAGGGAATGTCTGCGCCCCTTGGGTAGGTAGTGACATGGGGGTGACACGCATTTGTCAAAACTCATCACCCGGTTCGCCAAAGTTCTGTGCTGTATGTATAAATTGTTTCCGTCCGAAGAGCAATAGAATGCCTTGTTGGAATGAAATCTTAAGTTTGTTGTAATTGTTAAGTACCGTGAAAACAGATGTCTGCCCCTAGCTCACCCAAAATGTGGCCCTTTCATGAGCATGTATCATCGTAGGTGATTCAGACCTGGCTTAGCTGCCCCTGCTGCATGGCTTTGGCTGAGTTACTTAATTTCTCCACTTCTGCTTTCTCAGCTGTTAAGTGTGGAGAACAGCAGCACCTGTCTCACAGGTGATTAAATGAGAAAATACCTGCCAGGCCCTTCCTACAGAGCCCCATGCAGTAAGCTTCACAAGCATTAGCTATTTACTAATTTTGTCATTAATATACCTACGTTATTATATGTGAAGTGTATTAACACTGAATAAGCCTCTTAGAGGCTTTTTTATCGATCATAAATCCAAGTAGTCATAAGAGAACTGATTTTTTTAAATTGTGAATTGTGGTAGAGACAGTTACCACCCAACATCCGTCCCTGTTTCAGGTGTGGACACCCTGCGGCCAGTCCCCCCCCCCCCCCCCCAGCCCTGGGGTCCTGTGAGGGGGCTGAGGCATCAGGACTGGACAGCACTGAGCTGTCGCACTGACCCTTAGCCAGGGAACTCGGGCCTTTGCTTCCTCTCTCCCCTCTGCTCTTTGGAAACTGAGAGGTGAAGGGGGTGCCTAGGCCAGAGAGATGCTATGGACCAAGCAACAGAGACCCTTTTATCCAGAACCATAAAAATACCCTTTGCAGTCCTGTGCTATTACGTGAAATAAACTTTCTCTGATGTTCGCCACTGAATTTGGGGCTCTCTTTTAAAGCCAGCTAACAGGTATTTTAGGACCAGGGTGTTCTGTGGAATCCAGCTAACAAAAAGGGATCCTGTTAAGGTCGTATTTTCATCCCCATCTCATGCAGTGAAATCAGACTAGAACAATTGAGGAAAAGAAGAACAGTGGGTGTCCTATACCTAGTTTTCCAAATGAAAAACCATATCCCATTGCTAAGAAACCAACCCCATTAGTGACCACTATTCTAGTTGGAGATAGAGAATTTGAGGGACAAACTACTGCAAGTAGAAATGAATAGCCAATGAATGAGAAGTTAAAGAGTGCTGAGTGGTTACAGGTTACTAGGGCTGCAGTAGACAGGAACTGGGGTTATTGCTTAATGGGCACCAAGTTGCTGTTTGGGGTGATGAAAAAGGTTCGGCATGGATGGAAGTGATGGGAGCATGATACGGTGAATGTAATTAATATTATTAAATTGTACACAAGATAATGGCTTAAAAAAAAGAGAGTTGGGCAGGTGTGGTAGATTCAGTTGTCAACTTGGCCAGGTGAAGGTGCCTAGATCTATTGCTGTGGACATGAGCCAATGGCGTGTGAACCTCATCTGTCACTGATTACATCTGCAGTTGGCAAGGAGGCGTGCCTGCTGTAATGAATGATGTTTGATTTAACTGGGTGGTGCTTAAATGAGAAAGCGCAACGTAGCACAGCCCAAGCAGCTCAGCATACCTCATCTCGGCACTCACAGCTCAGCCCAGGCCTTTGGAGATGCAGAAAGGAATCACCCTGGGGAAAGCTGTTGGAACCCAGAGGCCTGGAGAGAAGGCCAGCAGAGATCACCCTGTGCCTTCCCACATAAGAAAGAACCTTAGTTGAAAGCTGCCTTTCCTCTGAAGAACTAACGAAATAAATCCCCTTTTATTAAAAGCCAATCCGTCTGGTGTGCTGCATTCCAGCAGCCAGCAAACTAGAACAGTGGGCAATGGTGGCTCAGTGGCAGAATTCTAACCTTCTGTGTCAGAGACCTGGGTTCAATTCCCAGTGCCTACCCATGAAAAAAAAAGAAAAAAAAGTTGCTGTTCTTTCCTGAGCTATAATCCTAAACTGTAGTCTGGCTAACTCCCACCCTAGTCCCTCACCTCACCTCTGACCCCAGATGGAGGGGTTAGGAACTGCCTGAGTGGGACTGTCTGTCACATGCCTGTGTGGCTGTTCCAAGAGGATGGAGGGATGTGGCTTGTTTGAGGAATTAAGAAAAACTGAGGATGGTACAAGATGTAGCTAGAAAGAGAGGCCAAGCCCAAAGATGGGGATTCTTTGGTGGGGCGCAGGGAGACCTTGGGAGGACCAGGGGAGATGTGTGTGAAAGAGGTGGTGCTCTGATGGGGAAGGCGTGTGGGCAGGGACCACGTGGACGAGCATAGCCACTGTGAGGGGTGCTGGCTGAGGCACCACCCCGACTGTACTTCCATAATGATCCGGCACTTCAGAACAAACCGTGAGGAAAACATCAACGACCAGGTAAACCCAGCCAGATTGCTTAGTATAGCTACTGTGAAGTGCAAAGAATTATGCTGAATCTACAATATCTTCACAGCAACTGTTAGCAAGTTTCAAAGCAAAATTTAGACATATTTTAATTTAATCATCTCTACAGACTGAGGTAGGTGGAGCAAAGTGATACCATCCTCACTTAACACATTAAGGAAACAGGCTAAGGAACAAGCCCTAGCAGGGAGTAGGTAATGATTTCTTTGACTTTATTTTCAATATCTGTTGGGTTTGCTTATGTTAAAGGATGTATGTCCAGTAGGCTATTATCAATAAATAAATGTGCGCCCTGTGGAAACCCAGCTGCACGTGATGCCCCACAGTCGGGGCTCCTGAGGGAGATGGGCACCCACGCCGGGTGGAGCAGGGAAGCCCAAGTGCAGCATCCAGAAGCTGTGCGCACAGGAGGATACCGTGCGCTTCCGGGAGGACCATCCAGAGCCGAGGGGCTGTGCCTCCTGGCAAGGAGTGCCTGAGAAAAGCCCAAGTCGCGAAGGGGCCAAGACAGTCTGGCTTCTCCCTACCCCTAACCTGCCTCTGGGTGAGCTCAGCAGGAGCCTTGCAAGCAAGGGAACACGGTGGGCACACACGGGCATGCAGTTCAGTCAGCATAGGCGGGGTTATGCTGCAGTACAATCCCCAATCTCAAGAGGCACAGAAGAATGATGGTTTATTTCTTGCTTGTTGTTCGCGTTCCTCCTGGGCTTGCTGCTCTGGGGCTCACATGAATGGACACGGGCTCTGCAGCAGAGCACGCTCCCTGCCAAGCCCCTGGGCTGGAGCTGGGCATGTGTTTCTCGCAAGCCCACGAGGGCCCTGAAGTCATATTCTGCCATCTCCCTGGAAGACAGAGAAGTGAGAATATTTGGTGTATCTCCCTCCTCATTACTACAGAGCTCAATAAATGTTGGCTGAATTAACTAAGAAAGCTGGAAAGGGAGATTTGATTTGGGCCAGATTGTAAATGGTTAGAAAGCCAAGCGGGTATTGAACTTGATCCTGCAGGGACCAGCGCGTCACTGAAGGTTTTAAGCGCCAGAATGACCCAATCAAGTAAGTCCTTTAATGTAGGAATGAGGGAAAGAGGATTCTGTAGGCCAGGAGACCAATCACAGGACTGTTTCATGACTACAATTCTAAGTTGATCCCAAGAAACAAGGGGTGTGACGTCCACAGTCACAGTGGAGGAGCTGTGTACGGGGACAGCTGATGGCAGCTGAGACAGGGCAGATGAGAGTCCTAAACCTTTAGATTCAGAGAACAGACCTGACAGTGAGGCATTCAGCTTTCTGCACACTGAGAATAGTACTGGAGAAATGCATGTGAAATTTCCACCAAGTGACAGAAATGCACATTGAAGGTCACGAGGGGTCTTTCCTGCAGATGAACCGTGGGTCACTGTTAAGCCTGGTGCTGTTCCTCTGTGGAGTTCTGCCACATTCTTAGGGTGTTTAGATAGGATGCTCAAAAATATTTTATTGAAAGGTAAGATCTGGCCCAAATTATGTGTTAAGAAAAAAAAAAGCCCCTGAATCATTCACTTGGTGATTTCCAAACCAAGTGAAGGAGGGTGAATCCCTCAGCCATGGGTGGGGAGCTTCTTTCAGCCGCACCTGCTGCCCTGGGCAACATATGCTGCAGTCCCCCACGCCCCGGCTATGTACACCGCAGCCCGAGCCTGAGAAGCCCGCGCTGGACGCTGGGCCGTGAGCACTAGGCCTGGAGCCTGTACACACACCTCAACCTTGACGAGCTCCAGTGCAGGGTTTTCAGCTGTGACATGCAGCGTACAGCTGTGGACTAGGTACCCAGAGCGGTGGTGCTGTGCCTACCCAGCCTGGGCCCCTCAGCTGTGCAGGCCAATCTGTGAGCAGAAGGCACCATAGGCAATGGCAGAGCCAGCTCAGCAAAGGTTCACCACCTCCTATTGCTTCCGTGAAAAATGCCGTTTTCAAACACACTTTGTCCCCGACTCTGCACCATAAACTGTCTAGGGAAAACCTAGTATAAAGGCAATCAGAAAGATCGCCAATAAATGCTTTTCATTTTAGGACTTACAGATCGTTGAGAGTTTTTTAGAAAATGCATGGGGACTCTCCTGATAAAAATCGTTATCAATGAAACTGGATAGTATAAATGATCGTATTATATATTTCCCATATAATGTGCATCCCATATGAGACTTCTGAGGGACCTGGTTATTGTTTAACACTGGTGAATCAGCTGCTTTGCACTGCCTGCTCTCCACTTAGCTCAGCTATTCATCCATCTGCTGAAACTGCTCTTGCAGTCCACGCTAAGCGAGTCTCTAAGAGATGCAGCACACAACAGCTCTCTGGTAAGTGGACTCAGCTTAGAAAATAAATTCACCAAGAAGCTTGTTCAGTGCTCACAAACACAAATGTTTTCGCAACTTTATAAGCAAAAGGAAAAATTTCAGACACATGTAAGCCCTCTTAATGAGTGCTGTGGACAAAGCAGGTTGCATCCTCAATGTTTCAGGAAGGTAAGGCCACCCCAGAAGGAGGTCAGCAATTTTCATTACAACTGTGCAGTGCACGTACCACCTGACCCCGTACCACTAAAAAGTGGCTTCGGGAAAATATATCTAAGCCCCACCAAAAAATCACATCCTGGGGTTAGCTGTCTACCCCTTTTCTATACACTTTTTACTATGCTGATTATTAAAGGGATAACATTTAACGGAAAACTCAACACCTGGCTGTGTCTTACTGACAAGACATAAAGTGTGGATGAAAAAGACAGGAGGGATTGGGGGTCACAACACTGGGACAGAGGGTTGGAGACCCAGGGGAGAACAGACGGGCCCCCAGTCCGGGCAGCTTGCCATCCTCTCCTCTTGCTCACGATGTGCATTCTCTGCTGTCCTATAAACCCTTCCCTAGTTTTATACTCACTTATATTAAGGTAGTAAGTTAGTTTAACCTCAGTATTATTACTGTATAACTCTATGAATTTATGTGTATTACTTTGTGCAACTGTACATATCATCTTATGAATTTATGTATGAAATTATGTACTCCTAATGTATGTAGAAAGTAGGAAGTAAAACAAAATGTCAGCGTGTCTGCTTGCCCCTGCTCGTGTCCACACACCTTGTCCCTGGTTGCGTCCGTGGAACAAGGGTCCTCTGCGCATGTCCCACCTAAAACAAAAGAAATTCTGTACCTTTCCAGTGTTTACCGCCCATTCCTATAGTAACTCCTGCCTTGCTCACTAGCCTCTATGATCCAGAAACAAAGAAAGTTTGGGCCTCAGACTTTGGACGGGAGTCCTCTGAGACTGCCGGAAATAAGTTTTGTCCACGTCTCAGAGGCTCCAGTGCTTTCTGGGGTGTCATTTGGAGTTTCCCACTGCTACAGTATATGTCAACAAGTGAAGCAGGGGCTGAAGAAGGAAGAAATATGGGTAAAGTGCTACTCTATTGCTGTCGTCAAAAATAAGAAGTTAGATTTTACAACCCATCTGAAATGAAAACTTTGGCAGAACAGTAAAACTCTCTCTTAAAACAAGGCATTACAACAGAGTATTTAACAACACGAGATAAAAAAAGTTACAACATATACTTAATATATAACAAAATATACTTAAATGTTAAAATGAACCCCCCCAATGAAATATGGAAATCTTTACCAAAAAATAGTTTATTACACAAAATTTAAGGAATTCCCAAGCACACTTACGTTAAAAAGAAAAATAACATGGTTTTACAAGTCACAATTCATTGTACATGGGTCACCTTTCCCTTAAAAAGCCGCAATCTGAGGACTCCCCTTCATGAGTAAGTTTTTGATAGAACTCTCCAGAGCCTCTGTAAAATCCTCGCAGATCATGCTGTAACCCAAGACCCTCACCGTGGGGTTTTCAGTCCATGCACTCTGGGCAGCGTTTGAAATGGCCCCTTTGATGGGCTCCACGACCTTCCTTTTCCAGTTCATCCACCTCGTTAGTTCCCAGCAATCTCTATACAGGGCAATGAATGTTCATTCAACAGAAACCAAAGCCCTGGGAGGGAGGGGCGCAGGCGCCGACTGGGGGTCGAGGGCTTCCCAGGCCTGCCACCTGAAAGAGGGATACTCTTTAGCTAAGGGAGGTGGGCCCAGGCATGCCACAGAGCAGACTCAAGAGCCAAGGGCCGGTCAGAGTGGGCAGTTGACGAGAGCCATGCATCTCTAAGGCACCCTGCAGGACGGCCCGTGGTGATCCTGCTGGATGACCTGTGGTGACCTTGCAGGACAGCCCGTGATGAACCTGCAGGACGGCCCGTGGTGACCCTGCCAGATGACCTGTGGTGACCTTGCAGGACAGCCCGTGATGAACCTGCAGGACGGCCCGTGGTGACCCTGCCAGATGACCTGTGGTGACCTTGCAGGACAGCCCGTGATGAACCTGCAGGATGGCCTGTGGTGATCCTGCTGGATGACCTGCGCTGGTCCCGCCACAGGACAGTTTTGTGTGGCACCAACCTGATGCAGCAGCACTGGGAGTCCAGAGGGCACTTGGGAACGGCAGCTTGTTTCCACACATCCCTTTCTCATGTCCCCCTTCTGCCCGCAGAAAGAACGTTTCAAACCCATCGGCTGGAGAACCCTTCTTGGGGTGCAGGCAGCATCCCCAGCCCACCAGGGCAGCAGCAGGAAGGCCCAACAACCCCTTGGGGTGGCTCCCTAAGGAGGCCTGAGGGCCTCAGCTTCGGTAAAAGAGGCCGGGGTGGGGACCCCGGGATGCAGGGAAAGCAGCGGGCCACCGCCCAGAAGCCCCTGGAGGCGCCGGCAAGGCGGAAGCTCCAGGAGACCCACGCAGAGCCCGACGCACAACAGAGGCAGGAGACAGCGGCAGTGTTGGTTCCAACACGTGCGCACTCGCATACGCACATACGTGCGCACACACATCTGCACACACGCACAGAGGATAACACTGAATGAGAAGGAGCGCGATGCCCATCTCCCCTCCCCGCTGCCCTGGCTCAGCCACACGGGCAAGGCGCACTCAAGGCCCGGGGAAGGTGCGCACAGGGCCCGTCTAAGTGCTACTTCCCAGTGTTAAAATTAAAACATAGGATAATAGAGTCAAAATAAAGAATGCACATTACCATTTTTCCTTTCTAATGATACAAAAACGACTTAGCAGAAAGATTTCTGACTTCGGATTTAAAAAGTTAAGATAGATTTATAATGAAGTTTTCAAGTATCATTTCTAGATTAACACTGTACAAACAACATTCATGTTTGAGAAACCCCAATACTTGCTAGAGGTCTTTCTTTAAACATTAACCGTCTCTGCAATGAAGCTACTTTAGCCTCATCAATCAACCTTCCAAGACCGAGTTACAGAGACATGAACGCGGGCAGCTCTGCGCTGCCTCCCCCCACCTCCACAGGCCCTGGGGATGGAGCACTGGCCAGCTCCACGCAGTCCCCCAGTCCACACAGACCCTGCACAGTCCCCCAGTCTGCACAGTTCCCGCACAGTCCCTGCAGTCCCCGCACTTTCCCCGCACAGTCCATGCAGTCCCTGCACAGTCCCCAGTCCCCACGCAGTCCCCACACAGTCCCCACGCAGTCCATGCAGTCCTGGCAGCCCTGCACAGTCCCCGCGGTCCCCACACAGTCCTCGCACAGTCCCCACGCAGTCCCCACACAGTCCTCACACAGTTCCCACAGTCCCCGTGCAGTCCCCACAGTCCCCGCGCAATCCTCAGTTCCCACAGTCCCCGCACAGTCCTCACACAGTCCCCGCAGTCCCCACACAGTAGCTGCGCAGTCCCCACACAGTCCCCGCAGTCTCCATGCAGTCCCTGCACAGTCCCCGCACAGTCCCCGCAGTCCCCGCACAGTCCCTGCACAGTCCCTGCAGTCCCCACATAGTCCCTGCAGAGTTCCCGCACAGTCCCCGCATAGTCCCCATGCAGTCCCCGCAGTGCCTGCACAGTCCCCACACAGTCCCTGCAGTCCATGCACAGTCCCCGCACAGTGCCTGCACAGTCCCCACACAGTCCCTGCAGTCCATGCACAGTCCCCACACAGTCCCTGCACAGTCCCTGCAGTCCCCACAGTCCCCATGCAGTCCCCACACAGTAGCTGCGCAGTCCCCGCACAGTCCCCACACAGTCCCCACGCAGTCCCCGCACAGTCCCCGCACAGTCCCCACACAGTCCCCACAGTCCCCGCAGTCCCCGCGCAGTCCCTGCACAGTCCCCACACAGTCCCTGCAGTCCCCGCACAGTTCCCACACAGTCCCTGCAGTCCCCGCGCAGTCCCTGCACTGTCCCCACACAGTCCCCGCACCGCACAGTCCCCACACAGTCCCCGTGCCGTCCCCGCACAGTCCCCGCAGTCTCCGCACAGTCCCCGCAGTCCCCGCACAGTCCCCGCACAGTCCCTGCAGTCCCCGCGCAGTCCCTGCACTGTCCCCACACAGTCCCCGCACCGCACAGTCCCCACGCAGTCCCCGTGCCGTCCCCGCACAGTCCCCGCACAGTCCCCACACAGTCCCCGCACAGTCCCCACACAGTACCTGCAGTCCCCGCACAGTCCCCATGCAGTCCCCGCACAGTCCCCGCGCAGTCCCCGCACTGTCCCCACACAGTCCCCGCACTGTCCCCACACAGTCCCCGCAGTCCCCGCACAGTCCCCACACAGTCCCTGCAGTCCCCGCACAGCCCCCGCACAGTCCCCGCAGTCCCCGCACAGTCCCCACGCAGTCCCCACACTGTCCCCACACAGTCCCCGCGCCGTCCCCGCACAGTCCCCGCACAGCCCCTGCACAGTCCCCACAGTCCCCGCGCAGTCCCCGCACTGTCCCCACACAGTCCCCACAGTCTCCACACAGTCCCCGCAGTCCACACGCAGTCCCCGTGCAGTCCCCGCACAGTCCCCACGCAGTCCCTGCAGTCCCCACACAGTCCCTGCAGTCCCTGCACAGTCCCCGCACAGTCCCTGCAGTCCCCGCACAGTCCCCACACAGTCCCTGCAGTCCCCGCAGAGTCCCCATGCAGTCCCCGCACAGTCCTTGCAGTCCCTGCACAGTTCCCACACAGTCCCCGCAGTCCCTGCACAGTTCCCACACAGTCCCCGCAGTTCCCACACAGTCCCCATGCAGTCCCCGCACAGTCCCCGTACAGTCCCCACGCAGTCCCCGCACAGTCCCCACACAGTCCCTGCAGTCCCCGCACAGTCCCTGCAGTTCCCGCACAGTCCATGCAGTCTCCACACAGTCCCTGCACAGTCCCCACAGTCCTGACAGTCCCCACACAGTCCCTGCACAGTCCCGACAGTCCCCACACAGTCCATGCAGTCTCCACAGTCCCCGCACAGTCCCGACAGTCCCCACACTGTCCATGCAGTCTCCACACAGTCCCCACACAGTCCCTGCACAGTCCCCGCACAGTCCCGACAGTCCCCACACAGTCCATGCAGTCTCCACACAGTCCCCGCACAGTCCCCACACAGTCCCTGCAGTCTCCACACAGTCCCCGCACAGTCCCTGCAGTCTCCACACAGTCCCCGCACAGTCCCCGGGCAGGACTCATGGCCCTCTTGGCTCTAACACAGGACAGTACACGGCCTCTGGGATTTTCTTGACATTTCAGGGACTTCTAGAATGCCCACTTCATACCAGAGGACATGTCCTGGGGAGGGGCACCCGCACCGCAGGTTCCCACTTGAAAACAAGCCGGGGACGGAGGACAGCAGCTCCGGCAGAGCCCAGCAGCGTGTGGGGTGGGGGTGGGGCTCAAGTAACGCCTGGGGCCTGGCGCTGTGCCCAGCACCCCCCCAGCCCTGTTCTTATCCTGTCCTCAGGCCTCCTTGGCCCTGTCCTGGCCGCAGGTCTGCTCCTCACAGCTTGCCTGCCTGTGCCTGCGGCAACCGTGGCCAGGCAGGGCACTCAGCGTCAGCAGGGACGGGAAACACCAAAATAAACCAGAACCAGAACAACAACAAAAACACCTTCAGTGTGAGAATATTTGGTTTTAGAAGATAGAGTAAAGAAAACAATTACATTTCTTAAAATAGAGTTTTCTGGCGGATATACCTAAATCATACACGTACATTATTTCTTAGTAATAAATTTTCAAAAGGCCATCAAGAAAAAGACAATTCAGGACATTCTTAAATAATATAAGCATATATTTCTTAAAGATTAGATGATTTTCAGTATTTATATACACATCCTATGATGGGATAGCTATTAAAAAAAAAAAGAAAAAGCCACAGGTGCAAAAGAGTTTCATTTCTTCAGGAAAGTAAAGGTCTCAGGGAACCAGGCGGGAAATAAGGTCCTCGCTGCGTGCCCAGGGCTGGCCTGTCCCCGGGGAGTGGCCCGCAGGCAAGCCTCTTCCTGGCCCTGAGACCCTCCCCAACAAGCCACAGACACGCGGGGGTTCCACCGAGATTTAAACCAGGTTTTTACAATGTGGTCATTTCACAGGAAAAGCTGTGGTCTGCAAGGAACTGCTCCTTGGAACCCTTGCCTCTCGCTCTATTATTTCACTCCTTTTTAAAGACAAAAGCAAAACTTATAATTTCATCTCTTAAAAACCACAGAGCACACAATCAAATAAATAACAGTGATAAAAGGAATATTCTTTTACATAGTTACAAACAGCTGGGGAGGTGTGCACATCTGTAAGCTCACTGTCCCCGGGCTTCTCCCGGCGTGCTGTGCTGACTCAGTTTCTCCTTATCATCCCTGGGGTCAGTGTCCTCTCCAGGGGTAGTGGGGCCGGCAGGGTGGCCGTCACCCTGAGCCCACGAGGACAGAGACTCGTGCACAGTGAGGGTGTGAGCCTCCATTTGGCGCTGCAGGCTGTCCATCTCCTGCCTGGGGGAAAAGTAGAGGTAGAAGCATTATGGCCACTGGAAGCCAGGCACCCATGGGGTCAGCCCACCCACACGAGGCTGCATTCACTCGTTGGTCTCTGGCCTCCAGAGGCCGCAGCACAGTTGACTGAGTACGCGAGGCACTGTGGGCACCAAGGCCAGCCCTGCCTGCAGCTCAGCATGTGCGTGCTTTTGCTGTGGGGATCTGGAGTGTAAAAAGGAAAGACCTAGATAGGGCGTCCAACTCACCTCAACCCAGATGGAGTGTCCAACTCTCAGGCATGGGAGTTCACAGGGTCAAGCAGCTACCAGCCACCATGCTCCCTCAGGACCCAGGCACCCATACCCCACATGCACTGCCCACCAGGCCCGAGCAGGGGCTCTGGGGTCATGGGTCTGGCCTTCAAGCATCTCAGGGTGGACCCCAGCACTGTCAGGCTCATCGGTCAAGGGCAGCTGAGTGCTACACATTTCTTACCTTACACTATGGATCTAGGTGCCACATCTGTGTATGAGAATGCTGTACTAAATATGAACCTACTCAAACTTTCCTGGACACTGAAAGCTGTCAGCAAGGAAAGGTCCCTTGAAGCTAAACATGTGATTTTATTTGTCAAGACAAAACAAAATGGAGCACAGACAAAGGAGCCTACTTCAGTTGCTGGAGGCAGCTGTTCAAGTTCCTCAGGGGCTCCTTGCTCACGGCGGGCGGGGGTCTCAGCAGCTCCTCCAGCAGAGAGGCAGGCACAGGGCAATCGGGAATCTTAACTGGGGTCACTGGGTTGGAAGGACTGGCCTCTCCCTTTGGTTCCTTTCTCTGGTTCAGAAAGCACGTTATCAGCATTTCCCCCAGCCCCAGCCCCCACCGCTGCACTGCGATCACACCCGTCACCCAGGCCCACCCCCCCAACCTGCCAGGGTGGACAGCAAGCGCTCTCCCTGTGTCCCCCAGCCCCACCAGAGTGCCCATGGGAAAGGAACAGCCCTACTTATGCTTCATACCAACGGTGCCTGGTAATCACAGGTGCTCAAGAAATGTCGGCTGAATGAATAAATTATTTCTCATGCATATATCAAAGCACAAAACACAAAGTTTTATGTTTTGAACTGCATGGTTTCTCTAGGAACCTGGAGTCTCTGACTCATCAAAAATATCGGCAAAAGGGAGTCACGGGCCATGTCAGTGTTTTGACAGAGCCCTGGCTCCTCGAGGTGGGGGGTGCTCAATCCCAAACTGAAACTCTCATATTGGCAGTTTTCCCTGAAAGCTTCTGAGGTTCTCTAAGAAATTACGTAAAATCTTCAGCTTATCAGACTCCCCTTTTTAGGCTCTTCCAGCACAGCCTCCCTACAGGACCATGTCTGAGGGGAGAGGCCAGCCAAGCCTCCAGGACGCTGAGTCCCCAGCTGCCCAGGCTCGCAGAGATGCCCCTCACAAACCCTCTCCTGCATGGTTTACAAAGTGAAAAGAGGCTTCACTGGGAAAGGCACCGAGGTGAGTGGTGTGGCTCATCCAGGCACAGAACTCCGTATCATCACCAACATGCAGTGCAGACAACGCTCGTAGGTGGGGGTAAGGTCACTGTTTCAGGCTTGAATGACAGGAAGAACCCCGGCCAACCTCCTATCAAAGCCAGTCTGCGGTGCACTGTGGTTCATCAGCAGGGCCCTGGGGTCGACATACCTTCCTGGAGGAGCCTCGTTTCAGCTCCAGCCTCAGCTGCTGGCTCTGCTGCAGCAGAGTCTTCATGCCGTTCTTCAGCTCTGACACTTTAGCCTGGAGCACAGATTTCTCTCTCTGTGTCACAGACAGATCTTCCCGCACCATTTCCAACTCAGACTTCATGTTCTAAGGAAAGTGAAGGCACAGATTTTTCAGCTATTGAAGAAAATCAAAAGCTAAAAGATTTTAAATGCATACTAAGTCCTGGCATGTCACAGGTAATCTAAAGGACTAAAGTACAGCTGACTTTTATACGATGAAATCTGTGATGCTTCCCGTCTCAGCGTATATTCTCCTCCAGCCCTTTAAATCCAACATCCACTTACATCCATTTCTTCAACATTCTCACCCAAGTTTCAGTGTCCCTGCCAGGAACCAGTAATATCCCCAAGTCCAAGTTCTACAATGAACCACCAAGACGCACCTGTTTTAATGCCAAGGGCAGCTACAGGAACAAGCCAAACAATTTCTGGGAAATATGAACAGACTCTAACTGCTGCTCAAGCCACCTGCTCTCAAGTGAGGACTCTTAGCAAGAGGCTTTAAGTAAGCTTTGACCCTTGCCTTGAGCAGCCACGTCTTTATTCACAGAGATGTACCATACACCAGAAAGCCTCCCCCTGCAGGTTCTCACTGGACTTAATGGGATGGCGTTTCTCACACGTTCACACTGTTCAGCCCTGGGGCACAGAGCGTGCTATCAAAACGGGGGGCCAGACCCTTGGGCAGGCTGCCTGAGCCCACCGCCTGCTGACACACACAACAGACCCATCACCCAGAGCCGGCCTCTCGCCCACACAGAACGCATACCTGCAATAACTGCTGTACTCCTTCCAATTCCTTCCTACCCTGATGTTCAGTCAGGTTCAGCTGCTGCTTCAAGGACTGGATTTCTCTCTCCTTCTGATTCAACTCCCATTTGAGGTTTTCAATCTAAAGGAAGAGAAAACTCACATGGCCAAAAGCATTTTAAAATGGGTTTCTTGGACTAGAAAATTGTTCTAATTGTACCTCTGCTTATTGTGATAAAAATTTCTTTTAAAACCAATCAGAAAAAATTTCTTAAAATAAGCACATAAGGAATACACTTGGAAAAAAAATGTTTAAAGCACACAGGGAATGAAACTGCTAAATCAATCAACCAACAGAGAGAACCAGCCTAGTAAGAGCAGGGAAGGCCGTCACCTCTTGGTTCCCCACGGGCTGTCTGCTCAGCTGCTCCTCTAGCTGCTTCTGCAGGAGCTGAAGCTGGGTCCTGGCCTCAGCCAGCTCCTCCTGGAACTGCACTATTTCTTGTGAATGCTTCCCCTCCTGAATCCTAAAACAAAACCAAGAATGAAGTTACAGCGGTTTTCCAACACACCTTTCACCTTTAGGCTTCCATCAGCTGAATGGGAACACTCATTCTGCCCTAGCAGCTGTTCTACGCACTTCACAAGGTATGGTATCAATGAATCCTCACAAGACCCTCTGTGAGCTGGAGGCTCTAGCAACCTGTGTGAAGATCCTCCAGGATCTCACAGGAGGTAGAAGTCAGGATTTGGCCCAGAGCCCAACGAAGCTGGTCCTCGGAGAGGGAGTGGTGACAACACCACAACACTTTCTTGCCACAGCGGCCTGGCCATGCAGGCCATACTGGGTCTGACCTGATGCTGGCTGGGAAGGACTGACACGGAGCCTGAGATGTGCCTCTTGGTGGCTGGGCTGCCCGCGGGTTCTTTCTCAGCCAGGCCCTCAGACAGGATGGGAAGTGGGGAAGGCGGGAATGGTGTGGGGAGAGTACTGTAACTGCAAGAGGAGCTCCAGTGCAGGCTCCCTGCAGACAAGAGTCGGATGCAGAAGACTTCCTGGACTTGCCTCCAAAGCTTGCTGAAACTCAGGGGGCCTCAGTGTGCCATGTGCACTGGCAATCTCAGGGGGATGTGGGGGGCTGTGCCATGCCCACCTCGCATGGCTCTGGAAGGACAACTTTTGTGGTGTGAGTCTCTCCGCCCACCTCCCTGCCCACAGACACGGCACTCACTGCAGGCTGTCAGCCTCCGCCTGCAGCTTCTGCACCAGCTGCTCTTTGGTCGCCAGCTCCTTCTTCACCTCACTCAGCTCCAAGATGGCAGCCTTAAAGTGGCGGCGGCTGTGGCCGGCTTCAGCCTTTGTGGTGGCAACCTGAAGACAAGGATGCCACAATTACAGATGGTCACAGGCAGGAAGCACGAAGGCGTGCCCAGCAGCCACCAGAGCTTTTCGGGGGCAGGCATCCCCAAAAGCATTGCACAGTCCTCAAGCTCCCTAAAGGTCTGCAGCTCCTAGGACCATGGAATGCACACTCACACTCAGGACACACACCTGAGCTCAGGATGCACGCTTACGCTCAGAACACACACCCCATGCTCAGGATGCACGCTCATGCTCAGGTTGCACGCTTGAACTCAGGATGCACACCTGAGCTCAGGAAACGTGCTTAGGATGCATGCTCACACTCAGAATACACGCCCACACTAAGGATGCACGTGCTCAGGATGCACACTTACACTCAGGTTGCACGCTTGCACTCAGGAAGCATGCTCACGCTCAGGATGCACGTGCACAGGATGCATATGCACAATCAAGACGCATATGCTCAGGACGCAAGCCCACGTTCAGGACACATGCATTCAGGATGCACATGCTCAGGAAGCACAATCACACATAAAATGCACGTGCTCAGGATGCACGCCCATGTTCACACACTTGCATTCAGGATGCATGTGCTCAGGATGAACACTCATACTCAGGACACATGCTAGCTCTCAGGATGCACACTTGCACACAGGACATGATGCTCGCCTGCACTCAGGACGCACGTGCTCAGGACATACGCTCAAACTCAGGATGTAAGTGCTCAGGACATATGTTCACGCTCAGGATGCACAGGCAACTCAGGATGCTCATGCTCAGGGCACATTCACACTCAGGACACGTGCTCAGGACGCACATTCACAGCCTGCATGCTCACACTTAGGACTCACATATCAAGATGCACGCTCACACATAAGAGCTATGTGCTCAGGAGGTATATCCACACTCGGAACACACGTATTCAGGATGCACATTCACACTTAGGACGCACACACATTCAGGACACATGTGCTCAGGTTGCAGGTTTGTACTCAAGATGTTCTCTTTCTACACAGTTTTGTGGTTCTCACTGGAAAATCTTTTTCATTGTTGGCATGTTTTGAGGGGAATTTACTTTTCCATCATATCCTCTGTCTTAAAGCTACTGATTATTCTCCATTTATGATGTAACCAGCCTCTTTCCTGAACTTGAATTGCTTTTCATAGTTTAGCAATAAATTATCTCATTTCTAAGAAGACATGCAAATCCTCAGGATGAAACAAAATTTTCCATTTTCTTTTCCAAAAATTTAGTTTTTTGGCTTAGGGTACTAGTAAACACTGTATTTAAAACAAAGGTGGGTGGGCCACGTGGCTCAGCAGGCAGTTGTTCTTGCCCGCCATGCTAGAGACTCGGGGTTCGATTCCTGGTGCCTGCCCATGCAAAAAAAAAACACGAAAGTGGCAGCAGGAACACCGACTTTTAAAAACTAAACCTTTGTATAAGTAGGAAACTTGACTTTATAATTAGGTATGAGGATCTTAAATTACATAAAATCCAGAAACCTTGAAGGAAAAAAAAAAGCTGGTAAATTTGACTGAAATTTTAAATTTCTGAAATAGAAAAATAAAAAGAATCATTACACAAAATATGATGAACTTGAAGAAAAACTGATAAAACATAACAGAGAAGCACACAAGAGCACATCAGAGGGAGGAACACCCAGTGCTGCAGGCACAACTGCGGCCAGGCAGCCGCGGGGGCCTGTCCTTGGTCTTCACGCCGCGGTGGGCGCTCTCAGCACGTGCTGCCTCTGTGCTCAGGACAAGAAGAAGGACCGTGAGCACCGGGTCTAAGCAGAATAATTAAACCACCACTCGCAATAACTGCAGTAGTTTCCATTACCAGCTTTTGAGTTCTGCCTTCTTTGAAGGGAGACTAGGATTAGCACGTGATCCCTGAGCACAGAGAAAAGGCAGAGGCGGAGGGTGGCAGGGCCCGCGCGGACTCTGCTCCCAGAGCTGTGAAAAGGACTCATACTGCTGCAGGTGAGGCGTGTGGTCAAGGACGAGCGGTAATTGTTCATATTCAGATTAGTGTCACAATGCCTTACAGTCTGTTCTTTTAAGAGTGTCTCACTTCCTCACCCAAGAAATAAAGAAACTTTTCTCTTTTAAATATGTAATCAGAGAAAAAAACTTTAAAAGCTGTGTGAAAATCAAAATTATAGGAACTAAACACACCTTATTCTTAGATTGAAATTATTTAATTGTGAAAGTAATTAAAACTTGTAAAATAATTCAAACATTTCCCTTCAAAAATTTAAAGGGAAAAGTGACATCTCCCTTCCCATCTTTCTGAGACATAGTCATTTCTTGTGTATCCCTTTAGAAACCTGCTCTGTATATACCAGTGTGAAAACACACACACACACAGGCTCACTCACACACACTTACTTATTTAGCCCGGGCTGAGAACCCACCCCATGACGGGCGTCCTCAAAAGACTCAAGAGCAGACAGGGCCTGTGACGGAGACTCCCAGGCGAGCGGATGGGCATAGCCCTGGGTGGGGGACTGGCAGGCCTCTCACGAGCCGGCCCTGAAGAGCATCCCACCAGCAGGAAGTGGCACAGGCAAAGGTAAACACAGCCACCTTTCCTGTTAGTTCCGTGAACACCACAGGGTCACAGCTGCTGTGCAGTTTGCTCTGCTAAACTTGGCGCCCCAGGTGGACGCCTCCCTTCGCCTGCATCCGCGCAGCCCTCAGGCTCTGAACCCGGGTGCCTGGACCTGAATTTAGCCCTCGGTGCCCCTCACCATTCCCAGCAGTGCTGGGGCAGCACCTCCATCCTCTGTATACACGAGCGGGACAACTCACAGAGGAAGTCATGGCAGAGAAGGTGGCCTCCCGAGAGGCGCAGCCCGGATGCCACGGTTGGCCCGCAGAAGCTGGGCATACCTGCTCTTGGAGGCTGTGGACTTTCAGCTTTTCTTTTTCTAATGCCGTCTGCAAGATCTGGACCTTCTGCTTCATCTGGCGATCCTCCTCCTCTTTGCGCTGCAGCACTGCCTGCACCTGGGTCACACAGCGAGGGTGTGGGGGTGGGGGGACACGCAGCCAAAACTGCTGACCGAGGGCCTGGCCAGGGAGGGGGCACAAAATCTATTTCTGGAGAACATGTTACAAAATTGGAAATTTGGGATTGAAAGGACTACCATTGTCTGGACACGGCAAGGCACACGGGTGCAAAAACCATGAGAGTGGGGGGGAGTGAGAACAAACAAATCTGCGTGACACTCTGTTGACTGAATACGTCAAGGCTGCAGCCCCGGGGCTCTGGCCACACTGGGCCGCCGCACCCGCTCCCTAGTGACAGATGTGCCCCCAGGGACTGAGGACAAGGTCTGGAGCCCACTGGCAGCTGGAGCCCCCGCCCCTCCTCTGTGGTCTTCAGGTAAGGTCCCTTGCATGCACACAGGACTCTGTGAACCGGAAGACAGTCCACCTGCACCGCCAGGAGCCCACCGCTCCAAAGAGAAGTTACCGAACTCAGCATGCCTGCTCGGCGCCTGCCCTAGGCCAGATGCCAGGGGCCCCAGCTCTACCCCTGGCCTGGCTGGCTCAGTGAACAGTCTTCACAGAGCCCGCAAGTCCTCACCTAGAAGGTAGGGATGCTGACACCTCCCTTGAAGGAGGTTCTAAGGACTAAATACACAAACAGAGATAAAGCCCTTAGAGTACTCCCTGGCCCCCAGCAGCTCACCCTGTCTCAGGGGTACGGCTTGACTACCTGAAGGTTCAGCTGCACGAGGTCGGCCTCTCTCCTGGCTAAGGCCGTCTCCAGGATGCTGTTGTGCTCCCGCAGAGCTGCACTGGACTGTCCCAGACCCGCAAGCCTTCCTCTATCATGCTCTAATTCGAGGGCCAACTTTTTATTCATCTCCTCCAGGCATTTGATCTTTCTCCTAAAGCCTCTGGATTCTTGAAGCTGAAGCAAATCATAGTAACAGTGAAATTACAGACTGTGGTTGAGCTGTCACATACTCCAGTAACAGGTTAGCGATTTTCAACAAATTCCAGCTTAAAGTAAAATGCAACAAAAACATGATGTGAAAACTACCCTGGCTGCAATCTACCCTTGCTGTATGATATGCAAGGCACCCAGTTGCAGTGGGTGCTGCAACTGCTTTCCTGTCACCCACAGCACTTCCTCCCTCACTGCCAGCAGCCAGGGTCTCCTGGGGACAGTGATCTTCTGGAGAAGCACATCCAGGCTGAGCCGCTCATTGCCCCCTCATCTAGGGTTGGTTCTGGGCTGCGCTTCTAACCTGAGCCAGTCTCTTGACATGCATATCAGGACAGGGACAGGGATGTCCCTGTGGGATATGAGCAAAACAACATGCAGTTTTTACTTTGTTATTTGCAACCAAAGCACTCTACCAGAGGGGCCCGTCGTGACTGCTACACGTGTACTGTAGGAAGAGTAGAGGTTAAGAAACACCCTGCTGGGACCCTTCAGCTCCCCTTTACTCATGGCATTGGAGCCCTCATGCATTTTAATGTGGTTTCAGATTCGCTGCTCTGAAGAGAAGCACAGGCAGTTACCTCATCTTCAAGTTCGAGCACCTTCTCCCGGTGCTCCTCCAACTCCTGGCTGGTCAGTGAGATGACCTCCTGAAGCTCCTTCTCCAGCACTACCTTACTGTGACCGACAGTCTGCAGGTCCTCTTCCAGAGCCTGAATTCTCTCCTAACAGCCGAGGTGTGAAGATGGACTTCATGAGCAATTTGTTTGGGGGGATTGTTTTTAAATCAGAAAAAATCATGCAGAAATTATAAAATCCCCACAGACACCCTCCCTGACACAAACTCCCCTATGATTACCACTGCATTACTGTGGGGCCTTCCTCAAGAGTATGAGCCTGTACCAGGACCACAGCTAAGTGATTACCTGCAATCGCAGCTCACAGTAGGGCTCACGTGACAGGCAGCAAGTGACGGGCAAGCATACCTGTCACCATCTGTCAACCCACCCCCAGACCTGGTTCCATCTGAACACACACACACTCAAGCTACAAAACGCTGGCAATCATTCTGAACACAGGCTTGTAACATTTCCCTTTTCTTTATTCTTTTTCTTAGGTTAAAATGTTTACTTAATACTGTAACTTTACTAACATATCATGAATGGTAACTTTAGGAAGATAAGGACTTCATAAATATTCAGAATTCCCTAATAACTGGATGGAGCAACACAAAAGACGCTTCCCAAGTGCCGATCCAATTCTGCTAAGCACAACAACAGAAAAGCAATCTCACCCAGTGTTCTAGTTTGCTACCTGCCAGAACACAACACACCAAAGACGGACTAGCTTTTAATAAAAGGGGATTTATTTCATTAGTTCTTCAAAGGAAAGGCAGCTAACTTTCAACTAAGGTTCTTTCTTATGTGGGAACGCACAGGGTGATCTCTGCTGGCCTTCTCTCCAGGCCTTTGGGTTCCAACAGCTTTCCCCGGGGTGATTCCTTTCTGCTCTCCAAAGGTCTGGGCTGAGCTGCGAGTGCTGAGATGAGGTATGCCAAGCTGCTTGGGCTGCGCTACCTTGCGCTCTCTCATTTAAGCACCAGCCAATTAAGTCAAATGTCATTCACTGCAACAGGCACGCCTCCTAGCCGACTGCAGATGTAATCAGTGACAGATGAGGTTCATGTCCACAGCACACACGTGCACACACAGGTGTCACATTTATGGTGCCAGGCACTCTTCTAAAACCCTCACGTCTCACCTGGTATAATCACCCTAATAAGGCAGTCTGAACACAGCCTCATTTTTGCCTGTTACTGAGGCTCGAGAAGGCAAGTAATCCATTGGTGTGCACCATCTCACAAGAGGTACAGCTGCCCCTGGAGCCCGGGCTCCTCCCCAGCTGTGACCATGGCTGCGTGGCAAGAGGATGATGGACAGCAGCCCATGGGCCGTGCCAGGCGCGCCACCACGTAGCCTGAAGGGGGCACCCACCAGGGGCAGGTTTCAATGTAGAAATGAAATAACAACTGAATAAATATGATTTCCCCTCCCCATTAGTTTATAAATTAACAGAGGGAAGAATGACTTGACAAGAAAACATCATGCATATGCAGCCTCCTCCTACTCGAATTCTTCAACGGATGAAAGACAGAAACACCTCCAGCAATCAACTCCCTGGACTTATGCAAAACAATTCAAGGTAAGTAAGAGGTAGAATTCTACATCTACTCGCAGATGTCAGAGAAAGCCAGGAAGACCCAGAGGCAGCACAGCAGAGGCAAAGAGGCCCATTCCCTGACGGGGCACCTGGCCCTCTCCACGTGGCAGGAAGCGTACTCTCAGGGTGACGAGCTGGCTGCCTTGTGCTCCTGGGGCCTCCCCCCGACAGCCTCTGTGATTTCCACTTGTCCTTGGGACTCCATCCTTTCCTCTTTTGCTAAAATAATCCAAAGGTAAAAGTCTGTCTGGGGTGGGCCACGGTGGCTCAGCAGACAGAATTCTCGCCTGTCATGCCAGAGACCCGGGTTCGATTCCGGATGCCTGTCTATGTAAAAAAAAAAAAAAAAAAAGGCTGTCGGCAAGCGTCAGAACAATTCCAGTCAAATGTCTGTCCCTTTGCAGACTGCTTTCCACATTTAAATCTGGACCCAGCCCTCTTTCCAAGCCTCTAACTAGACATTTCTTCCTGGGTCTGAATATTTTATACCCACTTCAATCCCAATGTTTCTAAGTGATCTCTACCCAACTCTTACAAAATGATCCTGGGACCTGTCAAGAGACCCACCCTTCAATCCAGAACTCCACAAACATAAGCCATCCCTGTTCTGGCTCTGTGGGCCACCCTAGCCATCCATGCTCCCTTCCACACCCAAGTAGGCGAGACCAGGGTGCCTCTGCAACTTCTCCCAGATGCCCCCTTGGGATTCCCATTTTTCTAGCCCTTTTTGGCTCTTACCATCTTACAACTATTGTAACAATTCACCTGTCACTGCCCTCTCCTAACCTCGGCTGCCCTTCAAACCACTGCTTTCACTGTCCTACAAAACAAAGGGCACAGGCCCCATCCACAAAATCTTCCAGCCACCCCAGCACAGTCCACACACGCGAACTTTCCAGCCACGCACCCTGCTGCGTGAGGCCCGCCATGGAAAATAAGCTCCCTCTCCTTTCACTCCATGATGCTTTAGGACCAGTTCAAATGTCGCCTCCTCTAAGAAGCCTTCCTGGTCTCTGCCAGGTATTCTCCTCTACCCACGCTTCTCTGCCAGCCCACATCATGGGGCTTCAACTGCCGCCCACACATGCCTGCCTGCCCCCCTGCGGTGGAGAGCTTGGGAGGCCCAGGTGCAAACCTTGAGTCTGCCTCTTCAAAGCCAGGGACCCAATTTCTTCAAGCCCAGGTTCCCCAGCTGAGAAGCAAGTCAATACCATTCATCTCACTGCTTTCTCAGGATAAACTGAGGCAATTTACGTAACTCATCACACAGCCCTGGCAGATACTGACAGCCAAGCAGGTTTTAAACGAAAGGCCACCTACCCTCACCAGTCCTGTCCTTTCTCGCTCAGGACGTCAGAGGAAGGGCTGTCTCTGCGGTGTCGCTTCCCCACACCCCCAGCCCCCGACTCCGGCCAGGGCCATGCCCGCGTGCCTACGTGTAGCGCGAGGCTGCCACCGCCGTCCCCGAGCTGGGCCCGCAGCTGGCTCAGTTCTGCTTCCGCAGCCTCCTTGGCCCCGAGGGCCTCCTGCAGGCGGCGGCTGAGGAGGCCCACGGCGCTCTCGTAGGCCCTGTGCTTGCTCTTCATCTCCTTGTGCGCGCTGCTCAAGTCCGAGCCCAGGCACTTCACCCTCTGCTTCTGCTCCGTGATGGCCCTGGGAGAGCGTGCAGGTGGAGAGACAGGAGGGACCCAGTTAGCCTTCACCGCCACTGAGCTGAATCTTCTAGCGGGCAACAGCAAGTAGGAGCAAAGCCTGTTTCAGAAACCCATCCCTGTGGGTTCTCCCCACCTTCCTCGAGGCACAGGCCCAACCAGGACTCTCCCCAGCTGGGGTCGAGGGGCAGGTGCCTTCCCTTCCCCGAGTCGGCCCCGCCCCCCTGGGAAAACCTGGCGAGTGTCCCTGTCCCAAGGGCTGCTGCAACGCAAGAAGACATTTTCCACTCAATCGGCCCCAGGGCCCAGCACACAGCAGAGGCTCTTCACTGATCTAATATGAAATGTGCCTTGTCCTCCTTTTGGAGTTGTTTTGAAATGATTTTGTGAAAGCAGAGAAATAGTTCCTCTTCAACAAAAGAAAAAAATTTCAAATATTCTTCTTGAATATCAGCAATGTCAAATGAAAGCACATTCATTAGTAAGACGAAGAGTGCTCTGAAAACTACTACTTTTTTCTTTCTTTGCTTTGTATATATGTCATACGATTTTAAAAAGTAAAAAATAAATAAATAAATATTAAGCATATATATATATATATACACACATACACACAATGGAATAGTACTTTACAGTAAAATGGAATTAAATATGGAAACCAGAAACAACATGGATAAATCTAAAAAATATACTTAGTAAGATGAGTCACACAGAAAACATTATACCATAATTTTACTTATAAGAAATTCTAGAAAAGGCAAAATTATAGTGCCAGAAAACATCAGTTAGAGGCTATAGCTTCAGTGGTATAGAATGCAAAGAAATTGTGAAGGTATTGGGCTCTAAACGTGATTGTGATGTGTATCCTATAATTGCATAAATTTCAAATAAAACATTTAAAATAGAAAAAAAAAAGGCAGTACAGGATATATTGTTTGGGCCCCAAAAGAAGGATGTATACAGGTGTGCGTGTATGTGCCCAAGTATATGCATGTGCACCTGTAAAGGTGTATGTGTGCAAACTGGGTGTGTTATGTGTGCATGAAAAGGGTAGGGCGGGGTAAGTTCCGAACATGACCCTGGTCAGGGAGCTGGGACTGGGGGGACCATGCTGCAACAAGCGTGCAGTACAAAAAAACAAATGAACGTAAAAGCAAAATGCAGCCTTTCCAGTTAAGAGGATGCTTAAGCAAAGTTACTTATGAACCGTGGGATCATTCCACGGAGCAAACGACCATCAGATCCCAGTGGAATAAATCTCTTTGAAAAGGTGGAATTCAACACACGAGGCTTCTTTAAGTAAGCCATGCACACCTGAACTTCTCCGCAAGTGCTTTCAAGGACCAGATGACACCACAGGTGACTCGGTCTGGGCGTTCTCTGGGGGTGTCCCCAGCTGTCGGGTCTCGGCATGCAGACCCCGTGCGGGTGTGTCCTTAGCCTCACTCTTACCCAGCACCCGCTCCTCCGAAGCCACGGACTTACTTCCTGGCTTCTTGCTGCAGTTCCTCTATGTGCCGCTTTAAGACCGCATTGGCCTCAGTAAGCGCGCTCATCTGCTCTTTGTCAAACTGCAGAGACTGCAAAAGGCAGAGAGGGAGGGAGGCAGTGAGAAGGCCCTGCCTGCTCCCACAACACCGTCCCTGGATGGGCCCCCGGCCCTTCTATAAAGCACCGTGTGCCCTGAGCCCAGAGGGCTCAGCAGGAAGGGCAGAGAAACATAAGAGCCACCGCACAGCCCTAGTCCCCAACTCCCGGCTCACACCCCGCCACCGCCTCCTGGCCTCTCCCGCGTTTCCTTCTCTGTGGTAAGCATCTGAACTGCATGGGCTACGTCTTCCAGAACCGCTTCATCACAAACATATTCTGATATCGCAACTGAACGGCCCCTATTCTACTTGCTGTACATGTCCCAGGCAGAGCGGGGGGCGGGGTTGGGACTGCTTGACCCTTAGAGACAAGGAAGCCTTAGTGGCTGGAGTGCTAGGCCAGGTCCAGCGCCCACCTCTGTAAGTCCACACTGAACCCCCAACTCTGCTCTCACCAAAGCTTCTCAGGACCCCCAGCACGAAGTCCAGTAACAGCTCTGGCTCCCCACGCCGCAGGTGGCACTGACAGGACTGCATGCTTCGGTGCCCCCTACACTCCTGGCCCCAGCACATGGGTCTCTCAGCAGGCTCCTCCGGTCTACCCAAGCCCCCCAGCTCAGCATCCAGCCTGTGCCCCGCTAACACTTTCCCGACAGGTGGCGGCACCATCCCTGAGGCTTTGAACTCAGTCTGGAAAGAAACACCACCTGCCCATCCCCCGGTCTTGGGAAAGCCCCGCGGCCCAGCTGCCCAGCCTTCTCCCGAGCCTGTGCAATGGGACAATCAATCGGAGGCCAAACCCACCTCCCCGCTGCGCCCCAGGCTACTGTCCTTCGTGCCATATCTATTGGAGGCCAGGGCACTCTTTTCCAGGGGGCCTCTGCCCTTGCCCTTGACCCTTGCTGACTGGCCAGGTGGCCTCATGACGGCCCCAGTTCCACATATGCCCCACAATCCAAGTGTCCGCTGAACACACAAACCCCCAGGCTTTTCCCCCATGGCGTGTGCTTCATGCTGCTGACGCGCCTGCTGCCCAACAGCCCCGCCCCCGCGCACCTGCTCAGCCCCTGGCCTGCCGTGCGGCTGGCCCCACCCTTGGCAGCCCCTGCACAGAGATCTTTCCCCAGCCTTGGGCATGGCTGGAGCCTCACGGTTCAGTTACCAAAGGCCCCTGCACTGGACACCCCAGGGCCAGCAGCAGGCCGCCCTATGAGCATCTCCTTGTCCACGTCCTCTATGAAAGGAGCTCCTTTGTCTGTTCCCTGCACGTGAGCCACGCAAGGGGAAGGCCCTCCACGAGGCCCCAGTGCATACCAGGATACTGAGCCCTCAAAAGCAACTAAGTCGACCCAGGCCCTACCCCCAGACCTGCAGTTGCGCCTCCATCTCGTCACGCTCCTTCTGTGCACACTGCAGCTGCCCTTCGAGTCCGGCCACCTGCTGGTGGACCCGCGAGACCTCCTTTTGCAACCTGGAGTGTTCCACCTCCATGGACTTCCTTTCACCTTGCAGTGTCACTAGCTCCTGCCTCAGCTCCTTCACCTCCGAGTCCAGCCTTCTCTTGGTAGCTTTCAGCTCACTGATGAGCTGGTCCTTGGAGGTAGCGTCCCGCCGGTAGGCTTCCACCATCACCTGTCCAGACAAAACAGAAAAGCTACAGACGGCTTACACAGAAATGTTTGGTCCAACCAGTCTCACCACACGTCTAGGCCTAATTTACTGCGTTTCGTCAAATCTAAGTCACTGTTACTCTGAACTCACTAGTGCTTCCAACTAAACTGCACCAGCATCCTGAGAGGCTGGTGTAACACGCAAAGCACACACCAGCCTTTCGCCATTTACAGCTCATCTGTCCCTGGGACTCCGGGAACTGTGCCTCCTCCAGATGGAACGCCTGGCTCCTCACAGGGCTCTCCCGCTTGCTTCAGTTGTAGAACATCTCACCACTCAGCTACTCTGGGGCCTCTTCTCTCAGAGTCCTCAAAGCACATGATGAAGGGAACCATGGTCACTCATCCAGCAACACACATTCTTCTATCACATTCACGTCTTGCGCCTTTCTGTGTGCCCATAACGTGCTTCAACGCTGAGCCTTGGGGTAAATTCCCCAAAGGCATTTCAGGGAAAAACTCAACAGAGGCAGCAAGAGTGCACAATCCTCTAAAGTGACCAGGGCCGTACCTGTCACTGCAGACCTGTCTGTGGCCTGGCCGCGGAGATGTGCTGGCACAGGGAGCAGACTGGGAATCAGTGATGTGCCCTGAAAGCAGCTTTCATGATGCTAAATGATATATTTGTCTTGATCTTTCTGCTCTATTGCAGAGACTACAACAAAAAGTGTTTCTCTTTCTACACCTATTCCATGTGAAGAAAACCAGCCAAACATCTTACCTTTTGTTGGAGAAACTGCTCCTTGACTTTCTGCGTCTGCCTCTTGAGTGCTGCAGTTTCCTGCTGCAGGTGCCCCACCTGCGAGGGACATGACACACCATACATTATACTAGAAGGTTCCAGAAAGGCACTGTGCCCAGACACTGCCCGACCGGCACCACACTGCTGCACAGGGGAGAAGCAGAGGCTCTGAGCACCACTGCCGGATCCTAAGAGCATGTGGCATGACGAGCCCACCTGCCCTCACTCCTTGCCACTTAAGAAAAGTAAAGACAAAGGAGAGGTATGGGAGGGGAGGGGGCAGGGCAGCAGCAGAGGGGAGGGCATGAGGCACAGAAGCCCCAGGCCTGGGACCAGCCTGGTCCAAACTGGCCAGAGAGAAAAGATCTCAGGGGTGCAGGCCGGACAGGTTCTATTACAGCTTCTCAATCTGCCTCATGACACAGTAACAGCCACAGGGCACAAGGGGATGAGCAGGGGGTAAGCGGCCTGCTCTGGCAAAACTTTATTCCTGAGACCAGTAGGCAGGCCGGGCCTGGTGCCACACTCCTAGGCAGGCAGCCCAGAGGCCAGCCTGTCACAGGACCGCTCCAGCAGGCAGGCCACAACTCAGAACCCGCAGGGGGAACCATGGGGGGCTGGAAATGCTACTTGAACTCTTTGTAAACACCTTTTTAAAGGCCAAGTGGTAGAAACTAGTAAAGCAAAGGAAACACACCATGTGGGTAGGACCTGGCAGGCGCTTGGGGCAGCACTCATCACTTTGCCATGCAAGGACAACTCTGAAGCTCAGCTTGGGAAACTCACACTAAGCAGCCTGGAGCCCTATGCCGCACTCCGCCACAATGGCAGCGACTTCCAGGGTGTGAGGGCCTCTGGGTCCAGGATGGACACCTCACAGCAGTGGGGGGACAAGGAAGGGAACTGCTCCCCGAGGCACAGTGCAGTCCGAGCCTTGTGCAGGCAGGCAGGGGTGGGAGGCTGCCATGTTGGGTGACGAGGCCTGTGCTGCTCCCAGCTCAACTGGCCTCGCGAATCCAGGGCTTTCGGAAAGGAAGCTGACTGGGCGACAGGAAGGTCCCTAATGCCCAGTGTGCCAGCAGGTGACACCTCAGCCAAGGGCAGCCTGGGCCTCAGCTCAGGACAGGACATGTTGGGCTCACACATAAGCAACAACGGCTGCCACTGAATCCCACTGTCAGGGTTCTCCAGATTTCAGGGGACATGGGTCTTACTAAGGTAAAACTGAAATTCACCAAAGAATCCTCACAATTCCTCTACATTACCTCCTTCTACTGCATGTAAACACGCTGTATGGTATGGCAATCTTTGCTTTATTGCATCTACCGTAGAAATTAATTTAGTGCAGGCCAAGGTTTGAAGAGAAAAGGCAGCTGCATTTTATTTACTTTGCCAAAGGGAAACCACTATTCATTTCCCATTGCCCCTGAGCCTAGAGGATGGAATTTAAGGACTTTATTTCTATCTGATACAAATACACCCTCAATATCATTCCTTACTTTTTCTATTCTCCCTGGATTTTCGAGCATGTGCCTACACCAAAACGACACTAGCTGTTGGCCCTGGTAGTGGGGACACTGGCAGTGCAGTGCCACACGCAACAGGGGCAAAGAAAGGCACAAAAGGAAAGAAGCACCAGAAGTTCTGTGTATATTCAAGCAATGTGAAGAATACACAGGTTTTCCTAAACCTGAACTCTTAAGCTACATGTGCCCAGAACCTCGTGTCGCTTGGGGCATTTCTCCCCTAAGCCCCAGGCTCTGTTCACCGTCCAGCAGGGCGGGAGGACTCAGGAAGCAGGTCACTGGCCAGGCTGCTTCCTTACCCACAGGGCCAGGCACTTAGGGACATACAGAAGTTCATAACAAAACACACGTCCCAGGAAACAACCCAGCAAGCACTGTCTACTCTTTCACACACGAATCTGAGTCATAACAAAATGGCAGTAGATAGCTTTACCTGGCTGGACTTTATGGCTAATTCTTGTCTTAACTGCTCTAAAGTTTCTGAAGTTTCCATGGCACTTGCTTCAAATTGTTCTGCTCCCCTGTCCAATTCCTCCTTGCTGCTCTTGGCCGCTTGCAGAGCCACCTCCAAGACAATCTTCTCATTCTGCATGAAGCGGATCGTGTCATCCTTGGAGGCGGCCTCCCCCTGCAGCTCCTCCAGCCGCACCTGCAGTTCGTCATAGCGCGTCTGCAGGTCCCCAAGGGACTGCTCCCGGGTCTGCAAGACCTCCTGGGTCACAGTGAGCTGCTTTATCAGGTCCAGGTGCTCCTGCTGCAAAGCTTCCAGCTGCTGGTCCCGCTGATGCAACGTCAACTTTACCTGAAAAAAAGAGTTCTGAATTCAAGATGGCACCCCTGAATGACACTCCACCCTGCTCCACGAACTTACAGTTTTTCTTGTTCAGGAATTAAAGGACATTGATGAGCACTTTGCAAGTAGTCTCCTTTAATGCAAAGCGTTGCTGTAGAACGAGTAAATCCCCTGTGAGTTTTACAGATGTGCAAGGTGTGCCATGGTGGCCAAGCCTGGGGCTGGGACGACCACAGTGACTCAGGCAACCCAAAGCCAACCTGCCAGCTCAGCCTCCGTAAGAGCCACCAGGTGGCCTGCGCAGTGGGAACACATCAGGGCAGGTCTCGATTCTGTGCTCACTGTGCCGTCTACAACTGTGACCACACTCACCTGCTCCAGCTTCTGCTCCAGGGAGGCCGCAGAGTCAGCCATCTTCTGCAGCTGTTCCTTCTCATCCTCAAACTCTTCCAGCTTCCTCTGAAGGTCCTCTTCCACCATTGTCTTAGCTTCTTGAATCTGAACAAAGGCAGCTTCCTGGTCCAACATGTCAGCCTAGGCCCAGAAAAGAAAGCATTTCTCGTAAGAGCAACATACCACACTTGGCAGCTGCAGACATGATAACCAACAACCCCTGGGAACATGTCCACAGCGAGAGGGTCCCATACCCACACCAAAACCATGTCCGCGGGCCTCAGACTGCAGGTGGCAGAAGGCAGCTGGCACTGACCACTGCTCAAAAGATATGCCTTCAAGCAAGGCACTTCCGATACATGGGTCTCTCTGCCGATACATGGGTCTGCCTAAGGGAAGGGGCTCAAAAGGTATTGTCATTATTTTCCAGAGAGTGAACCTGCGCCCAGTAGCCTGAGGGAGAATGAAACAAGTATACTCATTTCTAATGACATAGAACTCGTATTTTTCTTCCCAAAGACAGGTCTGCCTAGGGTACGTTAGCTACATATTCCTCCAAGCAGCCACTCCAGAGTTTCGGTCTTTGAGGAACTCAAAGACAGTTGAAAGGACCAAAAGGGGCACTGCTTGTTATTCGGGACACCATGCCCGGACTACTGGCTGACCACAGGCCACGGATCCCGAGCAGGTGCCTCATGGGTGCCTGCGGGGAGCAGCAGAGGCCTGCAAGGGAAAAGGCCTCCAGAATGGCCACTGAAGAAATTACTCCATTTATCAGAGAAGAGGAGGTGCTAGAGGAACAGAGGAGCTCTCGAAATCCATTTCTATGCAGAAGAGCACAAGCGCAAGAACCACGACAGTGACCACTGGGCCACGGAGTAGCCCATGGCAGCAAACTGGCCCTCACCTGAGCCTTCCAGCACCACTTCACAGAGGACAGGGGGGCCTGACACAGGATGCAGCATCTATCTCTGTGGGACAGTGCCTGAGATCTCTGCAGCGCTCCCTCCCCCCATGAAGAGACAACACTGACACCACAGATTGGTTTGAGCACAGAACATGGGCACTGGACAGTATGGAGCTGAGAGCAGGAACTGCGCAGTTCCAGGAGTAGCGGCAGTCACCATGCAGCTCCGGGAGTACTGACAGGTACCGCACAGTTCCAGAAACACTGGTAGGTATCACACAGCTCCGGGAACACCAGCAGGTGACAAGCAGCTCCGGGAGAACAGGCAGGGGGCGAGCAGCTCCGGGAGCACTGGCAGGCACCACGCAGCTCCAGGAGCACTGGCAGAGGGCGAGCAGCTCTGGGAGCACTAGCAGGCACCGCACAGCTCCAGGAGCACTGACAGAGGGCGAGCAGCTCTGGGAGCTCTGGCAGGCACCGCACAGCTCCAGGAGCACTGGCAGAGGGCGAGCAGCTCCAGGAGCACTGGCAGGCACCGCACAGCTCCAGGAGCACTGGCAGAGAGCGAGCAGCTCCGGGAGCACTGGCAGGCACCGCACAGCTCCAGGAGCACTGGCAGAGAGCGAGCAGCTCCGGGAGCACTGGTAGGCACTGCACAGCTCCAGGAGCACTAGCAGGTGGCGAGCAGCTCTGGGATGACTGGCAGGTGGCGAGCAGCTCCAGGAGCACTAGCAGGCACCGCACAACTCCAGGAGCACTGGCAGAGGGCGAACGGCTCCGGGAGCACTGGCACACACCACGCAGCTCTGGGAGCACTGAAACACACTGTGCAGCTCTGGGAGCACTGGCAGGGAGCCAGCAGCTTTCAGCCGAGACAGACAGATCCACTCCTTCCACTGGCTGCTGCTGATGGGAAGAAATGGCCTTAGCGCTTTCCTGAGAAGCCATCTGTAAACCACATAGGACACTAGGGACCATGGTAACAAGTATGGCAGGCCTCACATTAAAAAAAAAAATTAATGCATTTTTTTAATTGGAGAAGTTGTAGGTTTACAGAAAAATCATGCAGAAAATACAGAGTTCCCATATACCCATCACATCACACACTTTTCCCTGTTAGCACTATGCATTAATGTGATACCACTGATACAGGAGTGATGTCACAATTATAATATTAACTACAGTTTGCATTAAAATTCACTGTGTAGTGTTGTATAGTCCTAAATTTCTTTAGATTTTATTTTAGCAACATACAGACAATCTAACATTTTGCCATTTAATTCCACTCAATAGGCAATTCAGGGTTGTGAACTGCAATCCCACTGTCCTGCCATCATCACCACCATCCATCCCCAAACCTCTCCCATCACCCCAAACAGAACCTCGGCACCAGGTAAATACTTGATTTCCTACACCCAGTCCAGCCTCTGTAAGCTGTATTCTAGTTTCTGACTCAGTGAAGTTGCTCATCAGAATTATTTCATCACAGTGAGATCATACAATATTTGTCTATATATGTCTGGCTTATTTCACTCATGATGTCTTCAAGGTTCATCGATGTTGTCACATGTATCAGGACTTCACTCCTGTTCTACGGAAGAATAATATTCCATTGTATGTACGTATTACATTTGTTTATCCACCTATCTGTTGATGGACAATTGGGTTGCTTCCATCTTTCAGCCCTTGTGAAAAACGCCGCTATGAAAATCAGTACCCAAATATGTTCCAGTCCTGCTTTCAATTCTGCTGGGCATTGTGCCAGTTTGAAAGGATGTATGTACTCGAGAAAAGTCTTGTTTTAATCACCATTAACCTTGTGGAAGCAACGGTTTCTTCTAATCCCCACTCAGCACTGTAGGTTGGAAACTTGATTAGGTCATCTCCACACAGATGTGACTCATCAGTTTTGAGTATTAAACTTGACGTGTCTCCACCTATTCTATGTGGGTCTTGACTAGTTTACTGGAATCCTTTAAAAGAAGAAGCATTTTGGAGAAAGCTTCAGAATCCCACAGATCCACAAAGCAGAGTTCACCAGCCAGCGACCTTTGGAGATGAGAGGGAGCTTCATGAAACAAGAGGCCTGGAGACAAAGAGAGCAGACGTCACCATGTTCGCCATGTGCCTTTCCAGTTGAGACAGAAACACTAAACTTCACCAGCCTTCTTGAACCAAAATATCTTTCCCTGGATGCCTTAGATTAGACATTTTGATAGACTTGTTCTAACTGGGACATTTTTTCACCCTTAGAACTGTAAACTAGTATATTTGTAGTTAGGGTTCTTTAGAGAAACAGAATCAACAGGGAACACTCGCAAATATAAAATTTATAAAAGTGTCTCACGTGAAGGCAGGAATGCAGAGTCCAAAATCCACAGGGCAGGCTGTGAAGCCTAAGACTCTGATGGAGGGTCTGGATGAACTCTACAGGACAGGCTCGCCAGCGGAAGCAAGAACAGAATCTGTCACTTCTGAATCCTCCTTAAAAGGCTTCCCGTGGGTGGGCCATGATGGCTCAGCAGGCAGAGTTCTTGCCTGCCATGTCAGAGGACCCGGGTTCCTTTCCCGGTGCCTGCCCATGTTAAAAAAAAAAAAGGCTTCCCGTGATTAGATTAAGCATCACTCATTGCAGAAGACACTCCCCTTTGGTTGATTACAAATGGAATCAGCTGTGGATGCAGCTGACGTGATCATGATCTAATTCTACGAAATGTCATCATTGCAACAGACAGGTCAGTCAGCACTTGCCCAACCGGACAAACAGGTACCACAACTTGGCCAAGTTGACACATGAAACTGACCATGACAACTAACAACTTATTAAATTTCCCTTTTTAAAAGCTGTTCCATTTCTGGTACATTGCATTCTGGCAGCTAGTCTTTTCATTCACAAAAGTTCTAATTTTTGATGAAGTCATATTTATCTCATATTTCTTTTGCTCCTCATGCTTTTGTTGTGATCTCTAACAAAACACAAGGTCCTGATGATGCCTCCTTACATTTCCCATTAAAGAGTTTTCTGGTTCTAGTTCTTAATTATAGGTCTTCATCCATTTTGAGTTGATTTTTCATACAATGTAGGAAGGGTTCCACCTTCATTCTTTTGTATATTGAAATCCAGTTTTCCATGATCAAAATAGGAATGTTTGAATTTGCTTTGTGTTTTTAGGTATTAAAAAAATAAAAGAAAAAGAAATTCAATTTTCCCACCACCATTTGTTGAACAGTATTCTTTCCCAAAAGAGTGGACTTGACGCCTTTGTCAAAAATAAATTGTCCAAGTCCCTTTTGGGGGAATAGTGAGAAAGGGGGAAAATTCAACTTCCCCAAGTGGAGAATTCTTGATATTCTCATAAGCAGTAGGACAACCAAAACAACAGGCTGAGCCCCCAATCTTGGGGTTTGTTCATAGGAAACTTAAGCCCACAAAGGATAGGCTGAGCATACTTAAAATTAGGCCTAAGAGTCACCTAAGAGCTCTAAGAGAACCTCTTTTGTTGGTCAGATGTGGCCTCTCTCTCTCAGCCAACATGACATGCAAACTCACTGCCCTCCCCCTCTCTATGTGGGACATGACTCCCAGGGGTGTGGACCTTTCTGGCAACATGGGACAGAAATCCTAGAATGAGCTGAGCATCAAGGGATTGAGAAAACTTTCTCAACCAAAAGGGGGAAGAGCGAAATGAGACAAAATAAAGTGTCAGTGGCTGAGAGATTCCAAACAGAGTCAAGAGGTTATCCTGGAGGCTATTCTTATGCATTAAACAGACCACCTTTTTAGTTAAGGCATAATACAGAGGCTGGAGAGAACTGCCTGAAAATGTAGAGCTGTGTTCCAGTAGCCATGTTTCTTGAAGATGATTGTATAACGATACAGCTTTCACAATGTGACTGTGTGATTGTGAAAACCTTGCATCTGATGCTTCTTTTATCTACCTTATGGAAAGATGAGTAAAACATACAGATTAAAAATAAATAAATAATGGGGGGAACAAATGTTAAATTTAGTAGACTGAAATACTAGTGATCAATGAAAGGGAGGGATAAGGGGTATGGCATGTACGAATTTTTTTTTCCTGTTTTCTTTTTATTTCTTTCTCTGAATTGATGCAAATGTTCTAAGACATAATCATGATGATGAATATACAACTATGTGATGAAAAAAATGTTCATATTGTGTGGTGACTGGTTTTATTAAAAATTTTCAAAAAATCAATTGTCCATAGATGAAGGGGTTTATTTCTGAACTCTTAATTCTATTCCATTGATCTATATAGCTGTTTTGATTACTGTTGCTTAGTGATATGTTTTAAAATCAGGAAATGTGACTTTTTCAACTTTGTTCTTTTTCAAGTTGGTCTTGGCTATTTGTCATCCCTAACTGTCATGGTCGGTTCATGTGTCCACTTGGCCAGGTGGTGGTACCTGTTTGTCTGGTTGGGCAAGTGCTGGCCTGTCTGTAGCAATGAGGACATTTCATAGAATTTAATCATGATTACATTTGCTGCATCCACAGCTGATTCCATTTGTAATCAGCCAAGGGGCATGCCTTCGGAAATGAGTGATGCTTAATCTAATCACTCGAAGTCTTTTAAGGAGGATTCAGAAGAGACAGGCTCTCTTCCTGCTTCAGCCGGTGAGCCCCTCCTGTAGAGTTCGTCCAGACCCTCCATTGGAGTCATCAGCTTCACAGCCTGCCCTACAGATTTTGGACTCTACGTTCCCATGGTTATGTGAGACACTTTTATAAATTTTATATTTATGGATATTTCCCATTGATTCTGTTTCTCTAGAAAACCCTAGCTAATACACCAACCTTTCCATAAACATGATAACTGGCTTCACCATTTCTGGAAGGTAGAATGCTAAAGTTCTAACTGAGATTGCATCGAATCTGTAAATCCTTTTGGGTAGAACTGACAACTTTATACTTCATCTTCCAATTCAAGAACACAAGTCCTTCCATTTATTTAGGTCTTCTCTGATTTCTTTTAGGAATGCTTTGTAGTTCTCCATATACAAGTCCTTGACATCCTTGGTTAAATTTATTCCTAAATATTCCATTCCTTAGGTTGCCACTGTAAATGGAATTTTTCTTGATTTCCTCCTCACACTGCTCATTATTAACATATAGAAACACTATTGATTTTTGCATGTTGACGTTGTATCCTGCCACTGTGCTGAATTCACTGATGAGCTCTGATAGCTTTGTTATAGATTTTTCCAGACTTTCTAAATATAGAAGAGTGCATCTCCAAGCAGAGGTAATTTTACTTCCTCCTTTCCGGTGTGGATGCCTTTAATTCCTTTTTCCTCACCTAACTGCTCTGGTTAGACCTTCCAGAGCAGTGCGGAATGAAAGTGGTAGCCACGGCTGTCCTTCTCTCAGTGTAGATCTTAGAGGGCCCTTTCAGTCCTCACCACTGAGAGAGGCATCAGCTATGAGCTTTTCACATATACCCTTTATCATGGCAAAGAAGTTTCTTTCTACTTATAGCTGTCTGAGTGTATTTATCAAGAAGAGGTGCAGGATTTTATCAAATGCCTTTTCTCTATCAACCTAGATGATCACGTGTCATGCTCCCCCTCCCCACCATTCTCCTATTAATGTGGTACATTATTTCTTGTGTTGAACAACCCTCGCTCATTTGGGATAAATCCCACTTGTTGATGATGTACAATTCTTTTAAAGTTCCACTGGACTTAGTTTGCTGTTATTTTGTTGAAGATTTCTGCAACTATATTCAGAAGGGATATTAGTCTGTCATTTTCTTTTCTTGTGATATCTTTACCTGCCTTTGATATCACAGTGATGTTGACCTCATAAAGTGAGATACGATGTTTATTTCTCTTCAATTTTCTGGAAGAGTCTGAGCAGGATTGGTGTCAATTCTTCTCGGAATGTCTGATAAAATTCACCAGCGGAGCCATCCAGTTCTAGGCTTTTCTTTTTTGGGTATTTTTTTTTTTTCCCCACTGTGTGATGCATTTTATTTGGGAATTTAATTTTTTTAAAGGTGAACAAGGCTCAATTATGAATTAGAAGCCTTAAAACTGCAACTCTTAACCTAAGTGCAAACAACAGTAGATTCCACAACACTGCATTTCTTAGCAGTTCAGAATCCTTTGGTGTTAATCTAATATTTGAAACTACCTTCTTCCTCTGTGGTTGTTGGTTAAAACAAATTAAGTAATGATTCCAATTTCAAGGACAAAATTTACAGTGTGAACTTTGGTAAAACCATAGTTTTGTGCTGGTTTGAAGCTGTTATGTACCCTAGAAAAAGGCAATGTTCTTTTAATCCATTCATGTGGGTTCAGATCTGTTGTGGATGGGACGTTTGGTTAGGTTATTTCAATTTGAGATGTGACCCACTTAATTCAAGGTGGATTTTAATTTTTTTTGCTTGTTTTTGGAGGGGGTCTTAATCTTTTTACTGGAATCCTTTATGAGAGGATAAAGGATGGAAAAAGCCAAGAGAGCTTAGAGAGGAAACCCCGGGAGAAGCTCAGAGAGGACCCACAGGCACTCAGAGAGGCGGTCACTGGAACCTGAAGCTGAAAGCAATGGAAACGCAGGAGAGAAGGACCAGCAGATGGTGCCATGTGCCTTCTCAAATGCAGAGGTGTCCCAGATGCCTGCAGCCTATCTTCAGAGTCCAGGTATCATCCTGTAGATACCTTTTCATGGCCTAAACTATAAATTGTAAGTTAGTACATCTCCATTATTAAAAGCAAATCTATTTCTGGTAGATAGCATTCCGGAAGCTTTAGCAGACCGTAACAGGTACAAATACCCAAGATAATGTTATTAAACAATAAGCTTTTGTCCATTTTCAAAAAAGCTTTGTAGACTAAATTTACATTTTGGGTAGTGCACTACCTAATTTAACTTGTATGGTCAGTTTAGTTGAACACTAGGGGTACATGGAATCTTTATTAGGGCATGAGATTTTGTTGCTTTGTCCAGGTTAGTGTGATGCCCTGATATATCCCAGAGTAACCTGAGCAGTGAATAAAGAAGTATTAGCAAAGTCCCCTTGGGGCACTGATTCTCCCCATTTGGAGAATTTCCGATGTTCCCACAAGCAGTGAGGACAACCAGATCAACGGGCCAAGCCGTCAATCCTGGGGTTCGCCCCTACGAAACTCATTCCTGAAAGGACAGGCCAAGCCCACTTAAAATTAGGCCCCAGAGTCACCCCCAAAGAACCTCCGCCGCTGCTCAGATGTGGTCTCTCTCCCCAAGCCAACCGTGCAGGTGAACTCACTGGCTCTCCCTCTTATGTAGGACATGACTTGCAAGAGTGTAAATCTCCCTGGCAACGTGGGACACAACTCCCAGGGGATGAGCTGGGACCCAGAGAAAGCCCTCTTGACCAAAAGGGGAAGAGAGAAATGAGACAAAATAAAGTTTCAATGGCTAAGAGATTCCAAACAGAATCAAGAGGTCATCCTGGAGGTCACTCCCACGCATTGTATAGATATCCTTTTTAAAGTTTATAGTGTATTGGGTTGGCTGGAGGGAAGTACCCGAAACTGTTGAGCTGTGCTCCAGCAGCCCTGATCCCCAAAGATGACTGTGTAAAGATATAACTTTTACAATGTGACTGTGTGACCGTGAAAACCCCATGTCTAATAATCCTTTTATCCAGTGTATGGACAGATAAGTAAAAAAATATGGAAATAAATAAATAAATAATGAGGGTATAAGGGGTAAAATTGGGTAGATGGAAATACTAATGGTCAGTGAGAGGGAGGGGTAAGGAGTATGGGATGTGTGAGTTTTTCTTTTTATTTCTTTTTCAGGAGCGATGCAAATGTTCCAAAAAGTGATTATGGTGGTGAATATACAACTATGTGACGATACCGCGAGCCACTGATTGTATACTATGTATGGGCTGTTACGATGTATGGGCTGTATGTGTGAAAAGATTTACCAATAAAAATAATTAAAAAAAAAAAAGCTTTGTAGACTTTTGAGACCTATCTTTTGAAAAATCATAAATAAATCATCAATACCTCTCCTCATTCCCTAGTATTTCCCCATTTCAATGAAAAACATTTTTCTACTTATATACCTCAAGGCATTGATTTCTTGAAAATTTTGCAAGCTTGTCCTCTTACTGTCCTCAGAACTCACTAGTGAATTAAACTCTGTATATCTATATATCTCAGCTACTCATTTCTCATTGTGTCCTGTCTTCTTTCACCAGTGGGTTCAAAGTCCTTAGAACAGGTCCTAACATGTTAATTGGTTAAGAAAATACATTTCAAGAATCAAAACAAAGTTACTAGAAGTGAGTACAAAAAAAGAACTTCAAAAGTCTTCCTCTGCACTTAGTGTACGTGATTTCTTGAGCTTCTTTAATTTATTGATGGCAGAAGTTACTGAAATCTCTCCATGAATTTTGTTCTCTCTTGTTCGAACATTTACAGCATTGTTTATCTTTTCTCTTTCTCCAACCACCAAAATAAAATTATACTGAGCCAGCTGTGCATTTTGTATTTTCTTATTTAGTGTACAACTATGATCTAAGTCAACGTCAGCCATGAAACCTTCTTCAAAAAATTCATTGGATACCTGAAGTGCATATTTTTCACAAGTTGGCCCTACAGGGATGACCATTATTTGATGAGGCGAAAGCCAGAAAGGCCATTTTCCCCCATAGTTTTCTGAGAGAATGGCTATCATTCTTTCCACTGACCCCAAAATGGCTCGATGAATGATCACTGGTCTCTTCTTATCACCCCCATCCTTACTAACATAGGTGAGATGAAATCTAATAGGTAGTTGGAAATCCAGCTGAATTGTAATACATTGATGATATCTGCCAATGGCATCCTTGATTTTTATGTTAATTTTAGGACCATAAAATGCTCCATCTCCTGGATTCATATTCCATGGTTTTCCAAACTCCATCAAGCTATTCTGCAGTTGCTTTTCAGCTTGGTCCCACATCTCAATCTCTCCTAGGAAATTTTCAGGTCTTGTCGAGAGATTTAATTGAAAAGAGAGGCCAAATGTTGAGTAAACATGTTTTAAAAACTGTAAACATTTCTTCTTCAATCTGTTTTACTGGAAGTGCCTAACTCGGGTCAAGCCACTTAAAGTCCCTGACAGTTCATTTCTATGAAGAACTCTAAAATCAGCTAATCTAATAGGCATTTCCCTCCAAGATCGTGGATGATGGGCAAACACCAGACAGTGCCCAGGACAATTCATAGGTTTTAAGGCAAAAGTATCCTTTTCAATATCAAAGGTAAACATATTCTCGTTGTAATGCTGCCAGTGGCCCGAGGCTTCCTAGAGTTTACTGTTGTACACATTGGGAGAGAGTACTTCCATGAAGTTACTTTTGTGGTATTCCTCCAGAATGGCAGACTAATAACAGCAAGTATCAATGAAGATGTGTACCAACTGGAATGCTTATATATTTCTGGAAGGAATATAATATGATTCAACCTGAGACACTGAATATACAAATGAACAATGACCAGGAAACCCTAACCCACTATCTGCAACAATCAGTCCATGAAGCTGGCTAGTATCTACAGCAATCAGCCCAGGCCATCAAACAATAGTCCCTAGCAATCAGCGTACATAGCCAGGATATGATCAATATCTGTCAACTTCCCTAATTTCTGCCCCCACTTCCAACTTAAGACCAGCCAAAGAAAGCCAAATATGCTCCCCTAACTAATCACATAGATGTCCTGTGTGCTTTTGGGTGGTTTTTGATAACAGTCTCCTTATTAATTATTGGTTTGTTGAGATCTTCTATTTCTTCTTCAGTCAGTGTAGGTGGCTTGGGTGTTTCTAGGAATTTCTCCATTTCGCCTAGGTTATTTGTTGGTGTATAGTTGTTTACAGTATGCTCTTATGATCCTCTTTATTTCTGTGGGATCAATAGTAATTTCCAGCTTTTTAGATTTTAATTAGTGTCCTCTTTGTTCTTTCTCAGTCTAGCTAAAAGTTTGTTGAATTTATTGCTTTTTTCAAAGAAACTGCATTTAGTTTTGTTCACTTACACTGTTTTTAAAATTCTCTACTTCATTTATCCACACTCTAATCTTTGCTATTTCCTTCCTTCTGCTCATATTGAGTTTAGTTTGCTCGTTTTTCTCACTCCTCCAGTTGTGACGTTAGAACTCCAATTTGAGAGCTTTCCTCTTCTTTAATTTTAAGTGTTAAGAACTGTAAATTTCTCTCTCAGCACTGCTTTGTTTGCATCCTGTGAGTTTTTTGTGCTATTTTTCATTTTCATTTGCTTCAAGATATTTCCTAGTTTCTCTTGTGATTTCTTCTTTGATATATTAATTGTTTAAGAGGATGTGGTTTAATTTCCAAACATTTGTGAATTTTCCATTGTGTTTAGAGAAAATGCATTGTATGATTTCAATATTTTTAAATTTACAAAGACTTGATGACCTAATGTGGTTTTTCCTGGAGAATGCCCTTGTGTACTAGAGAAGAATGCATACTGTGTGGCTGCTGGGTGAATAGTGTTCTACATATGTCTGTTAGGTCTAGGTGGTTAAATTCAAGTCTTCTACTTCCTTATTTATCCTCTGTTTAGATGTTCTATCCATTATTCAATGTGGTATTTTGAATCTCCTACTATTAATGTAAAACTGTCTGTATCTCCTTTCAAATCTGTCATTATGTGCTTTATATTTTAGAGGGCCCAGCTATTAAGGGCATATATATTTCTAATTATTATGTGTTCTTGTTGAGTTGAATCCTTTTTCACTGTATAGGAACTTCTTTGTCCCCCATAACAGTTTTCGACTTCAACTCTATGATATTAGGATATCTACTCCTGATCTCTTGATTATTGTTTGCATGGTATACTTTTGCCATCATTTCACTTTCAACTTACTTGGGTCTTTAAATTTAAGGCTAGTTTCCTGTAAATGGCATATGTTTGGGTCATACTTTTTTATCTATTCTGTCAATCTCTGTCTGTTGACTAGAGAGTTTAATCCATTTATAAGTAAAGTAACTAGTAGTACTACAGGGACTTTATTCTGACATCTTGCGATTTGATCATTGTAAGCCTTATACCTTTTTGTCATTCATTTCTTTCATTAATGCCTACATCCATATTTATTTGTTTGGCTTTGTAGTATACTCTTTTCAGTACCTTTTCATTTCCTTCTTCATACATTTTTCATTTTAGTTAACATGGGCTTAAATTTAACAACCTAAGTCTATTAACAATCACGTTTGATTTGATACCAAATTAATTCGATACCAATTTAACTTCAATTCTATAAATATACACTATATACACCTCCATCCCCCCATCATTTTGTTGTACTTTTTACTAATTATATCTTTATATGCTGTATTCCCAAACCATAGGCCTATCAATACTTTTGTGCATTTGCATTTTAGAACCTCTAAGAAGTAAAAAGGGGTGTTACATGTCTAAAAATACACCAGCATTGGCATTTATAATTACCGGTATGGCTACTTTACCAAAAGTCCTCTCCTCATGCTGCTTCGATTCACTGCTGCGTGTCCTTTCTTTCATATTTCAGCACTGTTTGCCAGGCAGGTGTCATGTGATAAACACCTTCAGCTTTTGCTTACCTAGAAATGTCTTAATCTCTCCCTCATTTTTTAAAGACTCTCCAAGCATACAATTCTTGTCTGGCATTTCTTTTTTTTTTTTTTTAGCACTTTAAATATTTCATCCCACTGCCTTCTTGTCTCCATGGTTTCTACGAGAAACTGGGACTTCATTTTATTAGGACCCATCTAAACATAACACACTACTTTCCTTTTGCAGTCTTCAGAATTCACTCCTGTCCTTGGCATTTCACAGTGTGAGTTCTATTTGTCCAAGCATGGCTCTCTTTGAGTTTAGACTGCATAGGGATGGTCAGGCTTCTTGAATGCACACACTCTGCATTTCATTAAAATGCTGATGGCACAAGACCCTGAAATGGATTTTTGCCATCTCAAAAACCCTAAGGCCCTAAAGAATTATACCCTGCCTTTGCTCTATAAATGGAACAATAAGCCCGGATGATAGCACATCTGTTTACAACATGGTTTACTGAACATTTTAAGCCCACTGTTTCAAAATATGACTACTTGTTGGCAACACAAATAGTCACCCAAGAGCTCTGATGAAGATGTAGAATGAAATGAATGCTGTTTTAGTACCTGCTGGGCAGATTTGAAAGAATTATGTACCCTAGAAAAGCCATGTTTTAATCCTGCTGCCATCTTACAGAGGCAGCCATTTCTTTTAATCCCTATTTAGTACTTGATTTGGTTATTCTCCATAGAGATGTGACTTACCCAATTCTGGGTATTAACCCTGGATTAGAGGGAGATGTGATTCCACCTATTCCAGGTGGCTCTTAATTACTCTACTGGAATCCTTTAAGGAGAAAACATCTTGGAGAAAGTCTTGAGAGCATCACAGCCACAAGAACCATGACAGCTCACGCAGAAATGAAGAAGGAATAGGCCCCAGGGAGTTTCCTGAAATAAGCCTGGAGAGAAAGCCAGCAGATGCCACCATGTTCGTCATGTGCCTTTCCAGTTGAGAGAGAAACTATGAACATCATCAGCCTTCTTGAACCAAGGTATCTCTCCCTGGATGCCTTAGATAGGACATTTCTATAGCCTTGCTTTAATTTAGACACTTTCAGGGCCTTAGAACTATAAACTTACAACTTAATAAACTCCCCCTTTTAAAAGCCACTCCAGTCCTGGTATACTGCATTCTGGCAGCTAGCAAACTAGAACACCTGCTAACATAACATCCATTCTGTAGCCCATGGATCAAGGGGTAATTTCAACTTTCAAGTCTTATTACTGAAGAAATACATTTCATAAGGCTACAGCTGTCATAGACAGTGATTCTTCTGATGGATCTAGGGAAAAAAAAATAGAAAACTATCTGGAAAGGAGCCACCGTTCTAGATGCCCTTAAGAATGTTTGTGATTCATTGGAGGAGGTCAAAATATTAACATGAACAGGAGTCTGGAAGAAGTGGATTCCAACCCTCATGGATGATTTTAAGGGGTTCAATATGTCAATGAAGGAAATAAATACAGATGTGGTGGAAATAGCAAGAGAACTAGAATTAGATGTGGAGCCTGAAGATATGAGTCAATTCCTGCAACTTCAGGATACAAATTCAACAAAAGGAGGAGTTGGCTGAAGGATGAGCAAAGAAAGTGGTTTCTTGAGATAGACTCTATGCTTGGAGGAGATGCTGTGAACACTGATGAAATGACCACAAAGGATTGAGAATATTACATATTTAGTTGATACAGCAGCAGCAGGATTTGAAAGGACTGACCCCCAATTTTGAAAGAAGTTCTACTGTGGGTAAAATGCTATCAAACAACACCGCATGCTATAGAGAAATCCTTCATGGAAGAAAGTGAAGTTGAATTCAACAATGAAGAATCTATGTGGCAAACTTCACTGCTGCTTTATTTTAAGAAACTGCTACAGCCATCCGAGCCTACAGCAGCCACCACCGTGCTCAGTCAGCAGCTGTCAGTATTGAGATGAGATGAGACCCTCCACAGCAAAAAGATGACAACTTGCTTGAGGCTCAGATGATGTTTAGCATTTTTTAGCAATAATGTGTGTGTGTGTGTATCTAATTTTTAGTATGCTGTATTGCGGAGGTCACATTTCATTCTTTTTCCATGGGAGTATCACGTTATTGCAGCACCATATGTTGAATTTTTGTTTGTTTGCTTGTTTGTTTGTGTTTGGGAAGTGCATGGGCCGGGAATCAAACTCAGGTCTCCCACATGGCAAGCGGGAATTCTACTACTGAACAACCCTTGCACCCACTTTCAGCAATACAGTATTTTTCAATTAAAACTCGTACATTGTTTTTTTAGACATAATGCTACTGCGAACTTAATAAACTGCTGTATAGTGTAATGATTACTTTTATACACCTGGGAAACCAAAACTTTGGTGTGACTCGCTTTACTGTAATACTCACTTTATCAGAGTGGTCTGAACCAAATAAACAGTACCTCCAAGGCCTGTCATGAAGGTATGTATATGTATATAATGTTTTTGTAAACAGTTAAGCAGCATGACCCAAATTAAACATCACCACTGCTCCCATCATGCCTCAGTCCTCACCTCGATGTTCTGCAACTGGACAGCAATGCGCTCCTTCTCCTTGATGGACCTGTGCTGTGTCTCTGTCAGCTGGTGGGACAAGGACACGTTCTCAAGCTTCAGGTGCTCCAAGAGCCCCGCCTGGGTCATCTGTCCAACCTTTGAAGAAAAATAAGCCTCAGGGTAAGAAGTGGCTCGATGTGCAGTGCAGAGGCCAGCCGTCTTACCAGAGGTGACACTGGCTTCCCTGCTTGACAATCCCTTGGATGGTGGCTCTCCACTTACACAGGGACAGCCCTGTAGCTCCCTCACGGGATCCTGTCCTGACAGGACTTCACAGACCCACCCCTCGCTGCAGCCACACAACTATGGCACCCTAAAGTTGAGGCCATGTAGGCCTGTGCACCTACAGGGGACAGGCTGGGGCCCAGAGACCAAGGGTCCTTATGTCCAGTGAGACCTATGCAAAACTTCCCATCACAGGTGCACTGGGAGCCTCCACAGGTGAGGGGCATTACCTTACAAAGGACAGCTGTGGGTAGAAGTATGTCCACAATGACCAGACCTAACATGTTCACACACACAAATGGCCCTGCCTGAGTTGACCCTGGATGCTCACCAGGGCGGAACCCTGTTCTTCCCAGGTCGTGGCAATCAAGTCCTAGAAAAAGGTCCAACTTTTAAACTGTAAGTCAGGGTTCATGTGAGAAAGGAGCCCAGTTTTACAGCACCCTAAGAACACTGGCTCCAGGAGGAGCATGTGGTTAGCAGTGAGAAGCAAGGACCCAACAGAAATCAAGAGGCAAACTGGGGCCTTGGCTGCATCCGCCAAGAGCACCCAGAGCTGCCTGGTGTGAGAGAGCTGGGGCTTCCAGGGTCTCAGCAGGAGGCTGCTGGTGATGGACTGCACTTCATGGAAGAGGAGGACAAGTTTCCCTGCTCAGATCCCTTCTGTGGGACTGCAGACAGAGGGGACAATTCAGGTACAGACTATGTCTTAAAGAGACTGGTTATGAACAATGGTTCCAAAGCGTATTTTAAAGAGCAGGTGAGGCTCTCAAACTGCTACTTGCTTTGGTTCTGCATCTATTTTTGTCTTGCAAACTACCTCTCTTACTTATGCCACAATACAGAAATCTGGTTTACAACTTTAAATATTTTATGCCTGATATAAATGCTGTATAGCTTCAAAACAACACTAATTTGTATAACAGTTTATGTCCAAGTATGTTTTAAGTAAAGCAAACATTTCCCTGTAAGGTCCTGACTTAAAATACAGTACATAGTTAAGAAAACTTCTCTTCTATATTTGTGAACTTCAGAGTTATAAAAAAAGGAATCATTTAGAGTATTTTATATCCGCTACTTGAGAAATAAAGTTTTTTTGTGTGTTTGCTTTTTTAATTTTTTTATTAATTAAAAAAATTTAACAACAAACAAAAACATGAACATATCATTCCGTTCTACATATATAATCAGTAATTCAAAATATCGTCACATAGTTGCATATTCATCATTTCTTAGAACATCTGTATCAATTCAGAAAAAGAAATAAAAAGACAACAGAAAAAGAAATAAAACTAAAACAGAAAAAAAAAAGATTATACATACCATACCCCTTACCCCTCACTTTCATTGATCACTACCATTTCAAACTAAATTTATTTTAACATTTGTTCCCCCTATTATTTATTTCAGCTCCCTATTTTCTACCCCCTTCTATCTCCTGGTAACATATATTCTAGATTCTAACTCCATGAGTTTGCTTATTATAGTTAGTTCATATTAGTGGGATCTTACACTAGCTGTCATTTGTGTCTGACTTTTTTCACTCAAATGATGTCCTCAAGATTATCCATGTTATCACGGATTTCAGAACTTCACTCCTTCTTACAACTGAATAATATTCTATTGTGTATATATAGCATATATTGTTTATCAGTCCATCAGTTGATGGACACTTGGGTTGCTTCCATCTTTTGGCAATTGTAAAAAATGCCACTGTGAACATTGGTGTGCAAAAGTTTGTTCACACCCCTGCTTTCAGTATTTCTGAGTATATATCTAATAGCAGGGTTGCTGGATCATATGGAAATTCTATACTTAGTTTCTTGAGGAATTGCCAAACTGTCTTCCACAGCGGCTGCCCCATTGTACCTTCCAACCAGCAGTGAATGAGTGTTTCTGTTTCTTACACATCTTCTCCAACACTTGTAGTTTTCTGGGTTTTTAAATTGTGGCTTTTCTAAGAAACTGTGAAATGATATCTCATTGTATGTGTGTGTGTTTACATTTTTATTGTGAAATATAAAATATATACAAAAAAGCAACACATTTCAAAGTACATTGTAATAAGTAGTTATAGAACAGATTTCAAAGTTTGGTATGGGTTAAGTTCCACAATTTTACGTTTTCCATTTAGATGCTCCATGTGTGTTTGCTTTTTAAACTTACTTTGAAATCATTTCAAACTTATAAAAAATTTCCAAAACTGATGTAAAAATCACAGAGAAATTCAATACAGAAATAAAGTTTGAAAATATATGCTATATTTTAACTGAGGAAAAAGAAAAGAAGGAAGCCACAAATCCTACTGCTGAATTCTACTTACATAAATATCAATTACTAAACAAGAGCAGGCAGGGTCATGGTTTCCCAAACCCCAACCAACATCATTCTGGTTAACTCTAAAGAACACCCAGGGCTCTGAGATTCTACAAAAGTTTCATGTGTGGTTTACTCTCCAGAAACATACAACCTTACCCTGCAGCCTCACCTGAACATAGGTCATTTTGCCCTGCAGCCTCACCTGCAAGTGGGACCCCTCACCCTGCCGCCTCGCCTGCACTTGGGCCATTTCACTCTGCAACCTCACCTGCAGCACGTGGAGCCCTCACCCTGCAGCTTCACCTGAATGTGGGCCGCCTCGCCCTGCGCCTCACCTGGATGTGGGCCATTTCGCCCTGCAGCTTGATCCGGGCTTCCTGTGCCAGGGCCAGCTGCTGCTGGTACCACTGTCGGATACTCTGCAGAGATGCGATCTCAGTCTGAGAGGCCTTCAGTCTGCTGGTCAGTGTCGTGCGCTCCAGCTGCACCTGTTGTAGCTGGTTCTGCAAGGCCGTCATCTGCTGTCTCAAGTCGTGCACTGAAAGTAAGCAAGCAGCGCAAGCTCAGACGGACTATACAACAGGGGAGCTGTAGCCCTGCTCCACAGGTGATACAAGCTGGCCTCCCTGCAGAGGGCATGATACACATTCCCGCAACAGGTGTGAGTGCTGTCACTCCAATCACTGTATGGCATTGCAATGCCAAGCAGCCACCAAGATTCTGCAAGGGCATCTGTGCTGCCCACTATACAGTGAGGCCCCGGGGTCTACATATATAGCTAGCTCTCACTGACAAGGGACAGGGAGGAGACAGGAAGTCACAGGTAACCCTAATCAGAGTAAAGACAAAATCAGTCAAATGTTTTGAAATTAAAATTACTGGTCAATACTAGATCTCTCCTCCAGGCAGCCTGAGACAACACTCCAAATCAAACATTGCTATTTCTGCAACTAAATGTACTAATGTTCATGCTGTGCTGTGAAGTTAAGACCGCAAATAGTCTTTTGAAAGTTTGTGTCAAATTGTGCTGCCAAGTGAGTTCAGCCCAGATAAGGTCTTGCAGCCTGTTAAGCTACAACATTTTTTGGTGCTCAGAGTCTTGGAGATTGTACAATTTCCGTTAAGGGACTGATTATCATTAAATGCTAAAAGACTAAGTAATTAACAGCAATTAAAGCAGTCAATTTTTTTCTTAGCTGGCTTGTTATTTTCTAGTATTAGATTAAAGCCTTGCAGTAGCAGCTCTTCACTTTTTTTTTATGTTTCAGAACACAAACCTAGTTTCGTAAGCCTTATTATAAAGACACAAAAGTTATACGACCTTTGTCATCACCATCAGCTCCATCAAGTTTACCGTTCCCCTTTCTCAGTGTTCCCACAACACTACGAGATGAACCTGGCCTACCTAAGCATCTGTGGGAAGATTGAAGATGTGCATCAACTCTTTACCTCTTGGGCTCTGATCTTCCATCTCTCTCATTTCCACTTCAACCTCTGCTTTCTATTCTTTTATTAGTCTATGTTTTTCCTTTTAATTTTGATTACAGTAACAAATAAACAACCTAACATCTCTCCTTCCAAGCACGGTCGCACCTGTACTTCGGTGCTGTTTATGTTCACACTGTTGTGTGACGTCACCACCCATTATCAAAACTGTTCACTTTGAGCATTAGCTCCCCATTCTCTGCCCCCAGCCTGACACTGCTAACCTACATTCTAGATTATGACTCAATGAGTTTGCTTATTCTAATTGTTTCAAGTCATTGAGATTATATAATACTCGTCCTTACATATCTGGCTTATTTCATTCAACATGATGTCTTCAGGGTTCATCTATGATGTCATATGAACCAGAATTTCATCCCTTTTTTAAAGATGAATAATAGTCCTTCTCATTGTGTATATCACATGCTGTTTATTCATTCCTAGGTTCAGACACTTGTGTTGTACCATTTTTTTGGCAATTGTGAATGATGCTACTATACACATAAGTGTGCAAATATCTGTTTCAGTCCTTCCTTTCCATTCCTTCAGGTACATACCAAGAAGTGGGACTGCCAGGACATATGGTAATTCTATATTTAGCTTCCTAAAGAACTGCCAAAAAGTATTCTACAATGGCTATTCCATTTGACATTCCCACCAGCAATGAATAAGTGTCCCTATTTCTCCACAACCTAGCCAATACTTCCATTTATCTGTTATAGTAACAGTAGACACTCTAGCGGGTATGAAATAGTATGTCATTGTAGTTTAATCGGCATTTTCCTAATGGCTCAGGATGTTGAGCATCTTTTCATGTGCTTTTTAGCCATTTATATATTCTCTTTCGAGAAATGTCTATTCAAGCTTTTTGCCCATTTTTCATTGGGTTGTTTATCTTTTCCTTGAGTTGTACGATTTTTTTTAAATTTTTTAATTTATTAATTAAAAAAATAAAGAAATAAAACAACATACATAATCAGTAATTCACAATATCATCACTTAGTTGCATATTCATCATTTCTTAGAAGATCTGCATTAATTCAGAAAAAGAAATAAAAAGACAATAGAAAAAGAAATAAAACACAGTAAAGAAAAAAAAAAAGATTATACCTACCATATCCCCTACCCCTTGCTTTCATTGATCACTAGCATTTAAACTAAATTTATTTTAGCATTTGTTCCCCCTATTATTTATTTTTTATTCCATATGTTCTACTCCTTTGTTGACAAGGTAGATAAAAGGAGCATCAGAAACAAGGTTTTCACAATCCCACAATCGCATTATGACAGCTGTATCATTATTCAATCATCCTCAAGAAACATGGCTACTAGAACTCAACTCTACATTTTCAGGCAGTTTCCTCCAGCCTCTCCATTACATCTTGAATAACAAGATGATATCTACTTGATGCATAAGAATAACCTCCAGGATAACCTTTCAACTCTGTTTCGAATATCTCAGCCATTGACACTTTGTCTCATTTCCCTCTTTCCCCTTTTGGCCGAGAAGGTTTTCTCAATCCCTTGATGCTAAGTCTCAGCTTATTCTAGGGTTTTTCTCAATCCCTTGAGGCTGAGTCTCCATTCATTCCAAGATCTTGGTACCACGTTGCCAGGAAGGTCCACACCCCTGGGAGTGATGTCCCACGTAGAGAGGGGTAGGGTGGTAAGACTGCTCGTTGTGTTGGCTGGAGAGAGGGGCCACATCTGAGCAACAAAAGAGGCTCTCTTGGGGGTGACTGTTCGGCCTAAATTTTATGTAGACTTGATCTATCCTTTGCGGGGTTAAGTTTCATATGAACAAATTCCAAAACTGGGGGCTCTGCCTATAGCTTTGGTTGTCCACACTGCTTGTGAGAATATCAAGAATTCAACTTGGGGAAGTTGAATTTCTCCCCGTTCTCACCACTTCCCGAAGGGGGCTTTGCAGATACTTTTCCACTCACTGATCGAATCATTCTGGGATTCATCGGGGCATCACTATGGACAAACCAGCAAAATCTCATATCCTACCTGAGATTCCAAGTACTTACGGCATTCAATCAAACTATCTACATAAGTTACATTAGGAAATGCACTAGTCAAAATATAAATTTTGTAACTAACAAACATTTTTTCCTTTAGTTTCACACAAAAGATGACATTTTAAAATTTTAATTACCATCTATTTTCAGTACCCTGCAATAATGCCATTCCTTTGTTCTTCCTCATACAAAAACATTTTTAAAATTGTACCTTGTGCGTTTCACTATTATTATACACTCTAGGCATTCCTAGATTATTCCATCTCAATCTTTAACATCTATCTTTCTTTCTGATTTATGTCCCCAGCCCTCCTCCCTCTATCATTCTCACATGCAGTTTCATTCAGTGTTTTAACATAATTATATTATAGTTAGGTAGTATTGTGCTGTCCATTTCTGAGTCTTTGTATCCAGTCCTATTGCACAATCTGTATCCCTTCAGCTCCAATTACCCAATATCTTATCCTATTTCTATCTCCTGATGGTCTCTGTTACGAACAAAATATTCCAAGTTTATTCACTAATGTCAATTCATATCAATGAGACCATACAATATTTGTCCTTTGGTTTTTGGCTAGTCTCACTCAGTATAATGTTCTCAAGGTACATCCATGTTGTTACATACTTCATAAGTTTATTCTGTCTTAAAGCTGCATAACACTCCATCGTATGTATATACCACAGTTTGTTTAGCCACTCTTCTGTTGATGGACATTTTGGCTGTTTCCATCTCTTTGCAATTGTAAATAATGCTGCTATGAACACTGGTGTGCAAGTGTCCGTTTGTGTCTTTGCCCTTAAGTCCTCTGAGTAGATACCTAGCAGTGGTATTGCTGGGTCATATGGCAATTCTATATTCAGCTTTTTGAGGATCCGCCAAACTGCCCTCCACAGCGGTTGCACCATTTGACATTCCCACCAACAGTGGATAAGTGTGCCTGTTTCTCCACATCCTCTCCAACACTTGTCATTTTCTGTTTTGTTGATAATGGCCATTCTGGTGGGTGTGAGATGATATCTCATTGTGGTTTTGATTTGCATTTCTCTAATGGCCAGGGATGTTGAGCATCTCTTCATGTGCCTTTTGGCCATTTGTATGTCCTCTTCTGAGAAGTGTCTGTTCAAGGCTTTTTCCCATTTTGTAATTGGATTGGCTGTCTTTTTGTTGTTGAGTTGAACTATCTCTTTATAAATTCTGGATACTAGACCTTTATCTGATATGTCGTTTTCAAATATTGTCTCCCATTGTGTAGGCTGTCTTTTTACTTTCTTGATGAAGTTTTTTGATGCACAAAAGTGTTTAATTTTGAGGAGTTCCCATTTATTCATTTATTTCTTCAGTGCTCTTGCTTTGGGTGTAAGGTCTATAAAACCGCCTCCAATTATAAGACTTATAAGATATTTCCCTACATTTCCCTGTAACTGTTTTATGGTCTTAGACCCGATGTTTAGATCTTTGATCCATTTGAGTTAACTTTTGTAGAGGGTGTGAGATACGGGTCCTCTTTCACTCTTTTGCGTATGGATATCCAGTTCTCTAGGCACCATTTATTGAAGAGAATGTTCTGTCCCAGGTGAGCTGCCTTGACTGCCTTATCAAAGATCAAATGTCCATAGATGAGAGGGTCTATATGTGAACACTCTATTTGATTCCATTGGTCAATATATCTATCTTTATGCCAGTACCATGCTGTTTTGACCACTGTGGCTTCATAATATGCCTTAAAGTCAGGCAGTGTGAGACCTCCAGCTTCGTTTTTTTTATCTCAAGATACTTTTAGCAATTCGAAGCACCCTGCCCTTCCAGATAAATTTGCTTATTGGTCTTTCTATTTCTGAAAAGGAAGTTGTTGGGATTTTGATTGGTATTGCGTTGAATCTGTAAATCAATTTAGGTACAACTGACATCTTAACTATATTTAGTCTTCGAATCCATGAACACGGTATGCCCTTCCATCTATTTAGGTCTTCTGTGATTTCTTTTTACAGTTTCCTGTAGTTTTCTTTGTATAGGTCTTTTGTCTCTTTAGTTAAATTTATTCCTAAGTATTTTATTCTTTTAGTTGCAATTGTAAATGGAATTTGTTTCTTGATTTCCCCCTCAGATTGGTCATTACTAGTGTATAGAAACACCATAGATTTTGAATGTTGATCTTGTAACCTGCCACCTTGTCTAATTTGTTGGATATTAGCATAGCTACTCCTGCTCTTTTCTGGTTATTATTTGCATGAAATATCTTTTAAAACCTTTCACTTTCAACCTATGTTTATCTTTGGGTCTAAGATGTGTTTCCTGTAGACAGCATATAGAAGGATCCTGTTTTTTAATCCATTCTGCCAGTCTATGTCTTTTGATTGGGGAGTTCAGTCCATTAACATTTATTGTTATTACTGTACAGGTAGTACTTTCTTCTACCATTTTGCCTTTTGTATTTTATATGTCATTTCTAATTTTCCTTCTTTCTACACTCTTCTTCACACCTCTTTCTTTTGTGTTTTTGTATCTGTCTCTAGTGCTCCCTTTAGTATTTCCTGCAGAGCTGGTCTCTTGGTCACAAATTCTTTCAGTGACTTTTTGTCTGAAAATGTTTTAATTTCTCCCTCATTTTTGAAGGACAATTTTGCTGGGTATAGAATTCTTGGTTGGCAGTTTTTCTCTTTTAGTAATTTAAATATATGATCCCACTGTCTTCTCACCTCCATGGTTTCTGCTGAGAAATCTACACATGGTCTTATTGGGTTTTCCTTGTATGTGATGGATTGCTTTTCTCTTGCTGTTTTCAAGAGCCTCTCTTTCTCTTTGACCTCTGACATTCTAACTAGTAAGTGTCTTGTAGAACGTCTATTTGGATCTATTCTCTTTGGGGTATGCTGCACTTCTTGGATCTGTAATTCTAGGTCTTTCATAAGAGTTGGGAAATTTTCAGTGATAATATCTTCCATTAGTTTTTCTCCTCCTTTTCCCTTCTCTTCTCCTTCCGGGACACCCACAACACGTATATTTGTGCACTTCATATTATCATTCAATTCCCTGAGTCCCTGTTCATATTTTTCAATTTTTTTGCCCTATAGTTTCTGTATCTTGTCAGATTTCAGATGTTCCGTCCTCCAGTTCACTAATCCTAACCTCTGTCTCTTGAAATCTACCATTGTAGGTTTCCATTGTTTTTTTCATCTCTTCTACTGAATCTTTCATCCCCGTAAATTCCATGATTTGTTTTTTCAGACTTTCCATTTCTTCTTTTTGTTCATTCCTTGCCTTCTTCATATCCTCCCTCAATTCACTGATTTGGTTTTTGATGAGGTTTTCCACGTCTGTTCGTATATTCTGAATTAGTTGTTTCAGCTCTTCTATCTCATTTGAACTATTGGTTTGTTCCTTTGACTGGGCCATACCTTCAATTTTCCTGGTGAGATCTGTTATTTTTTGCTGGCGTCTAGACATTTAATTACCTTAATTAGTTTATTCTGGTGATTGCTTTCACTTATCTTACCTAAGGTTTTCTTGCTAGATGAATTTGTTGTCTATCTGTTCTTTGACCTTCAGTTCAGCTTTTTCTGGACCTCTAGCTTAGGTTTTGTTTAACAGAGGATAAGTTTTCAGTTCTTGTTTTCTTGTTTCTTGCCCTGCTTGTATGGTGCCTTTTCCCTCCCCACCCTTAGGAGCGTCTACGTAGGTATTATAGACTCCAGCCTGGTTTTCCCGGACTAAACTGGCCTATCAGGGGCAAGGAGTCACCTGCTTCAGTTTTCCCTGAGGGTGAGACCCAGCAGGTTAAAAGACGTTCCTGTGAAGTCTCTGGGCTCTGTTTTTCTTATCCTGCCCAGTATGTGGCACGTCTGCCTGTGGGTTGCACCAGCCAAAGATGCTGCAGCACTTTTAACTTTGGAGACTCTCCCTGCTGGGGGTGTGGTGGAGACGGAGGAGAGGTTGTAGGTTGGTTTTAATGGCTTCAAATTGCCAAGCCCTGGGGTCTGAATTCCTTGAGGGAGGGACTCCACCTGAGTTGGGCTTTACCCCTCTCCTGGGGAAGGCACAGGTGGGAGATAGCCCTGAAAGCAGCCCGTTTCTGCCTATGCCTGGGGCAGTTGCAGCCTGAGAAGTCCCGCTGCTGAATCCAGAGGCTGCTAAGTCTCCATAGAGAGACAGCCACTAAAGACTCTGTTTCTTCCCCTTTCCTCTTTTTCCGTGAGCCCAATGGGCGACCTCTGCCTTGACCAGGTTTAGAGTCTCTTTCTTTTCCCTCTGGGAAGCCGCCTGTGGAGGAGGGGTGCCAGGAGCCAGCCACGGCTTGGGGAACTCACGGTTTTTGGGGGGGGCTTGCAGCCGGTCCAGCTGGTCCCGACTGGGGTACGCTGTGTGTCCAGTCACTGACGTGGCTCTTGGAGCTGTTCTGTACTGTTTCTGGTTATTATATAGTAGTTGTTCTGGAGGACGAACTAAAACGTGCACATTGCTAAGCCGCCATCTTGGCCCCTCCCTCCTGTGATCTCTTCGCAGTACAATTTTTAAGATTGCCCCTTGCATGCACTTGTTTCACCTCCATGAGAAAACTTCCTTTCCTTTGTTCTTGCTCTGGGAACATGGATTTATTCTGTTTGTTTTCGTGCAGAATTTTCTACCCAAGTCCTATGATTTGTTTGAATTCTCTCTCACACAGGCCCCTGTTATCCTTATGCTTTTCATAATCTGTGACCTGTCCTGCCTTACAGCAGTTCAGTAACCCCCATGGCACCTCTTTGCCCCCAAGAGGCTTTTCTGCCTCTGGTTTCTTCTACCTCCGGGTACCCCACCCCAGGGACCAGGAGGGATCAATCCAGAAAGGTGCATGGCATACTTAGATGGCCCAGCAGACTGAGGCTGCATTGAGTGGGCACCTCCTTCTGGCATCTATACTGTGCTCTCTTCCTTCCCTGGGGCATGGTGTGTGCAGCTCTCCTCTAAGGCCTGTGCTCTGACCTGGATCTCTGCAGATGTGACTTCTCACTCACAGCATCTGTGGAAGGAGGGGCCTGGGCCACACTGCCTCTGTGCGGGGCTGAGTCAGGGGGGCTCCTGGATGGCAGGTCCAGGATGTCAATCTCCTAACCTGATTTTGATGTTTTTTCCCCCCTTTTTCTTTGATTCCGCCTTTGCAGAGTCCTTCTCCAAGGTCTTTCGTACTCTAGAGTTCCAAGCAAGTGGGATGTGCCCCACCTGCCAGTGGCACCCTTACATTCCTTCGGGAAATTCACCCTTCCTCCATCCTCAACCATAATCTGGCAGGATTGACCTCACCTCATCCCAGTGGATTCCTTCCCCTCAGCTGAAGTGGCAGGCAAGGCTGCACGGCCGATTCAGAGCCAATGAAAAGTAAAGAGGCATTTACTCAGTTTATGGGGGAAAGTTTCTTCTTTCTGCTGAGTGGTGACCAGAAGAACCCTCCCTGTCTCTGGACAAGGTGCTGTGAGGACAGGACATCAGGAACTGGAGCTTTTTTCTGCACAGTGAAGGGCAGGCCTGGAGTCACCACAGGGACCAGATGTAATCCCAAAGAAAAGCCACATTGTGGAGAGCAGAACAGAGGCCCAGGGCAGAGGACTTGAACCCTTGGGGCCGGCCAGCCCAGATCTTAGGGAGTACACGTTCTCCTGGCTCCTGATTTTCCACAGGAACAACTCATGTCGTAGAACCAACTTGGCTTCTACCTATGTTCCCTGGAAGATCAAGGAACTCATGTGAGGGGAACTCTGGGAGGAAGCCTGGAGACTGGCAGGCTGAGTTGCCCACGTTCTCCCGCACAGGGAGTGTGCTGCCCACAGGGAGCCGGTGTTCCCCAGGTCCTATCTCACTGGGGGCCTACGTGGGGAAGACAGCTCCAATCCAGGGTTGGCCAGGGAGAACAAGACCACATGTCCTTGGCTGCCACACCAAAAAAGCTACGCCCCGCCCCCTCCAACTCAGCCTTCACAGTAGTAAAAGTGATATTTTCTTTCACCTGGGATTCATGTGTCTTATGTCTTAATTTGACGAAAAACTCAAGAGCAAGAAGAGTGTTCTTTACTGGGGACTTTTCCCAAGTCTCACCTGAGCCCACCCCAAACTTCAGGCTTTCTTTTTTGTTTAAGCAAGTTTGGGCTGTGCTGTCAGTTGCACTAAAAGGATTCCTAGCTGATTTGCTATCTCAATGGCAGGTTGGACACACTCTGGTTCTCTGCAGCTAAACAAACATATGTTAAGAGGCAACCATGTGCCAAATATAGCAATTGGCTGGACACAGGCGAAGAAGATGCAGTTCCTACCCCTAGTAAATGAAGTTTATCTAAAGCAATACAGAGAAGAGATAACCAATGTTGGCTGGATGGAATACGGAAAGCTTTGCAAAAGACGGCATTTACACCAAGTCCTGACTGATTTCAATGAGCAGTGGACACGGTGGGAACTGAGTATGAGAGTATTTCAGGATGAAAGACACAGCATGAGGAGAGGGACACCAGCTGCTGAGCCACATGGGGCCTGTGTGTGTGGCTTGCACCCATGCTCCCTGTGGTTCTCCTGCTCTATCCACCCCTCTATTGCCCTGGAGGTGGTCCCAACAGGGGTCCACTGAGACTGAAATGCTGAACTTAAAGATAGGAGAAAAGCAGTTTTAACCAACAAGCAAAGTGCGGTCTTTAAAAAAATAGAATCTGTGATTCTGCAGAATAAGAAGGCAGTTCTACACCCACAAATAACAATGGAACTCTCAACGTACAATGAATGGAAATGACTGTATTAACTATCAAGATCCCACAGCAAATTTCCAAACCTGTCATTCTCCCTGATGCACATGCAAAAACGTACAGAATTCCACGAGCTTAACCAGAACTTATACTTACTTTAGAAGGTAGACACCTTCTGTGTAGATAATAAACTAATACAAAGAAACCCAGCCCCATTCATATCACCGCAGAGCAGTGCACTCACTGATCAGTGAGCTAAATTTCACCACTGGGCTGAAACTTACTGAGCAATTTCAAAGAGGAATAAAGAACAGAGAGGTAGGAACATGGACACAGCTCACCTGTGTTGTCTTTACTGAGAATGCTCCTTTGCATATCTTCGACCTTGGCCACGAGTCTCTGGTACTGCTCCTCTGCCACTTGCAGATCGCTGTTGGACGAAGCCAGACTAGCGTTTTTGGCCTCGAGCATGCTCTGCAGGTCGGTCATGGCCCGTTGCAGATCCCAGCAAGACTGCTTCAAGGTGTCCACTTCAGAACTGAGTGAGGCCTGCTCCTGCTGGCTGCTGCGGCTGTGCTCAGCCTGAGCCTGAAGCTTCGTGTTCAGAGCAGCAAGCTGTGCTTGTAGCTCTGCCTTATCCTTAAGTGCCTGGAAAGGTCCCCAGATAGTTACACTTAATTTCAGGAAAATCAGTCACTTCCATCTACAGTATCATCAGGACTGCTGAGAAACAACAAACAATACAAAAAAGGGGCCCAACAAGGTGAATTTTACATTAAAACAGACGATTTGGTCAGTCTAGTGAGACAGTTCTCCAAGCATACCAAAGAGGCAGGAGAAGGCAGGTCCAGCTAGTTCCAGGCACAGGAACAACCAATCAGCGTGACTTTCAGGAAAAGCTGTGTACACACCCCAATAATTGTGAGAACACTATGAGGAAACACATATGTTTGAAAAACAAAACCGAGTAAGAAAACCAGAAATGTTGAGAGATTCCTAAAAGATAAAAAGCAGTCACATTCACGTCTGGGGAAAACAAAAAAGCAGCAAAGCAGGAAAACACCTATAAGACAAGCCTGCCAGTGCACAGAGAGGGCTCTGAGTGGCCCATCACGGACCCACAGACACAGGAGCTGCCAGAGCAGCCGTGGGCCAGGACGCAAGCCCGCAGCACAGAGCAGGGAAGGGCAGGAAGGTGCTGTCTCCAGCAGCACCAGACCCAGGAATGGTAAAGTACTACGAGAAGAAGACATGCAAAAGACAAAATGCTCCCTGCCCATCCTGAAAAATCCACCTAGGCATGTGAATGGGGATTTCCAAATTCAAAGACGACCATACAATCGTGGGCCTACAAACAGTTAAGAAAAACCAACATCATGGAGGCAACAACAAATTCAACACACAGAACACACAGCCAAAGAAAGTAAGGTGCCTGACCAAACTCAGTAAGATTTGAGAATAGGTAAAATAAGTATCGTCACAGAGATGTCAGACAGTATTACACCCATAACAATCCATATATCCAACTAAAAAGGTAAAGTAAAAGAAAGCTCAAGGGATCAAATATAGATGAAACAAGAACGCACTTGATGAAAGGCTTGTAAACTGAAAGTACATTAAGTGAAAACTGTGTACAAATTAATCACAAACGCTCTGAAATCACCTGTGTAGCACAAGCACTTTCATGCACCCACAATACAGGTGCTCGTGGCCAAGGGCTACGGCATACCAAATAACGCGTATAAGCCCACGAGGCTTAGCTAAGCAGGCAGCTCCTCTTCTGCCTGCCACCTGCACTGGAGCAGAGCCCCGGGCTGTGTCGGCTGCATAAGCCCCCCCTTCTCCCCAACATCTACAGGTGAACGCAAGTGAACTGACTTCCTCTAACCATTGATAAAAAAAAAAAAGATAAAAATCTAGTTCTAGCGGCGCTCACGCCCTGCCAGCCAGCCCGCCCTCCTCTCCCTCTTTGTCCGCCGGCCCGGTGTGGCGCTCACGCCCAGCCAGCCAGCCCGCCCTCCTCTCCCTCTTTGTCCACCGGCCCGGCGCAGCGCTCACGCTCCGCCAGCCAGCCCGCCCTTCTCTCCCTCTTCCCCCTTCTGTTCCGGTGGCGCTCCACCCGCCATCTTATCCTTACCTTTCTCCTCCTGCTCCGGCGGCTCTCCAACCACCACCCTGCCCTCTTCCGCCTTTACCGGCTCCTCCGCCACCGGCCTTGACTGCCTTGCCACCCTCACCTTTCCTCCTCCAGAACAGCTACTGGGGGAGTGGAGACGATACAGAGCAGCTCCCGGAGCCACGACGGACATTAAAGGGATGGCGTACCCCATCCTGGAACGGCTGACTGTCTGGGAGAACCAGCCCCGGTGAGATCGCCGAGAGGCGCGGGCTTTCCCGGGCGGGACGGCAAGCGGCTGGAGTTCATCCCTTCCTCCTTCCCAGTCCAGCTGGCAGAACTGGGCAGGCGGTTCGCTCGGGCCATGGGGGCTGGCGCCCCCAACAGGCAAGGCCCCCGGACCAACTGAGAGAGTTGGGTCGGAAATCGCCAGACCGTGGAGAACGGTGACTGGGGGGTCCCTTCCAAACACGTGACTCCCCGGTCCGGCTGTGAACAGTGCACTCGCCCGGGCTGCGGGAGCTGGCGCACTCCCACCATGCTTGGTGCCCCGGGCCAACTAGGAAATAGGGTCGGGCGCTCTCCCAGGCTGCGGTGGCCGGCGACCCTCCCCGCGTTCGGACCCCCGGGCCGGCTGGCACTCTTCCAAGCCACTTCGGCTGCCGAACCTCCCCCACGGCGAGAGTTTTCCAAAGTTAAAGGACCCACAGTAACTTTTACTGGTGGAACCCGTAGACAAACGTGTGCCATGAGCTCCACCTACTGGGCAGGATAAGAAAAACAGAACCCAGAGATTTCACAGAAAAATCTTTCAACCTGTGGGGTCCAACACCCAGGGAAATTTGACTAAATACCCAGACGCCAGCAGAAGATAACGGATCACGCTCAGAAAATTGAAAATATGGCCCAGTCAAAGGAACAAACCAATAGTTCAAATGAGATACAGGAGCTGAAACAACTAATGCTGAATATACGAACAGAAATGGAAAACCTCTTCAAAAACGAAATCGATAAATTGAGGGAGGACATGAAGAAGACATGGGCTGAACAAAAAGAAGAAATAGAAAAACTGAAAAAACAAATCACAGAGCTTATGGAAGTGAAGGATAAAGTAGAAAAGATGGAAAAAACAATGGATACCTACAATGATAGATTTAAAGAGACAGAAGATAGAATTAGTGATTTGGAGGATGGAACATCTGAATTCCAAAAAGAAACAGAAACTATCGGGAAAAGAATGGAAAAATTTGAACAGGGTATCAGGGAACTCAAGGACAATATGAACCGCACAAATATACATGTTGTAGGTGTCCCAGAAGGAGAAGAGAAGGGAAAAGGAGGAGAAAAACTAATGGAAGAAATTATCACTGAAAATTTCCCAACTCTTATGAAAGACCTAAAATTACAGATCCAAGAAGTGCAGCACACCCCAAAGAGATTAGACCCAAATAGGTGTTCTCCAAGACACTTACTAGTTAGAATGTCAGAGGTCAAAGAGAAAGAGAGGATCTTGAAAGCAGCGAGAGAGAAGCAATTCATCACATACAAGGGAAACCCAATAAGACCATGTGTAGATTTCTCAGCAGAAACCATGGAAGCTAGAAGACAGTGGGATGATATATTAAAGTTACTAAAAGAGAAAAACTGCCAACCAAGACTCCTATATCCAGCAAAATTGTCCTTCAAAAATGAGGGAGAAATTAAAACATTCTCAGACAAAAAGTCACTGAGAGAATTTGTGACCAAGAGACCAGCTCTGCAAGAAATACTAAAGGGAGCACTAGAGTCAGACACAAAAAGACAGAAGAGAGAGGTATGGAGAAGAGTATACAAAGAAGGAAAGTCAGATATGATATATATAATACAAAAGGCAAAATGGTAGAGGAAAATATTATCCAAACAGTAATAACTCTAAATGTTAATGGACTGAATTCCCCAATCAAAAGACACAGACTGGCAGAATGGATTAACAAACAGGATCCTTCCATATGCTGTCTACAGGAAACACATCTTAGAATCAAAGATAAATATAGGTTGAAAGTGGAAGGTTTGGAAAAGATATTTCAAGCAAATAACAACCAGAAAAGAGCAGGAGTGGCTATACTAATATCCAACAAATTAGACTTCAAATGTAAAACAGTTAAAAGAGACAAAGAAGGACACTATATACTAATAAAAGGAACAATTAAACAAGAAGACATAACAATCATAAATATTTATGCACCGAACCAGAATGCCCCAAAATACGTGAGGAATACACTGCAAACGCTGAAAAGGGAAATAGGCACATATACCATAATAGTTGGAGACTTCAATTCACCACTCTCATCAATGGACAGAACATCTAGACAGAGGATCAATAAAGAAATAGAGAATCTGAATATTACTATAAATGAGCTAGACTTAACAGACATTTATAGGACATTACATCCCACAACAGCAGGATACACCTTTTTTTCAAGTGCTCATGGATCATTCTCAAAGACAGACCATATGCTGGCTCACAAAGTCTTAAAAAATTTAAAAAGATTGAAATCATACACAACACTTTCTCAGATCATAAAGGAATGAAGTTGGAAATCAATAATAGGCAGAGTGCCAGAAAATTCACAAATACATGGAGGCTCAACAACACACTCTTAAACAACGATTGGGTCAAAGAAGAAATTGCAAGAGAAATTAGTAAATACCAGAGGTGAATGAAAATGAAAACACAACATATCAAAACTTATGGGACACAGCAAAGGCAGTGCTAAGAGGGAAATTTGTTGCCCTACAATGCCTTTATCAGAGAAGAAGAAAAGGCAAAAATGTAGGAATTAACTGTCCACTTGGAAGAACTGGAGAAAGAACAGCAAACTAATCCCAAAGCAAGCAAAAGGAAAGAAATAACAAAGATTAGAGGAGAAATAAATGAAATTGAAAACATGAAAACAATAGAGAAAATCAATAAGACCAGAAGTTGGTTCTATGAGAAAATCAATAAGATTGATGGGCCCTTAGCAAGATTGACAAAAAGAAGAAGAGAGAGGATGCAAATAAATAAGATCAGAAATGGAAGAGGAGACATAACTACTGACCTCATAGAAATAAGGAGGTAATAGGGGATACTATGAACAACTTTACGCTAATAAATACAACAATTTAGTTGAAATGGACGGGTTCCTGGAAAGACATGAACAACCAACTTTGACTCAAGAAAAAATAGATGACCTCAACAAACCAATCACAAGTAAAGAAATTGAATTAGTCATTCAAAAGCTTCCTAAAAAGAAAAGTCCAGGAACAGACGGCTTCACATGTGAATTCTATCAAACATTCCAGAAAGAATTAGTACCAACTCTCCTCAAACTCTTCAAAAAAATCGAAGTGGAGGGAAAACTACCTAATTCATTTTACGAAGTCAACATCACCCTCATACCAAAACCAGGCAAAGATATTACAAAAAAAGAAAACTACAGACCAATCTCTCCAACGAATATAGATGCAAAAATCCTCAATAAAATTCTAGCAAATCGTGTCCAACAACACATTAAAAGAATTATACATCATGACCAAGTAGGATTCATCCCAGGTATGCAAGGATGGTTCAACATAAGAAAATCAATTAATGTAATACACCATATCAACAAATCAAAGCATAAAAATCACATGATCATCTCAATTGATGCAGAGAAGGCATTTGACAAGATTCAACATCCTTTCCTGTTGAAAACACTTCAAAACATAGGAATACAAGGGAACTTCCTTAAAATGATAGAGGGAATATATGAAAAACCCACAGCTAATATCATCCTCAATGGGGAAAAATTAAAAACTTTCCCACTAAGATCAGGAACAAGACAAGGATGTCCACTATCACTACTATTATTCAACATTGTGTTGGAGGTTCTAGCCAGAGCAATTAGACAAGAAAAAGAAATACAACGCATCAAAATTGGAAAGGAAGAAGTAAAACTATCACTGTTTGCAGACGATATGATACTATATGTCGAAAACCCGGAAAAATCCACAACAAAACTACTAGAGCTAATAAATGAGTACAGCAAAGTAGCAGGTTACAAGATCAACATTCAAAAATCTGTAGCATTTCTATACACTAGTAAAGAACAAGCTGAGGGGGAAATCAAGAAACGAATCCCATTTACAATTGCAACTAAAAGAATGAAATACCTAGGAATAAATTTAACTAAAGAGACAAAAAACCTATATAAAGAAAACTACAAAAAACTGCTAAAAGAAATCACAGAAGACCTAAACAGATGGAAGGGCATACCGCGTTCATGGATTAGAAGACTAAATATAGTTAAGATGTCAATCCTACCTAAATTGATCTACAGATTCAATGCAATACCAATCAAAATCCCAACAACTTATTTTTCAGAAATAGAAAAACCAATAAACAAATTTATCTGGAAGGGCAGGGTGCCCCGAATTGCTAAAAACATCTTCAGGAAAAAAACGAAGCTGTAGGTCTCGCGCTGCCGGACTTTAAGGCATATTATGAAGCCACAGTGGTCAAAACAGATATTGTATTGGCATACAGATAGATATATCGACCAATGGAATCGAATAGAGTGCTCAGATATAGACCCTCTCATCTACAGACATTTGATCTTTGATAAGGCAGTCAAGCCAACTCACCTGGGACAGAACAGTCTCTTCAATAAATGGTGCCGAGAGAACTGGATATCCATATGCAAAAGAATGAAAGAAGACCCATCTCTCACACCCTATACAAAAGTTAATTCAAAATGGATCAAAGATCTAAACATTAGGTCTAAGACCATAAAACAGTTAGAGGAAAATATAGGGAGATATCTTACGAAACTTACAATTGGAGGTGGTTTTATGGACCTTAAACCTAAAGCAAGAGCACTGAAGAAGGAAATAAATAAAAGGGAGCTCTTCAAAATGAAACACTTTTGTGCATCAAAGAACTTCCTCAAGAAAGCAGAAAGAGACTTCCGGAGAAGATGGCGGCTTAGTAAGATACGCGGGTCTTAGTTCCTCCTCCAGAACAGCAACTAAAGAAACAGAAACAATACGATACAGCTCCCGGAGCCACGACAGAGACTAAAAAGACAGCGTACCCCATTCTGGAACGGCTGAATGGGCAGGGAGAATCCGCTATGGTGAGATACCCGAGGGGCGCGCGTTTTCCCGGCCGGGGCGGCTGGCGAATGGGGTCCCCTCCACGCACGTGGCTCCCGGAACGTTGGATAGCGGGGCCCTCCCCTCATGCTTGACGTCTCGGGCCAGCTGGGCAATTTGGACCCCACCCCCCTCCACGCGCGGTTTCCCAGGTCGACTGCAAGATTCGGATTGGCAAGTAAAGGGAGCCACAGCATCTTTTACTGGTGTGACCCGCAGACAGACGAGCGCCACCGACTGGGCAGGAAAATAAAATAGAGCCCAGAGATTTCACAGAAAAACCTTTCAACCAGCCGGGTCTCACACCCAGGGAAATCTGATCAAATGCCCAAACAGCAGCAGAAAATAATGGATGACGCTCGGAAAACTGAAGATATGGCCCAGACAAAGGAACAAACCAATAGTTCAAATGAGATCCAGGAGCTGAGACAACTAATGCTGAATATACGAACAGAAATGGAAACTCTTCAAAAACCAAATCAATAAATTGAGAGAGGACATGAAGAAGACATGGGCTGAACAAAAAGAAGAAATAGAAAATCTGAAAAAACAAATCACAGAACTTATGGGAGTGAAGAACAAAGAAGAAAAAATGGAAAAAACAATGGATACCTACAATGGTAGATCTAAAGACACAGAAGCTACAATCAGTGAACTGGAGGATAGAACATCTGAATTCCAAAAAGAAACAGAAACTATCGGGAAAAGAATGGAAAAACTTGAGCAGGGGATCAGGGAACTGAAGGACAATATGAAGCGCACAAATATAGGTGTTGTGGGTGTCCCAGAAGGAGAAGAGAAGGGAAAAGGAGGAGAAAAACTAATGGAAGAAATTATCACTGAAAATTTCCCAACTCTTATGAAAGACCTAAATTTATAGATCCAAGAAGTGCAGCGCACCCCAAAGAGAATAGACCGAAATAGGCGTTTTCCAAGACACTTACTTGTTAGAATGTCAGAGGTCAAAGAGAAAGAGAGGATCTTGAAAGCAGCGAGAGAGAAGCAATTCATCACATACAAGGGAAACCCAATAAGACTATGTGTAGATTTCTCAGCAGAAACCATGGAAGCTAGAAGACAGTGGGATGATATATTAAAGTTACTAAAAGAGAAAAACTGCCAACCAAGACTCCTATATCCAGCAAAATTGTCCTTCAAAAATGAGGGAGAAATTAAAACATTCTCAGACAAAAAGTCACTGAGAGAATTTGTGACCAAGAGACCAGTTCTGCAAGAAATACTAAAGGGAGCACTAGAGTCAGAACCGAAAAGACAGAAGAGAGAGGTATGGAGAACAGTGTAGAAAGAAGGAAAGTCAGATATAATATATATAATACAAAAGGCAAAATGGTAGAGGAAAATATTATACAAACAGTAATAACACTAAATGTTAATGGACTGAATTCCCCAATCAAAAGACATAGATTGGCAGAATGGATTAAAAAACAGGATCCTTCTATATGTTGTCTACAGGAAACACATCTTAGACCCAAAGATAAACATAGGTTGAAAGTGAAAGGTTGGGAAAAGATATTTCATGCAAATAACAACCAGAAAAGAGCAGGAGTGGCTATACTAATATCCAACAAGTTAGACTTCAAATGTAAAACAGTTAAAAGAGACAAAGAAGGACACTATATACTAATAAAAGGAACAATTAAACAAGAAGACATAACAATCATAAATATTTACGCACCGAACCAGAATGCCCCAAAAAACGTGAGGAATACACTGCAAACACTGAAAAAGGAAATAGACACAAATACCATAATAGTTGGAGACTTCAATTCCCCACTCTCATCAATGGACAGAACATCTAGACAGAGAATCAAAAAAGAAATAGAGAATCTGAATATTACTATAAAGGAGCTAGACTTAACAGACATTTATAGGACATTAAATCCCACAACAGCAGGATACACCTTTTTCTCAAGTGCTCATGGATCATTCTCAAAGATACACCATATGCTGGGTCACAAAGCAAGTCTTAACAAATTTAAAAAGATTGAAATCATACACAACACTTTCTCGGATCATAAAGGAATGATGTTGGAAATCAATAATAGGCGGAATGCCAGAAAATTCACAAGTACGTGGAGGCTCAACAACACACTCTTAAACAACGAGTGGGTCAAAGAAGAAATTGCAAGAGAAATTAGTAAATACCTCGAGGCAAATGAAAATGAAAACACAACATATCAAAACCTATGGGATGCAGCAAAGGCAGTGCTAAGAGGGAAATTTATTGCCCTAAATGCCTATATCAGAAAAGAAGAAAAGGCAAAAATGCAGGAATTAACTGTTCAATTGGAAGAACTGGAGAAAGAACAGCAAACTAATCCCAAAGCAAGCAAAAGGAAAGAAATAACAAAGATCAGAGCAGAAATAAATGAAACTGAAAACATGAAAACAATAGAGAAAATCAACAAGACCAGAAATTGGTTCTATGAGAAAATCAATAAGATTGATGGGCCCTTATCAAGATTGACAAAAAGAAGAAGAGAGAGGATGCAAATAAATAAGATCAGAAATGGAAGAGGAGACATAACTACTGACCTCACAGAAATAAAGGAGGTAATAACAGGATACTATGAACAACTTTACGCTAATTAATACAACAATTTAAATGAAATGGACGGGTTCCTGGAAAGACATGAACAACCAACTTTGACTCAAAAGACACAGATGATCTCAACAAACCAATCACAAGTAAAGAAATTGAATTAGTCATTCAAAAGCTTCCTAAAAAGAAAAGTCCAGGACCAGATGGCTTCACATGTGAATTCTACCAAACGTTCCAGAAAGAATTAGTACCAATTCTCCTCAAACTCTTCAAAAAAATCGAAGCGGAGGGAAAACTACCTAATTCTTTCTATGAAGCCAACATCACCCTCATACCAAAACCAGGCAAAGATATTACAAAAAAAGAAAACTACAGACCAATCTCTCTAATGAATATAGATGCAAAAATCCTCAATAAAATTCTAGCAAATCGTATCCAACAACACATTAAAAGAATTATACATCATGACCAAGTAGGATTCATCCCAGGTATGCAAGGATGGTTCAACATAAGAAAATCAATTAATGTAATACAGCATATCAACAAATCAAAGCAGAAAAATCACATGATCATCTCAATTGATGCAGAGAAGGCATTCGACAAGATTCAACATCCTTTCCTGTTGAAAACACTTCAAAAGATAGGAATACAAGGGAACTTCCTTAAAATGATAGAGGGAATATATGAAAAACCCACAGCTAATATCATCCTCAATGGGGAAAAATTGAAAACTTTCCCCCTAAGATCAGGAACAAGACAAGGATGTCCACTATCACCACTATTATTCAACATTATGTTGGAGGTTCTAGCCAGAGCAATTAGACAAGAAAAAGAAATACAAGGCATCAAAATTGGAAAGGAAGAAGTAAAACTATCACTGTTTGCAGACGATATGATACTATACGTCGAAAACCCGGAAAAATCCACAACAAAACTACTAGAGCTAATAAATGAGTACAGCAAAGTAGCAGGTTACAAGATCAACATTCAAAAATCTGTAGCTTTTCTATACACTAGTAATAAACAAGCTGAGGGGGAAATCAAGAAACGAATCCCATTTACAATTGCAACTAAAAGAATAAAATACCTAGGAATAAATTTAACTAAAGAGACAAAAAACCTATATAAAGAAAACTACAAAAAACTGTTAAAAGAAATCGCAGAAGACCTAAATAGATGGAAGGGCATACCGTGTTCATGGATTGGAAGACTAAATATAGTTAAGATGTCAATCCTACCTAAATTGATTTACAGATTCAATGCAATACCTATCAAAATCCCAACAACTTATTTTTCAGAAATAGAAAAACCAATAAGCAAATTTATCTGGAAGGGCAGGGTGCCCCGAATTGCTAAAAACATCTTGAGGAAAAAAAACGAAGCTGGAGGTTTAGCGATGCCGGACTTTAAGGCATATTATGAAGCCACAGTGGTCAAAACAGCATGGTATTGGCATAAAGGTAGATATATCGACCAATGGAATCGAATAGAGTGCTCAGATATAGACCCTCTCATCTACGGACATTTGATCTTTGATAAGGCAGTCAAGCCAACTCACCTGGGACAGAACAGTCTCTTCAATAAATGGTGCCTAGAGAACTGGATATCCATGTGCAAAAGAATGAAAGAAGACCCATCTCTCACACCCTATACAAAAGTTAACTCAAAATGGATCAAAGATCTAAACATTAGGTCTAAGACCATAAAACAGTTAGAGGAAAATGTTGGGAGATATCTTATGGATCTTACAACTGGAGGCGGTTTTATGGACCTTAAACCTAAAGCAAGAGCACTGAAGAAGGAAATAAATAAATGGGAGCTCCTCAAAATTAAACACTTTTGTGCATCAAAGAACTTCATCAAGAAAGTAGAAAGACAGCCTACACAATGGGAGACAATATTTGGAAATGATATATCAGATAAACGTCTAGTATCCAGAATTTATAAAGAGATTGTTCATCTCAACAACAAAAAGACAGCCAACCCAATTACAAAATGGGAAAAAGACTTGAACAGTCACCTACCAGAAGAGGAAATACGGATGGCCAAGAGGCACATGAAGAGATGCTCAATGTCCCTGGCCATTAGAGAAATGCAAATCAAAACCACAATGAGATATCATCTCACACCCACCAGAATGGCCATTATCAACAAAACAGAAAATGACAAGTGCTGGAGAGGATGCGGAGAAAGAGGCACGCTTATCCACTGTTGGTGGGAATGTAAAATGGTGCAACCACTTTGGAAGGCAGTTTGGCGGTTCCTCAAAAAGCTGAATATAGAATTGCCATACGACCCAGCAATACCATTGCTGGAAATCTACTCAAAGGACTTAAGGGCAAAGACACAAACGGACATTTGCACACCAATGTTTATAACAGCGTTATTTACAATTGCAAAGAGATGGAAACAACCAAAATGTCCATCAACAGAAGAATGGCTAAACAAACTGTGGTATATACATACGATGGAATATTATGCAGCTTTAAGACAGGATAAACTTATGAAGCATGTAATAACATGGATGGACCTAGAGAACATTATGCTGAGTGAGTCTAGCCAAAAACTAAAGGACAAATACTGTATGGTCCCACTGATGTGAACGGACATTCGAGAATAAACTTGGAATATGTCATTGGTAACAGAGTCCAGCAGGAGGTAGAAACAGGGTAAGATAATAGGTAATTGGAGCTGAAGGGATATAGACTGTGCAACAGGACTAGATACAAAAACTCAAAAATGGACAGCACAATAATACCTAATTGTAAAGTAATCATGTTAAAACACTGAATGAAGCTGCATCTGAGCTATAGGTTTAATTTGTTTGTTTGTTTGTTTGTTTTTACTATTATTATTACTTTTATTTCTTTTCTCTATATTAACATTCTATATCTTTGTCTGGTGTGTCGCTAGTTCTTCTAAACCGATGCAAATGTACTAAGAAACGATGAGCATGTATCTATGTGATGACGTTAAGAATTACTGATTGCATATGTAGAATGGTATGATTTCTAAATGTTGGGTTAATTTCTTTTTTTTTTTTTCTGTTAATTAATTAAAAAAAAAATCTAGTTCTTTGCTATCTATAAAAGAGATCAAACAAAATGACAAAGAAAACTGAAAATTAACTGGTGGAAAATGATTTGCAAACGCTATCTGGTAATAGCAATATAAACCTCATAAAAAGCAGCACACAGACTAAGTATCCAAGGGGCAAAAATGACAATTTACCATGCTAGAAAAGAACACAATCTACCAAAAGAATTTACGTAGTATGGACTTTTAAGTACTTCACAGCATAGCTAAAAATATTAAAGGAAAATCCTTAAGGAGATTCAAGGAGACACCAAGTCATGGACATTCAGCGTGGCAGTGTGATGCTCCTCTTTCTCAGGAAAGCAAATTAAGCAGACAAAAAAATTAAGGATAAAGAAAATTTGGGTATTATATTGCTACCAATAATAGAAAAGTTTTTTATTTTTTTTATTTTTTAATTTTTTAAAAAAATACAATAAACAAATGCAAACATTCTTAATTTGATCATTCTGTTCTACATATATAATCAGTAATTCACAATATGATCATATAGTTGCAGATTCATCATCATGATCATTTCTTAAAACATTTGCATCTATTCAGAAAAACAAATAAAAAGACAACAAAAAATAATTCATACATACCATACCCCTTACCCCTACCTTTCACTGATCAGTAGCATTTCAATCTAAATTTATTTTAACATTTGTTCCCATTATTTATTTTTAGTCCATATGTTTCACTCATCTGTTGATAAGGTAGATAAAAGGAGCATCAGACACAAGGTTTTCACAATCACACAGTCACACTGTGAAAGCTGTATCATTATACAATCATCTTCAAGAAACATGACTACTGGAACACAGCTCTACATTTTCAGGCACTTCCCTCCAGCCTCTCCATTATATCTTGACTACAAGGTGTTATCTATCTAATGCGTAAGAATAACCCCCAGGATAACCTCCTCACTCTGTTCAGAATCTCTCAGCCATTGACACTTTATTTTGTCTCATTTCTCTCTTTCTCTTTTTGGTCAAGAAGGTCTTCTCAATCCCTTGATGCTGAGTCCTAGCTCATTCTACAATTTCTGTCCCACGTTGCCAGGAAGGTCCACACCCCTGGGAGTCATGTCCCACGGAGACAGGGGGAGGGTGGTGAGTTTGCTTGTTGTGTTGGCTGGAGAGAGACAGGCCACATCTGAGCAACAAAAGAGGTTCTCTTGGGGGTGACTCGTAGGCCTAATTTTAAGTAGGTTTAGTCTATTCTTTGCGGGATTAAGTTTCATATGAACAAACACCAAGATTGGAGGCTCAGCCGACTGCTTTGGCTGTGCCCACTGCCTGTGAGACTATCAAGAATTCTCCATTTGGGGAAGCTGAATTTCCCCTTTTCTCACCATTCCTCCTAGGGGACTCTGCAAATACTTCCCTATTCACTGTTCAAATCACTCTGGGATTTATCTGTGCATCACTCCAGACAAACCTACAAAATCTCATGCCTTATGCAAGGTTCCAAGTACTATGTTTGATTAAGCCATCCACATAAGTTATATTAGGAAATGCACTAGTCAAAATATAAATTTCCTACCAAATAAACAGTTTTTGCTCATCTCACACATACATTAAAGTTTTAAATATTAATTACCATCTATAGAAAAGCTTTTTTATTGACATTTATAAAACCTTGTATGAAAACAAGAACTATATATTCTTTTTACAAACATAAAACATAAAAAATCAATCAAACAACCAAATCAATATGCCAAGCCCTTAATTTTGAGGTTTGCCACTATGAAACTTATTCCTGCAAAGGATAGGCTAAGCTCACTTATATTAGGCCTAAGAGTAATCCCCAGAGAACCTCTTTTGTTGCTCAGATGTGTTCCCTCTAAGCTGACACAGCAAGTGAACCTACTGCCCTTCCCCTCTATGTGGGACATGACTCCCAGGGGTGTAACCCCCCCTGGCAATGTGGGACAGAAATCCCAGGATGAGCCAAGATCCAGCATCAAGGGATTGAGAAAGTCTTCTTGACCAAAAGGGGAAAGAGAAATGAGACAAAATAAAGTTTTTCGGTGGCTGAGAGATTTCAGACAGAGTTGAGAGGGTATACACATATATATCCATTTTTAGTTTATGATGTATTGGAGTGGCTGGAGGGAAGTACCTGAAACTGTTCAGCTGTGTTCCAGTAGTTTTGATTCGTGAAGACAACTGTATAGAGATACAGCTTTTAAATGTGACTGTGTGATTATGAAAATCTTGTGTCTGCTGCTCCTTTTACCGAAGGTATGGACAGATGAGTAAAAAATATGAAGAATAAATAAATAAATAATAGGGGCAGATAAGGGATAAAATAAAGTAGGTAGATTGAAATACCAGTTATCAATGAGAAGAAGGGGCAAGGAGTATGGGATGTAGATTTTTTCACTTTTTTCTTTTTATTTCTTTTTCTGTAGTTACATAAATGTTCTAAAAACGATCATGGTGATGAATACACAACTACATAACGATAATGTGATGATACTGTGAGCCACTGATTGTACATCATGTATGGAATGTCTGTGTGTGAAGATTTTGCAATGAAAGTACTTTAAAAAAAAAAAAAAGGAAAAAAATTAATCAAATATCCATTACCTGACCAGCCTCTAATGATAAAGCTTCCAGCTGTCCTTCAAGTCTCATTTTTTCTTTAAGAACCTGCAGCATTTCATCATGAGTTTCGGCAACAGAGCTCTCCATGGAGCCGCTAGAGGATAAAGGCACAATCATCAGGGGCTGCAAACACCACTTACATGCCCTCCATGCTCCTCTGGGCTCCAAAGTCCCCAAATCCCCGCCACTCTCTCCAAACTGTTTAAATAAATGATTCATGTAGAAAATGCAAGCAAAAAATGAATGGCACCAACTAAAACTCCCAGCTACAGAGCTGGCATTACAAACCTGGAACATGCTCTTGGAAGTATGACCCCATGTAAGTGTATGAGCAGTTTCAGAAGACTGCCTATAAAATATTTGCAGACAGAATCCTATGTCTTACAAAGCAGCAGAGTTGCTTTATTACAATGAAATGCTAATGATAAAGACCGAAGGTGCTCTTGAGAAAGGAAAGCATGTATCAGGAAGGAGACCAGACAGGCGACAAGTGTGATGGCTGAGCCATCCTGAGGCATGCTTCCTGCCCGCGTGCCTCCCCACATGGGGCCCATGCCTACCTGCTGGAAACACTGGCCCTCCGGCTCTGTCCTCCCCCGTCCACTTCCTGCCCTCGGCTTCGATGTTCAGCCTCTGCAGCCTGGAGGACATCCTTAATCGAAGGGAACTGGCCCACGGCCTCCACGGTGACCTCCTGGCCATTGACCACGTAGGGTGCTTCCCGTCTGCCCACCACCCCCCGGGTGGAAATACCACTGTATGAAGAACTGTCACTGTCATTCCCGTCGAGCCTTATGCCCACTTCACTTCCATCAGCCTCGGACACACTGTCTCCCGCCAGCGCAGCGTCGTCTAGACGGTCCTCATCATCGGGCGGCAGGCTGACCTCGGACACAACAGAGGCCACGCTGCTTCTGTTCTGCTTCATGGTGCCCGGAGAAAGGTCGGCAGCCAGGACACTCCCGCCACCAGCCCCGGTGTTCGCCTCTTCCGTTTTGTAGTCAGCCAGAGACCGGATTTTGCTTGATTTGGAACTTTTTTTCTCTTTAGGATGAGTCAGGAGCCCGAGGCTGCCCACCTTGGGCCCACGGGGAACACTGGTGCGCAGGAAGGAATATTCTTTTGTCATTGCCACCGTGCTGGCCCGTGGAAGGTTTTCTGGATTGAGCATGAGCTCAGGATCGAGGGTGCTGAAAAGTCTGGTCTTAGTTACAGGTTGGTGGGACTGAGAAAGAAACAGAGACAAAAGACTATATTTAAACTGACAAACAGCCTTCTAAGACAGCCACCAGAAGAGCTGTGCCCTCCATGCGGCCTGCACACACCGGGGCGTCCACCTCCCCTCTCAGGGTGCTCCCACACCCCGAGGCCTTCCAACCTCCCAACCTCCCACTGACCAGTCCAGAGCACAAGCTTTTTTTCATTTGTTTCTTTGTTTTCACAACATAAACATTCTTTTTTTTATTCATTGCATAGTTGTATATTCATCATGATCATTTCTTAGAACACTTGCATGGATTCAGAAAAAAAATAAAAAGAAAACAGAAAAATAATTCATACATACCATATCCCTCACCCCTCCCTTTCATTGATCACTAGCATTTCAATCTACTAAATTTATTTTAACATTTGTTCCCCCTATTATTTATTTTTAATCCATATGTTTTACTCATCTGTCCATAAGGTAGATAAAAGGAGCATTAGATACAAGGTTTTCACAATCACACAGTCACACTGTGAAAGCTATATCATTATACAATCATCTTCAAGAAACATAACTACTGGAACACAGCTCTACATTTTCAGGCACTTCCCTCCAGCCTCTCCATTACATCTTAACTAACAAGATGATATCTATTTAATGTATAAGAAGAATACCCTCCAGGATAACCTCTCGATTCTGTTTGGAATCTCTCAGCCATTGACACTTTATTTTGTCTCATTTCACCCTTCCCCCTTTTGGTCAAGAAGGTTTTCTCAATCCCTTGATGCGAAGTCCCAGTTCATTCTAGGATTTCTGTCCCACATTGCCAGGAAGGTCCACACCCCTGGGAGTCATGTCCCACGGAGACAGGGGAAGGGTAGTGAGTTTGCTTGTTGTGTTGGCTGGAGAGAGAGGCCACATCTGAGCAATAAAAAAGAGGTTCTCTTGGGGGTGACGCTTAGGTTTAATTTTAAGTAGGATTAGTCTATCCTTTGCGGGGTTAAATTTTATATGAACAAACCCCAAGACTGGGGGCTCAGTCTATTACTTTGGTTGTCCACACTGCTTGTGGGAATATCAAGAATTCTCCACTTGGGAAAGTTGAATATCCACCTTTCTCACCATTCCCCCTAGGGGACTTTGCAAATACTTTTTTATTCACTGTTCAAATCCTTCTGGGATTTATCAAGGCATCACTCTGGACAAACCTTCAAAATCTCGTGCCCTACTCAAGGTTCCATGTACTTACGGTGTTGAGTAAGCTGTCCACATAAGTTGTATTGGGAAATGTACTAGTCAAAATAAAAATTTTGCACCAAATAAATATTTTTTGCTTTAGTCTCACACATAAGTTAAAATTTTAAAATAATAATTACTATCTATTTTCAACACCCTGCATTATTGACATTCCTTTGTTCTTCCTCATGCAAAACATTTTTAAATTTGCATATTTAGTCACTATCATTATACAGTCTAGGCATTTCAACATTATACCATCTCAGTCTTCAGTGTGTCTCTTTCCTTCTGATTTTATTTGGAGCATGAGCTTTTAATGACTATGACTTTGCAGCACTTAAAAATTACCTATTACCTCAAGGCCTTCCTCATCATGCCCCTTTTACAAAACTTTTCTGGCTTTTCTCCAGTGTTTATTATTCCAGATAACATTAAAAACAAAAAGTACTAGGGCTCTCCGGCTTCTAGCCACAAACTTCCAGAGCTCTCATCTCTTTAAACTGTGATTAGAACTATTTTAAACTCATAATTCCATAGGGGATAGTGAGCTGTTTCCCTGCATTTATTCATGCCTACTTTAATATCCCTCAACAAACTAAGTTACGTAGTCTACTTCATCCAGATTCTAAACACATTTTTGCCATTTTACTTTAATTCCTAGATTTTTCGTAACTTTTGTTACTTTATAAATGTTATCTTTTCCTACTAATTTTATAATTGGGCATGTTAGTCAACTACTGATTTTCTTGTATTTATAATTTGAACTAAGTCTTACAACATTTTCCAACAGAATAGTTTTCCTAGGCATTACCTATTCCTGCAAATAGTAGCATTTCTCTTCTTTTGTGCTAGCTCTACCCTCTTACTTCTTTTTCTTACTGTATTAGCTATAACTTCCAAAATGGCCTTGGGGGCACTGGAGACGAAGGAAAAATACCCTACCTTACTGTTCTTTCAACAAGACTTTCTCTTATTGAAGAATTTTCAATTCTATGTTATTCTACGGAATCAACATAATCCCAATTAAAATATCCCATGTTCTATATCGGTGGAGGAGGTATATAAGGGCAGGATAAGAAACATCGCAAACTGTTGCTGGACTGCAGCTGGAGTAATAAAGGAGCAGGAAGATCATCTTGTTATTCAAGACATAATGGAGAGGCTGGAGGGAACTGCCTGAAAATGTAGAGCTGTGTTCCAGTAGCCATGTTTCTTGAGGATGATTGAATAATGATATAGTTTTCACAATGTGACTGTGTGATTGTGAAAACCTTGTGTCTGATGCTCCTTTTATCTACCTTGTCAACAAAGGAGTAGAACGTATGGAATAAAAATAAATAATAGAGGGAACAAATGCTTAGAATAAATTCAGTTTAAATGCTAGTGATCAATGAAAGCAAGGGGTAAGGGGTATGTTAGGCATAATCTTTTTTTTTCTTCCCTGTGTTCATTTTATTTCTTTTTCTATTGTCGTTTTATTTCTTTTTCTGAATTAATGCAAATGTTCTAAGAAATGACGAATATGCAAACTAAGTGATGATATTGTGAATTACTGATTATGTACATTGTTTATTTTATATATTTTTTTAATAAATAAATAAAAAAAAAGGAGCAGGAAGAGTAGTAATGCACAGTGAAGGGCAGGCAGGGCAGGGGGGGCTGTCCCCAAGGGGGCCCAACCCCCAGGCTACAATGACACCATCCGTCTAGAGCCTGGAAGTAGCCCCCCGTCCCAAGCGTGGGGCCTCTACAGTGAGGAGGGTTTGCACGGGGGGGTGGGATCACAGGGCTGCACCCACAAATGGGCTGGGCGGTGGCTGGGGGAGGTGGACACCTCCACAGCAGGGGCCAACGCCCTGGGGCTGCCATGGGCCCTGCCTCCTAGAGCAAGGGAGGGGGCCTTCCCCCCTGCCCCCCAGGGTGTGCAAGGCAGTGGAGCTGCGAGGGTGTCCCTGCAGGACCTGATGGCACTGGGATGACCCTCCGTCCACCACCTGTGAGAAGTGCTTTCAACTACTAGTGCTTTTTATAGAGAGGTCTAACTTCTTAAAGTGGGGAAGCATGTTAAATTTTCACATGTGAAATTTAAATCTGAACTCCTGGCACATCAACCACAGTCCAACAATCCATGTAGACGTCACAAGTGGGGCAGGTTTTTAAGGCCCCAGATGGAGGGTCTGTGAGGTGACCCCAGCTGGGGTCTTGGCCCCCCACTTTACTGCTGTGTGACCTCCAGCAAGTCACTGAACCCCGCACCAGTCATTTCTTCCTAATTGTCACTAATTTCACACACTGTGTAATGCTTGTTATTACAGGTCTATAAGGAATTTAACACAGGGTGGCCTGGCACACAATGAACTACTGACTGTCTAGTGGGCCAGGCTGGGTGACTGCGGGCAGCCCTCCCTTAATCCACTCCTCCCACAAAGTCGGTGAGGTCCTCCCCAGACCTCCTGTGTCTGCCCCAGGGCGGTGGCCACCAGCAAAGCAGGGTACACCTCAGGGAAAATGAAACGCTAACTCTGAGACACAGTACTACTAAAACCCTCAATGTATTTTTGTTAAAGTTATTTAAATTTTATTCTAAATAAATTAAGTTGAAAGACCTCAAGTTCACAGAAAATTGCAAAAACTACAAAATGAACATTCATATAGTCCTTGCTTAAACTTACTCAATGTGATTAAAAAGATGGTTTTAAATACCATCCTAACAAAGAGTTTTACAGTTTTACTCTAAATAAAACTCACTCTAGGAATTTTGTAGAATTATTTATCAAAGCAATCTTGTCTGACCACGTGACCAGCTGCTAAGTAAGAGGGAGTAGTGACATGCTAGTATTTATTTTCTTTGCTTTCCAAACTGCAGATTCAGGAATCAACACTGTTCTAAGGGAAGAGGGACCTGACAGCAGCAGAAATCTCCAGAGGGTAAGAACAACCTGAGCAAAACAGTCTTTCAGAGATGCAAACAGGAGCCCAGGTAGCAGCAGTAGAGAGCCCACCAGGTCCTCTCTTCACACAGAAACAAACAGCAGATCCGGCAATTATGTCTAATTACCGTCTTTTATACATGGAGCTTTTCATCAGTATGCCAGTTTGAACCTGCTGTGGACCCCAGAAAAGCCATGTCCATTAATCCTCATCCAATATTGCTGGCTGGGAGCTTTTTGATTGTTGCCATGGAGATGTGACCCACCCAATTGGGAGTGGTGACTTTTGATAAGATGGTTTCCACGGAGATGCGTCTCCACCCCATTCAAGGTGGGATTGCTTACTGGAGCCCTTGAACAGGAAACCAATTTGGAAAAAGCTTTAGAGCCCACACAGCCAGAGGCCTTTAGAGTCAAAGAACGAAAACACCTGAGGGAGCTTCACGAAACAAGAAGCCTGGAGAGAAAGCTAGCAGATGTCGCCATCTTCGCAATGCGTTTCCAGCTGAGAGAGAAACCCTGAACTTCATCGGTCTTTGTTTTGTTTTTTTTTTAACATGGGCAGGCACTGGGAATTGAACCCGGGTCCTCAGGCATGGCAGGCAAGCACTCTTACCTGCTGATCATCGGCCTTTCTTAAGTGAAGGTAACCTCTTGTTGGTGCCTTAATTTGGTCATTTTTATAGACTTTCTTTAATTGGGACATTTTCATGGCTTTAGAAACTGTAAAGTTGTAACTTAATAAATTCCCCTTTTTAAAAGTCATTCTGTTTCTGGTATATTGCATTCCGGCAGCTAGCAAACTAAGACAATGAGCTTGAACAAAAGAGGGAGACTCACCCTTTCCTGCTGCCGCTTCACTCGGTACTGTCTGAGCTGTTCTTCCAAACGCTTCCGAGCTTGAAGTCGGATCTGCTCCTCTTTCTCCAGGGGCAGGGAAGCCTCTTTTGAGCCTGCAGTGTGGAAATGGCCATTTAAAAACTCATAAAGTGTCAAGGACCTTGTTTCGGATCAAATTATAGCCCAAATTACATTATACTTTCGCTCCTAATCACGCAGACTTGAGGACAACTGCAGAGTAGAGAGAAAACCATGACTGTGAGCACATCTACCTTGTGACACAGACGTTCCAGCTCTGGCACTCAGGTTCACTTCCTAGGGACACCCAGCTGCTGAACGGAAGAGCGCCACAATGAATCTCATCATAACAAAGAGAGCTGCACGGGCAGCCTGGGAGGGCAATTTCCTGAGGCACAGGGGCCCGCAGTTCTCACCGAGCCCCACTCTGCCCTCCGGCTTTACAACAGGCACGCATCACCTGGCCGTTAGGGGCCATCAGAGGCAGTCATGTTCCAGGATGAGAACAAGAGCAACGCCCATCATGTGCTCGTGTGACAAATGCTTTCTTCATGCCATTACATTTGGGATATAATTTGATCCACAGCTTATCTAAATTTCTGCAGTAACAAGTTATAGTACAGTAAGGTTTAATAAAAGCAAGAGTACTTACGCAAGCTGGCTGTACTTAGACATTATTCATTAAAGCCATAAAACCACTGGACAGTCTGACGTTACAGTGACCAACCAAAGAGTAAAGGCCAGTGGGCATCTGCCCGTAGTGGCCAGGGACTGGGGACTCAAGCCCAGGGATTGTGCATAAAGACAGAAGGGGAAAGAGCTACTTTTCAGCCAACAATACTATTAAAAACATAAGCGTATAGCCTACATACACACATATATGTACACCCCAAACCTGTTATTATTACTATTATGAGAAATAAAGGGGTATATAGTGAGTACAAAAGGTATTAGTTACAAAACTAGTGCTGCCACTTTTCCCCCTATTTTCAAATTTATGGCTTTACTCTTCTTTAATATATCAGCAGAATGGCCAATCAGTGTTAATACACTGATGAGAGCAGATAAACGTAGTAACACATTAACTTCTCATACATGACACTATTTTCAAATATGAATTTTGCAGACATAAGCAGATGTTGTTTTAAATAACCCATAAACTCACTGTCACTAGAAATTCATCAGTATCATTATTCATTTATATATTTTAATCACTGAAAAAATCTCTAATATTTTTCACAAGGCTAACCTGGCCCAGATGGCTTGGTATCAGGCAGGTAAATAAATCAGCAAACTAGGCTGGACGCACGTGAGGTGGTGCTGCAAGCTGGGTGACACGTGGCATGAGCCCAGTCAAGGGGCCACCTGCTGCCACCCGAGAAGGTATGCCTCAGACTACTGCCATGGGGGAACCTAGATACAGGATCCAACCTTTATATGATACCCCTTCATTTAAACGCTGTCTAATTTTTGGCAAATTTTAAAACACACTGTAGCCCTAACATAGTAATACTTGTGAAGAAAAAGACTAACAACCCAAAAGAAAAATGGGCCAAAGACATGAATAGATAATTCATGGAAGAGAATGTCCAAATGGCAACAAAAAGATAAAAAGATGCTCAAATTCACTAGTAACAGGGAAGTGCAAATTAACGTAACAGTGAAATATCAGCTTACATGCACAAGGCTACTCAGAGCTAAACCCGGTGTCTACTGCTGGGGGAAGAGGGAGACACAGTGCACTCACTCATTGCCACCACGGCGGCAGCGGGACCACACAGGATGAAAATAAAGATGCACGGTGTTTCTGACCAAACAATTCCACTTCTGGGCAAGAAGCCCATAGAAATTAAAATACTAAGTCACAAGACACACGGGCCAAGATGTCTACTGTAGTGTAATTCACCTGGCCGAGAACTAGAGCACAGCGAGCAGAACAGCCCATGCCACTGATTCTATCACAGTAGGGCCTGTTACGCAGCTGTCAAAAAGAATGGATTTGGAGCTGTCTCACACAACTCAGAGGAATTTCTACCTGATAATGCTGAGTGAGGGGAAAAAAGACCACATTTTTAAAAAGAATTTCCAAAAAGCCTTGGTTGTGTTTACTGAGGCCTGTGAAGGGGCATATGAGAACATGACTTACCTGAAGGGCAGCTGTAGAATCTGATAGGGATGAGGGGCACAAGGCATCAGGACAAAAACAGTGGGCAGAATATGACCCCAGCATGTAAACATATGTATGTGCGGGTGTAAGGAAACGGCTGGACATTTCTTGGGCTCACACGCTGCCAGTTGGCAACCCTGGAGTTCAGCACATGATCAGTGCTGATTAAAGTAATTCATAAGAGAAAGGCTTCAGTGCATAAGCACTACTGTTTTCCTGCTGGCCATTCAGGAGTGGCGAAGGCCACCCAGCACTGGCTCTTTAGAGAGCTGAAGTACCAGCCTCAATATCAGACATACAACAGTGTCAACACACAAGGGTATTTTCTCTCTTAAAAATGAAACCATCTTATTAAATACACATCACCACAGTAATAAGAGAGCAAATGGCTAAGGAACACAATTCTTCATTTGCCGCAAAAAGGTAAACAGAGTGACAAACGACAATGATAGAGGCTCTGAGGAGGGCAACAGGGAAGAGGTTCAATAGCAAACAGATGCTTACACAGTTGTGTTTCTTGCATAGGAAGACTCAGTTTGAGAGACTGCAAAGCTTCATTTCTAATACTGCCCTCAGCACTAGTCCCCTCAGACTTCTGTAGGCTGTCATGGAATCCAGCCACACCTGGGGATGACTCAGGACCCACTGGGCTCGGGACAGGATCGAGAGGCAGGGGCAGGCCTGGAAAAGGCGGTGCTGGCCCATTCTGGCAGACGTCCCCCATGCTAGGTGTATCCAGGCTTCCTCTTTCAGCTGAGATTTTGTTTCCTTTCACATTGGCAACTAGAAAAAGAAAGCAGCTTTGGGCCATCACATTTTTTAAAAAACAATATCAAGTCATTTTGAAAACACAGCTAAAGTAGGACAAAAAAAAATTGAGACATATGAACATGAACGTAATTTTCACCTAAGTTTGTTCACTTAGAAGGACAAGGTCTCTTTTTTCTTCCCACTGGCAGGTAGATTTGGAAAAGTCACAAGTCTCTGGCCTCAATACCTTCACCTGTAAAATTATTTCACCTCCTGCACAATAGGTGTAGAATTTAAACGGCAATATTTTCTTTTCATTTAAATAAGGCCAATGAGAAATCTTATGAAAGTTTGTTTAAAAAATAAATTGAGGGCGGTATGTGGGTAGCTCAGTAGTAGGATTCTCGCCTGCCACGTGGGAGACCTGGGTTCAATTTCTGGACCATGCATCTCCCCCAAATAAATAAATAAATAGAAAAACAAAATCTTAAAACATAGCTGACAACTAGTTCCTAACAGACAGCCACAGCAGCTAGCAGTCATAGCATGCCAGTTACAAAGAGCTGAGCTAGTCATCTCAGACCATAAAGTCCTCCTCCAAAAAAGAGCTGAAGACAAGGGCGGAGACCAATGACCCGACTGGGAAGAGCCCGGTCCGGCGGAGCATAGCACCCAGAGTACATACTTCTTGGCTAGCTCAATTGAAAACCATTAGACAAAAATTCAAGCTTGACAAGTGACAGCTCCAAACCACCACAATCAGACACTAAATTCAGTTTCACCCATTAACACTATTCTAACAGAAAGACCTACTACACTAACTAAAACATATTTCCTTACCAAAAAGAAGAAAAACTTCATACCATGAAATCATTTTTAGTTTTTTCTCCACTTTGCTCAAAAACAAGTTTCACAGTTTCGTGCAATGAACCTGGGTTCCACCCTGGAAGCCACAGAACCAAGCTGGTGTGCGGGGAGAGGGGAGAGAGAGGCTGCCAGGGCCCGGAGGCCGTCCACATGCGGCTCTGGTGGACCCAAGGCTGGCAACGTACCTGTTGCACACCAGGGTCAGCATTACCAAGATGTGTCCTGCAGAGTCCTTCTTGGCTCAAGCTGATTCACAGTTTCTATTCCTTGCAAACTTAAATCCCAACTAATACCCCTAAGTAGTGTCAGGAAGGCAAAGTCAGAATAAAACTAGGGACGCGATGACTGAGGAGTAGAAACAAGGAAGGATCACCAGAGCCCTAAGAGACCACAAGCATCGGCTCAAGCTCCTCAGGCCAGGCTGCACACTTCAGACACAAGTCAAGGACGGTGATGCCACTTTCTGCTATGCTTATAGTCTGGAAGAGTCTCCAAACCTTCTGGTATACAGAACAAACTGTTTTGGTTATCATACTGCACTTAAATGTACCTGAAAGTAAAAAGGTCCAATGAACAATAGGACTTTATCATTTCCCATCAGAGGCCTTATTACAGAGACAAGGACAAGAGCAGCCCCACCTTCCCAGTACCTGGCACTCTCCGAATGACCCTAGGAGGTAGGCCATGAGCCTCCCACTGGTAAAAGAAGAAACTGAGGCTGAGAAACCTTGCCCGAGGGAGATGGCCTTTAAGTGGCAGAGCTCAGGTTTGATTGGCAGAACCAGGCTCCTAAACCTGATGCTTCATTACCTGCCTTACCTGGCACTCAGATAGCAATAATCATGAAAGCTATTTTAAGTGCCTGAATATCATCTTAAAAGAACTAAAATGCAATTTCTGCTAGTAAACTGCCACACACTGAATTGCATCATTTTAAGGCACATGATGCATGACGACACCGTCTGCCTAGGAGGTACATGAGGACCCAGCCATGTCCTTAACGCTTGGCTTCTGATGTATAAACAACCCATGAGGTAACATACAAATGGGATTCCATAAACCTTAGGTCATGAAGGACCTTTCTGGGATCTCAGTCATCAAAAACTGGCAACCAAGCCACCCAACATTAGATGTGCAGGCAGGGAACAGTCATGTTTGGAGAAAGCCCGGTGCCCTAGAGCAAGGAGCATGGGCAGGGCTGCAGCAAGTGCTGGCTGAGAGAACACCCCGAGCGGCCCTGGGCAGGGCCGTCCTCCTCCAAGCCCGCTGTGCAGCCCTGGCCCCCAGCCCACCGCAGCTCAGGGGCCTCACTCTGGGCCTTGCCTTGCAGGTCGGACAGCTCCAGTGCACTGGTGGGCCCCAGGAGAGCTCCTGGGCGGGCAGTGGTACCGCTGCTGGAGCCATCCTCCGCGACACCATCCCGTATGGGAGAGGCTCCATCCATGGCCAGCCAACCCAGGCCAGGGGCCACCGGGACCTGCTAGCAAATCTGGCTTCTCTCCATTAGCAACAGCCCAGGGTTCCTGTGAAGGACGGCTCTGTGCTTCTCATTTTGTAGAGGCGACTGAAAGGAAATCTTGTAAATGGTTTGAAGTCAAACCAACTAATAGTATGGTGCCTAATAGGAGAGAAAGAGAAAAGACATTTTATTAACTCTCATTTATTAGATGTGAAGTAACAATTCTGAGATTAACATTTGGGTTCCAATTTTCATTCATCAGGTAAATAAATGTATATCTTTAATTCAGCAAATAAGTCTACAAATATTAAGTTACACGTGGTTCCCTAAAGGCACCCAAGGTGAGGCCAGTGAGGCTGCAGAGCCCCCTGAGAAGGGACACACTCCGTCATCGGTGCCACTGTTCTCACCCACGGCCGCTTATCCTGGGAATGAGGAATCCTTAACTTGAATTAAGTCACATGTGGCCTGGTTTCTACTGGACATGCCCTGAGGGGTGTGCAAGCTTCTCTCAGGCCGCCCTGCAGGCAGACCCCTCAGGGTGGCCAACACAGTCTAGGGGGACACTCAGCTAGCACCTCCACAGGCCCTGGCCGCTGGCCTCCGCTCTGGCAGCACAAGAGCTGCAGGAGCACACCCTGGGCGTATAGGGAGTGTGGGAGTGTCTCACGGCCAGGGCCTTTCCCACCTTTTACTTCTAGCAGAGCAGCTTTTAACGCCGACTGCTCAGCTAAGTTTAAGGCAGAAAAGCTTTGCTCCCAGTTTAGCAGGTGAGCAACATCTCTGACAACATTAACTCACTTCCTCAACAGACAGCACCAGTATGAGTCACTCATTCTGCAGGCATGCTGATATTTACTTTCCTTAAAATAAGTCATATTTTCCAATGCACCGTTCTGTGTTTAACAAGCTTCACGATAGAAACATTAAGTAACTCTCACCTCTAGTTTACCATTTCAGGTGGAAATTATGGAGACAGGGCCGCCAGCACCATGCAGCAGGCTAGCCGCCCCTGCCCAGTCCCTGAGCACCAAGTGCCCGCTGGGCACCCAGAACTGGAAAGTAGTGGGGCCTTCCCTAATGTACCCCTAGGGCCGGAGACACCATGAGCTATACCAAAAGTCAGCGCAAAACCAGCACAAACCTTGAGGTTTGTACCCTGACAGTACTGCTATAGAAAGGCATACATCAGTAACTACTAATCCGGAAATGAGGAAAGGCCTGTCAGTTCATCCAAGGGGCTCGGGGTGCCTGGCACATTCATGCTTCTGAGGACTGAACCATGTCCGAGTCACAGAAATGCAGGAGCTACGAGGCCAGTCACAAGATGATCCTGTACGCCACAGGTATGGTCAGCCTGTGTCCCCAGTGCATCTACACGCACAGCAAACTCCCACCAGTAACGTCTTCCATCCCGGAAGTGACTTTCGGGGGAGCAGACAGGTGAGTGGGCCTGTGGAGGCTGGAAGGAGGGATTTAAACCACACGCCTATCCTGGCACATCCAGAAAATCACCATTCCACTAGAGCCCATCTTTGTGACAAACTGCTACCAGACCCAGCAAGCCCAGCTACAATCCAAACACACCAAAATCAACAGCGCACTGAATATTTGCATACTGCATATATCGGTGATGTTAGGAAATTTTCTTCCTGACAAACAAAAAAAAAATTTTCCACATTTTGCTTTGAAATATCTTTGATTTTCACAAATCTGCTTCTGCCTCTTGGGATGGGAGATGATGACGTCCAAATCACTGCTGTGTCCCACAACGCCCAGTACTCTGTGTCTTGCCCAAAGTGACAGCGTCAAGCCTATGTGGAATCAATGCTTTCCACACATGGTGCCTTGGCAGAAGTCGAACCCTCTGCCAAGAACGCTTTCTCCCTGACCCACCAGGGGAGTGTCTACCAATCCTCCCGGGACCACCCTGCCTGCCAGGTCCCTCTTGGCCCCTCATATCCTCCCTTCTGAGCCTGGTGTGCAGGGTAAGTGGGAGTGTGCCTGTCCACGCCATGACTCTAAGACCCTCCAGCCCATCACATCCAGGCCCATCATCTCAAACCTCCCAAGCCTGTAGGAGTGCTTAAGGCACATTTCAAGAAACTTGGGCTCTACCAAGTTCCACCCCTTAGAAACCAAAAAATAGCTCTAAATATTTGCATCCCTGAGCATCAACACCACCTTTTTAAATACAGAAAATCTCCAGTCCTGTAAAAGTACCGGGAGCTACGGTTCCAGCAAGGGAAAAAAATGCCAGCTCACAGGACCGGGCAGCAGGGAACTCTATGGGTACAACAGACCCTAACTAATAGCACAATTAGAAAAACACTCTTTCATGAGTTGTAACCAATATACCACACTAATGCATGGTATTAATAATAGGGTGGTATTTGGGAACTTTGTTTTTTATGCATGACTTTTCTGTAAACCTACAAATTATCTAAAAACACAAAACAGAGTCTTTGGGCGGAGCCACGGTGGTCGTGTCCAGTCAGTGCCCTGCGCCCCCACTTCTACACCTGTGGAGCCCAACCTGCTCCTGAACTCCCTCCTTTCATCTCACAACCATGCCTAACAATTAGCACGCCAATTCAAAGCTGCCCCTTAACAGATTCAAGAGCAAGGGGAAAGGCAGCACAGAAATGGGCTGTGGCATAGAGACGTTAGTTTGGAGCTGGAAAAAGCTAAGGATGACCAGATGATGAAACAGATAAATGCCAGCTCTCTTCCTTTCCCACTGTTATGGAAAATCCTAACAACCATAGCACTGTAAACTGGCCTGTTATGAAACTGTCAAAGGCATAAACAGCAACAATTTGGAAAGCCAGCTCCAAGCTACTCAAGCTGCCAAGAAACTGCTTTCTAGGGAAAATCAGCCCCCCATAGACAACACAGGCCAGGTTGGTTTGATCCTAAAATGCATGTCCTTTTTGGGCAGAAGTGACAATGCTCCCATGCAGTCTGACCCTGCGTGGGCACTCACTAACACCACTCCTGGGACAGCAGGACAGGCCAGCGTTATGGCAGATGGAGGTGCTACCCCAGGGCTCCCCATGCTCATATCAGTGAACAAACTGTATGGGCTCTAGGAAACAATGCAGGTGGTGGCTCAACTTTCCAAGACTTGGTTATCAAATACGCTGTGGTCGATCCTGTTGGCCCTACTTGCAGTTCTTGATATGTCATCTTCAGCAGTGGTTACTTAAGTAATCTTACCTGAACACTTTCCAACCTTTGTGGGAACAAGAATCCTGCACCCCCATTAGATGCTGTGGGGCAAATTCTTCCCACTTTACTGTGCTTCCTGTATCAAGAGGACTCAGAAGTATCAGCAGATACCTGGTGGCCATTTCATAGCTCACTGATGGTCCAAATGAACGGACTGAAGGGGTCGTGGGAACTAGAGCTGTGTCCCTGCTGGTGAAGACTCTAGGGGTTACTGAATTAACAACTGTGACTCCTGCACCAAGAGCCAGAGGAAGTGCTGTCACTGGGACCAACAGACTCAGTTTGTAACAGAGGTGGGAGCATGTGGTAGTTAGATTCAAGTGTCAGCTTGGCCAGGTGCAGGTGCCTAGTTCTACCGCTATGGACATGAGCCAATGGCATGTGAACTTCATCTGTTGCTGATTACATCTGCAGTCGGCAAGGAGGCGTGCCTGCTGCAATGAATGATGTTTGATTTAATTGGTTGGTGCTTAAACGAGAGAGCTCAACATAGCACAGCCCCAGCACATGACGTCTTTCCCAACCTGCTGGGGTTACCAAAACTAATATTCAGAAGGAAGCTACATGGACAATGTCAAACACCACAGCTGGCCATCAGGACTAAATACAGCAAGCAGTGAATCATGGATTAGTCCCAGTTCTCATCAGCATTCTTTTTAAGGCAGACTTTATGACAAAAAAGAAAGCCATATGGGCTATGACCAACTATATAAGCAGTAGAACAGCTGAACAGTTTGTATATGTCGTCCACTATGGTGTAGTAGAACCACTGATGAACTTTTTAACTGTGAAACATCAAATTGTACTGGTTATTTTGGATGTCATTTCAAATATCCTTCAGGTTGCTGAGAAACTAGGTGAAACTGAGAAACTTAGTATAATGATTGAAGAATGTGGAGGCTGGGACAAAATTGAAGCTCTATAAAACCACAAAAATGGGTCTGTGTACAAGGTTTCATTAAGCATGACTGAGAAATGTTTCTCTGGAGAAGTTCAGAAGGTTGTGCAGAAACAACCTCTGAAGGCTGTACCTTGCAAGTTTAGGAAGGTACTTGTTCCAGTTTGCTAGCTGCCAGAATGCAACACACCAGAGATGGATTGGCTTTTAATAAGGGGAATTTATTTAGTTAAAAACATATAGTTCTTCAGAAGAAAGGCAGGTAACTTTCAACTCAGGGTTTTTCTTACATGGGAAGGCATAGGCAATCTCTGCTAGCCTTCTCTCCAGGCCTCTGGGTTCGAACAATTTTCCTGGGAGTGATTCCTTTCTGCATCTCCAAAGGCCTGGGCTGATGTGCAAGTGCTGAGATGAGGTATGCTGAGCTGCTTGGGCTGTGCTACCTCAAGCTCTCTCATTTAAGTACCAGTCAATTAAATCAAACATCATTCGTTGCAGCAGGCATGCCTCCTAGCTGACTGCAGATGTAATCAGCAACAGATGAGGTTCACATGCCATTGGCTCATGTCCGCAGCAACAGATCTAGGTACCTTCATCTAGCCAAGTTGACAACTGAATCTAACTACCATAGTACTCCTGGGACTTTTAACTTTTAGGTTGTACAGCTGAACTATAGAAATGTTTGTATGCTATGTTTGGTGTAAGTCTTGTTTCTCTTTTTAGATTCGTTATATAGCACTTTTTATAACAAAACTATACTTGAACAGTTCCAAACTGTACATGCTGTAGGAAGCCTCTCCTCTCAATATGTTTCTAATTATCTATCTTGCAGTTTCCTGTAAATAAAGACTAAATTTAAAAATATATATGCAAAAAGAATGCCTCTGGGAATGATAAACTGAAAGAGCGACCTGGAAGGGCCACAGCATAGATAAGGTTGTCACCTAAGTGAGAAAGAAAAGCAGAGCAAACCAGCAGCACGAGACAGACTGACTTACTACACCAAGCAGGAGGGAGGCTGGAAGGTACACAGCCAAGGGATTACAAAAGAGAAGGTGCATAGAGACCAATGGTGACAAGGCCTAAACTTACCACTGTCCAGGAAAGAGGGGACATCAGCCAAGCAGATCCAGGCTCCATGGGGGAAAGCATGCCAGCTACACAGAGAACACCAGGCTGCCCTTGCCCAACGCCATCAACTATTACATTCACTAACTCTCCTTTATTCTGAATTCTTGCTAAACAAGAAACCTGCTCATTCCCAAACAGTCCTACCCCACAATGACCACAGGGACCATGTCTGTGACTTCTCCTGGTAGCTGAAGAGGACACTTCTGCTTATGTGCTGCTCTTCCTGAAGTCTGACCACAGAGAAGGAATTCACAATCAAAGGTGTGAGCGTGCCTGAGGTGGCCTTGCAGTGACGGCTGCACTTCTCACTGGAGGGTGGGAAACTGGAATCCTCTGTCTGTCCTCAGTCTCACTTGTATTCGGTAGCATGACGCAGTTTTCACAACCTCATCACCTCAGGCCACTGACAAAAGCAAATTTCTGGGCTTACATTGAGGAGGGTCAGACAGCTGGGGCACGTCAGAAGGAAGCTAATAGTAACATGAAGCGATTATGTGAAGTTTTTTTTCCCTAAATAAAGACTATGTGCATTCTGGTGTGCTTCCTAGAGTGGAAGAGAAGGAACAAAGTTTTCACTTAGAACTCCACAAGGTGCAGTTCCCTTTAGATTCACCCTGGTCTCACCTCGAGGAACTTCGTGTGAAAAAACCACTGTCTTCTACATCTATTCGACTTCCAGCTTTCCTCATTTAGTAGATCACCTGAGCTGAGTATAAATACATTAACAGCCTCATCTACCCCACGATACTTTAAGTTGCTCCTATGGGCAATTAAAAAGAACAAGAGCATAGCCAAAAAGTAAAATGGCCATAACTAGTAATCAAAAGTAAACAACACACAGACCTACATTCAAAGGGGAAATCTAAAATGTTATTCCAAGCTTTGTGTCCCGAATAGCAAAGCGATTTCAAGGACAGCCTCTGGAGTCAAACGAATCTTGGTTCCGCTGATAATTAGCTGTAAGCTCTTGAGAGGACTTCTTTATGATTCTTAGCCCCTTTCCTTATCAGTAAAACATTGAGAAAATTGAACAAGATTATGGCTAGGATTAATGCAGTAATGAAGACTTTCCCAGGTCTTCAATAAATGGCAGCAATAATAATTATCACTATTTTTTCTCCAATTGCAGCTTATCAAAACTAACAGACTGAAAGTAGTCTCCCTTGACATAGAAACTGGCTAAAACAAAATTTAAAAAAACAATTATTTTTTAATTTAAGTTATGTCAGATAAAAAAGTTAAAACATCTATTTCCTTTTCTTGCCTTTGAAGGTAGACTGTAGTTGAAAGTTATCACCTGAGTAAAGGGTTATGTTTGAAACACTGAAGGGACAATTTTAAATGAGAATCACTTGTAAAAACGGCTTATGATATCCTAACGGCTTCAATCACACTGACAACGAAAGCCAAACTTCCTACCATAAAAAAACTAGAAGCCTTTTTTTCAGTCTGGCGCCGGGCGTACGCGCTTCCCAGCCCTCAGCACTCTACTATTTTCGCGTTCTGCTCTCAGCACTCTCCTCCCGCGCTGCCGCACGGGTGCCACGAGCCTCCCCGCACGACCTCAAGCAGCTGACCCAGCGCAGTCACCGTTCGACCGTCTTCCTGCGCTTCCCTCCCCTGGAACGTGAGCTCCCGACAGGCAGCGCCCCTGGACACAGCCCCCGGCTCTCAGTGACCAGCTGCGGGTGGAGGTCCGGCTGCCCACCTGACTCACGCGCAGCCACAGCTGCCGGGCCCACTCCCCAGCAAGCAGCCCTCGGCGCCGGGGAGGCCAACGGGAAGCTCGCGGACAGCGCTCCGCCCTGCCCACGCCAGCCAGCCGGCGCCACGTCGCTCCCCGCTAGGCCCACAGAACCTCTGCGCGAGGTGAGGCTACCACGCGCGTTTCGGGACGGCCCCGACACATCCGGGTACAGCACGCGGCGCCCACGGGTGCCCAGTGTGACGAGCCGATAAGGGGCTGGCCCGGGCCCGGCTCTGGGGAAGGGGACCCGGCCGTGGGGAAGGGGACCCGGCCCTGGGGAAGGGGATCCGGCCCTGGAAAGGGGAAGGGGACCTGGCCCCGCCCCGCCTGGCGCCCTGGCGCCGCGACGCCCAGTAGCCCTGGCCGCCCCGGCCAGACCCTCACCCGGTGCTGCGGCAGGCGCGGCGGCGGCCCGGGAGGCGGCAGGAGGAGACGTGGCCGCGCGAGGGGCGGGGCGCGTGCACCCGCCTCGGGCCCCCCCCGGAAACACGAGGGGAGCGGCGCCTTCGTTCCGGGAGCGAGACTGTCCTCTCCCGCTCGCCGGCAGGCACACTCGGACGGGAACGCCCTGGCCGGAGTCGGGGTGAAGCACACCCGGGACTGGCACGAGACGGAATTCATTCAGTGGACCTGAGTCTGCGGCGCCTCCCTGACAGAAACACACCTCCTGGCAGGAAGGCGACCAAATGAGCTTCCGGCGGAAATGGCTAGGCCGGGCCCTGCTCCGCCTGCCGTCCGGTTGTGGGCGTGGCCACATCGCCCCGCCCCCGCTAGTGGGCGCGGCCCCTAGACGCGACAGAAACGGAGAGCAGCGTTGGGGGCGGAGGCGGGTCCGGAGCTCAGGGGTTTACTCCCCCAGGGACATTACCCACACTGGCAGCTCCCCACAGCAAACGTCTCGCCCAGCCGACGACGAAAGTGCCGGTTCAGAAGTGGCCTGTTCTTTGGGCACTTACTGCTTTACCTTTTAAAAAAAATAAAAAATTAGCATTTTGGCCCAGGGTGTGCGGTTTGAGAGGAGGAGCCCTCGCGGCTGCGCCGGCCCCGCGCCGCCCCCGGGGGACCAGGCCGCGTCCCCCAGTCCGTGCGCACAGCGTCTCTCTCCTTTTGTCCAGGTTTTCCTTTGGTTCTTTCATCAGCATTTCATAATTCTCAGCATTCCGATCCAGTATGTGTTTTGTTAAATTTCTACCAAAGCATTTCATTTTCTTTGGAGCAATTGTAAATGTGTTGTTTTTAATTTTGGCTCCCACGTGTCCGTTGTTAGTATTTATAAGTGTGGCTGGATTAGATGTGTTGGTCTTGTGTCCTGAGACCTTCTGAACTCACTTAGTAATTCTAAGATTTTCTGTCGGTTTCTTGGGGTTTTCTCCAGTGAGTATCATGTCATCTGCAAATACAAAAACTTAGTAAAAATGATTATGGACTTATATGTATATTAAACATTATATGTAAAATGTTAAGCCATAAAACTTGGATTCGTGAACAGTTCTTAGGCATGACACCAAAAACAACACATAAAAGAAAAAAATTTGATAATCTAGACTTAAAATGAAAAAGTTCAGAAAAAGCCTCTGTTAAGATAATGAGAAACGAGCTACTGACTGAGAAAATATTTGCAAAGCACATATTTGATTGAAGGACTCGCACACAGAAGATATAAAGAACCCTCAAAACAACAGTAAAAACAGAAAATGGCAAAAAGATACTTCATCAAAAGAATATATGGATGACGCAAACCTGAGAAGTTGTTCAACATCACTAGCCATTAGTGAGATGCAAATGAAGACCCCATGGAGCCATGCCTCCCACCCACCAGAAGAGCCAGAATGAAAAGGAAGGACTAGTGTCACGGGCTGGGCGGTTCCTTGGCTCAGGGCCCTGACCTCCACCGTCCCCGTGCGTCAGCCTGACCCCCAGCTCTCTTTGGGGCCTGTGGCCATCTTGCCTTCCCCTAAGGGCTCTTGACTTACACTGGGGATCGCCAGCGCAGGAGCTTCTCCCTGTCTTAAATTCCTGTCCAGCACGAAGGCGACCCATGCCCAAGTTCCCATGTTTGGGGACCGGAGGTCCAGAAGACCGCAGGGTGGTAGTGGATGTAGGGCGCAGCGTCTGGATAAAACCCAAACCCGACTTTTGTAAAACCCTGTGGAGCAAGCACATGATGAACAGTTGTAACTCCTGGTCTGATTAATTAGTCGGCGTTTCTTTCCATTCAAAAGACATGAGCTACTGCTGACTACTATGCCATGCGTGTTAGACACAAAGATAGAGACATGGTCCACTAGAAAGACAGATGACAGATGATAGATCAAGAGGACAGACAGAGATCTAGACAGATAGAGGTCTAGAAAGATGACTGACAGAGATGACAGGCATAGATAATGACAGGTAGAGATGTAGAGATCTCGATAGACAATAGAGTGGCAGGTGTGGATTAGATGGAGATAGATGGTAGATCGACAGAAGTTAGATGATAGGTAGGGGACGGAAAGGATAGACGGCTAGTATGTAAAGAAATGTGGCAAAATGTTAAAAGGGTGGGTCTGGGCATCTGTGAGGGGTACAGTGGAGTGGGCTGTATGGGTTTTGTATTATGTTTGCAACTGTCCTGTACGTTTCTTTCAAAATAAAAAGCTTAAAATTTAAAAAATTAAAAAAAAAAAAAAAAAAAGAGAGAGACAGGGTCCAGGCTCACAGCCTTGGGAAGGAGACATAAACCAGATACGTGAAGGTGCACCCAGCTGAGAGGGGACACCAAGGAAGGAGCTGCCGACAGAGCCCAGGGAAGGTGGGAGACAGGCAGTGCCAGTCCTCGAGCAGCCCAGGGTGGAGCTGGGTGTACACAGGGGCAAGGAGAGCATCCCAGCTCTATGACTTATTTGCTTGTTTTTATTTGAAGGGCAGAGACAAGCAGTAAACCAGTGTGGACTTCCATATTGATAGGCGCCAGGAAGGGGACAAACGGGGCCGGCTGAGCCCATGAGGGAGCTGGAGCTAGCCCTGGGGTGGGCAGTGCGGGGCGTGGGCCAGAGGGAACAGGTCGAGCTCTGCGGCTGGGCCGGGGGTGGGGACCCGGGAAGGGGGGTTCCGGGCCAGAGTCCTGGGGGCGCGGGCGGGGGGCAGGGTTCCGGGCTGGGGTCCGGAGCCAGTGGGTCAGACCTGGGGACCAGACACATCACTCAAAGGTGGTGGCTTAAAACAAAGACTGATTATTGCTTGTGGCTTCCTGGTGGCCGGCAGAGTGGGCTGCGACTACCACCTAAGACGACCTCTCCACAAGAAAACAAAAGCGAGATGGACGACCCTGATGTGTAGCGGTCAGTAGTCCCTGGGGCCAGCGTCCCCTTGGGCCGGCCCCCTGGCCACCGCACCTGCAGCAGCTAGGATCCAGGTGCCCACGTGGCTGTAGGCACTGGCTGCCCAGCAGGCCCCTGACCCCCACATGACCCTGAGTCCCAAGCACAGCCTGCTACAGCCACGGGGCAGGGATTTCATTACAACTGCCATGGCAACAGAAGGAACATGACCCAATTAATTTAATTGTTGTTTTCCTTATTGTGGTAAAAGACACATAACATTTGCCATTTTTAGTTTGTAAGGGTAAAGCTCAGTGGCATAATCACGTTCACAATGTCATGTCTGTTTCCAGAACCTTTTCAGCATCACAGACCAAGGCTGACCCACGAAGCAGTAGCCCCCACTGCCCTCCCTCCGGGCCTGGGAACCCCCGACTTTCCATGTGACTTGGTACCCTAGACGGCCAGCCTAAGAGGGGCCACACTCGTCTTCTGGCGTCTGGCTCGCTCCACTCCGCATACATTTCCAAGACCAATTATGCTGTAGCCTGCATCAAGACCCATTCCTTTTTAGGGCTAAATAGTGTGTTGTGGCATCCTCTTCCTGGCACCTCTCAGTTCTTCTGCCTGGCAATTACTACTAGCAAGATGTCTTCAGGAACTGCCAAAATTGGGCCCCTGTCCCCAGCTTCAAAGCCACAGCTGTTATGCCAGATGGCCAATTCCAAGACAACGGTGTCTGCCAACAAAAGGAAATATACTGTACATTTCTAATACCCTCCTGACTTGACTTCGTGCGCCTTGTGGGAATCATTGCTTTCAGGATGATCCAGACAGGCCAGAAGAATTTGAGAAACTCGACTGACAGGTGACTCGTGCTTCCGTGGGTTCTTCCTTCTGGCATCTGGCAGGAGGACTGGGGCCCACCAACATTCTGTTGGTATCCGTTCCCAAGCGTGCCCAAGCTCAGGGTGAGGGGGTCTTAATGGTAGACAAAGGAATCCCATGCAGGGCCTCACTGACAGCTGTGAAGGCCTCTGTGATGGTCGCTCTGAGGATGAGACTCGGAGACTAGTCCAGGCCTTCCAGCTCATGGACAAACATGGGGAAGTGTGCCTGGCTGCCTGGAAGCCTGACATCCAGTAAAGAATATTTCTCCAAGCAAAAGCGAGCACAGGCTAAGACTCATCACTCCGAGAGAACTTTTTTTATTGCTCAGATGTGGCCTCTCTCTCTAAGCCCAACTCTGCAAGTGAAACCATTGCCCTCCCCAGTACGTGGGACAGGACATCCAGGGGTGTGAGTCTCCCTGGCAGCGTGGGAGATGACTTCCAGAGATGAGGCTGGCCCTGGCACCATAGGATCAACAATGCCATCCTGACCAAAAGGAGGAAAAGAAGCCTAACTAATAAAGTATTAGTGGCTGAGAGAGTTCAAATAGAGTCGAGAGGCTACTTTAGAGTTTACTCTTATGCAAGCTCCATTTAGACTTTGCTACCCATGGTAACTTGCCAAACCCCAAACAAAACCATTCTCAACTCAGAGCACCCAGGGCTCTCTCTGAGCTCCCTCTAAGGTTTCACACACTATGTTTACTTTGCAGAAACCTACAACCTCTCCTGTCCTTCATTCTTGAAGGATAATTTTGCTGAATATAGAATTCAGCTTGGCAGGGTTTTTTTCCCCTCAGGACTTTAAATGTGTCACCCTAGTATGTTCTTATTTTCATGGTTTCCCATGAGAAGTCAGCTGTTACCCTTAATGAGGACCCCTTATATGTGATGAGCCTCTTCTCCTTTACTGTTTTTTAAAATTAGCTTTTAAAAATGTTGACTGCAATACATCTCAGCATAGACCTCTTTTTCAATGAGATTTTTGGATGGTGTGTCTTAATTTGCTAGCTGCAAATTCTAGCTGCCAGAAAGCGATATACCAGAACTAGAAGAGCTTTTAAAAAGAGAAATTTAATATGTTACAAATTTACAATTCTAATCCTATGAAAATGTCCAGATTAGGAAAAAAGTCACCAACAAGAGTTTACGTTTCCTCAAGAAAGGCAGATGCCATCTGTGCGAGCTCTGTCAGCTGAGAAGGCATGTAGCTGGCATCTGCTGGTCCCTTGCTCCTGGGCTCTGCTGCTCTCAGCCTCTGCCCCTACTGGGGTTCCTCACTTGGCTTCTCCAGGCCTGGCTTTCATCTCTTGGCTTCCCTTGGCTCTCTGCAGGTTCTGGCTTGCTTAACACCTCATAGCAACATCTCTGCTGTGAAGTTTCTGTTGGCTCTGAGACTTATGTCGTTTTTCTAGGCTATGTTGTTTCTGTCGTTTCTGACGCTCTCCAAAATTTTCCTCCTTTAAAGGATTCCAGTAAACTAATCAAGATCCACCTGCAATGGGTGGAGTCACATCTCCATCTAATCAAAGTTTACACACACAATTGGGTGTGCCAAATCTCCATGGATGTAATCTAATCAGAATATTCCAATCTGCATTATTAAATCAGAATTAAAAGAAACAGCTGCCTCCAGAATATGGAATCAGGATTAAAACATGGCTTTTCTGGGGCACATAATACTTTCAAACTGGCACAGTGTGTTAGTTTGCAAGCTGCTGCAATGTGATATACCAGAAATAAAACGGGTTTTAACTTACAAGTTTACAGTTCTAAGCCTATAAATATGTCCAAACTAAGGTCTCCAGGGAAAGATAACTTAATTCAAGAAAAGCCAATGGATCAGGAACAGCTCTGTCAGCTGGAAAGTCATGTGCCTGGCATCTGCTGGTCCCTTGCTCCTGGGCTCTCTTGTTTTCAGCCTCTGTTCCTGTGGGGGTTCCTAAGTTTGTTTATCTGGGACTGGCCCATGCCTTGGCTTCCATTGGCTCTCTCCAGGTTCTGGCTTACATAACATCTCATGGGAAGGCACACAGCAACGTCTGCTGGGCTCTAAGCATCTCCAAACATCTGTGTCTCTGTTCTCCAAGTGCTGGCATGTGCGTCAGCTCTGCTCTGAAGTTTATGTTGGCTCTGTTATTTCTGGCTCTCTCCAAAATGTTTCCCCTTTTTAAAGATTACAATAAACTAATCAAGACCCACCTGGAATGGGTGGAGGCAAATCTCCATCTAATCAAAAGTTCACACCCGCAATTGGGCACACCACATCCTCATAGGTATAATCCAATCAAAACTTTCCGCCTTGCGGTATTGAATCAGGATTAAAAGAAACAGCTGCCTCCTCAAGACTGATTCAGGATTAAAACATGGCTTTTCTGGGGTACATAATATTTTTAAACTGGCACAGATGGATACATCAAACTTGGTAAATTTGAGGCCATTATCTCTTCAAATATTATTTTTGCCCCTTTCTCTTTCTTCTGGGTCCTGTGATGCACATACAGTATACCTGATGGTGTTCCACTGGCCCCTCAGGCTCTCCTTTTCTTCCTTCTTCTTTCTGCTCCTCACACTAGGTCATTTCAGTTGCTTTGTCTTCAAGTTCACTGCTCCTTTCTTCTGCCTGCTCAAATCTACTATTGAATCCACTCTGAGTTTTTCCTGTCCTCTAATGTAATTTGCAACTCCAGAATTTTTTTTTATATTTTTTATTGTGAAATACAACATGCAGAAAAATGGTGTTTCAACGTACAGTTTAACAAGTAGTTATAGAGCAAGTTTCAAATCATAGTAGGCATAACATTTCCACAATTTCAGGTATTTCCATCTGTTTATTCTAATACACTAGAATCTAAAAAGAAATGTTTATATAATGATTCAGTAGTCATAATCATTTGTTAAATCCTAACTTCTCTGTTGAAACCCCTGCCTCTCATTTGATCATTCTCTCAACCTTCAGGGATATTTGGGCAATGACCATTCCAACTTCTTCATGCTGAAAAGTGGTACTGACATTATGAGGTAGGGGAATGCAACTGGTTGATGTTCTGGGAGACATTGGTACCTCTAAGGTTCAGGGCTTATTTGGTATAGGTACAATCTGGAGGTTTTAAGTTTCTGAATAATATTCTGAAATAAACTTAATAAGTAAAACTTTTACAGCATCTTAGATGGAGCCCTGTGTTCTTTAGGGTTCTCAGGAATACCGTTGCTTGGGCCATGACATACTGCAACAATTAGCAATATCTGGCTGAAGTTTGCATAAGAGTAGCCTCCAGGATAGCCTCTCAACTCTATTTGAACTCTCTTGGCCACTGGAACTTAATTTTTTTTATGTACCGTTTCCCCCTTTTGGGCAGAAGACATTGTTGATCCCATGATGCCAGCGGCAGGCATCATGTCCTGGGATGTTGAATGGTGAACCAGGACCATCATGGTCCCTCATGCCACACTGCCAATGAGACAACACTTAAAGTCATGTCCCACGTAGAGGGGAGGACAATGATTTATGTGCAAAGTGTGGCTTAGAGAGAGAGCCCACAACTGAATAACAAAAGACATTCTCTGGAGGTGACTCTTAGGTGTTGTATGAGTTTGTTAAGCTGTTGGAATGCAATATATCAAAAATTGAATGGCTTTTATAAAGGGAATTTAGGAAATCACAAGGTTACAGTTCCAAGGCCGAGAATATGTACAACTTAAGGCACCAACAAGAGTTAACCTTCACTCAGGAAAGGCTGATGCCACCCGGAACAGCTCTGTCAGTTGAGAAGGCATGTGACTGGCATCTGCTGGTGCCATTGCTCCTGGCCTCCACTGCCTTCAGCCTCTGTTCCTGCAGGATTCATTTGCTCCCCCAGGACTGGCGTTCATCTCTTGGCTTCCCTTGGCTCTCTCCAGGTTCTGGCTTGCTTAACATCTCATGGGAAGGCACATGGCAACATCTGCTGGGCTCTCTGCCCATGTCTAGGCATCTGCTCTGTTGGTGCTGCAAGATGTCCGAACATCTGTGTCTCTGTCAGCTCTGAAGCAACTATTCCCCAAGTATCTGCATCTCTAAGTGTCTCTGCCTTTCCCCAAAATGTTTCCCCTTTTAAAGGACTCCAGTAAACTAATCAAGGCCAACCTTGAATGGGTGGGTCACATCTCCCATCTAATCAAATGGTCACACCCACAAATGGGCATGTCACATCTCTGTAGAGTTCATCAAATCAAGTCTCACCCTATGATATTGATTCAGGATTAAAAGAGATGGCTGCCCCCACAAGATTGGCTCAGAAAAAGACATGGCTTTTCTGGGGTAATAACAGTTCAGACTGGCACAGGCATGCTTATGAGTAGGCTGAGCTTCACCACTACAGAAGTAAGTTTCATAACGGCCAGCCTCATTACACTGGGAGTCCCAGTGCCTGAGAGAGTATTAGGAATTCCCCAGGTGGGGAAGGTTAGTTGTTCCATATTCTTTTCTCCAGTCCCTCAAAGGATTTGCAAGTACTTTTTAATTATCTGCCCTAAACACTCTAGAATGTATCATGGTATTGCATTAAGCTATATAGAATCATCAGATCTCATTCCCTATTCAAAATAAATCGTTTTGGTTATTTATTGGTTTATTATTATTTGGTTATTTATTTGGTTATTATTATGGAGAAATAAATGGTTTCTTTAATGTCTGGACCTCCTCAGAGAAAGTGTCCATCAAATCCTACTTTCTATATGAATGGGCCATACCTTCCTTTTTTCTCTGTATGTTTTATTTATTTATTTATTTATTTGAGAACAGGACATTCTGAATATTTTAATGAGTTAATTCTCGAAATGTGATTCTCTCACACCTCAGGGACTACTAAATTTTTGCTTGATGAGGGAAACAGCCATCTATCTGTTTGTGCTTTTTACAAAGTTTTCTGAAGTTTGTATCTCTTGTGTGTGGTGACTGCAGCTTCTGTTCCATCACCTCTGCAGTCAGCCGGTAGCCTGACTGGCTACAATAAGGGGAAACCAGCGTTCTCTCCCTTTTATCTTCTGGTACGTGCTGCTGGGGGAGTCACTACAACCCGAAGGTGAGACCAAGAAAGGGGTTTGTGCGAATCCCCCAGGGAGCCAGCCGGCCAGCGGAGAGATACAGCCTGTTTTTGGAGACAAGGTCCGTGCTGCCCAGCCCAGTGCCAGCCAGCCACTCCAGAATGCAGGGCACTGCCCCCACTTCTGTAAGGAGGGACAGAGCTCAGCAGCCTCTCTTCTCACCAAGCGCTCCCCTGGTCCCTATGAGTGTCTGAACACTATTCAGAGTTCCACAATAACTGATTACACTGCTCATTCCAGCTCAAATGTTGCTTCTGTGGAGGGACCGGTGGCTAGTGCTTCGTGCTCCATTTTGTCTGCTCTCACTCCCGGTTTGGTTTAAAAGATCCCTTCTCTATACATGGCCTTCCCCACCGACCCACTCACACCCGGGCCTGAGAGCAACAAGGCAGAGTGGGCCACATTTCCAAATGGGTTAATTGCGACCACACTGGGCCAGATCTCTCGAGGATGCCACTCACTAGCGGGCACTAACCCCTGGGGGGTGGGGGCAGCTCTACCCTGGGCAGTCCAGTGGTAGATTGGGCTGCTTCCTCTCACCAGCATGAGGGTGAGATCAAATTTTCACATGAGGCTTAGGTCTTGACTGCACTTTGGTGGTCTCCAACCTGTGGCCCAGCAGCGACTCCTTTGGTAACACTTCCTTCCCTTGGCCAGGAACTGCTCTGGGCCAACTTGCCTGTGGAGGCCCCAAGGCCCCAGGAGGAGGCGTGTGGCCTATCAGAGCACGCCCTTGCCTGGGCCGCAGGTGGATTAGTGCTTCTCTTTGAACCCTGGAGGAAGAGGTCTGCCCTTTCTCTTCTGTCTGGATTAGAACCAGAAGTCTGGGAAGCTGGCATCCATCCTGGCATCCTAAAGTGGGCCAAAACGGGGACATTGAAGGGACAGGAGAGAAGTCCTAGTGAGTCTCAGGTTCCCACATAAAGCCACACTTGCAGTAAGATCCACTCTGAACTTTCTAGATCCAGTGCATCCATTTTTTGGTTTTCTTTCAGAGAGAATTTTAGTCTACTATTGCCAGGTTCCTAGTGGTACGAGCAGGGAACATCTTAACCCAATTTCAGAACCTGACATTTTCTGGGCCACTTAACTAAGCCAGGCGTTGGCTGTACCAAGGCTGGTCCACTTTGAGCTCACTTTACTCCTAGGGTGTGAAGGTCTGGGTGTCTCCAGTGGCCCTACCAACAGCACAGGTTCCAGCTTGCGGAGAAGAGCCATGGCCAGTGCTGGGACCAACCCGCCACTCTTTGGACTGCCTCAGGATCACCCAACGAGTGCAAGCCTGGTAGCTGTAAGGCACGGAGGGGGACTTAGAAACCTTCCCAAATGGCATTTTTAGTCATCTTTAGTAGGAGGTTGGTCCAAGTTACCTAGTCCCTTTGGTTTTTTGCTTAAATCAAGTTGCTTGGGCCTCCAGGTTGCAGTTAGGAGTCCTGCAGAAGCCAAGCAAAAACTGCCTGACACAGCCTGCCTGGGGACTCAGCCAGGGCCTCCCTTCTGGCTTGGAGCAGATCCCCTCGGGACAGGAAGAGGTAGCTCAGACAGAAGCTAGCAGGTCCTTGAGTGATCTGAGAAGGGTGTGTGCAAGGCTGAGCCCCAGGCTCTGGCAGGATCACTGTGAAGAGGTGGGAGGACAGGCAGGTCCTGGTCAGGGTGGACGTGCAGAGCTGGCATTAAGGAAGCAGAGACGCGCATCTCCTGTGGCCTTGGGTGAGAGTGTTGGGGAGCCAGGCCTGTGCCCCTCAACACCCACAGCAGGGGACCTAGACACCTGCAGTGGGAAGACAGAGGTGCATCACGGAGACCCATGCAGGTTCTCCTGCTTTGTCTCTGGGTGGGAAGAGGGGGTACCAAGGAATAGGGTGACAGAAAATCCTGAGAGCGGGGCGAGTCCATCCTGACCCCTCGACGGCACAAATGCCTCATTACAACGTGCGCCCATGCCCGCAGCTTTCGGAGGCCTGCCTCAGGGGGCTAGAGCTGCTACACTCCCACCCTGCAAACACGGCTCACCTGCTGACGGGACTGGGACACAGCAACAACATTCACCTGGGAGTGCCCATGGTCACACAAGGGTCGCACGAGCTTTCTGTCCCTCCAGACACATCAAGCATAATGCAGGGAAAGCTGAACGTTCTGTTTAAACTCAGACATTAGAAAAGCCGATGTGTCCTTCAAGGTGCTCAGCTTCTCTTTTGTTTTGGTGGGGAGGGGGAGTGAGGGAAGAGGGCCTCCGCCCATCCCTAAGGTGCAGCAAGGAGTCACGGCCCAGCCCCAGCCTGCTGCTGAGCTGCTGCTCCACAGAGCACGGAGCTGTGGCTTCAACACCGGACAGACGGCCTCAACACTGGACAGATGGCAGACTGGGCCCCTCTCTGGGGCTGGCAGGGCGGCAACAGCACCTGGTTTTGTGGCACACCTGGATCTTGCCCCCACCTCACCTCCCCAGGTCAGTTACAGCTCGAGAGCTGCTCACCCAACATGCCCAATTGGATCACAGAACTGCCAGATTTATTAGCTACTAGAGTAAACAGTATAGCAAATAGCAAGCAAAACCTGCACAGATGAGGTGTAGCCCGTCTCTGCGTGTGACAGCAACTCACCAGGCTGGCCATGGTTTTCAGCACAAGAAGCTCCAGACACTATAAGAACCAAACAGGAAGCGGAGAGAAACAAACAACTTGTTTACTAAAAGTAGGAAAAAAGAGCTTTTTCCCCACAAATACAGGGTGCTGCTTCTCAGAGTTTATATCAAGAGCAAGATAACAGTTGAAAATCATATTCCTGAGAAGAAGCAAAAGAGTTAAAAGTTTGTGAACAAATGTTAACAGGTGAGTGCAACAAAAGATAAAAAATGATTCTTTTTTAATATACAAAAAGCAAAATTTCAAGTATTCTTCCAGATGAAATGGAATCCTGAAACAGAAGGCAGGGGAAAGGCGAGCACACGAGAAAGTGGAGCGCCCGCCCCGCAGCAGCTGGAACCGGCTCCACGGCCTCTCTTCCTGAGTTCCTGGGACCCCAGTAGGAAGAAGCTGCTCTGACAGACAGACGGGTGGCCGTGAGCCCCAGGGAAAGGCTGGGGCCGGCACAGGGAGGAACTGCCTCTGACGAACCCCTGCTCAAATGCTGCAGTTACTGGGAAGCAGGGAAGGAACAAAGGGGTGAAGAGACCCAAAACAGAGGGGCTCTGGCTCGGCTCTGTGGCAACGTGTTGGGTCAAGACTCCAGTGATCAGCAGAGGAGACCTGATGCCAGCAGTGCCTGGCTTTCTGTGCCGCTCCAGATCAACTTCCTGCTTGGCCGAAGGCAGGATCACATGAGAACGAGTGAGAGAGACTACACACTGATCCAAGAAGGAACTGCGCTAACTCAGTACTGGGTGCTCTTAAGTTAGCAGTTTGGGACATTTTATGGTCTTTTCTTTAACAGATAGAAACATATGTTTATTCTTCATATTATCCCAAATTTTAGTCAACTTGTAAATTATAAATTATATTTTTTTGCGCTACAGTTTGTGATATTTAAATCTTATTAGAAGTTAAGCACCGAGCCTATTAAAATAAAAAATATATAAAACGTTGCGGTTCTCCCTACAGCAGAATATTCTGTACAACCTCTTGGCTGTAAACATTTGCCCCCTTTTCCTTACACAACAAAAGGCTTCTGCCAAACTTTCTTTTCCTCCCACGGAACTTTTCTTGAAAGGAGATTTGTTTTAACCACGGCTGAGGAACAGGTGAAAGAGGAGACCTGAACCCCAGCGGTCTTGACAGGGTCCTCTGCTTTTCTGACGGGAAGCACCATCTCCTTCCAGGACGACTGAGGGTGATACAGTGGTTCCTCCAGTCCAGGACGGCCCCAGAGAGGCTCAAATCCCTCAGGATGAGCTCAGCTAGGAAGACACACTGTGGGCCATGCAGGGGCCAGGCAGGGATCTGTGCAGAGATCCAGGCAGGGCTCCAGGCAGGGATCTACGCAAGAATCCAGGCGGGGACCTGCACAACAATCCGTGCAGGGCTCCAGGGATCTGTGCAGGGCTCCACGCAGGGATCCAGGCCCATGGAAAGCCTCACTCAGAGGGTAAAGCTCGACAAAAGGAAAATGTCACCCCAGAGTCCCTTGAGGAAGGAACTCTCGAAATGTTCTTAGAATATCAGTATTCAGTATTCATGCTTTTGAAAAACTTTCACCATTTAATCTTCAATACTCTAAAACCATTTCAGTGCTCCAGCTGATACTTAGTTCTTGAACCTTGTTTGTTCACAAATATGATTGAATTTCCTGCAAGAAGAAAATGGTCAAATTATATAAAAAAGCATCAGACAATTATTCAAACACACAGTTTTGAGACCACACACTGGAAGACCCACTTGAGAAATAAACTGTGCATGAGTGCAATCTCACAACAGTGTATTTTTAATAACAAAAGACTAATTCCCAAAGGTATAAAACGGAAGTCAAAGCAGCATTCCAGGTAATTTTCTTAATGACGGGATTCAGAGCCGACCTCAGAGCAGTCGAGTGCGGTAGGTCACTGTGACACGACGCAAAGTGGACATGGCTAACTGGGGACAGGGGACAGGGAAGCCGTCCCTTCCTCTCCATTAATCATGCAGAAAAGGAGGAAAACATGGTTATGTCTTTGCTCCTCTTTCTTTATATTTATACGAGGAAAGGTTAGCCACTTAGTAGGGGAAAAATAGCCTCTTCCATAGGCTTTTCTTTCCTCATGGGCAGGCACCAGGAATCGAACCCGGGTCTCCAGCATGGCAGGCGAGAACTCTGTCTGAGCCACCGTGGCCTGCCCTTCCACAGACTTTTTATGTCCAAATACAAGGTTAGTTCGCCCCACTCTGTATTTAGAAGGGACACTTCCTATTTGTTGCTCACCACGGTGCTTGAATTGAGGGTGCTCTCTCAACTACTTTATTTCGAACCCCAAATTACTGTCTGGGGATTACACATCAACCTGAAACTACACAGGAGTCTGGTCTATTTACAGCGATCATGTCGCCGGTTTGAAAACAGAGGTAAAGAAATGATTCCCAGATGTGGAACTCGTGGCCCAGCGAGGAGGCCAGCATGCACAAGCCTGCAAAAGCACACAGGGAAGCTCCACGGGGTCAGTCAGAGCCGCCACCATGCCTGCCCACAGTACCGAACAAACCCAGCCACCTCGTCACCAGTGACCATGGGCAGCGGCTCAGGGAGGGCACGAGCGGGAATGGAGGGCTGCCCGGGAGGCCGGGAACATGACTCCACGAAGAAAACATGGAGGCTGAAGACAGATCAACCTTCACACAAACACACAGCGCGACGTGAGGCCACAGAGGAGGAGCAGCATTTGTACACTGAGACGCCATTTAAAGAATATGTGGCTTTCCAAGGAAATTGCTCGCTATTCCAGGCACATCCCTATAAGCTGAGATATCAATTTATCCAAAAGGCTTCCCAAAAGTGCTCCTGCCGTGAGCGAGAGTGAGACGTGTGGCCAGAAGCCCACCTCCCAGGCGTCCCTCCTTCCCTGCACACGCCTGCGGGCGCGACGACTCACATGGCGTGGTGCGCTTTCACCTGAGTCCGGCAGTTGCGACCCCAGTAACAGTCAGGACGGGACGCGACAGCCACTAAAAGGGGAGAGAGAGCCGGTTACGCCGTCATGCACGGACACCAGTCACAACCAGAATCACTTCATTAAAGTGCAGAACCAAAGAGAGACAAATAGCATTGTGTCATACTCCATAGCGAGTTTCCTTAAACTGTCCCGAGATATTAGGAAAAGAAAAAAAAAGCACAAAATCCAGTTCAGGAAGTGAATTGCTCTTGCTGCCTGCAGCACAGCTGTGTTTCAGGAAACCACAGTGCTGTGATGGGCAACGACGAATGTTCTCGGCTCCTTAGAGCAACACCTATTTGTCACACAAATAGGGCAGTCCTCGCATAAGCTGGGGGCCCAGGGGGCAGCGGGATTACTCCCTGGCCACGCGCGCTTCTGCCGAGCCCACAGAGCAGAGGCGCACAAGGAAGGTGCCGCGCAGGCAGCACGGGAGCCCCGTGAGCACGGGTCCCTCACCTGGCAGGGTGGAGGCGGGAAGGCTCTGCCGGTACTGGTAGGCCAGCTCCCGGAAGCTGCGCAGGCCACAGCAGTAGCACAGCACGGTGTCTCCAGCGACCCGGCGGTCTGGAGGGAGAAAGGCAGCCATCAAGCAGTGCAGCCTCCATGCGAGCAGGAAGAGGGCACTGCCCACACGGGGTGTCTGCACAGTCCAAACTAAAACAAAACTAATCTAGACACAAAGTTATTTACTTACAGCAAAACAATTCCATGTAGATCAGAACCTAAAAGTACTAAGAAGAAAACTGCAGGGAACCTTTGGATAGTTATAAGTGTTAAACAAATGTACACAGGAAAGGATTAGAAATTTCACTACCTACAAATTTAAATACCAAAAATGAAATAAATATAATCAACAGAGCTGAAACCCTAGCGATACAAGGAAAGACATGGCAATGTGTTATAACCTTAGTTAACAAAGATCATACAAATCCATACCAGGAAAAAACAAACAGCCTGGCATAAATATGGGCAAAGGACACAGCCAAGCAAATGATACACAACCATAAGAAGATCTTAATTTTGTTAAGAGTAAAACATGGGCAAATACAAGTAAATCCCTGCTCATCTCTCCTATTTGTGAGATCTGAAAGGCAAATGCAGGGCCTGAGGCAGGCAAGGAGAAGGCGGGGTCAGCCTGGAAGGACACATCAACCACAGAAACCCCATTTATCTTCTGAAGGAGACCAGCTTTCAAACGTTGGATATCACATGCTACTTAACAACCGCAGTGTTGTTTGAAACAGTGAGAAACTGAAAATAATTGTGTCCTTTATTGCGGAATTATATTTATTGGAATATGACATAGTAATCAAAAATCAATGTGGCAAGGGCCCATGGCACACTGCTGAGTGGAAAACGAGGTGATCAAGCACCCGTCACATAGGGCTCACTTTCCGAACGGGGAACACACAGAGGTCTGCACACACAGAAGCATCTGCAGGTGGAACCGGGCACGCACAGAAGTCTGCACACACAGAAGCATCCGCAGGTGGAACCCGGCACACACAGAGGTCTGCACGCGCAGAGGCTTCTGCAGGTGGAACCCGGCACACACAGAAGCATCTCACGTGCAGAGGCATCTGCAGGTGGAACCGGGCACGCACAGAAGCATCTCACGTGCAGAGGCATCTGCAGGTGGAACCAGGCACACACAGAAGTCTGCACACACAGAAGCATCTGCAGGTGGAACTGGGCACGCACAGAGGCATCCGCAGGTGGAACCCGGCACACACAGAGGTCTGCACGCGCAGAGGCTTCTGCAGGTGGAACCGGGCACACACACAAGCATCTGCAGGTGGAACTGGGCACACACAGAAGCATCTGCACGTACAGAGGCATCCGCAGGTGGAACCGGGCACGCACAGAAGCATCTGCACGTACAGAGGCATCCGCAGGTGGAACCGGGCACGCACACAAGCATCTGCACGTACAGAGGCATCCGCAGGTGGAACCGGGCACGCACAGAAGCATCTGCACGTACAGAGGCATCCGCAGGTGGAACCGGGCACGCACAGAAGCATCTGCACGTACAGAGGCATCCGCAGGTGGAACCGGGCACGCACAGAAGCATCTGCACGTGCAGAGGCATCCGCAGGTGGAACCGGGCACGCACAGAAGTCTGCACGTGCAGAAGCATCTGCAGGTGGAACTGGGCACGCACAGAGGCATCCGCAGGTGGAACCCGGCACACACACAGGTCTGCACGCGCAGAGGCTTCTGCAGGTGGAACCCGGCACACACAGAAGCATCTGCACGTACAGAGGCATCTGCAGGTGGAACCGGGCACACACAGAAGCATCTGCAGGTAGAACTGGGCACACACAGAAGCATCTGCACGCACAGAGGCATCTGCAGGTGGAACTGGGCACACACAAAGGTCTGCACACGCAGAGGCATCCGCAGGGGTGTCACCAAAGCCTCACCACTGGTGCTATTTCTACAGGGTGGATTCCAGGTGATTTTTACGTTATCCCTTCTACTTTTCTGCATCTCTTACATTTTCCCTGAGAATCATTATTGTTACAAAAAAACAATAAGTCCATTAAAAAAAAAGGAAGGAAAACCCTGCATACAGATTTGGCTAATCAAGCGGGCAACAGCTGTCCTGCCAGGGAAGACTGGAGAGGACACACAGGGCCTGCTGGGCTCGAGGAGCTGTCTTCTTCCAGAATAGGTTTGTCTTAGAAACAGCGTCACACATTACCCCTGATATAGACTCTCAGCGATGGAAATCATCCTTCCCAGCACGCTGTGTGGGTCCCGCCCGGGAGGGGACATGACGGCTGGAGAACAACGTGCCCAGTGCCCCAAAGTTAACCCATGGATATGCTGAGACTCCAACAAGGCCGCGCCTCTGCAGCCGCACTCCCACCCTGGGAGAGGAAAGCTCACAGGCCTGTGTGCCAGGGCGTGTGAGGTTCAAGTCATGAACTGCAGGAGACTGGCCAGCGAGAGTTCGTGCTGGGCATGGTCGGGTGGACACACCACCATTCTAGAATGAGCCGAGCGAGGAAATGAGCTCACCGGACAATGAGAACACTCCCCGCTGAAGCGCCACCAGACTTTCCATCAACACGTTTTTCCACGTCAAACCCCTCGTTGCCAAGTAATTCTGGGTCATGGAAAGAAAAGGAGCAATGAGAAGAAATATTAGTTTAGAGAAAGAAATACTAGAACAAGCAGGTAAACTGTGCCACTGAGGGGCTTTGGCGGTGGGGAAGCCCAGGAGAGCCAAGCCAAGCAGCAGCACAACAGCTGGGCCTCCAGTTGAGGCTGGACTGCGAGGACACACCGCGTTCAGAGACTGGATGGGGAGGGGCTGGGAGGGCCTGCGGTCTGGGGTCCAGGCCCTGAGCTGGGAAGTGGGGCTGCTTGGCTGCTAGTGCTGCCCTCAGGGGGCCTCTCACCACCAGGGGCTCCAATGCCCAGACAAAGCTGGGGGTTACACAGACGGAGCTTGTCTGCTGTGAGCCCCAGAGGATTTACACACTAAGAAGAAAAGACTTTCAGGAGCCACAGAACTCTCAAGCACTCACGTTAATCCACTCCCAGGAACAACTGCATTCAAACTGCCCAAACAAACCACCTACCAGACAACCCTACTGAGGGAAGTCTGGCAGCTTTTGAAAGCCTCGGCAGAGTCTGAGCACAACAAAGTGGACGCTGCTCCTTGCGGCTCCAGGGCCCTGTGCTCCCCCCCATCAGGAGCTCTTGCCCCCAACACTGGCTGCATAAGGACCCTGATTCGAGAGGCTGCTTCAGAGCCCCAGGACATTACCAAAAGGTCTCACACACTTTGCAAAGACATTCCTGAAACAGGGGCGGTCCAGACAATTGAGGCCACCTGGCTGGAGCCTCCCCATTCTGGGGACAGGCTTCAGCAACCTGGGAGAAGAGCAGAGTGCCTGGCTCTCCTCACAGGCCCCGAGACGCCAAAGCACCCACAGTGCTCCTGGAGGCTTCAAACAGGGGCATGCCACTGTGCAACCAAGTGCACACAGCGAGGGTTCCCTGGGCATCGGGGGTACAGCACACTGTGTACAGGCTACACACACGGCAAGAGAACCAGCAAGCACAGGCAACACTGAAAACGCTAAAAACTCAGTGGGCTTCGTGAGTAAGACCTGGGAACAAAATATGCCCAGAAGGAAGGGGGCCACAGAGAAAGGCCCCCGGCGCCCCGAAAGGCTCACATACAGCACCCAACCCCATCCAGTAAAGACCCCCTTAGAGGCAGAGCAGTGGGAAACAAGGGTGAGGGGCTCGTGGCATCAGAGGCACAAAGGAAATACATATTTTGGGAATATGAGGAAATCAGAGATAGGCCAATGGACTGAAGACAGGAAACACAAAAAAAGTCCTGAAGGCAACTGAAAAGCCACGTAGCGTGGCGGGTCCCAGCTGGACCTAGGCTGGAGTGAAGTGGAGATACCTTCAGGATGTCCGACTCGTAGCTGTTCCCATTCAGCGCGCCGTCCAGACACTTGTCTCCGAGGTTGAGCTCTGCGTGAGGAAGGGAGAGTGACCTGCCCTATGAAGACACTTTCTGAAAGTACTACTGACCCCACAGCTAGCACAACCAATTCCCTTCACTATACTCCCAGCCAGAACAAAATGCTCTGGGATAGAACGCACCCTTAAATGGAGAACAAATAAAAATCGCTGCCATCCGGCTGCTTCCCAGCATCTGCCTAGGTCTGCCAGACTGGGAGGCTGCCGCAGAAGCGAGCCCTTCAGCGGTGCCGGGTCAAGTGTGTAAACGGACCCCATGGACCGAAACTTAGTATTTTTCCCTAATTGTTAAGTCACTTTGATTCTGAGCTAATTTGAATTTAAGATACATCTAAGAACATACCATTCAGCAGACACGGGGGCTAATTAGTGGTGGACTAATGCGTGTGTCCCTTTCTTGGGGACATGGCAGGCCACCGGCCCATCACCTGCCCTAAAGGTCACAGAAGAATGTCGACAACCAACCCCAATCAGGGCGAAAGAGCTGGCATTACCACAGAACGGGGCCAGGCAGCCGAAGCAGCCCGTGCGGGCACAGCCCCAGTAGAGGTGGCAGAAGGGCTGCAGGCAAACCGCACCTGGGGACACAAAGGAGAAGCAGTCAGGCCCCACAGGGGATGCAATTTGCCGCCTGCAGAATCACACTCTATCCCAGTTTCTAGCAGCGGACATGAGAAGTTTCAGGGAAGGTGAGCAGAGCTCCTGTAAGAGGTGAGTGCACGGGGTGACTGTGACTTATGAGTTTAGACAAAGCTAACAAACCCATGTTATTTCTTATTTTGTAAAGATGCTCATCTAAGAAAAATACTAAGATCCATGAAACAGATGTCCGCCTGTGTCATGGTGCCGAGGCCATGGCCGAGCCCCTACCTGTCTTGCCGTGGACTCAGTGGCTGCTCCCTCCACGCACCACACTGATATTTCAGGCTGTTACTTCGCCTTTGCAGAGTTTTTTTTAATTGTGTTAATGTACATGCAACGTAATGTTTCTCACATTAACCCCTCCAGAGCCTATAATGTTGTCCACCGTCCCCAATAGCCACTGGCAAGACCTTCACCCACAAAGAGCAGCCCTGCCCACATGAGGTGCCTGCCAGTCCCCCATTCCTGCTTAGAAGTCGGTCCCTGGGGACCTCTGACCGACTTCCGTCTCTACAACTCTGCAAATTCCAGTTATTTTACATAAGTGAGAGGGTGCAGTACCTTTCTTAGTGCTTAATATTCCATACAACAGAATTCCATGGAATGTAGTGTCAACAAACAGGTTAAAATTCCTGTAAGTAGTTAAGTCTTTCTACAGGTATAGAAAAGACATCGAAGAATGTCTCTGTATAAAAGCAATCTACATGAAAGGAGGGTCAAAAGTGAAGACTATTGGGGGAGTTCACACTCTTCCCTGGCTAGTGCGTACTGACCCCATGGTATGTGTCAGTAGCTGGGCAAGGCACCCACCTTGCATCTCTCACCTCGGCCCCCACGGTAAGTAAGTAAATATTACTTATAGCAAGCAGTAAGCCTCGCTGTCAGACAAGGAAACCAGAGCTCAGCGGGGATGAAAGTCCCCAAAGGTCCCATGGGGGCTGCCTCTGGGGGCAGGGAACCCACCTAGCCACCACCTGACCCCAAAGTCCACCCCCACCTGCCCCCACCATGAGAGCCACTCACACTGCTGGGGGGCGATGTGGGGGCTGTGCTCCCGCTCGGCCCTCCGGTCAGGCATGGGCTGGAAGCAGCAGGTGCAGACGGCGTGGCGGCCCTGCAGTGGGCACACGTACTCCTGGGTGGCTGAAGCAGACACAGATCTTGGGTTGGAACATGCTGGACAGCAGGAGAGAAACACCCAGCCTAAGCGACTACGGGAGGGCAGAACAGGAGGGACGCGCCACAGGGGAGAAAACACAGGGAGCACAGGCCTAGTTTCCTGAAGGCCAAAGCAGGGTCTGCTGTTTACATTGCGTGAGCCTGCAAAAGACTGAAAAATAACTGAAAATTCTCTTTTGGTTTATTTCAAAGATCAGTTGAAGGTTTCCTACTGTTTTCTAAAAAGTAAGGAACAGGCACACAAAACATGCTCTCCAACAACAAAACATGCTCTCCAACAACAAAACATGCTCTATGTTTAATTTCTGAGGAGGTAGGAGAAAATCTGCACCCTTCCAACTGGCAGGTGACAGGTGCGGATGGAGGCTCCAGGCCCACCCGGCCCGAAGCAGGGGAGCCCCCTGCACTGAGCCCGAGCTCTGCCGTTGGCACCAGCAAGGAGACCAGCTCAGGGAGCCAGGCCCGTGAGGCGCTCGCTACATGCTTCAACCACATATGGCAGGTGCTGTGAGAATCCCACTTCGCAAGAGGGGGGCTTATCTAATGACACAGATGCAGAGCCGGCAAGGGCAGAGTCAGAAGTGTCAGGCATCAGGACAGGCCGGGCTGGCCAGAACCCACGCTCGAGCACACCTGTGGATGCGGCCTGGTGCTGCAGCGGAGCCACTGGGCATGCGGGCTACAGAGCCGGTCAGCCCTGGCCAGGTACCTTGCCACCCGCTCAGGCTGACCAGCTACCCAGAGGCCAGGCCCTGTGCCAGCCGGGAGCCCCTGGCTTTCCTTCACGATGGCATTCGGGCCCCTCTGGAAAGGCGCAGCTACAGGAGCAGGCAGCTCTGCTGGAACAGCACTGAGCAGGGCATGCCTGTCTCAGAGGGCGGTGTCTAGTCTGAAGGGCGGGTGCGGGGTGGGCATCCTGTCTCTTCGACAACCCTCCTAGTGGACATCAGCTCGCCCAAGAGGCAGCCCAGCTTCCAGGGTTCAGGAGCAGAGCTGTCACCAGTCCACAAACCAACAGCCATTTGCAGGATGTCAAAGCCACAAGTGACAGGGGTAGTAGGGCCAGCGTGGGCAGGTGTGAGCACAGCAACAAAAGGACCAGAGACGATACAAGCCGTGGCCATGAACACAGGCTGCGCAGCAGAGTCCTGCAAACACAACCATTGTGCCGACCAGCTCAACTCACAAAATCCAGGTACGTTATTTTCAGAGTCTTTTACTTGGATGAAAACATTTGAAAAGCCAGATGCCGTGTGGAGAAATCCACAGGGACAGAAGAGCAGGGGCACCCACGCCAACGGGCCTCACCTGCAGCGTAGCTGGCAGACGTCGAGGGTGCGTCCCCCTGGGCCGGCAGCACTCCTGACTCAGTTCCAGGCCTGGGGCAGGCAAGGGGCTGTGCCAGCTGCCTCCTGGACTCCGGGCACTGTCTACACACGATGTAGGGCTGGCTGTGAGAGAAACGGGGCAGAACTCAGCCGCCTGCAGGCAGGGAGCTGCAGAACCTGCTGCACGGAGGCCATCCAGTATGGGGACTCTCCTGCCTACGCGAAGGGCTCTGGGTCTCTCAGAGAAGAGGCCAGATGCTGAGAGCCGTCCTGGGAACTCCTTTCTACTCCCTCTGCACCCACACTTAGCCTCAGCCCAGCACACTGCCCAGACGTCCCCACTGTGGCCCTGACTGCTCCCGGCCCGCTCTGGGGGTGCCGACGCAGCTCGGGCTCCCTCCGCAAACACAACCCCATCGAAGTCCAACAAGCTGGCATCCAGAAGCAGGCCCTGGGCACCTGACCAGCACCCCACTTTCTTCCCGCTGTTACATCACAATAAAACGCTATACGGCAAGTGGCACTCTCCTCGCCTCACCACTCCAAATCAGTTCCTCCACTGCATTTCAACCGTGCTTTCAAAACCACTAGAGAGAAAAGTAGGACATAAGAAAGAACCCTGGAAACTGCAGAGATTCTCTCCTCTCTGGTGGAGAAAGCCCTTCTAGGGTGCCGCCAAAGGACTGACCGAATGAAGGCTAAAAGCCATGGAAGAAGAGAAGTAACGCTGAGACGAGATGGCCGCTCCTCCTCCTGAGCTGCACAGGTCTGTAAGCGTGCTGGCATCGAGCAGCAGTGAGGGTTACACAGAGTGCTCAGAGCACCAGCTCGAGGGCAGCGTGGTGACACACACGCCACCAGGCTGACACAGTAGGATGGCCTGTCATTTACTTCTATGTACTTATCTTCATGAAATAGCTGGACACGTGCATAAAATTATATTTGGACAAGCACTGCACCATTTCTGAATTTACAAAGTCAGAACCACCTCAAATATTCAACAACAGAATATCAGTTACAATATATAATTATTAGGTATAGTAATCACAGCACACCAAAAAATGAACTTAAAAGATGACCATCTGAAAAGATGATGAGATATACTTTTTTACGCAAAAAGATATTCACAATATACTGTTAAAAAGAAAATGCAGGTAACAAACTCATATGTATAGGAGCCATTTTTCTCTTCCTTTTGTTAGCAGGTTTCACTGGCTCCCACCTGCCTGCTCTCCTCTTGCTTTTACTGTTTCTTTCTCTCTAGCAATAAACCCATTAAACTTAAAAAAAAAAAAAAACAACCTCATATGTACAGTAAGTACAAACCCATCTTTATAACATTATTTATAAGTATATTAGATTCTTATTTTTCTTAAATTCTGAGAATACACATAGAAATGACCAGATGGATACACAACAAAATGCTAAATACTGGTTATCTCTGGAAAGCAAGATTAACAGTGGTTTTTGGTTTTCTTCTTTTTGCTTGGCCATTATTCATTAAATTTTATAAAAGAAACAAAGATGTGTTTTGGGTTTGGGGGTTTTTGTTTTTCATCTTTTAAAATATCTGGGCCTCTAAGCTCACTCCTATGAAACTTATTCCCGCAAAGGATAGGCTAAGCCTACTTAAAATGAGGCCTAAGAGTCATTTCCAGAGGACCTCTCTTGCTGCTCAGATGTGGCCTCTCTCTAAACCAGCTTGGGAGGTGAACACACTACCCTCCCTGCTACGTGCGACATGACTCCCAGGGTGTGACTCTCCCTGGCAACATGGCACAGGACTCGTGGGATGAGCCGGGACCCAGCATCATGGCATTGAGAGTCTTCATGACCAAAAGGGCAAAGAGAGAAATGAGACAAGGTGAGGTTTCATTTCAAATAGAGTTGGGAGGTTATCCTGGAGGTTATTCATCCCTTTCTACTTTATGGTGTCCTGGAATGGCTGGAGGGAAGCACCTGAAACTGCTGAGCTGTGTTCCAGTAGCCTTGATTCTTGAAGATGACTGTATAATGATACAGCTTTTACACTGTGACTATGTGATTGTGAAAATCTTGTTTGTGTTTGATGCTCCTTTTATCCAGGGCAGATGAGTTAAAGAAAAAAAGGGGGGGAACAATAAATAAACAAATAAATAATAGTGGAGGCAAAGGGTAAAATAAACTGGGTAGACTGAAATACTAGTGGTCACTAAGAGGGAGGGGTAAGAGGTACAGGATGTATGAGTTTTTCCCTTTTATTTTTTTTCTGGAGTGATGCAAATGTTCTACAAGTGATCATGGTGATGAATACACACCTATGTGACAATACTGTGGGCCACTGACTGTACACCATGTATGGACTGTATGTGCGTGAAGATTTGTCAATTAAAAAAAAAACCAGGGCCTCAACCCACAGTTCAAATCCTGGACTTTTGAATTAGGAAACACCAACAAGTCAAGCAGGTATAATGAAGCCTACTTAGGGTTTTATCCCCTTAGGTAGGTGCCTGTGCCTTTTCATTATAATATCCTAATAAGCACTGCAATGGATCCAGTAGGACTCTGGAGTCCCTCGACAGATGCACAGAGAGGAAGTGTGTTTCATGGGGAACAAATGGCATAACGGGAGCTATGACCCCGACACAGCAGCCAGCACGCCACCATGATGAGGGGCGTGAGCAGGTGAAGAGGACACAGGTGAAGGTGGGGACGGGGACACCCACAGCTCCAACGCCTATGGAAGGACTCACAACACGCACCCGCCCATCACTGCCACACCACCAGCCCAGGGAAATGACCATCCCAGCACCACACACCAGAAAAACAAGCTCAGGACAAGTAAGGAGCTCAGCCCGACCACAGCAGGAAACTCATTCCTAATATCCAACCCCCAGCCCACCCCACCCCCGGCCAGGCCAAGTCCTACCTAACGTCTGAGGATTCACTGTCGACATCTGACAACTCCAGCAGGTCCTCGGAGCTCCCCTCCTCGTCAGAAAAAGACCTCCTGACTTTGGGCTGCAGCATGTCTTGGGTGATTTTATTCCTGGCATCCATACTTCGCACATCTTCCTCAGTGCGACCTTTGTCTACAAGTCAAAGGAACCAGTGTTGCTCACTGGCCACCTGCCGCAGGGACAGTGCAAAGTGAACCCGCAGAGCTGAACACGCAGCGAGCACCTCTTGAGGAAGGTCGGGCAGCCAGCACACTTGCCTGGGTGCTGGGCGAGGTATGCCTCCACCAGGCTGTTGAGGATGTGGTTCTTGCAGATCCGCTCCACGGGGCAGCGGCATGTTGGGCACAAGGATGAGCGCTCCATCCAGCCCGAGTAGCAAGCTGCACAGAACGTGTGCATGCAGGGCTGCAGGCTGAGTACAAAGACAGGGCAAGTTTCCAAGCAGAGAGGGGACACCAGGACCCAGGGGCTGGCGGCTGGGACCCACAGATCCTGCTCTGTGGCAGCACGCCCAGACAAACGGCCGTACAGGATCCCACAGCCAGACAGACTGTGGGGCCAGTTCCGCCCAGGAGGCAACAAGCAGAGAGCGGGGGGGTCCCTGGGGGCCCCCCTCCTTTCTCTCCCTAAGGAGGCTGGGCCCTTGCTCAGGCTGAACTCTGATCACAAACGGGAGAAACAAGCCCACAGAAGCCCTGAGCTCTCTGGTCTCAGTACGCCTCGAGCTGGAGTGGCCCGTGGCAGCACCTCTGTGTGGGGTTGGGTGCTCCCTGCTCCACGTGGGTAGGAACTGCTCTGGTGGACGCTGAGGGGACGGGGGCTCCTGCTGCCCCCAGCCCACCCACAAGGCGGGACTGATACCAGCTGTGTGGGTCCTCACTGCCGTGAGACATGGTCCCCAAGGGAAAACACGATTCCACCTGCCCATGCCTTCACTCCACTTGGTTAATTAAAAGAAACTGGCAGCCACAGTAACTGCTGTTTTTGGGGGGGGGGGGGCGGTGAGAACTGGCAGGGCAGGGATATGCTGGGATTCGGACAGGCCTAAGGTACAAGAAGTTTCTCCCAAGACCACACTTCTTTAACTAGGAACATTTACAGCACGCCACAGTCTGTTGGCTCTGCAGCTGCCAGCACCCTCGGCCCCCGGAGGTTATAAATGGCCGTGTCAGTGCGGCGCTGGCCCTGTGGCTCTCGCGGCTTCTACCACAGCCACGTCGCCAGGGCTGGCATCCTCCTCATCAGCCCCACCAGCAAGATGTGGATGGTCACTTGCAAACGCAACCCACAGGCTTGCCCCAGTGTGCCGGCACCGGCCCCGTCGCACCTCACACAGTCGTGCAGCAGCTCCTGGCAGATGATGCAGGTGAGGGACTCTCCCATCCTGTCCGCGCCCTCGGGGACCGCCGGGCTGCCCTCGTGCTGGTCTGCAGCAGACAACCAGGGGTCAGGCTGGACGCCCCAGCTGTGAGAGCGGACAAGCTCATGGCCTCCCGCGTCGCCAGCTGCTGGATCCGAAGGTATAGGAAGCCCCCGTGCCGCTGCTGGGCCCCAGAGGCAGACGGCGAAGCCCTTCCCCACGTGCGTGCACTTTCAGAAGTAAGCCAACGCTTCCACGTTTTGTTTTAGGAGAATATAGTTAGTGATATAAAAAAGATGCTGAGGCTCTATGGTCAAGTGGTAACAGTCAGTTGTCAAACAGTATTTGTATGTGATGTATTTAACAAAACAAACAATAAAAACCAAACAAAATGGACTCGTACATAGCAAAGTGCTGGCAAAGATTCCACGAGGTTGACAGTGGGTTTTTACATTTTTTCTTTTCTTCAACTTGTTTGTTATTATTTTTCAATAATGTCATATGTTAAGTATAATTTTTTTTTATTTTAAAATAGTTGCACACAATTTTAAAAGTCAAATATTTTTTAAAAAAACCTTTCTTATGGCCCTCCTCTGAGGAAGCTGCCCCCTCGGGCGTCTACTTCCTGCTTCTGACTGTGGCCACACACTCTGCCTGGTCACGTTGGGGGGAGCTCCACCCCGTGGCCCCTCCCGACAAGGTGAACTGCCGCGGTATTAAGTCACCACCGAGACAAGCAGCACACTATAAGCTCTTTTCCTCAAAATTTTCATTTTTCCTGGAAATAAAAATTGCCTCATGCATATACTTGTTTCTATTTTCTATGTACCTACTGGCAATTCTTTCCACATCGTCCCCCAGCTGACCAATCTACCCCCTGGCTCTGAGCTAAGGGGCAGCTCCTGCCCCCTCCCCACAACACCTCAGGACCCCCCCGCTCCTACCCCACCCTGCCTCATTTCCAAGTCTCACACACAGCTGCTGGCTACTGTTCCATTACTACATTTCCAAATAGGTTCTACAGACTTTTAAACTTCCGTTTTAGAGCACTGATTTTTCTCAATATCATCTGTAATGTGAGTTCAAATTATGACTTAGAGACAATATGTTTCAGTTGTCACATGTGCACAGAGAGTGTCTTAAATCACTTCTGCAGTTCAGAACAGCTTCACTTCCAGGCCAACAGCAAAGAGCAGGTCCTGCTCAGAAACTTCGTTCTGTCTTGATTATGCAAACAGCAAAGAAAAGGGCTAGATTTCCCCTCAGAAGACGCTGAGGCATTGTCAGTACTGACTGAGGGCAGTGTCCACGCGATGGTGGGCTCCCACACAAGTCGCAAAAAGGTAAAGGACAGCAGGAGTGCAAGACTCACCCCCTTTCATTTTCTTGTTAACGGGCTCCAGGTCCTCCCGATCCTGGGGCTCTGCCAGGGGAAGCGACATTCCATCTCTGCTGGCGTGAGCGGAAGCAAAACTGGAGACTGGGTCACTTGCCACGAACGAAGCACATCTCGTTCTCCCGGGCCCTGTGAGACGACAGGCAGGTAAGAGGTTCTGCCCCTACCCAGGAGAGAAGACCTGGGTGAAGGAGCACTGATCTCAAACCAAGTGCAGTCTGCACACCAATACTGATCCAAGAGGGCACAGCTTAAGGATTACATGTGGTTTGCTAGAAACACTGATTCACTCAACTCACATTTCTTAAATGCACCTGTGCCAGACACTGTGCTGGGAGGGGCAGGAAGGCAGCACCGTCACAGGAGGGAAATGTCACCCACCAACAGTCACAAGCAGAGCTGCTAACAGTGCCACGGTGCGGTCGCCATGGACTGACACTCATGGAATGGATGCAGTGGGCTTCAGGCTACAAGGAGCCAAACACCAGGCAGGTGAGGTGTGAGATAAAGGAAAGGAGGGAAGGAGCAGCAATTTGCAGGTAAACCAGGAAGCAAGAAGCTGGCTTATCATAAATAATTGGAATTTGGCAGAAAGACAGGGGAAGTTTCCCATAACCCTCCGAGTCCTAAAGTGGGAATCCAGAACTGTCTCAGGGTCGATGCCCTCGAGGAGTGCCGTGAGCACTCAGCTTCACGCTGCTGGCTGATGGGCCGGCGACCATGACTTCCTGTAGTGCTGCTGCCTACTGCGCTTTCTGGCAACCCTTCCCTGACAGGCACCCGCCGTCCCCCCGCCACCTGGCCTGCCATGGCAGGAAGCCACAGCTCATGCCAGAAAACTCACGAGGGCGTTAAATGGGAAGAGGCGCAGTCAACCTTGCAAGGGGACCACGGAGCGAAAGGAACACTTGTGATTGCACAGGGGAGCAGGGCACCGGGCGTGTCAGCCTCACTGCCCGCAGAGCCCGATGTAGCAGGGTGCAGACAACTGGCGACACCTCAGGCCTCTCCCTGCGAGAACCAGATTGCACACTGAGCAAAGATGCTCAGGCTGACGCCTCCTCCGAGCTCACCTGGGGGCAGTTCTAAGTGCTGCCACAATCAGGGTGCAGTTTATTGCACCCAAGAGCCACAGAGAGGTTTTCCTTTACAAACGATATCACCTGTCTACTCCCCAGACGTATCAATTTACATATAAAAAACTCCACATGTATGACCCGTAAGAAGACACAAAAATCTAACTTTCTCTTTGCTTCATCTAAGACTTTAAAACAATTCTTCAGATTCCACACTCCAAAGTGAAGCAAAAGACACCATGGGCAATTTGAAAAAGATTAGGAAAAGCAGGTTTGCATCCTTAATGGACCACATACTTGCAACATTTAAAAACAGGTTGAGGCGTGAGAGATGACTCCCAGGGATCAGTTTGGCCCTGGTGCTGTGGGATCAACAATTCTGACCAAAAGGGAGGGAAAAAGTGTAACAAATAAAGTATCAGTATCTGAGAGAGCTCAGAGTCCAGAGGCTACACTGGAGTTCACTCTTACGCAAGCTTCAGTTAGACATTGCTACCTACATTAACTTACCAAACCTCAACCAAAACCATTCCAGCCAATGCTAAAGAACACCTAGGGTGATCATGTAAGAATCTACAAAGGTTCCAGGCACTAGGGTAACTTTCCAGAAACCTACAACCTCCAGATGGGTCCCTGGACCAGCTAAGTCCTGCAACCTAGAGGGCTCAGCCTCTCCAGAACATCAGATAGTTCCATCTCCCTACCCCATATTAGTGACAGCCCCTTCCAACACGAAAACGTTAGAATGGCCATAGCCCAAACACCCCTAAAGAGTGGGACAGGAAGATCAAAGGTGATGGTGGAGTTACTCAGAGAAGGGAAGGTTTAACAAATGAATATGACTGCTGCATCATTAAGCTGATTTTCTTTTAGTCTCCAGTATCTTCGAGCAGCTAGGAAAACCTAAAATTGTGGAACTGTAACCCATACCAAACTCTGACATCTGTTCTACAACTAATTGTTGTGCTATGCTTTGAAATTATTTGCTTTTCTGTATATATGTTATTTTTCACAAAAAAAAGAAAAATATGATGGTATGGTAGCCAGTGACAAACTTTGAGATCTGTCCTGTAACTACTTATTAAAGAGTGCTTTGAAAACTTTTGCTTTTTTCTTTCTTTGATTTCTATATATGCTATATATTGTACAATAAAAAAAGTTCAAAAAAAAAAAAAGAGACAGAACAGGTTGGGGGTGCCAGGGTAGTTCTTCCTGCCACGCAGGAGACCCGGGTTCAATTCCTGACCCGTGTACTTCCCAAAACAAACAAATATTCAACAAGTGGGGCTACGATGATGGGACACTCACATGGAAAAAGAATGAAATGTGACCCTACCATACAGCATACAAAAAACAGAAAAACAAGTTGAGACAGACCAATGGAACTGAATCGAGAGCTGTGAAGTCAACCCTCACATTTATGGCCCACTGATTTTTTTCAACTTTTTAAACTGTATAACATAACATATATGCAAAAAATAATAAAGTAAAAAGCAATAGTTTTCAAAGCACTCTTCAACAAGTGGTTACAGGACAGATTCCAGAGTTTGTCATGGGCTACCATATCACCCTCTCAGATTTTTCCTTCTAGCTGCTCCAGAACATTGGAGGCTAGAAGGAATAAATATATATTTTTAAAATTTATTTATTAATTAAAAAAATTAATAAAACATCAACATATATAATCAGTAATTCACAGTATCATCACATAGTTGCATATTCATCATTTCTTAGAACATTTGCATTAATTCAGAAAAAGAAATAAAAAGACAATAGAAAAAGAAAGAAAATGAACACAGGAAAGAAAAAAAAAAGATTATATATACCATACCCCTTACCCCTCGCTTTCATTGATCACTAGCATTTCAAACTAAATTTATTTTAGCATTTGTTCCCCCTATTATTTATTTTTATTCCATATGTTTACTCGTTTGTTGACAAGGTAGATAAAAGGAGCATCAGACACAAGGTTTTCACAATCACACAGTCACATTGTGAAAGCTATATCATTCTACAATCATCTTCAAGAAACATGGCTGCTGGAACACAGCTCTATATTTTCAGGCAGTTCCCTCCAGCCTCTCCATTACATCTTAAATAACAAGATGATATCTACTTAATGCATAAGAATAACCTCCAGGATAACCTCTTGACTCTGTTCGGAATCTCTCAGCCATTGACACTTTGTCTCATTTCCCTCTTCCCCCTTTTGGTCGAGAAGGTTTTCTCAATCCCTTGATACTAAATCTCAGCTCATTCTAGGGTTTTTCTCAATCCCTTGATGCTAAGTCTCAGCTCACTCTAGGATCTCTGTGCCATGTTGCACAGGTCCACACCCCTGGGAGACAGGGGGAGGGTGGTAAGATTGCTTCTTGTGTTGGCTGGAGAGAGAGGCCATATCTGAGCAATAAAAGAAGCTGTCTTGGGGGTGACTCTTGGGCCTAAATTTTAAGTAGACTTGAGCTATCCTTTTTGGGGTTGTTTCATCTGAACAAACCCCAACACTGGGGGCTCAGCCTATAGCTCTGCTTGTCCACACTGGAAGGAATAAATATTTTTTTATCATCACAATTGATTTTTTTTCTTTTTTTGCATGTGAAAAATAACATATATGAAAAAGCAATATATTTCAAAGTATATCACAACAATTAGATGTGGAACAGATTTCAGAGTTTGGTATAGGTTACAATTCCACAATTTTAGATTTTTACTTCTAAGCTGTGCTAAGATACTAGAGACTAAAAAGAGTTACCAATTTAATGATTCAGCAATCATTTTCGTTAGTTAAACCCAACGTTCTCTGTGTAACTCCACCATCACCTTTGATTATTCTCCTACTCTTTAGGGATCTTTATGGTCAACTGATTTCTGACAAGGGGGCACAGATCATGCAATTAGGGAATAATAGTCTCCTCAACAAATGGTGCTGGGGGAAGTGGATCTCCACATGTGAAAGAAAAGACTCCTTCCTCACACCTTACATAAAAATCACCCCAAATGGATCAAAGTTCTTAAAATAAGAGCCAGAACTATCAAACTCCTAGAAGAAAACACAGGGAAGCATCTTCAGGACTTCTGTTAGGCAATGGTTTCTTAGACTTTGTACCCAAAGCACAAACAACACAAGAAAACTTTGAAAAATGGGACCTCATCAAAATTAAAAACTTTTGTGCCTCAAAGGGCTTAATCATGAAAGTAAAATGAAAACTTATACAATGGGAGAAAATATTTGCAAACCATATATCCGATAACGGTTTGGTATCCATAATATATAAGGAAATCCTTCAGCTTAACAACAAAAAGATAGGCAACCCAATAAAAAAATGGACAAAAGAATCAAATAGACATTCTCCCAAGAAGATATAAAAATGGTCAAAAAGCACATAAGAAGATGCTCAGCATCATAAGCTATCAGGGAAATGTAAATCAAAACCACAGTGAGATACCATTTCACACCAACTAGAATGGTTGTTAATAAAAAAAATGGAAAATTACCAGTGCTAGAGAAGATACAAAAAATAGGAACACTCATTTGTTGCTGGTGGGAATGTAAAATGGTGCAGCCCCTCTAGAGGACAGTCTCACAGTTCCTCAGAAAGCTAAGTACAGAGTTACAACATTTCCCATCAGTCCCACTGTCAGATGTGTACCCAAAAGAAGCGAAAGCAGGGTTTCGAACAGATGCTTACACACCGATGTTCACAGTGGCATCATTCATGACTGCCAAAAGATGGAAGCAACCAAAGCACTCAACAGATGACTGAACAAATAAAATGGGATGTGTACACACAATGGGATATTTTTCATCTGTAAAAAAGGGAAGTCCTGATACATGCAGCAACATGGATGAACCTTGAACACAACATGAGTGAAATAAGCCAGACCCAAAAGGACAAATATTGTATGATCTCACTGATATGAAAATGATTAGAATAAACAAACTCACAGAGTCAGAATCTAAAATACAGGTTACACCTCTTTTGTTGCTCAGACGTGGCCTCCCTCTCCAGCCAACACAACAAGCAAACTCACTGCCCTTCTCCGTCTACGTGGGACATGACTCCCAGCGGTGTGGACCTTCCTGGCAACGTGGGACAGAAATCCTAGAATGAGCTCAGGCTCAGCATCATGGAAAATCTTCTCGAACGAAAGGGGGAAGAGCGAAGTGAGACAAAATAAAGTGTCAATGGTTGAGAGATTCCAAACAGACTCGAAAGGTTATCCCGGTGGTTGTTCTTACACATTAAACAGAAATCATCTTGTTAGTCAAGATGTAGTGGAGAGGCTGGAGGGAACTACCTGAAAATGTGGAGCTGTGTTCCAGTAGCCATGTTTCTTGAAGATGATTATATAATGATAAAGCTTTCACAGTGTGACTGTGATTATGAAAACCTTGTGTTTGATGCTCCTTTTATCTACCCTATCAACAGACAAGTAAAACAAATGGAATAAAAATAAATAATAGGGGGAACAAATGTTAAAATAAATTTAGACTGAAATGCTAGTGACCAATGAAAGGGAGGGGTAAGCGGTATGGTACGTATGAATTTTTTTCTGTTGTCTTTTATTTCTTTTTCTGAATTGTTGTGAATATTCTGAGAAATGATCATGATGATGAATATGCAACTATGTGATATTATGAATTACTGACTATATATGTAGAACAAAATGATCCTAATAACAAAAAGTTAATACCCACTCACACAAAAAAATAAATAAAATACAGGTTACCAGGGGACAAGGTGGAGTTAGGTAATGGGAAATTAAAGCTTAAAATGTACAGGGTCAGGTGTGCAGTGGTTCAGCAGGAGAATGCTCCCCCGCCATGCAGGAGACCAGGGTTTGACTCCCAGCTCATGTACAAAAAAAAGACAAAGTTTAGGTTCCTATTTGGGGTGACGGAACATTGTGGTGATGGCAGCACAGCACTGCGAAGGTAACCAACAGCACTGACAGTGGCGGACTGTGGTTAAAAGGGGAAGTGTTCATTTGTATATAATAGAACATTTTTTAAAAATATTCATGGAACTGTACAACACAAACAGCAAACCTTAAGTTACACCATGGACTATGGATAACAGTACAATTATAGAGCCGTGCCTTCATTAACTGTAACCACTGCACCACACCAACGCAGATATTAACACAGGGTGGCACATGGGAATCCTGTATTTACACGATTGTTCTGTTAACCCACAACTCCTCTAGGAAAAGAAAACAAAACAAAACAGAATGGAAAGGCAAGCAAGGGGGAGCACAGAAATGAGTTACGGGCCAGAGCTGTTGGAAAGCGGCGAGCCTCTGTCCAGGAAAGGGGTGGGGTGCCCCCTTCCCTCTTCGCCACATGTCAGGACCAAGAGAGAAAGTTCCAGGTGGGACACACACTGGGCTGGCATCTATCGCACCCTCCACTGCCAGTCATTCTCATGGCCGAGCCAAGAGGGGCTGCTTCGGGAGCCCAGCTTGCCCAGTCTGAGAGGCAAGGGGAGCGAGGCTGCTCCCCGGACCCACTGAGCGCCGGGCAGCAGGGCGGGTGGGGGAAGTTCCTCCCTCTACGCACGGACAAGAGAGCGCCTCAGTGAGGGCAGAGAGGGAAGGGTCTGAAAAATCTGGGAAAACTTCTCTCCACCTCAGCTTTAAACCGCTCCTTGGGCAGAGACGTGTCCTCGAGGCCAGGGGAGGCAACTCGGAGACCCCACCACCCCTTTCAATAAGGAGCTGCCACGCAGAACGAAGCCAAGACATTTCACATCACACAGCACAGGATGAAGAAGGATGTGTAACGTCTCTTCTCATGATGAATTCTTACTAGAAAGTGACCAGAAGTCACAGGGTATGCCCTGAACAGGGACAGAAGAAAAGTTAGCCTTCTGGAAAATAAATGAAAGGACTGTAGAAGAAAAAAATAAAGTCACTTCATGGCTATATCCCAAAAGGAATGCTGAACCTAACAGAAACGCGTGTGCACGTGACTATGTGAAAGCACATCAGAAAGGACTGTGAACTCACAGCAGTGGCTGCCAGGAGATGGAGCACAGAGGGTGGAGAATAAACAGGGAGAAGAGATGTCAAGTCAACTTTAGTTTTTTTAAAATGTTCTAATTTCTTCAAAAGGGCAATGTACTTACATATTATTTCCATATTTTAAAATAAAAACAAAATAATCCAGCTGTAAACAACTGTTCAGAGGCTCAACTGAGCTCTAATTGTGCAAAGCCAAGGAAGCTCTCCTTCCGGTATGCCTATGTCTACCCATCTAACAGAACAGGAACAGCTCATGTGCCCCAAGCATACTCTAAGGGGAGGCAGCGTGCAAAGTGCCCCTAAAGGCTAAGGCGATCCTCACCATAGGCCACCCCCAAGAGAGATGGGGCCCAGCCGGGCACAGGGGGGCCCCAAGGCTGTGGCCCAGGCGACTCCCGCAGCTCCAGCCTCACCAGCAGCAGCTCTTCGCTTCACTCCCGCACATCACTCCATGACTTAGTTTTTCCTGCAAACAATTCTTTCTGTTCTAGCTGTTATAGACCAATTTCTTCCTTTTCCAAAGTAAAAATACTTAGCATTTGACTATTAAAAACCAGATGGATATTATGTAATAAACTAGATTTTTATTCAGCTACAGGGGAAGTCTGCCAACCACTTTTTGGAAGTGTGGTGAATGGATGCGACAAGAGGAAGGTAGTGAGAAAGACATGATTCTGTGTCTGGTAACTTCCAGAGGACCACAGCACTCAAGGGGGTGTCCAGCAGGGAAGGAGGTCAAGAGGAGCTGGGCATGGAGGGGCTGCAAAGACATGGAGTGGGCTGGCAAGGCCTTCCAGGCATAGCCAGGTGCCGTCTAGGAAGGAGGTTGGGTCTGGGGTGCAGCACAGCTGCAGTCTGCGCTCTGGTCCTGGGCAACTCGCTTCCCTTCTCCCTTTCCCTGGCGTAGGATGGGGACAAAGCACGGCCGAGAGGACCTGACGGAGGAGCACACACCAGCAGCAGTAAGAGCTGCCACCACCGCCATCACCAGACCCCAAACTAGCCATGCCATCAAAAGACCCTGACTGCTTTTTACCTATAGGAGAGGCTCATCCTCTGGATGTGGGATGTCATGGCGGGAGTGCTGGGATGGCCTCTTACACACTCAGAGGTTCTGGGGACCAAGGCTGTGGTTGCCAGTCAAAAAGAAAAGGTGCTGGGACTTAAGTACCGAAAGCAGTAATGCAAGACTGCACTACTTTCTCTTCATGACCCCATGTCACTTAGGCATTCAACAAAACCTTATCACTTTTATGCTGTGTTAGGCATACAAATGGAACACAAAAGGATTTTGTGGGTGACTCAGGTTTTCCTTACAGACTATCCATTTCGTACTTCATTTCTGAAGCAAATTATGTAATAACCACAAAGTACACAAAATGGACTACCCATGTGGCTATTTTCCTCTACGCAGAGAGCTGGAGATTTGCACTCAATCCAAAATGCACCCAACTTTTTGTCTTATCTGCATGTGTTACTTGGAATAGGCCAGGGACGCACATCAGGGGCTGATACTGCATCTCGTTCCACTGAGGTCTCTTGTCCTGAGAGCTAAGGGTGGGCTGAGCCTTGGCTGTGCGACTGTCCCAGCCGTACCTGTGTCTTGTCCTGACTGCTGAGTGTGGGCTGAGCCTCGTAGGGCTGGGAGGAAGCCCCCTTGTCAGCTGTGTGGTCTCAGCTGACTCTTAACTTCAAGGTAAAGAATCAGGACTGAAATGCCACTCACTGCCCAGTCTTTTCTGTAAACAAGACTTTGTGATGAGCAATGAAGAAGCCCTAAGGACTAAGCCCTTTAATATGAAGCCAGGAAAACCACAACAAGACCCAGAGTATTGTTATTTAGACGGCTGAGCTGTCTAGATCTGGGAAAGGGAGCATGTTGCTTGGAAGCCTTGTACTCCTGAGCAGTGCAGTTAGGTAAAGGGCCTCTGGGTAAGGAAGTGACGGGCTACAAGGCCTTAAAAGTAATTAAAAATGCATGAGGTGAGTGGTCTGTGTTAAAAAAGAGGAACAGGTCTTCCGGACCAAGATGGCAGCTTAACAACGTGCACATTTTAGTTCGTCCTCCAGAACTACTACATAACCAGAAACAGTACAGAACAGCTCCCAGAGCCACAAGAACCCGGACACACAGCGTACCCCAGTCTGGACCAGCTGGACTGGCTGCAAGCACCCCCCAGAATCGTGAGTTCCCAAAGCTGCGGCAGCCAGCAGCCCTCCCCAACAGGCCGCTTCCCAGAGGGGAAAGGACTCTAGCAGCAGCAGGGACTGGGCACAATCAAACGCCAATTGTGGAACTAATTAACAAATACTGACTACTAAAAATAGGCCCCCAGCTTAGGTGAACCTGATTAAAGTGGAGGTTGCTCATTTTTGCCCTGGTGCCAAGGGGGCAGGACTGACAGAAAAAGGAGGAAAAAAAAAAAGAAGGAAACAGAGGTTTTTGTGGCTGTGTATCTACAAAGGCTTGACTGCCTCTGGATATAGCGGCAGGACTTTTCAGGCTGCAACTGCCCCAGGCATAGGGAGAAGTGAGCTCTTTTGGGGGCTTGTCTGGAGCCTGTGCCTTCCCCAGGGGAGGGGAGAAGCCCCACCCAGGTGGAATCCCTCCCTCAAGGAATTCAGACACCAGGGTTTGGTAATTTGAAGCCATTAAAACCAGCCTACAACCTCTTCTCTGTCTCCACAAACCCCCAGCAGGGAGAGTCTGCCAAAGTTAAAGGTACCACATCATCTTATGCTGGTGGGACCTGCAGTCAGACAAGCGCCACATACTGGGCAGGATAAGAAAAACAGAGTCCAGAGACTCACAGGAAAGTCTTTCAACCTGCTGGGTCTCACCCTCAGGGAAAACTGATCCAGGGGACTCTTTCCTCCTGATAGGAGGCCAGTGTGGTCTGGGAAAATCTGGCTGGGGTCTATAATATCTAAGTAGACCTTCCTAAGTGTGTGGGGGGAAGGCAACACACAAGCAGGGCAAAAAACAAGAAAACAAGAACTGAAAAACTCTCCTCTGTTAAAAGAAACTTAAGCTAAAGGTCCAGATAAAGCTGAATGGAATGTCAAAGAACAGATAGACAACAAACTCATCCAGCAAGAAAACCCTAGATAAAAGAAGTGAAAGCAATCTCCAGAATAAACTAATTAAGGTAATTAAATGCCTAGATGTCAGCAAAAAGTAACAAATCACACTAGGAAAATTGAAGATATGGCCCAGTCAAAGGAACAAACCAACGGTTCAAATGACATACAGGAGCTGAAACGATTAATTCAGAATGTACGAACAGACATGGAAAATCTCATCAAAAACCAAATCAATGAATTGAGGGAGGATATAAAGAAGGCAAGGAAAGAACAAAAAGAAGAAACTGAAAGTCTGAAAAAACAAATCACAGAACTTATGGGAATGAAAGACACAGTGGAAGAGATGAAAAAAACAATGGAAACCTACAATGGTAGATTTCGAAGGACAGAACATAGGATTTCTGAACTGGAGGACGGAACATCCGAAATCCGACAAGAAACAGAAACTATAGGAAAAAAAATGGAAAAATATGAACAGGAACTCAGGGAATTGAAAGACAATATGAAGCGCATGAATATATGTGTGTGGGTGTCCCGGAAGGAGAAGAGAAGGGAAAAGGAGGAGAAAAACTAATGGAGGAAATTATCACTGAAAATTTCCCAACTCTTATGAAAGAATTAAAATTACAGATCCAAGAAGTGCAGCGCGCTCCAAAGAGAATAGACCCAAATAGACGTTCTCCAAGACATTTAATAATCAAAATGTCAGAGGTCAAAGAGAAAGAGAGGATCTTGAAAGCAGCAAGAGAAAAGCAATCCATCACATACAAGGGAAGCCCAATAAGACTATGTGCAGATCTCTCAGCAGAAACCATGGAGGCGAGAAGACAGTGGGATAATATATTTAAATTATTAAAAGAGAAAAACTGCCAACCCAAAATTCTATATCCAGCAAAATTGTCCTTCAAAAATGAGGGAGAAATTAAAACATTTTCAGACAAAAAATCACTGAGAGAATTTGTGACCAAGAGACCAGCTCTGCAAGAAATACTAAAGGGAACGCTAGAGACAGATACGAAGACAGGAGAGAGAGACGTGGAGAAGAGTGTAAGAAAGGAAGACTATGAGTAAAGGTAAAAAGAAGGAAAATTAGATATGACATATAAAATCCAAAATGCAAAATAGTAGAAGAAAATACTACCCACGCAGTAATAACACTGAATGTTAATGGATTAAGCTCTCCAATCAAAAGACATAGTCTGGCAGAATGGATTAAAACACAGGACCCATCTATATGCTGTCTCTACTCAAAGGACATGAGACCAAGGACACAAATGGACATTTACACACCAATGTTTATAGCAGTATTATTAACAATTACCAAGACATGGAAACAGCCAAAATGTCCATCAACAGTTGGCTAAACAAACTGTGATATTTACATAAGATGGAATATTATATTATGCAGCTGTAAGACAGAATAAAGTTATGAAGTACGTAACAACATGAACGGACCTTAAGGACATTATGCTGAGTGTGATTAGCCAGAAAGAAAAGGACAAATTCTGTATGGTCTCACTGATATGAACTGACATTAGTGAATAAACTTGGAATATTTCCTTGGTAACAGAGACCATCAGGAGATAGAAATAGGGTAAGATATTGGGTAATTGGAGCTGAAGGGATACAGATTGTGCAACAGGACTGAATATAAAAACTCAGAAATGGACAGCACAATAGTACCTAACTGTAATACGATTAAGTTAAAACACTGAATGAAGCTGCATATGAGAATGATAGAGGGAGGAGGGCTGGGGCATAAATGAAATCACAAAGAAAGACAGACGATAAAGATTGAGATGGTGTAATCTAGGAATGCCTAGAGTATATAATGATAGTGACTAAATGTACAAATTTAAAAAATGTTTTTGCATGAGGAAGAACAAAGGAATGTCATTACTGCAGTGTGCTGAAAATAGATGGCAGTTAATATTTTAAAATTTCAACTAATGTGTGAGACTAAAGCAAAAAATGTTTATTTGGTACAAATCTATACTTTGACTAGTGCATCTCCTAATATAACTTATGTAGACAGTTGATTGAACACCTTAAGTACATGGAACTTTGCATAGGACATGAAATTTTGTTGGTTCGTTCAGGTGATGCCCTGATGAATCCCAGAGTGATTTGATCAGTGAGTGGAAAAGTATTTGCAAAGTCCCCTTCGGGGAATGGTGAGAACGGGGGAAAACTCAACTTCCCCAAGTTGAATTCTTGATATTCTCACAAGCAGTGTGGACAACCAAAGCTATAGGCTGAAGTCTTGGGGTTTATTCATATGAAACTTAACCCCACAGGGGATAGGTCAAGCCTACTTAAAATTAAGCCTAAGAGTCACCCCCAAGAGAACCTCTTTTGTTGCTCAGATGTGGCCTCTCTCTCCAGTCAACACAGCAAGCAGACTCACCACCCTCCCCCTGTCTAGAAGGGACATGACTACCAGGGGTGTGGATCTTCCTGGCAGCGTGGGACAGAAATCCCAGAATGAGCTGAGATTCAGCATCAAGGGATTGAGAAAAACTCTAGAATGAGCTGAGACCCAGCATCAAGGGATTGAGAAAACCTTCTCGACCAAAAGGGGGAAGAGGGAAATGAGACAAAGTGTCAATGGCTGAGAGATTCCAAACAGAGTCAAGAGGTTATCCTGGAGGTTATTCTTATGCATTAAGTAGATATCACCTTGTTATCCAAGATTAAGGGAAAGGCTGGAGTGAACTGCCTGAAAATGTAGCGCTGTGTTCCAGTAGCCATGTTTCTTGATGATGATTGTATAATGATATAGCTTTTACAATGTGACTGTGTGATTGTGAAAACCTTGTGTCCGATGCTCCTTTTATCTACCTTGTCAACAGATGAGAGGAACATATGGAATAAAAATAAATAATAGGGGGAATAAATGTTAAAATAGATTTAGTTTGAAATGCTAGTGATCAATGAAAGGGATCAGTAAGGGGTATGGCCCGTAAAATTTTTTTTTTTCCTGTTTGTTATATTTTTCTGTTGTCTTTTTATTTCTTTTTCTGAATTGATGCTAATGTTCTGGGAAATAATCATGATGACGAATATGCAACTATGTGATGATATTGTGAATTGCTGAGTGTATGTGTTGGGAATGTTTGTTTCTTGTAATTTTTTTTAATTAATAAAAAATAAAAAAAAAAAAAAGCTCCCAGCCAGAGCCCCTAGTCTTGGGGTTTGTTCATACAAAACTTAACCCCGCAAAAGACAGGTCAAGTCTACTTAAAATTTAGGCCTAAGAGTCACCCCCAAGAGAGCCTCTTTTGTTGCTCAGATGGGGCCTCTATCTCCAGCCAACACAACAAGCAGTCTCACCACCTTCCCCCTCTCTGCGTGGGACATGACTCCCAGGGGTGTGGACCTTCCTGGCAACGTGGGACAGAGATCTTGGTATAAGCTGAGACTCAGCATCAAGGGATTGAGAAAAACTCTAGAATGAGCTGAGATTTAGCATCAAGGGATTGAGAAAACCTTCTCGACCAAAAGGGGGAAGAGTAAAATGAGACAAAGTGTCAATGGCTAAGAGATTCCAAACAGAGTCGAGAGGTTATCCTGGAGGTTATTCTTATGCATCAAGTAGATATCATCTTGTTATTTAAGATGTAATGGAGAGGCTGGAGGGAACTGCCTGAAAATGTAGAGCTGTGTCCCAGTAGCCTTGTTTCTTGAGGATGACTGAATAATGATACAATAATAATGTCACAATGTGACTGTGTGATTGTGAAAACCTTGTGTCTGTTGCTCCTTTTATCTACCTTGTCAACAAAGGAGTAGAACATATGGAATAAAAAATAAATAATAGGGGGAACAAATGCTAAAACAAATTTAGTTTGAAATGCTAGTGATCAATGAAAGTGAGGGTAAGGGATATGGTATGTATAATCTTTTTTTTTTCTTTCTGTGTTCATTTTCTTTCTTTTTCTATTGTCTTTTTATTTCTTTTTCTGAATTAATGCAAACGTTCTAAGAAATGATGAATATGCAACTAAGTGATGATATTGTGAATTACTGATTATGTATGTTGATGTTTTGTTTCTTTATTTTTTAATTAAATAAATTTTAAAAAAAAGAGGCACAGTACTAGTAAATTAACAAAAAGTAATAACAAAAATGGAAATAGGTTCCTCTAACATGGGGGAAGACTTCTGGAAGTTGTGATTATGGTTGCTGAAGGATGTGACTTAGATCTCAACAAAGCTTTAAAAGAAGAACTACCACAGCATCTTGACACTGAAGTTTTCTCCTGGGGACAGAACAAGACAAACTTTACTACCATAAAAATCTTACTACTGAGAACCAAAGGCTCAACACCATCTCTCAATTCTCAGGTGGTTCACCTGTCTCTGTAACAACACAGACAGCGATTAGTGAACAAATCTCTCTGCAACCAGTGAAGGGCTAGAACACGCTGCAACATGGGTGAGCCTCAGGGGCCTCGTGGTGAGTGAAATAAGCCGGACACCAAAGTCCCGATGTATGTGTTCTCTCACACGAAATACTCAGGAGACAGAAAGTACGATGCGACGAGGGGGTAGGGAGGGGTGGAGAGTTATTCTAAATGAGTACAAGTTGTCACTGGGGTGATAAAAACAGTCGGAAATAGTGGTGAAAGTTCCACAGTGTTGACAACATACTTAACATCAAAGAACTGTCCACTTAAATGATTAAAATGATTTTTCTGTTATGTATATTTTTACTGCAATTAAAAATAAACTGTTTTTAAAAATCTATTCTCAACTATCACTGTGATGTCCTTAAATGTGGGCAAGGAGATCTCAGTCTCACCGGGAGCAGAAGAAGGCTCCTGCCCTGCAGAAATGGCCTCCGCGGAGGAGGCAGTGGCGCTCCGGAAGAGGTCGGATGCCGACGTCGATGGCTCTGGTTCCTCGAAGCTCACCTGGGCGGTGGGCGAGGGCAGCAGGGCCTGTACTTCGGCACCTCTCCCCACGCCCAAGGCATCTTCAGTCGCGTGGAACACGTTTTCTTTATTAGCTTCTGTAACCACGAAAGGAGCAGAAGGAGCATGCCCTCAGGGCCAGGGAGAAGACAGCTACTTTAGGCAGAGAAATTCCAGGGCAAGTGAAAGGCTTTTCTCCTTAGATTGTGACAATCCTTAATATGCACCCACTTCTCTGCTATAATTTTACTTACCGAAAGATTCTTGTATTATGCCTTGCTTTTCATTTAAAGACTCATAGAGGTATGCCACATCTAAAAGGAAATCAATCAAGTCAGAGTACTGGTCCATGTGTAAAGTGAAAACCCCTTTATTTCTTTTCTCTAAAACCCTTGGAGACTTCCCAGCAATCACTTCACGGTCAGTCTGACTTGTTGACTATTTTTATTTATCAGTCAGTAACTCGAAATTGCCCTGGTTGAGATATTTCAAAACACGTGATTGAAAATATCTTCATCAACTTTAAAATAAACAAGTCTCAGCAAAAGGTCTGACATCAGAAGGTTGACTAGAGGGAGGCAAGGGGATGACAAGCTGAGGAATCTAGGCCTCCGTGCGATTCCAAACCAATGAAAGCAAGTTACAGGGCCTGATGTGTGGGAAGGGGCTGGTCTGGATCGCGTTCGAAATGACCTCAGGAATGTTTGCCTCCTTCTCTCTCTTCCGTCCCATCGGTAGTCTAAATATTTTGCCCCCTGCCCTTTCTAAGGACTCTCCTTCTTCTATTTCATCTTCTTCCACAAACATAACACAAGACTACTGAGCTGGACAAGTCCTAACAGAACCCACTTACTTTGGCCTTCTTTTGTATCTCCAAAAATAAAAACCATGAGTGGCCGCCAGTTCCCCATTCCTAGGTTTTATTCCCCATGACTCAAATGTCTTCTATTATACAATCTAACCTATCTCCATTCATTTTTCCCTCAGCTGCCATTTTGAGGTTCTCTTCTAATGACCACATGGCCTTAAAACATGGCCAGGCTAGTCCTGCAGCCCCATTTCTCAGCATGACAGTTTATGCCAAGGCAGAGGAAGCGTCTGTGTAAGAGGTAAAGGGAACGTTCTACACAAGAGCTCTTTCTGAAGACTGCTTTCCAACTTCTGCAGGACCTTCCCTGTGTGTGTGAGCACAATGATTTTTACTCTCTTACTGTGTTCCGGCTCATTCTTCCTGTACACCACATAGATGGTATCTCCGGTCTGTAAAGGGCACGTCTGCTTCTTAACCACCTTCAGCTTGTTAATTACTGTTCCATTGGTACTGTAAAGAAAACAAAAATGCAACTCATCATACCTAAAATACCTACCACCACTAGAAAAGCAACTCAATATTACCATTTTGCAAATAATAAAGGAGTCATAGGACTAACATACGTATCAATAAGGTACAGATGCAAGTGCCGCCTTGATATTTGTCTTGAGGCAAAAAGGTGCCTATTATGCCATTATTCACAACCTAGCTAGCAACCAAATGGTCTTAACCTGCAATTTAGGATTTCTGCCATCCAAATGCAGTGTTTCCTCCCGTTTTCCTCTATGCAGACCCATAGACTTCCATCATCTGGACTGGACTTTCGATCCCCACATCACCTGTTTCTGCACTCAGCTCTCTCCACAGATCTCTCCCTGCTCCCTTCAGCGGTTGCAACCTCCTGGTCAGGTTAATTCCTCAAATAGACACTGATTCCTCCTAAGAAGTGGGTTCTTGACAAAGCAAAATACAAGCTGGGATTTCGGCAGGAGGTGACAGTCCTTGCCCCTGGGAACGTGCCGCCCAGTGGGGAGCCATAAGCCAACCAAGGACCCACAGCAGTGTGAGAAGTCTGAGGTCAGGGCCTGTGGCACAGGGGGCCATGGCATGATGACCAGGACCTGCGGCAGGCTGGGGACAGGCCATGCTTCCCTGGGAGTTGGCAGCTGATGCAAAGTCAGGACTTGGCTGATGCAGAATGGAGAGTCCACTGCAGGCAAAGGAACCAGCATACATAACCAAAACGAAATCTGACAAGAGCAAATTAACCATTTAAATCCTTCAAACCACCCATGCTTTATCCCCACAGTCCTGACTTTGGAAGCCCTGTTGGCAAACTGCCTTTACTGGTAAGCATACTTCCTTTGGACATGGGGTTCCTTCTGCCTGCCTGGAAAAATCTGTGCCCTGCCCCCCCCACCCCCCCCTTGCCCAGCACCTGTCCCTTCCTCAGGGCCCAGCTTTGTCATGGCCTCCCAGGCCGGGGAGAGGCATCCAATACAACTCATCACACTGTGTCTTCCTTGCTCCATGACTCGGGGTCTTCCCACTGGATCCCAGGTGGAAAGGACAGTGGTTGGGGTGTGGGGTGGCATGAAAAGGGAAGACATGGCTTTCACTGTCCTATAATGGAGTTTGGACAAATACAATAGACTCTGGGGAGCCATTCCCAAACCAGAGAACAACATGCTGGCTGGGCGATCTTGGGGGGATTCCCAATTCTGCTGGCCTCCACGGGCCCATCTACGAAACGGAAACGGTGACAGCACTGACCACAAAGGCCTGGATGGAGAGCAGTCAGCACAGCGCACACCAGCGCACGTCTCATAGACAACCGACATGCTGGCTGCTGTCACAGAAGGGTTTGGGGGCTGGGAGGTGAAAGGGAGAGCAGGAGGGAATCACAACTCTCAAAACCATTTCTGAGGACAGAAAAAGAAGAGTCAAATTCCAGTGCACATAATTTACTACGATTTGTGGCAGGAATGTCACTGCCTCCTAATCTAGTCTCAGGGCAGCACGGGAGCAGCAGGGTATCCACATCCTATTACTGCAGTGAAAAATCACCACAGGCCTGGGGCTTACAAGACATTGATTCTTACAGTTCTGCAGGCCGGAGTCCTCAGAGCAAGGTGTTGCCTGGCCTGCGCTCCTTTTCCAGCTGAGGCCGCCTGCCTTCCCTGACTGGCCCCTTCTCCCTCCCCAGCTAAGGCACCAAGCCAACCTCTGCTTCTGCTGCCATTTCTCCCTCTCGGTGACTCTCTGCCTCCCCCTTATAAAGACTGTATCTAGGATCCCAGTAATCCAGGATGAGCTCCCCTCTCAAGGTCGTTAAGTTAATCACATCTGCAGTTTCCTTTATCATGTAAGGTTCTGGGGATTCGGACACCATGGGGGGCCATTATGCTGCCGACCAAAAAGAGCAGAACCTTTACTGAGTCTACTGCATGCCAAGCCCCTGCACCTGGCATCTTAGGCTGCTCAACCAACTTCCAAGGAATGATTAGCCCCATTTGACAGAAGGAAGCTCAGGAACTTGCCTGCTAGCAAGAGGGAACTAGAACATGAACTCAAAGCAGCCTGGCTCCCGGCCTAGCGTGTCCGTTAAAGTATCTGCACTTGAAGTAAGGGTGTCATATGGCCACACTAAGAGTACAGCCCTCAACATCCTGCTCTTCGATGCCAATCCTCACTCCCCGTTCCACCAGGCTGGCCAGACTATTCAATGCAGACTGAGTTGTGAATGCCAAGACAGATTCAGATTTCTTATCTGCTGAACAACTCAGGCTGGTGAAATGACTAGCATTTTGTGTTCTGGGAACTCTGTGCACATTAACTCTCTCCCTCTCCACAAAAGCCATACCCCACCCAGGATGAAGCCCTGAACCTCAGAGGGGTTGGGGCATGTGGCAGGCACCCTACTCTCCAGAACGTGCTGATGTGTGACCTCATGTGGCAAAAGGTGTGACGCAAGGGTCCTGTCTGCAGAGGGCATCCTGGGTTATCAGGTGGGCCTGGCCATGGCAGGGTGCTTAGAGCAGGAGGATCAGAACGGGAGAGAGCTGCCCACTGCTGGCTTTAAACACAGGAGGGGCCACAAGTGGCATATTTTAGGTTTTATTTGAACACATTCAAGAAGCTGGGAAAGGCAAGGAAACCAACTCTCCTCTAAAGCCTCCAGAAAGGAGCACAGTGCTGCCAACGCCGTGCTTTTAGCCTGTGAGACCCGTGTCCAGCTTCTGATCTGCAGAACTGTGAGATGCGTGTGTTAAGGCACCAAGTTGTGGTAATTTCCTAGTTCGCTGCAGGAAGCTCATACGGGCACAGAGCAAGTGTGGAGAGAGCTAGGACTAACCCCCGAATAGGTTGGACTAAACCACCCGACAGGGTGGCACTAGAACTAGCTCTCTTCAGCATCCTACACTGTGTTGAGAAATAAATAACCTCACCTGCTACCTGTGAGAATAAAACAGGAATATCAGTTCTTACCAATAAAATCTTACTTCCTAGTCTTATACCCCCAAAACTGTCAGCAGCTTATGCTGCTTAAAAATTTTTTTAAATTCATCTGGTAGGAAAGGTCTATTCTAAACATATGGCTGGAAGGCTACCTGGCCACTTGAATCAAATTTAAAATATGCACATTCTGATACAGGATTCCCTTCCTAGAAATTCACCCAAAACAAACAATCAACTATTATATATGAAAAAGGTAGACCATACAACAATATACATAGTATAATCTCTTTCATATAAAACAAATATACCTTTATATGCATCTTTAATGTGAGTGAGATTACGGAAAGCTTTTCACTTTCTATACGCTTTTTTAAGTTGTTTAAGAATTCATTAGCAGAAAAAAGAAAAATTCTGATTTTGGAGAAAGAAGTCAAAGTTGAACAGATTTGCAAGAATCAGAAACTTATCAAGTCCTTTTAACTTATTTCTGAGATATTTTTGGTTTTATCTGAACACATTTAAGAAGAGACATAAATACCAAAGTGTCACTGAATAACCTACCCTCAAAATCGAGAAATACATTTCCTAAGTACCCTGAGACCCTAACTAACTACTATGTTATAGAAAACATGAGTCATTATTATCCCACTAAAAACATAGAACGTCGTCGTCTTCTCAGTCATAGCACAGTACGGCCTCTTTAACATCTGTAAGCTATGAATGCAAACAAAAAAGAAGTTCGGAAAAAGCTCACCTGGTATCTTCCAGTGACACCTGGCCAGACTTTTCATCCATCATAATCTTACAGTGATCTCCAGAGACCAGTGTATTGCCCGGGAACGAGAGGTCACAACCTAAAGCGTGGAGAGGGGAGGTTTCTGGATACTGCAGTTACTACCATGTGTCGACACTGTGCTGAGACTAGAAGCATCCCCACTGCACGCACCAGGAAAACTATGTTCAACAAAGCCAGGTATGCAGAAATTATTTTAAAAGTATGTAAGTGTCCACCAGAGCAAGGGCAGGGGCTGCCTTGAGCCTTTCTGAACCCCCATTCCCCAATGGATGTCCATTCACACACACAGCTACACAGAAAGAGTTTATCGGCAATGTTATATGTACCCATATACGGCTAACCTGCTAAATATTACCAGAACTTGAGAAAAAATTAAAGGACTCAAGTAATTCTGTAGTATCACAACCAAGACTTTATTCTCTTTTCTGTGCAATCTTTAGTTTCATAGATTATCACAAAACTGAAATAATAACAAAGAGTCACAGAATATATGACTGAGCAAATCATTTGCACAGGAGAAAAATCCTCAAATACTTTGCTTTCTCTTTCAAATCAAAGGACAGGAGGGAACTTACCAGGATAATAGAAATATTCCACATCTTGACATTTGTAAAAACTCATTGACCCAAACATGAAAAAAGAGTGAATTTCACCAAATATAAATTATACCTCAATAAACCTGACATTTAAAATCTGACTGACACATTCATTATCCACTTATCCAAGCCCAACTTCACGGCAGCTCCGGGGCCATGCACGCTGCCAGGAGGGCCTCCTCGCTTGCACAGACCCCACAGTCTCCATGCTACCACACCCACTTGCCAATTTGGAACTTCGATGCTCTGTGCTAAAGTTCTTTTTCTGGAACACGCTCTGCCTGCTATTTAGTGGTTTACATTTCTTATGAGTAGTGACCATTTCTGCTGCTTCCCCAGAATGGGAAAGCATTCTCATCTTCCTGCCCACACTGTCAATTCCCCTGCCCTGGCCGTTACTCCCAAAACCAAGCCTTGTATACAGGAGACATGCATTAGTTTTAATATAAACATAAGTAATACAAACTTTGTTTTTCTGGGAAAGATTATTAATACATTCACTAAAAGGACTTCTGCAATTAACAAGCAGATGAACTCAACAGGTGTTTGCTCCTTGTCCCAACATGGGAAAGGATGTTGTAATGACCATGGTTAAGCTACTAAAAGGTAAGTGTAAGCCAGGCTCTGCTCTATACTCTCCACAAGTATGATTCCATGTGATCGTCACTGAAAATCTACTAAGTCAGTACAAAGGCACAAAAATCCATTTAGCATATGTAGAATGGTATGATCTCTAAATGTTGGGTTAATTTCTTTTTTTCCGTTAATTAATAAAAAAAAAAAAAAATCCATTTAGCCAAGAAAATTATTGGTGGTGCCGGCAGGGAAAGCCAGGCTGTTTATCTCCAGGACCAAACCTCTTATGTCCATTAAAGACACTTAAAGGCATTTTTCAAAAGTGCCTAATGGAATGTAAATACTTTCAAAGATGTAAAAAAAAACTTAACTTGATACTGGGACTTAAGACTGCCAAAGAAAAAATAGGTTCAGATAAATCATAAAAGATAAATTGAAACAAAAAAATTTTTGTTTCTGAACAGCAGTCCTTCTAAGCTCTTTTAACTTTTTTTTAATTATATAACATAATATATATACAAAGCAAAGCAAGAGAAAAGCAATAGTTTTCAAAGCACTCTTCAACAAGCAGTTATAGGACAGATCCCAGAGTTTGTCATGGGCTACCATACCATCGTCTCAGATTTTTCCTTCTAGCTGCTCCAGAACACTGGTCAAGCTTTCTATTTTTTAAACTATAAAGTCAGAATCATGATTTATTCATTTTCATACAAACTTATGTTTTGTTGGTCTGAACAGTGCATTTCTCTCCTGGTAGAAAAGCTACAAGAGAGGTCAGGTTACCAAATGGCTGCTTCAGCAGCAGTATAACCCATGCAAAGGTTGAGGGCACTTCGTCACACTAGCTCTGTGATAGTGTTCAATTCTTTAGGCTCCTGGGTTCATAACAGCCACAAATATTTGAGGGATTCTATTCCAGAAACTGGGGTTATAGCAGGGAACAGAGTAAAGTAATGAACTTAAGATCTTTCTTTTTTCAAATGTTCTCATTTACAGTTATAAATTTCCCTCTGAACACTGCTTTACCTGCATCCCACACATTTTAGTATTTGAGTTTTCAATTTAGTTGGTCCCAAGAGATTTTGTAATTTTTCTTGTGGTTTCTTCTTTGGCCCACAAAATTAAGCAAATTGGTTGCTTAATTTTATTTGTGGATTTTCCAGTTTTTCTTCTGATACTGATTTCTGGTCTCATCCCATGGTGATCAGAGAAGATACTTGGTATAGTAAGGACATAAGAAGCTTGCATTCCAGAGGATATAGTAATTGTACCGACTTCATAAAGTTGTAACGAAGATTAAATAATTTGCATGACGTACTCAGAAGAATTATGAGCAAATTACTCAATAAATGGCAGCTATTAAAAAGAACACATTCCATTGAAAAACCTAAAGAATACCTTGTCCCTGCCTCTGTAGCCTTCCAAGGGAATCTCCCTGCATTCACCTGCCCCACTATGCATCCTAAAACTCTGCCTCAGCCCCAGACCCCCTCCCCGGCCCTTGGCCCCAGGTCCCTCCCTGCCTCGGCCCTTTAACCCCCAGACCAGGCCGGGCCCTCCGAGTCCCAGACTCCAGGCCCCAGAACCCGGCCTCGGCCCTCTGCCCCCCAGACCCCATGTCCCAGGCCCCTGCCCGGGCCCTCTGAGCCCCAGGCTCCCGCCACGGGCCTCTGACCCCCAGACCTTAGGCCCCAGAACCCCGGCCCGGCCCTCCGAGCACCAGACCCCAGGTCCCCAGCCCGGTCCTCTGACTCCCAGACTCCAGGCCCCAGGCTCCCACCCACCTACCCCGGCCCTCTGAGCCCCAGGCCCCCGCCCCGACCTTCTGACCCCCAGACCCCAGGCCCCCACCTCGGCCCTCTGACCCCCAGACCTCAGGCCCCAGAACCCCCGCCCCGGCCCTCCGAGCCCAGGACCCAGGCCCGGCCCTCTGATCCCCAGACCCCAGACCCCAGGCCCCAGGCCCCCACCCCGGCCCTCTGAGCCCCAGGACCACGCCACGGCCCTCTGATCCCCAGGCCCCAGGCCCTCACCCCGACCCTCTGACCCCCAGATCTCATGCCCCAAAACCCTGCCCCGGCCCTCCGAGCCCCAGGCCCCAGGTTCCCGCCTCCGCCCTCTGACCCCCAGACTTCAGACTCCAGCCCAGGCCCCCGCCCAACCGCGCACCTCGCCGCCGCCCAATGGTCCACTCGCGCTTCCACAGGAGGACATGCGGCTCGTCCTCCTCGGCGCCCAGACGGAGGAGCCGTCCCCAGGGCTGCTGCCGCGGCGGCTGCTCACCCTCCTCAGGCAGCGCCATCGACTCCCTGGCCGCGCTGGGCGAGGCTGCAGAGCCCGGGGCAGAGGGCCCGCCTCTCACTCCTGCGCCGCGCCAAACCCGGAACCGGCTGCGCTTCGGACGCTGTCAACAGGCGTCGCGCTCCGTCAGCTGACGCAGGGGCGGGGCGGGCGGCCGCCCAAGCGCTGCCATTGGCCCGCGGTGGAGCCCACCGAGCGCTGCGGCTAGAAGGGCCGGGCTGGGACACGCGACCACGAACGCGTGCGCAGTCGAGGCCCTGACGGCTGCAGAGCCATGTTTGATGCTGGTAGGGATGACTCGGTGCCCTCCCGCCCGCGGAGTTGCAGCAGCTGGCGCCAGAAGGGTTCGGGCCAAAGCCGCGAGTGGCTACGGGGCGGTGCCTGGGAGCCCAGGTTGCAAGGGCGCTGGAAACACACGCGGCCTTCCGGTGCCTGAAGCGAGGCTCAGCCGTACTCAAGAGGAGACTGGAAAAGCTGACCGTCGGCCGGTGAGGGCGGCCCGGGTGGGCGTGAGGCCGTGGCTGCCCTGGGAGAGCTCCCGGGTGGGGGGGCTGGAAGGTCTGAAGAAGCGCCCAATTCCTTGAACCTTTTCTGTGCTCGTAGCTGCCCCTGGAGGAAATGCGAGCGACCAGCACTGGCGGATTCCGGAAAACGGCCGGAAATGCGCGCTCCTGTCGGGGTTTAGAGGTGAGGCCACTTCGCTCCCGAGCGCACACGTGGGCACGGACACCCCGCCGAGGGCCGCAGAGTCGCGGGCCAAAGCTGAGGTCATCTGTAATTCCCAGGCATAGTGTGTTCTTTGGGAAGCCTCGCTTCTGCTCTGAAGGCCTTTCAAGTAATTCAATCAGTTCTATTTTGATTATCCAGAATAATCTTTCATAAGGGAAGCTGGTTATGAACTAATCACAGTTACAGTAATATCTTCACAGGTAAGCTGGGGACTTTATGACCTAGCCCAGTTGGCACATATGACCATCACACTCTATGGCTCGTCAACTCTTCAACCATGCTCACTTCCTTATATCACACTGAATCTCCAAATAAACACCATAACAAAGTTACACTTCTGCCTAACACGACACAACTATCCTGTGTACAGCCTAAAACATGCTATCCCTTTCCCCAGAAGAGGATGTAAACTCACTGCATGGTTTTGACTCTTTTGATTCCCTGTAACTTACATACCATGATATAAAGTTAACTTGTTAATACATCTTATGTTAGGTAAGAAATAGATGAAAGTAAAAACGTTTGCTTAAATCTCCTGGCAGAAAGTGCATTCAACTCCTTCATTTAAGGATTAGTTTCCAGGATTTGGCAGATTTTTTAGTTCAGATTCCTCCAAAATTCCATGGGATGAATTGAGACTCCAGCAATAAGCCCACACATATATAGGCAACTGATTTTTGACAGGGTTGCCAAGACAAATCAATAGGTTAAAATGAAACCTTTTCACAAAGTCCCTTCAGGCACAGGAGAAAAAAATATGGAACTATTAAACTTTACCACGGGGGAAACCCCTAATACTGTCTCTAACATTAGGGACTCCTAAGTCAGTAGGTCAAGCCCTTGATCTTGAGGCTTGCTTTGGTGAAGCTTATACATGTAGCAGAGAAGCTTAGCCTACCTGTAGGTGTGCCTAAGAGTTACTCCTGGAGGACCTCTGTTCTTCTTTCTCTCTCTAAGCCCAGGTCTGCAAGTAAAATCATTACTCTCCCTGCTATGTGGGACATGATGTCCAGGGGTGAAAGTCTCCCTGGCAGCATGGGAGATAACTCCAAGGGGCGAGTCTGGCCCTGGCACTATGGGATCAACAATGCCATCATGACCAAAAGGGGGAAAACAAGTGTAACAAATAAGGTATCAGTGGCTGAGAGAGTTCAAATAGAATCGAGACGCTCCTCTGGATGCTACTGTTATGCAAGCTTCAGCTAAACATTGCTACTTACCACAGTTTGCCAACCCCCAACCAAGATCATTCCTGTTACCCCTAAAGAACTGAGATCCTACAAGCTTCATGAACTGAAATTACTTTCCAGAAATTACTACCTCCAGAGGGGTTCCTAGGCCAGATAAGTTCTGAAACCCAGCCTCTCCAGAACGTCAACTAGTTCTATCCCCCCATCCCATATGATCAACACTCCTTCCTAACATGAAACAGTCAGAATGGGCCCAGCCCAAATAACCCTTAAGAGTGGGAGAAAGATCAACGGAGAAGGCAGAGTTGTAACACAGAAGATAGGGTTTAACAAATGGGTATGATTGCTGAATTATTATATTGATACTCCTTTTAGTCTCCAGTGTCTTGGAGCAGCTAGAAGTAAAAACCTAAAATTGTGGAACACTAACCCATACCAAACTTTGAAACTTATCAAACTTCTATAACTACTTCTTACAATGTACTTTGAATTTTATTGCTTTTTTGTATGTATATTTCATAATGAGAACTTTTTTAAAAAAATAGGCTTTTCAACAAATTGTGCTGGGACATGTAAAAAAAATGAATTTGGAGTCATACCTCACACTGTAGATAAAAATTAACTCAAAATGTATCAAAGAGGAGAAGAGAGAAATGAGACAAAATAAAGTTTCAGTGGCTAAGGGATTTCAAACAGTCAAGAAGTTATCCTGGAGGTTATTCTTATGCATTATATAGTTATCCTTTTATAGTTTCTGGTGCATTGGAGTGGCTGGAGGGAAGTACCTGAAACTGCTGAGCTGTGTTCCAGTAGCCTTGATTCTTGAAGATGATGGTAAAAAAGTATGGCTTTTACTATGTGAGCATGTAATTGTGAAAGCCTTGTGGTTGACACTCCCTTTATCCAGGGTAAGGGTATGGACAGATGAGTGAAAAAAAAGGACAAAAATAAATAAATAATGGGGGGATAAGGGGTAAAAAAATTTGTTGGTAGATTGAAATACTAGTGGCCAAGGAGACGGAAGGGTAAGGGGCATGGGATGTATGAGTTTTTTCTTTTGTCTTTATTTTTCTGGAGTGATACAAATGTTCTAAAAATCATCGTGGTGATTAATACACAGCTAATTTATGATATTGTGAGCTACTAACTGTATACTTTGGATGGCCTGTATGTACCTGGAGATATCTCTATAAAAATATACTTTTAAAGTGAATTATAGGGGGTGCAAGGGTAGTTCAATGGTAAAATTCTCACCTGCCATGTGGGAGACTCAGTTGTGATTTCCGGTCCATGCACTTCCCAAAACACACACAAACAAAAAGTCAACAAATAGTGCTGAAATAACAGGATACTCACATGGGAAAATAATGAAATGTTGCTCTGCCATAGAACGTACAAAAAAAGAGTGAATTATATATTTTAAAAAACAAACTTATCCCCTTTCTTGGAATAATCCTTGTTGCTTAATATTTTGTTGCACACCTTCACATAGATAATTTTCTGGAGTTTTGCCAGCATTAAAACTGCTCATATGTTTTATTTGCATTGGCTGGGGTCCTGTCAATCACACCTCTGCATCACTTGATAATTATAAATTGTTGGGTTCCTTAGGTAGTCTCTCATAAACAGCGAAGGTGTAAGAATTTCAATACTCTACTGGACAAGTTTGAGTCATTTATACATGTTTTGCTTACTATAATATTTGAACGTATTTATAATTTCTTATATCATGTTTTCTATTTACCATGCAGTCTTTGTCCTATTTTGTGTCATTTTTTATTTCCTTCTTTCCCTTCCAATTGACTGGAAGTTAACATTCTATTTTATTTTTTAGTAGTTAACCTTTACATTTTCAACATTTAGATTTTAGGAAAGGCTGTAAGATAGGACTTTTCTAATAAATTCTACAGTTTATCTCTCAGTCTTGCCTTCTTTTATCATTTTCTTAGCAGCTTCTTTCACAGAGGAAAAACTGTTACAAAGCACTGGGACCACATGGGTGAGCCTTGGAGACACTATGCTGAGAGGGATGAGAAAAAAAGACAAACACTGTCAGGTTTCTGTTATGTGAAATACTTAGAATAAGCAAATGCTTAGAGTCAGAAAGCAGAATGATGGGGTGGAGGAGTGGGAGAAGTGGGGAATTATTGCTAAATGAATATGAATTATGGTTTGGTATGATGGAAATAGTAGTGAAAGTCAGTACTGTCAGTATATTTAACGTCAAAGAACTATACACTTCAAATTGTTTAAATAATTTGTTACATGTATTTTGCCGTAGTTAAAGAGAAATGCATAGTTCGATGGCTGGGGTTGAAGACTGTAGTGAGGAGGAACTGGAATTGCTTCAGACCCCTCCTTCCTTCCCCATGAACTCGTGTTCCCTACGACCACCTCTGGGCCCAGCCAGCCCCAGGCGCGAGTGCAGCCCAAACCCTGTCGGAGCCAGGCAGGCAGACTTCAGCTTTGTTTCAACTCAGGGTGTGTATCACTGTTTCGTTTAGCAAGTTCTTTTACCTCTTTGGAGATCAAAAAGGCATGTTTTACCCAAGATATCATTATTTTGAAGCAAAGTAGCCCTTTAAGGTATTGTGAATGAATTACCTGTTCTTTGACTTAAAATTTAAGTGGAATTTCTTGATAGTCATATTTACAAATAATAAATTCAATATAGTACAATTTATATCTTTTGTAATGTTTAGCAAATTTTGTGTTCTGTTTAGATCTTTTCCTATTTCAATATTATAAAGACATTCCCTCCTAATTTCTTCTAGAAGATTTACGGTTGGTGAAATATGTAAGGTGTTTCACATTTGGACCTACAACCACATGGAATTGGTGTCTTGTGTGTGGTGTGAGGTAGGCTCATTTCCTTGTTTCCACAGGAAATCCAAATGAATAGAGACATATTGAGTCTGATGTCTTTCATCATTTTCAGAAAATGCCCAGTCATTCATTATCTCTTCAAATATTGCCTGCAAGCCCTTCCCTCTGGGACGTCACTTATACATGTTAGAAATTTTTACTTTCCTTCGTATCTCCTGTACCTTCTGGTTTTATCCATCTCTGTCTCTTTGTGCTAAAGTTTTGGTCGTTATTTTGGACCACCTTATACTCACCAATCCTCTCCTAAGTAAACTCTATCAATCATGTTTGATAAGCTCATAGTTACAGATAATATATTTTAATGATAATTTTTATACATTCCTTTTCTGTTAAAATTCTAATCTTTGTATTCATAGTGTCCACCTTTTCTTTTATCTTCTGCTACGTTAATTAATTACAGAATTTCAAGGTCCCTGACTGCCAACTTCAGCTTCTGAACAATTTGTCCATCTGTTTCTAGTGGCTGTTTTTTCACTCTTGTTGATCAGTCACGTTTTCCTGATTTTTCACACTTGTAATTTTTATGTTAAACACTGAAATTAAGAAATACAAGGTTTTTAGATATTATCTTACATCACAGCTTCTTCCTTTTCTATTTTAGAAAGACAAGGTAGACACATTAACTTCAGTCCATTCAGGGGCTGAGTTGTATTACAGCTGAGTCACGTTGCATTGAGGTGCAATTTACATACAGTTACATGCACATATTTTAAATGTGTAGCTTTGACAAATACACTCCAATCAAGAAATAGACTTTCTAAATCTCTCAATATTCCCATTTGAATCTTGTCACATGCTTCTTTTGCATAAACTGAGGTAAACTGCTTGATTTTTCTCCTTCATTTTGTTAATGTGGTGAATCACATAGATTGCTTCTCAAATCTTGATGAAAATTTGCATGGAGGGTTTCAGTGTGTGCCCTCGCCCTGCAAGCTGGTGGGCGCCGACCCACTGCGGACAAGGGCTTTTCAGACAGTGACTGCAGTTAGTGGAGGCCCCCTGAAGCAGTGGGGCTTTTTTTTTTTTTTTTCTTTTTTTTTTTTCTTTTTTTTAATTAATTAAAAAAAGAATTAACAAAACAGTTAGAAATCATTCCAATCTACATGTACAATCAGTAATTCTTAACATCACATAGTTGCATATTCATCATTTCTTAGTACATTTGCATCGATTTAGAAAAAGAAATAAAAAGACAACAGAATAAGAATTAAAACAATAATAGAAAGAAAAAAAAAAAAACAAAAACAAAAACAAAAAACCTATACCTCACATGCAGCTTCATTCAGTGTTTTAACATAATTGCATTACAATTGGGTAGTATTGTGCTGTCCATTTCTGAGTTTTTATATCCAGTCCCGTTGTACAGTCTGTATCCCTTCAGCTCCAATTATCCCTTCTCTTTTTTTTTTTTTTTTAATTAACGGAAAAAAAAGAAATTAACCCAACATTTAGAGATCATACCATTCTACATATGCAATCATTAATTCTTAACATCATCACATAGATGCATGATCATCATTTCTTAGTACATATGCATTGGTTTAGAAGAACTAGCAACATAACCGAAAAAGATATAGAATGTTAATATAGAGAAAAAAATAAAAGTAACAATAGTAAAATCAAAACAAAACAAAACAAAAACCTATAGCTCAGATGCAGCTTCATTCAGTGTTTTAACATGATTTCTTTACAATTAGGTATTATTGTGCTGTCCATTTTTGAGTTTTTGTATCTAGTCCTGTTAAACCGTCTGTATCCCTTCAACTCCAATTGGCCATTATCTTACCCTGTGTCTACCTCCTGCTGGACTCTGTTATCAAGGACATATTCAAATTTATTCTCGAATGTCTGTTCACATCAGTGGGACCATACAGTATTTGTCCTTTAGTTTTTGGCTAGACTCACTCAGCATAATGTTCTCTAGGTTCATCCATGTTATTACATGCTTCATAAGTTTATCCTGTCTTAAAGCTGCATAGTATTCCATCGTATGTATATACCACAGTTTGTTTAGCCACTCTTCTGTTGATGGAGATTTCGGCTGTTTCCATCTCTTTGCAATTGTAAATAACGCTGCTATAAACATTGGTGTGCAAATGTCCGTTTGTGTCTTTGCCCTTAAGTCCTTTGAGTAGATTCCCAGCAATGGTATTGCTGGGTCGTATGGCAATTCTATATTCAGCTTTTTGAGGAACCGCCAAACTGCCTTCCAGAGTGGTTGCACCATTTGACATTCCCACCAACAGTGGATAAGTGTGCCTCTTTCTCCGCATCCTCTCCAGCACTTGTCATTTTCTGTTTTGTTGATAATGGCCATTCTGGTGGGTGTGAGATGATATCTCATTGTGGTTTTGATTTGCATTTCTCTAATGGCCAGGGACATTGAGCATCTCTTCATGTGCCTCTTGGCCATCCGTATTTCTTCTTCTGATAGGTGTCTGTTCAAGTCTTTTTCCCATTTTGTAATTGGGTTGGCTGTCTTTTTGTTGTTGAGCTGAACAATCTCTTTATAAATTCTGGATACTAGACCTTTATCTGATATATCATTTCCAAATATTGTCTCCCATTGTGAAGGCTGTCTTTCTACTTTCTTGATGAAGTTCTTTGATGCACAAAAGTGTTTAATTTTGAGGAGTTCCCATTTATTTATTTCCTTCTTCAGTGCTCTTGCTTTAGGTTTAAGGTCCATAAAACCGCCTCCAGTTGTAAGATCCATAAGATATCTCCCAACATTTTCCTCTAACTGTTTTATGGTCTTAGACCTAATGTTTAGATCTTTGATCCATTTTGAGTTAACTTTTGTATAAGGTGTGAGTTATGGGTCTTCTTTCATTCTTTTGCACATGGATATCCAGTTCTCTAGGCACCATTTATTGAAGAGACTGTTCTGTCCCAGGTGAGTTGGCTTGACTGCCTTATCAAAGATCAAATGTCCATAGATGAGAGGGTCTATATCTGCGCAATCTATTCGATTCCATTGGTCGATATATCTATCTTTATGCCAATACCATGCTGTTTTGACCACTGTGGCTTCATAATATGCCTTAAAGTCAGGCAGCGCGAGACCTCCAGCTTTGTTTTTTTTCCTCAAGATGTTTTTAGCAATTCGGGGCACCCTGCCCTTCCAGATAAATTTGCTTATTGGTTTTTCTATTTCTGAAAAATAAGTTGTTGGGATTTTGATTGGTATTGCATTGAATCTGTAAATCAATTTAGGTAGGATTGACATCTTAACTATATTTAGTCTTCCAATCCATGAACACGGTATGCTCTTCCATCTATTTAGGTCTTCTGTGATTTCTTTTAGCAGTTTTTTGTAGTTTTCTTTATATAGGTTTTTTGTCTCTTTAGTTAAATTTATTCCTAGGTATTTTATTCTTTTAGTTGCAATTGTAAATGGGATTCGTTTCTTGATTTCCCCCTCAGCTTGTTCATTACTAGTGTATAGAAACGCTACAGATTTTTGAATGTTGATCTTGTAACCTGCTACTTTGCTGTACTCATTTATTAGCTCTAGTAGTTTTGTTGTGGATTTTTCCGAGTTTTCGACGTATAGTATCATATCGTCTGCAAACAGTGATAGTTTTACTTCTTCCTTTCCAATTTTGATGCCTTGTATTTCTTTTTCTTGTCTAATTGCTCTGGCTAGAACCTCCAACACAATGTTGAATAATAGTGGTGATAGTGGGCATCCTTGTCTTGTTCCTGATCTTAGGGGGAAAGTTTTCAATTTTTCCCCATTGAGGATGATATTAGCTGTGGGTTTTTCATATATTCCCTCTATCATTTTAATGAAGTTCCCTTGTATTCCTATCTTTTGAAGTGTTTTCAACACGAAAGGATGTTGAATCTTGTCGAATGCCTTCTCTGCATCAATTGAGATGATCATGTGATTTTTATGCTTTGATTTGTTGATATGGTGTATTACATTAATTGATTTTCTTATGTTGAACCATCCTTGCATACCTGGGATGAATCCTACTTGGTCATGATGTATAATTCTTTTAATGTGTTGTTGGATACGATTTGCTAGAATTTTATTGAGGATTTTTGCATCTGTATTCATTAGAGAGATTGGTCTGTAGTTTTCTTTTTTTGTAATATCTTTGCCTGGTTTTGGTATGAGGGTGATGTTGGCTTCATAGAATGAATTAGGCAGTTTTCCCTCCACTTCGATTTTTTTGAAGAGTTTGAGGAGAATTGGTACTAATTCTTTCTGGAACATTTGGTAGAATTCACATGTGAAGCCATCTGGTCCTGGACTTTTCTTTTTAGGAAGCTTTTGAATGACTAATTCAATTTCTTTACTTGTGATTGGTTTGTTGAGGTCATCTATGTCTTCTTGAGTCAAAGTTGGTTGTTCATGTCTTTCCAGGAACCCGTCCATTTCATCTAAATTGTTGTATTTATTAGCGTAAAGTTGTTCATAGTATCCTGTTATTACCTCCTTTATTTCTGTGAGGTCAGTAGTTATGTCTCCTCTTCCATTTCTGATTTTATTTATTTGCATCCTCTCTCTTCTTCTTTTTGTCAATCTTGATAGGGGCCCATCAATCTTATTGATTTTCTCATAGAACCAACTTCTGGTCTTATTGATTTTCTCTACTGTTTTCATATTTTCAATTTCATTTATTTCTGCTCTGATCTTTGTTATTTCTTTCCTTTTGCTTGCTTTGGGATTAGTTTGCTGTTCTTTCTCCAGTTCTTCCAATTGAACAGTTAATTCCTGCATTTTTACCTTTTCTTCTTTTCTGATATAGGCATTTAGGGCAATAAATTTCCCTCTTAGCACTGCCTTTCTGCATCCCATAAGTTTTGATATGTTGTGTTTTCATTTTCATTTGCCTCGAGGTATTTACTAATTTCTCTAGCAATTTCTTCTTTGACCCACTCGTTGTTTAAGAGTGTGTTGTTGAACCTCCAGGAATTTGTGAATTTTCTGGCATTCCGCCTATTATTGATTTCCAACTTCATTCCTTTATGATCTGAGAAAGTGTTGTGTATGATTTCAATCTTTTTAAATTTGTTAAGACTTGCTTTGTGACCCAGCATATGGTCTATCTTTGAGAATGATCCATGAGCACTTGAGAAAAAGGTGTATCCTGCTGTTGTGGGATGGAATGTCCTATAAATGTCTGTTAAGTCTAGCTCATTTATAGTAATATTCAGATTCTCTATTTCTTTATTGATCCTCTGTCTAGATGATCTGTCCATTGATGAGAGTGGGGAATTGAAGTCTCCAACTATTATGGTATTTGTGTCTATTTCCCTTTTCAGTGTTTGCAGTGTATTCCTCACGTATTTTGGGGCATTCTGGTTCGGTGCATAAATATTTATGATTGTTATGTCTTCTTGTTTAATTGTTCCTTTTATTAGTATATAGTGTCCTTCTTTGTCTCTTTTAACTGTTTTACATTTGAAGTCTAACTTGTTGGATATTAGTATAGCCACTCCTGCTATTTTCTGGTTGTTATTTGCATGAAATATCTTTTCCCAACCTTTCACTTTCAACCTATGTTTATCTTTGGGTCTAAGATGTGTTTCCTGTAGACAGCATATAGAAGGATCCTGTTTTTTAATCCATTCTGCCAATCTATGTCTTTTGATTGGGGAATTCAGTCCATTAACATTTAGTGTTATTACTGTTTGGATAATATTTTCCTCTGCCATTTTGCCTTTTGTATTATATATATCATATCTGACTTTCCTTCTTTCTACACTCTTCTCCATACCTCTCTCTTCTGTCTTTTCGGTTCTGACTCTAGTGCTCCCTTTAGTATTTCTTGCAGAGCTGGTCTCTTGGTCACAAATTCTCTCAGTGACTTTTTGTCTGAGAATGTTTTTATTTCTCCCTCATTTTTGAAGGACAGTTTTGCTGGATATAGGAGTCTTGGTTGGCAGTTTTTCTCTTTTAGTAATTTAAATATATCATCCCACTGTCTTCTAGCCTCCATGGTTTCTGCTGAGAAATCTACACATAGTCTTATTGGGTTTCCCTTGTATGTGATGGATTGTTTTTCTCTTGCTGCTTTCAAGATCCTCTCTTTCTCTTTGACCTCTGACATTCTAACTAGTAAGTGTCTTGGAGAATGCCTATTTGGGTCTAATCTCTTTGGGGTGCGCTGCACTTCTTGGATCTGTAATTTTAGGTCTTTCATAAGAGTTGGGAAATTTTCAGTGAAAATTTCTTCCATTAGTTTTTCTCCTCCTTTTCCCTTCTCTTCTCCTTCTGGGACACCCACAACACGTATATTTGTGCGGTTCATATTGTCCTTGAGTTCCCTGATACCCTGTTCAAATTTTTCCATTCTTTTCCCGATAGTTTCTGTTTGTTTTTGGAATTCAGATGTTCCATCCTCCAAATCACTAATTCTATCTTCTGTCTCTTTGAATCTATCATTGTAGGTATCCATTGTTTTTTCTATCTTTTCTACTTTGTCCTTCACTTCCATAAGTTCTGTGATTTGTTTTTTCAGTTTTTCTATTTCTTCTTTATGTTCAGCCCATGTCTTCTTCATGTCCTCCCTCAATTTATCGATTTCGTTTTTGAAGAGGTTTTCCATTTCTGTTCGTATATTCAGCATTAGTTGTCTCAGCTCCTGTATCTCATTTGAACTATTGGTTTGTTCCTTTGACTGGGCCATATTTTCAATTATTTGAGCGTGATCCGTTATCTTCTGTTGGCGTCTGCGCATTTAGACAGGTTTCCCTGGGTATTGGATCCAAAAGTTTGGAAGATTTTTCTGTGAAATCTCTGGGTTCTGTTTTTCTTATCCTGCCCAGTAGGTGGCACTCGTGGCAGACGTTTGTCTGCGGGTCCCACCAGTAAAAGGTGCTGTGGGACCTTAAACTTTGGAAAACTCTTGCCGTCCGGGGGGTTCGCTAGCCGAAGCGGCTTGAGCCGGCCCGGGGTCCGAACGCAGGGAGGGTTGCTGGTCGCCGCAGCCTGGGAAAGAGCCCGTCCGAATTTCCTAGTCGGCCCTGGGCGACAAGCATGGCGGGAGGGCACCAGCGGCAGCAGCCCGCCCGAGAGAGTGCACGTTCCCCGGGAGTCACGGGTTTGGAAGGGGCCTCCCCCGCCCGTCACCGTTCTCCACGGCCTGGGGATTTCCGATCCAATTCTCTCAGTTGGTCCGGGGGGCTGCGCGTGGTGTGGGCGCCAGCCGCCTTGGTTTCAGGGGACCGCCTCTCCAGTTCTCCCAGCCGGCCCGGGAAGGGGGAAGGGAGTAACTCCGGCTGCTTGCCGCCCCGCCTGGTGAGGCCCGCGCGCCTCGGCGATCTCACCCGAGCTGCTTCGCTCAGCCAGCCAGCCGTTCCAGGATGGGGTACGCTGTCTTTTTTATCTCTGTTGTGGCTTTGGGCGCTTTCTGTATCGTTTCTACTCCCCTAGTAGCTGTCCTGGAGAAGAAACTAAGATCCGCACGTCTTACTAAGCCGCCATCTTCCAGGAAGTCCCTCGCAGTGGGGCTTTAACCAGGTGACTAGAGACTTACAGGCAGAGAGAAAGTGAGATGGAGAGAAGCTGAGAGACATAAGGGGCAGTGCCAGGTGAAAGAAAAGCCCAGGGCCCGGGCAGCCAGCAGCCAGCCACACAGCACCCCAGGCTTTGGGAAGAAAGCACCCCTTCACTGCTGCCTCGGTCCTGGGCTTTTCCCAGCCTCAAAACCAACAGCCCATCGACCCCCTTCTTCCAGCCAGCCTACTGGGGGGTATTAGTTCTAGCACCAGAAAAATGAAAAATTTGGATTCCTGGGATCAATTCCAGGATGGTGTTTTAGCATTTTTAAAATATTTGCTAAGAATGATCTGCTGATATTTTGCTTAGGGATTTTGCATCTATATTATATTGGCCTATGATTTTATTTTTGTATAATATTCTCAGACTTTAGTGTAAGGCTGTGTTGGCCTTATAAAATGATTTGGGAAGTGTTCCTTCCTTCTCAGCTTTATGACTGTTTTTATAGGATTGGTGTTACTTTTTCACTGAAGTGTTTCACAGAATTCACAAGTGAATTTTTTTTGGGGGGGGATGAAGTTAACATATGTAACAGATATAAAGTCATACTGATATTATATTTCATCTTGTGTGTTTTAGTAAGTTGTGTTTTTCAGATAATTTTTCTATTTAATCTGTGTTTTAAAATATATTAGTGTAGAGAGTGCAAGGAGAGCTTAGTGGTAGAATTCTCGCCTGCCATGTGGAAGACCCATGTTTCATTCCCGGAGTCTGCACATACCAAAAAATATATATATATTACTGCAAACCTGTTCATTACATTCTCCTATTTTCCTTTTAATATCTGAATAATTTGTGGTGATAACCCCTTTCATTCCTGTCATGAGTAATCTGAGCTTTCTGTCTCTCTTGACTAGTATAGCTAGAAGGTTATCCATTTGTTTTTTAAAAACCAATTTTGTTTTTATTGATTTTCCCTATTGTTTCCTATTTGATTTCCACTTTTATCTATTTTATATCCTATATTCTACTTATATTGGATTTAAATTGCATCTCCCCTTCTAGCTCTTTAAGATGGAGGCTTAAACATTGTCAGATTTTTCTTCTTTTCTAATAAGAATTTAGCTACAAATTTCCCTCTAAGCATAGCTTTAGTTGCATCCTATAAATTTTTTTTTTTTACTTTTTTAACTATAATTTAACATATATACAAAACAAAGAAAGAAAAAAACCATTTTCAGAGTAACCTTCAACAAATAGTTACAGGACAGATCCCAGAGTTTGTCATGGGCTACCATATAATCCTCTCAGATTCTTCCTTCTAGCTGCTCCAGAATAAAGGAGGCTAGAAGGAATAAATATTTTTTACCATTTGTGTTAGTTAGATTCAGTTGTCAACTTGGCCAGGTGAGCATACCTAGTCTTGTTGCTGCGGACATAAGACAATGGTACGTGAACCTCATCTGTTGCTAATTACATCTGCAGTGAGCTAGGAGGCGTGGCTGCTGCAATGAGTGATGTTTGGCTTAACTGGCCATGCTTAAATAAGAGAGCGCAATGTAGCACAGCCTAAGCGGCTCGGCATTCCTCATCTCAGCACTCGCAGCTTAGCCCAAGCCTTTGGAGATGTAGAAAGAAGTCACCCCGGGGAAAGTTGTTGGAACCCAGGGGCCTGGAGAGAAGACCAGCAGAGACCATCCTGTGCCTTCCATGTAAGAAAGAACCTCAGTGGAAAGTTGGCTGCCTTTCCTCTGAAGAACTAACAAAATAAATCCCCTTTTATTAAAAGCCAATCTGTTTCTGGTGTGTTGCATTCCAGCAGCTAGCAAACTAGAACACCATTACAATCAACTTTTTTTTCTTTTTTGTGATATATAACATATATACAAAAAAAACCAATAAATTTCAAAGCACAGCACAACAATTAGTTGTAGAAGAGATTTCAGAATTTGGTATGGGTTACGATTCCACAATTTTAGGTTTTTACTTCTAGCTGTTCTAAAATACTGGAGACTAAAAGAAATATCTATTTAATGATTCAGCATTCATATTCATTTGTTAAATCCTATCTTTTCTGTATAACTCCACCCTCACCTTTGATCTTTCTATCCTACTCTTTAGGGGTATTTGGGCTATGGCCATCCTAACTTTTTCATGTTGGAAGGGCCTGTCAATAATATGGGGTAGGGAGATGGAACTAGCTGATGTTCTGGAGAGGCTGAGCCCTCTAGGTTTCAGGATTTATCTGGAACGGGGACCCATCTGGAGGTTGTAGGTTTCTGGAAAGTTACTCTAGTGCCTGGAACCCTTGTGGAATCTTATATATTGCCCTAGGTGTTCTTTAGGATTGGCTGGAATGGTCCTGGTTGGGGGTTGGCAGGATATGACAGGTAGCAAGGTCTACCTGAAGCTTGTGTAAGAACAACCTCCAGAGTAGCCTCTCGATTCTATCTGAACTCTCTCTGCCACTGATACTTTATTAGTTATACATCTATTTACGCTTTTGGTCAGGATGGCATTGTCGATCCTCCAACATTAGAGGTCTCTAAATGTTGATCAAGTCAAGCTGCTTCATAAAATTGTTCAAGTCTTTTATATTCTCCTTTTCTGTACACTTTTGCTATCAGTTACTGAGACGGGGAGTTAAAATTGCCAGCTACTATTGTGCAGGTCTATTTCTCCCTTTATTTCCATCCATTTTAAAAGCAATTTTACTGAATATTCCTGTACTATAAAAACCACCCACTATAAGTGTTCAATTATTTTTAGTAAATTCATTCAGTAAATTCATCCACTGCTACAATCTAGTTTTAGAACATTTTTATCATCCCCAAAAGCTCCCCCATGCCCATTTTCAGTCATCCCTGCTTCGACTCCCAGTCCAAGGCAACCACAGATCTTTTTTTAAAATTTGCCCTTCCTAGACATCTAATAAAAATGGAAAATGCAGTCCTTTTGCACCTGGCTTGTTTCATGTTTCATCCATGCTGTAACACCTTTTTACTGCTGAATACTATTTCACTGGATCAATATGCCATGTTTTCTTTATCCATGCACTAAGATGGTTTGGATTGTTTCCAGTATTTGTCTATTATGAATGCTCAGAATTGTATTAGGAAATGCTCGGAACTTGCATATTCTGGGAGTCTACACTGCCATCTTATAGGATGCACTATATCCTTTGGACCACGTGTACCACACGCTGTTGCTCCCATAGGTGTAATACACAGGGAACCAAGAGGTGGAAATGAAATAATTTACTTGCAATTTTTGTTTTCTATCTCTGCAACCTTGGGCTCCTCTGAGATGTTGTATTTCCCAGGGAAAAATGCTTCCTTGGAGTAACACAAGTCATTCACTGACACTGAAGTCATCTGCTATTTTAAACTTTGTAAATCAGTGAACCAATAATTAGAAAAGGAGATGACCATTACTTCCGGAACATTTTAATCCAAGGAATTAAGGGCCTACTGCCACTCAGCTCTCAGAGTAGGCTATGCATGATTCACTGGCAAGCCTCTCAATACATCCATGTATGACAGTAAGGACAAGACAATTAGAAATTCGGACTCTTCAGGAATGAAAATCTGGGTTTCCACATTAGGTAAGGAACACACACTGACCAGCCAATTGCTGGCTAATGGCAAGCATAACATGGAACTGGTGGCAGAAAAAAAATAAATGAACGAGAGTTTCATGGGTAGGAGAGTTGACTACTGTGTTGGTTTGAAAGGATGTATGTTCCCTAGAAAAGCCATGTTTTAATCCTAATCCCATTTGTAAAAGCAGATGTTTTTTCTAATCCCTATAAGGTACTGTATGCTTGAAATTGTAATTAGATTATCTCCCTGGAGATGTGACTCAATCAAGAGTGGTTGTTAAACTGGATTAGGTGAGACATGTCTCCACCCATTTGGGTGGGTTTTGATTTTATGGGAATCTTTTAAAAGAGGAAGCATTTTGGAGAAAGCTGGAGATTCTGAGAGAGGAGAACGACAGTCACAAGAAGCAGAGAAACCACCAGTCAGCGACCTTTGGAGATGAAGAAGGAAAACGCCTCCCAGGGAGCTTCATGAAACAGGAAGCCAAGAGAGAAAGCTAGCAGATGCCACCATGTTCACCACGTGCCTTTCCAGATGAGAGAAACACTGACTGTCTTCGCCATGTGCCTTCTCACTTAAGAGAGAAACCCTGAACTTCATCAACCTTCCTCAAGCAAGGTATCTTTCCCTGGATGCCTTTGACTGGACATTTCTATAGACTTGCTTTGAAGATTGGTACATCATCTTGGCCTTAGAACAGTAAACTAGCAATTTATTAAATTCCCCTTTTTAAAAGCCTTCCGTTTCTGGTATATTACATTCCAGCAACTAGTAAACTAGAACAACTACCTATTATGTATTGGTGCAATTTAGTTTTATAATTTAGTTCATAGTTCATGAGATCAAGAAAAGTCACACCGCACCTGGAGATTCTGCACTTAAATGCAAACGATGACTTATGGTACTTTATATCTCTTCTTATTGGGAGTGAGAGGCTTATACATTGCCTGGTTGATTCATGATATGCAGAAGCACAAAATTATTATTTAAAGGCACATGTGTGTATTGCAGAAGGGTGAGAAGCATGCTGAATAACAAAATGGGTGGACTGTGCTGATGTTTGATCTCTTGGTCCTCTGACCCATCCCTTCTCCTTCTCACACTGGCTCTGCTCTTGGGCAGAGGTGTTGCAGACACGGACACTTGTCGCAATCTTTCAGCAACCCTGCGAAATGAGACACACAGACACACACGACATACAAGATGACTGCAGCAGCCCCGAAGAGCTTCAGCTGCTTTATTTTTTTTTTTTTTTTTTTTTTTTTTAAAAGGAAAGACAGAGAGAAGGAAGGAAGGATAGAAGGAAGGAAGAGAGGAAGAAAGGGAAACATCTTTTAAACATTTTCTTGTTTTATTGTATTTTGTTTCTCCGTTTTCGTTACATGGGCTGGGGCCGGGAATCGAACCGAGGTCCTCCGGCATAGCAGGCAAGCACTTTGCCCGCTGAGCCACCGCGGCCCGCCCAGCTGCTTTATTTTATATCCTTTCTCACAGCTTTTTTGCTGACCAAGCCTGCTTTTTAGTATAATACTCCCTACATACAAGAGATAGCTAAAGAGACCTTGGGGCTTAAGAAAAAACAAACATTCTGTCCCTCTCAGACTGTCCTCCGAGTATGCAGATAAGAGTTTCCACAGTCTACTGCCAAGGCCACTTTGAAGCCAGTCACTCCCAATAAATTCCTCAGGTTTTCTATTAACACTTGGCTCCTACACAGAGGAAATCTGCCCTACAGGATGCATCCCAGTCTCCTGTATCAAGTGCCTCTAGTTTGCATTTTGGTTAGTGGAAGGCACTGGTGAAAAACTGGAGGGAGTTAGTTGAGTGAAACGGAGTATATTCACATTTGTACTTCAGGTAGTGTCTCCAGCAATGGCTGTGTCCCCACCCTGTGACTCCAGTTCTTTCTGGATGGGCCCACCATGGCCCCATCTTCCACTGGATGACCCTGTACTATGGGCTCTGGTAACTTCATCCTTCTTTGCTCTATTCCTCTAGCCTAGTGGTGATAATGAATTCCTGCTCCTGATAACTTCTGGGATGCCACCAGCTGTTTCAAATAAGTTATCTTGGATTTTAAACGTGGGTCCAGATGGAGGTAAAGTGTGACATGATGGGAAACTGAGGCCATAATGCATGAGAAAAGATTGTTATTCACATTCACAGCAAGGGGGTATGATGAGGGGCAAATGGAAAGCACAATTGGCTTGGGTGGTTCAACCAGCAGGTGGGGGAGCCCATAAGCAGAGCACATATGCACGGGTGTGTTCCTTTATTGTGTTCCAGGAGAGGATGTTAGATGATTTCCCATGGGAGTCAAGGATTGGTTAGTTTAAAGTAAACACATGCAAAAAGGGAAAGGAGGAGTATCTGAGGGCAGTGCAGACAGTTAACTCACCCTTTGAAACCAGCTGTGGATTTTGGGACAGGTGAGCAGGTGGTGGCCTCAGATGCAGGTTTGGGCTCTGCAAGACCTTATACCCCAGGACTGGAGAGTTGCTTACTAACTAGGCCACACATCAGCGTTGAGGCAAGTGGCTTAGCCCAAGTGAGAGGAATGCCAAATCAGCACACAAGAAGTTTTCATACTTATGACACCAATCTATTTTGGCTTCTCATCTCTCCTGTCACCGGTGTATCCAACTTTCTGTATTAAGTTCCCTCTATTTTAACTACTTGGAATAGTTTCTATTTTCTAGGTTGTATCCTAATGGATAAACCAGTTAATAATGGATACCTCCCCTTATGGGCTGCATAAAAAAAACGGGGTACAGTCATTCCCCAAAGCAATATTTTGCTGACCTAGACAATAACTGTAACCTTGAATATAGCCTCATAAGCAAATAATCTTTACTCTTGGATATACAATCTATAGACATCTCCCTTTTCTAACAGACAGCTCAGAGTTGTGTGACCCCGTAAGTTACAACCATTTAAGACAGTTTTCAGTATTGTCAAGCAACACCAAAGAGAGGTATTACTAAAAGCTTAAACTAAAAGGTAGGTATAACTTTCATAATAGAAGATTTCAACAAGAACATGGTCTTGTGCTGGCCACAGAAGAAAATCACACATTTAGACAATGGCGCAAATACCTGAATTTAACCAACATTCAAGAAAGGCTACTGACATTTTCAAGAAACATAATTAAGAACTTAACTAAATTAAAGCTTGATGCATTTTAAACAGGGTTAATACCTTGCAGAAGTTTCTTGCACGTTAAATAGCAGATTTTTTTCCAACAGTAAAAAACTTGCACAAGAAGTCTTTTGTACATTAAATAAGCAGACAGATTTTTTTTTTAACAGTTTAAAAAAAAAACATGGCTGGTGTCTTCTGGTCCTTGTTCCTGGTTCCATTGCTTCCAGATTCTGATGCCAGTGGCTTCTTCTCTAAGCATCTGCGGGCCTTCACTTAGCTCCTGCAGGACACAACTCTGGGTTCTGGCTAGCTCAGCATCTCATGGGAAGTCCACGGTGAAATCGGCCAGGCCCTGCATCTCCAAATGTCCATGTCTACACATCTGCTCTCACTGTTGGCACTTCAAGCATGTCTGTCTCTCTTCTGGCTCCAAAGCAACTGTACCCCAAACATCTGCACCTAAGGTTTCTCCAAAATGTTTCCCCTTTTAAAGGACCCTAGTAGAGTAATCAAGACCCACCTTAATGGGCAGAGTCACATCACCATCTAAGCAAAAGGCCACACCCACAACTGGGTGCGTCACATCTCCACGGAAACAATCTAAATCAAAAGACCACACCCACAGCTGGTATGTCATACCTTTGGAAACAATCCAATCAAAGTTTCCACTCTTTGGATTAGCAAAGAAAACATGGCTTTTCTGGGGTATATAACAATTTCAAACCACCAAAGATGGCAATATTTTTCCATATTCATTTAAGTCATTATTATTCTCCTCAGTATGTATAACCTAGCTTACAATGAGATTAAACAATCCTTGGTGTGCTTTTCCATACCGCTTGTCTCTTTCACTCCATTCATGGGCTTACTCTACCATTTGACATCCTGTTGTTTAAGGAAATATAACTTCCTTTGGAAGACTTTCCTATACTCATGGCATTCATAGGATTTCTATAAATGACTTTTGTGGTATAGAAAGAGTGTGAATATTCTCTTTAAATTTTCTCTCATTCACTATATCCCTAGGGAATAGAATTTCTATTCTATGTGAGTTCTCTGATTAATCAGCAGTTATGATATCTGGGAGAAGGCTTTTCCACAGTTATTGCATACATACGGTTTCTCTCCTGTGTGAGTTCTTTGATGCATAATGATCTGTGACTTCCAGATGAAGGCTTTCATACATTCATTACATCCATAAGGTTTTTCTCCTCCATGAGTTTTCTGAAGCCCAGTGAGGAGTGACTTCTCACTGAAGGCATTTCCATACTCACTGCATCCATAAAGTTTCTCTCCAGAATGAATTTTCTGACACTTACTGAGACTGACATTTCTCTACACACACTGCATTTACTGGGTTTTCTTATGAGTAATGAGCTCTGATTTCCCACTGAAGGTTTTCCCACATCCACCAGAGCCATAGGGTTTCTCGCCTGTGTAACTCTGCTGATGAATAATGAGCTATGATGCCTGTGAGAAGACTTTGCTATAATCACTGCATTCATAGGGTTTCTTTCCTGTATGAATTATTTGATGTGTAACGAGCTGTGACTTTTGAGAGGAGGCCTTCCCACATTCACTACAACCATAAAGTTTTTCTCCTGTGTGAATTATCTGATGTGTACAAGGTGTGACCTCTGGGGAAAAGCTTTACCACATGCACTGCATTTAGAGGACTTGTATCTCTGATGCACAATGAGCCAAGACTTTCTGCTACTCACTTTTCCACATTCATTTCATTCACAGTATTTTAACCTAGCATGAGCTTTTTCATACTGGATACAATGAAGTGATTTACATTATCCATTAAACTTAACAGGTTTCTTTCTTCCATAGCTTCCACGTTGAGTAGATAAATCTAACAGATAATTCAAATGTTTTATATTTGAGACATATTTATTGGGTCTTTAAAGTATAGGGCTCATGCCTGAATAAAATATTTTTCCATTTGCATTACTTTCATGGTCTTGTTGCAATCTTTTAGGCTTATTGGGGATTTTCTGGGGTCAATCTACATAATCATCAACTTTTCAGAGTTCTAGGAAGGAGAACAAGCACATCTTTTGAATCCTTCATTGACATTGCTTATGAAATGTAGAAATTATCATGTACAACTATATGCTTTCATTTGAGAATGAAAATCAAATGAACTAGTATCATGAGACCCAGGCTAGGAAATGGATAACATGTTAGAGGAACAAAAATGCTTTGACTAAATAGACATTTAGAAGCCAAGACAGAATAAGTCATTCTAGGCAAAGCTAGGGTTTTTATTACATCACAAGCAACACTAACGAAAGCAACAAAATGTTACACTGGAAGGTAGGGAAGGATGACTTCAAACTTAGCACCTCAGTTATAGACAAAGAGGCAGACTCTCAAGCAGGGAACAGAAAAGATGACTGGGTATACAAGAATAATCTGAGGCATTTAACAATGGAAGGGGGAAAAGTGGATAGGAATTAGAAAATTGTGGGAAAAAATAAACAACAACTCCTTCGGTATACAACATATGGAACCTATTGGCAACATAAGATTTGGTGGAGAGAAAAAAAATAGAATATACAAGGTCCAATGTAAGAGTGGCAGGGTTAAGCTCCTGAGTACAGATATGTAGGAGCCAGGGTTAATGGAAAACCTGCGGAATTTATTGGGCACAACTGGCTCCGGAGTGGCTGTTATCTGCTTAATTGGAGGACACTCTGAGAGGGAGAGAATGTTTGTTTTTTCTTAAGCCCCAAGGTCTGGTTAGCTATCTCTTGTATGTAGGGAGTAATATACTGATAAGTAGGCACTCTGTTTTATCACGAAATGTATGCATGCTTTTAGTCACCTAAACCCTGCACTATATAAGCAGGAATTAGTTAAGAATAAAGTTGTCTGTTGTCTTTATTGCTAAGCTTCAGACCCCCTGAACCCGTCTGTCTGTGTCTTTCTTTCTTTCTTTCTCGTCATTCCTTAATATCCTTCGAGCTCCGTTTCACAGGAAGCAACACATCTAGATAAGTGGGGCAAATCTCATTTAAAAATCAAAGCAAAGAAGACCATATTTTCCCAGTATGGATAAATGACATGTGTTATGATATTTTGGTAACTGAGAAGATCATGTCAACCACCCTGAGTGACTTCCAAAGGTCTAGAGAATTCAAGATGCATTCTCTAAAGAAAATGTCAAAGTACAACTCTTCAGTATCCTGCAACGTGGTATTTAAATTCTATCATCTCACATGGCATCAATCACTTACCTGAAACACTCTGACTTGGGGTATCTATCTATTATCCATGTTTGTTCTTGCTCCAATTTGAAGATCACATCTGGTTTGGTAACTTTAAACCCTCTCCATGGAAAATGGCAGAACACTTGAGCCCAAATGCTTTGGCTTCAGGCTCCAGAAGTTAGTTTCAAAGGCTGAGCAATGATGGCTTTCCTTTCAGATATGAGTGTACAAACACTCGTTTTGAAGACAAAAAGGGACTAAGACTTTTTGAATTCATAAACGAAAGCCCTAAATCATTAAACACTTTAAAAGTGCTCCGGTTTTTAGCAAATGAGTAGGAAGAGACAATGAACCAGGTGGAGTCTGCAGTCTACAGGAAGCTATCCTTACCCAAAGACATAAGGCTGCTAAAGTTCTCCAACATCATGTTTCTGTACTCATTTTTTTGAGCAGAATCCAGTAGCTGCCATTTCTCTCATGTGAAGTCCACAGCTACATCCTCAAATGACAATGACCCCTGAAAACGGGTGTTCACATTAAATCCGAAGAAACTCATAACGGATAATAATGACAAAAATGTAAAGAAATGGTATGGTAGGCACCACTGTTTGCCTTCAAATCGTTATTTTCCTCTTCATCCTTGGTAAGTTATTTTTCTCTTCTTCTTCTCCAATCATATTATAAGTGAAATGTGCCCAGTCCTCACTGACAAATAACTGTTCTACGCCAATCTTGACAGTCCTAGTTCCCTTGTTTTCCGTTTCACTTACATCTAGAGTTAGCCACTACGTTCTGGTCAATGAGATACAAGAAGTCTGCTAGGGTGTTCTGGGGGAAGCTTTCACTTTTCTGATAAAGAGGCAGATATGATACTGCCCTCCACCATCCCTCCTGCTTTTAATGCAGACATTATATTCCGAGTCACAGCAGCTATCTTAAATTAAACCATGTGGCAATATGTGAAGGTAGAAAACCAAATTGTTAAGTATGTCAGAATGAAGCATTAGAATATTCTTCATCTCTGAAGACTCTGCCAGTCCTAGACTGTCTATTTCCAGGTGCCTTATAGCAGAAAAACTAAATGTCCTTATTATTAAAGGTTCCATTATTTAGGTTTTCTGTTCCTTGTAACTGAAAACATCCACTTTAATCAGGATTCATCATATAGATTGTCTGTTTTATAATTAGTCTTACATTACACTTTATTTGAAAACAAAAACCTTTGAAAAAGTGTGCTATTGGAAGCAAAATGATCTCCCTTTGCTTTTCAGGCTGCTCACCTGCCACAACTTACACTGGCCTGTCTTGGAGATCAAGGACAGTGTAGCTTGGGCTCAGGCTGGGGAAGAGAGAAACATGCTGTGTGCTCAGAATTCCTGGAGGTCACACTGTCAACCGCCCAAGAAAGCTATATTTTTGGAGGAAAGTTGCACTTCCATTTTAAGTAACAGAATAAATATTATAAATATATATCAAAAAGCCAAAATCTTTATTTTTATGCATTTAGAATATTTTAAACAGTTCTCAATATTAAAAAGTTATATGAGTTGTAAGTAATTTTGCCAAAGGCAAAAGGATTTAGCTGTAAGAAACTGTACATAAGATTGATTATCACTGCTGTCTATTGAAGTAAAAACAGGAAGGTTTTCGAATGCAGATGGGAGCCTGGCTGGCCCAGCGTGGTTCACTGGAAGGAGTGCACCGCAACCCAACAATGCTCATGACCCACAGTCACCAGGGTGTGCTTTTAAAGAAAGAAAACAAAAGAGCAGTGTTGCTATGGTTTTAAACCTTAAAAAAATAGTCTGCTATTATACTTTCAATGCTTTAAATAACAGAATGATCTAGAATGCATTTATTGAGCGACAAAAGGGATGACTGCAATTAGTATAAAGATGAACAAAACACATTATGCCCTTAACAAGCTTTCAATCTTCTATAGGAGGTCAAACTCGTACAGTGGCAATGACAGAGGCATAAAGGTACCATGATTAAAACTACGCTGAGATACCATTTATCTCCACTAGATTGGCAAAACTTTAAACCTGACCATATCAAGAGTTGGTGAGGATATGAATGAATAAAAAACTAGTACCTGGCTGGTAAGCACACAGAATGCTCCAAAGTCTGTGTGACACAATCTGGCATTATCTAGAAAAGATGAACATTCATAATTCCCATAATACAGCAGTTCTCTGGTCTATACCTTACAGCAGAGATTGACAAATTGTAGCTTGTGAGCCAAACCCAGCCCATCACTCATTTTTGCAAATTAAATTATGAAACACAGTCATGCCCATCTGTTTGTATATTATGGCTGTCTCATACTATGGTGGTAGACATGAGTGGTTTATGGAGCCCTTATGGCCTGGAAAGCCTAAAATATTTCCCATCCAGTCCTTTACAGAAAAGCTCAGGTGACCCGTGTTAGAGATGCTTTTACACATGTGTATCAGGCTCAGGGCATCAATGTCTAAGACCACGATCTCCACTGATAGGAAAAAAAAGATAAATAACAATGCAAGCAATGGATTGCACAACAGTGAAAGTGTATGGATTACAGTTCTATGTAAGAGCATGGATCAAACTTCAAAACATGTTGGTGAAATCATCCCTAACTGAGAGCTAGCAATCATGGGTCTGACCCCACGTGAATTTGTGGTTCCAATGTACAATACCTGCAAGGTCCAGGAATTTCTAAGCTAAGAAATTAACATAAAAGTTGTCTCTATCAATGGTCATAGCCCAAATAGTCCTAAAGATTGGGAGAAAGATCAAAGGAGAAGGAGAAATTATAACAGGAAAAGACAGGATTTAACAAATGAGTATAACTGCTGAATCATTATACTGATATTTCTTTTAGTCTCCAGTGTGTTAGAACAGCTAGAAGGAAAAACCTAAAATTATAAAACTATAATCCATATCTAACTCTGAAATCTGTTCTATGTCTAATTGTCGTGGTGTGCTTTGAAATTCATTGGGTTTTATATATATATATATATATAATAAAAAATAAAAAATAAAGGCATTCAAGAATTAGGTGAAAAAAGTTGTCTCTATCTAGTAATTCCTCTGCAGGGTCACCAAGTAGCAGCAACACAAATCCAGAGGGACACACTCTCAACCAAGCTGCGACAAAACTGCACAGATAAAGTCCTGCCAAACATGTGATCTCACTACAAAATTCAGAGCACATGAGGAAATTTCCCACCATAAGCAAGAGTCAGCAGAAATAGCCTAGAGTAGAAGTTGGCTCCTACAAACTTGAGCTAATAAATATTGGATGCAAACGATAAAACAAGGGATGTTAAAACCACTAAAGTCACAATGAAGGGACTCAGAACACAAGAGAGAAACATGACAATATTTTAGAAGACCAGCAGATTTAGAAAACAACACCAATGAACAAAATAAGAACTGTCAGAAACGGAGTGGTTAGATGGCAGAGACAGATAAAAGTTAAACATACCCGAGGAATGTCAGAGAATGCACCAAAGACACTGAAAATACTGAATCAGAAACTATTACGCATAGAGACCAAATCAGGCAGAGCAATATGCATCTAAAAGGAGTTCCCCAAGGAAGGGATAGAAAGGATGGGAGAGGAAATATTCCGAGATAGAACTTCTGAGAACAACTGAGAAGTCATGAGTAATAACAATAGTTTTCTGGGCAGAGAAGCACTGATGATGATGATGAAAAACAAATGGGAAATTGCAAAACACCAAAAGCAAATCTAACTTACAGGAAGTGAAACAGAAAGATACATTACTTATGAAATAATGCCAATTAAACTGACAGATTTCTTAACAGTAATAATAGAAACCAGGAGATTGAAATAATTTCCTTAAAGCAATGATAGATTAAAAAAAAACAACTATCTAACTAGAAACTTATTTCCAGAAAAAAAATCCTTCACAATAAAGTAAAAATACAGACATTTTAAGATAAACAACAGTTGAAGGATTTGTTGCCAGCAGAGCTACAGCAGAAAAAAATGGTGAAGTTCTTCAAAATGAAGGGAGGTGACATCAATTGTAAACTAGGATCTACATAAAGAAAGGAAGAGCCCAAAAAGGAAAGTGCATGGACAAATATAAAAGACCTTTTTTCTCTTCTCTTATGTTCTTCAAAAGTTGTTTGAGGGCCATGGTGGCTGAGCAGGCAGAGTTCTCGCCTGCCATGCCGGAGACCCAGGTCCAATTCCTGGTGCCTGCCCATGCAAAACAAACAACAACAAAAAAGTTGTTTGAGCCTTCCCGTCTTCCCTTCCTGTCCCAGCTTCCCATCACTTGGTGGTGAAGAAATGGTGGAGGCCCAAATGGGGGGCTTCATGGCCATACCTGTGGACTCTTGGGACTGCGGGGAGAAGAGGGAAGCTGCGTGGAGGCCAGCACATGACCAGCACCAAAGGGCCCAACAAGGAAGGTGGACCCACCACATCATGGGGGAGGGGGGGGGGAGAGAGGAAGTCCATAAAGGTGTTTTCCTGATGGCCCAGAGTGCTGAAAGCAGGAAGGGAGAGCTGCATGAGCCCACGTCTGCAACACCCAAGTTTGGGGAGCTCAAGTGATGGTGCACAAAGATGCACCGCAGCACACCCACGAATGCCCAACTTCGTGGGCGGCAGAGTAGAGGACTGTGCAGCTCTGCCACATGGCAAAGGGGAAAGGGGCCATCACTGAAGTACACAGTCAACGTGCCTGCCACAGCCCAAGCTCAAAGGGTGCTGCAAGGAAGGGGTGCCAAGTCCCGATGCACTGGCCACAGGCCACTGAGGATGCAAGGACTGGGGGAAACAGAGGCGCAGGTGGAAAAAAGGGACAGCATGGTCAGGAAATGGATATATTAAGCAAATAGTTAAGCTGATGGAGCTAAGAAGCAAATATATTGAAGATACTAAGAGCCAAGTTTCTCACTGTTGGAGAAGGGGTTGACAAACATAGAAAGAGAGAGACTAGAAGGAACCCTAAGGTGCTGGACAGGCATCGGAGGCATCCTGTGAACTCATGTTTTGTATCTGTAACAGACCCATGTAGCCTGAATGTGTGAGAACCGTACACATGCATATCCACATTTCCTGGCTGAGAGGGTCTAGAAACAGTTGGGAGCAACAAGAATGATGCATTCGGAGTATCTTGTCATCCCAGAAAGTAAAGAAGTACTCAAAAAATAGACTAACAGATTGTTGGTGATGCTGTAAAACAGTGCAGCTTCTATTTTTTCTTTCTTTTTAAATATTCTTACTGAGAAATCCTCCACATATACAGCCCAAATATGGTGGACAATCAGTGCTCACAATATCATCACATAGTTGTGTATTCATCACCACGATCAGTTTTTAGAACATTTATATCACTCCAGAAAAATAAAAACAAAAAAGAAAAAACTCATACATCCCATACCCCTTACCCCCCCCCCATTGACCTCTAGTATCTCAATCTGCCCAATTTATTTTACATTCATATTTTTTACTCATCTGTTTGAACCCTGGATAAAAGGAGCAACAGGCATAAGGTTTTCACAATCACACAGTCACATTGTGAAAGTTATATCCTTATGTAATCGCCTTCAAGAATGAAGACTAGTAGAAGACAGTTCAACTGTTTCAGATGCTTCTCTCCAGCTACTGCAATACACCATAAACTAAAAAGGGCTATCTATATAATGCATAAGGATAGCCTCTCAACTCTGGAATCTCTCAGCCACTGAAACTATTTTGTCTCCTTTCTCTCTTCTCCTTCTTGGTCAAGAAGGCTTTCTCAATCCCTTGATGCCAGGTCCTGGATCATCCCAAGATTTCTCTCCTACACTGACAGGGAGATTTACTCCCATGGGAGTCATGTCCCATGTAAGGGGAGGGCAGTGAGTTCACCTGCCGAGTTGGCTTAGAGACAGAGGGCACATCTGAGCAACAAAAGAAGTTCTCTGGGGTGGTTCTTACGCATAATTTTAAGGAGACTTAGTCTATCCTTTACAGGAATAAGTTTCATAGGGGTGAACCCCAAAATCAAGGGCTCTGCCTATTGATTTGGTTGTCCCCGTGTGCAACGTCTTTGAAAAGTAATTTGGCAGTTCCTCAAAATGCGAAATATGTTACCATATGACCCAGCAAGTCCACTCCTAGGTAGGAAGGAAATGAAAACTCCAAGAAATATTAAAACGTCCACCAAAAAAAAAGTTGTACACAAATGTTCATGACAGCATATTTATAATAACCAAAAGTTGAAAACAACCCAAAAGTCCTTCAGCTGATCAATGCATAAACAGAATGTGGTAAATTCATACAATGGGCTAGAACTTAACTGTAAAATGGAATGAGTACTGATACCTGCTGCAACATGGGAGAACCTTGAAAACATTATGTTAAATGAACGCCAGTCCCAAAAGACCAGGTTGTATAATTTCACTTAGCTGAAATCTCAGGGCTGGAAAAATCCAAACAGACAGACAGTGTACTCGGGGTAGCCTCGAGCTGGGCACGGAGGGAGGAATGCAAAGTGACTGTTACTGGGTAGATGGTTTCTGCGGAGATGAACGGATTCTAAAATTAGATTCTGGTGATGCTTACCAACCCCATAAAAAGCACTGAAATGTACCCTTTAACTGGGTAAATTGTATGGAACTCCAAGTGAGGAAGAAATTAAAAAACAAAAAAACTTACCTATGACATGGCCATCTTCTGCTGCTGGGAAATAGCCCCACCAGGGCCTACTGCTCCTTGGAGCTCCTGGACACTGTTAGAGGTCTCTGCTCAAGACCCTCCTTGCCAAGGATGAACCCTTAGTCCTGGGACCTTCTCTTTATCCCCAGTGGTCCACTTAGTCTGGGGGAGCTGGAATCTGTTAAATCAATGGATATTCCCTTTAGCTGAGGCATTCTCTCTGGCACCTAAATCTCCTTTTCTTGCTGGCAACTCCCTTCCATTTAAAGCCTGGTCTTGCATATGTAGAATGGTATGATTTCTAAATGTTGGGTTAATTTCTTTTTTTTTTTCCGTTAATTAATAAAAAAAAATAATAATAAAGCCTGGTCTTTGTCATCTAGACTCTAAACGGAGCTTCAGGTGCCCAGAGTACTGGTGCATGCAGACGGAGCCTCACAGAATGAACAGCAATGTCTACGCCACATGCGCTGCAGGAACAGCAGCCCTCCTGATAATTCCAGGGTCACCTGTAAGACTAGTTCAATAGTACCTCTACAATTATTTTCTCAAGACCCCATGGTTCTGAACATTTAGGTGCTTGGGAATAAAACGTGTTGCAGGCAAAGGAGGACAAAAGAAGTGGAATACAGCAAATGAGATTCAATCTAAACTTTTTCTCTTGCTGGTTAAGCAGCTTCCCCATCCCGAGCTGGGCTGTTTTGTTCTGTTTTCAGATGTTGATGGAAACATGGACAGTGGGGTGTTTATAAGGATGAAAGGAGATACTGAAATATAGTGCCTACCAAAGCCTTTTATAATAAAAAATGGAAAGTGGAATGATTAAGGGAAGGGTTTCAGAGCCTGCATGTATAAATGGAATCGTGCTTCTGCCCCTGGAGTCCCCTTCAGCTCTTTCATCTGGAGGGACACACATCCCCTTTCTGTGTCTGGAGGCACATGAGAACAAGGGCCTCTGTCCTGGGCTGGCCTGATGCAGGATCAGAGAAAAGGGGCACAGTCCAAAAGCAGAAGTGGATGTGTGGCAATAAAGGGGATGAGTCCAGCATGCATGGTCTTTCTGTATAGGCCTGCCACTGAATTCCAGAAATCCTGTCTCACGTAGCTTCACAGCACACCACTCTGGGAGGTGAAAAAATCTCTACCTCATCTATTTGTTGGGAAGTGGCTGGCCTGGGAGACTGGGTATTTAATTGTATACTCTGAAAGTAAGGGAGGAATAAAGAGAGACAAAAGGTGTGTATAACCACGTCCGTGTGAGACTGCGTGGCTAGTGAGATGAACATACAACAAATAAGAAGTAACACCAATTTCTTTTAAATACAGGCATGAATAAAATAGGAAGTTCAATCTAACAATCCATTAAAGGAATAGTTCATTACAGTTTCTCCCCAAAATATAAGAAACAGTTCAGGTTAATCTCATATTGTTCTTGAAAGTTCTAAATTGGCTAGTATGTATGAAGAGCTTAAAACTATGACTGGCACATACACATTCAGTAAACTCTAATTATCACTGCTATTATTATATAATATAATAGAGAAACCAGAAAACACAGACAAACTCAACACACAACTATTACCCAAAGCTCCACTTCTTCAAAGCAACCACTCTGAGACTGGTGGGGTCTAGGCTGGTATTTCTACAGAAATGTGACCCTGTGGTCCGTTTTACATTATTGAACTGGCTTTTACACAAAACTGTGAACATATTTTCTGACCGGTAAATGCACCCAAGGTCCTATTCTCCTACCCTCATAAACCACCCACTCAGTTTTCAACCCCTAACCTGCAAAGGACCCTAAGTGCTCGCCCCCCGGCCCCACATTCGGTGCCTCCTTCCAGTCCTCCACCCATCAACTCCAAAGGGTCTCCCTTATCATGAATCTCAGAAACGCCCAAGAACTCATGCCCCCAGCTCCCAACCAGTCTCTCCACAGGCCGCTCACTGGTCCCCAGGCCCCCAGCACCCAAGGCTCCCTCATCAACCACTTGCAAAGTCTCTGTGACCACTCACTTCTCCCAACCCTGAGGTCCCAGCTGTTCAGATCCACCGGGCCCATCATCACCTCCCTGCTCAGGCCCTCCACTCCCATCACCAACCCACAAGGTCACCCCGCACAGCACTCCCGTCCTCACAAAACGTCACTCCAAGTGTCCAAATCTACCACATCCCGATCACTCGCCACCACGTCTACGGATTTTCCACCTCCACCTCGGCTACCAATCCTTCGCCCTCAGAGCCCCCCAAGCACATCCCCTCCTCGGGCCTGATCCGCAGGCCTCAGTCACCCAAACCCACAGGCTCTCCTGTCCCACGTCCCTAAGAGTGACCAGACCTCATCCTCGGCAGCCTGAGCACCAGCCACAGACATCAACCCCTCACGTCCTCCCCGCCCTGCCCTCGCCTCCTGCACACACTACTGAAGCTCTGGGAGCCACGAGAAAACAACTCGGACTGCAGGGAAGAAAAAGATGGCTTCAGACCTTAAGCTTCTACACAACAAAGTCCCCCTGACCACCTCACCCCTGCAGCCAGAAAGACCTTTCTCGCAGCTCCTTACCCCCTCCTCCCGTCTCCAGCCTCACAGTCCCCCAAGAGGCCCTCAGAGCCACGGGGTCAGCCCTCCCCACACTGCCCCCCATTCCCACCGAGCTGGCTCTGCATCCCTGATGCCCCTCACTCACTCCACAAACGCTCAACTGCCGGGTCCTCCAAGGGTCGAGTCCCGCAGCTGCCCCTCATGCCCCATCGAGGCCCCCAGCTGCCCCTCACCGCCACTCGCAGCCCCGCCAAGTCACCATAAGCCAGCCCAGCCTCCGGGTGTGGCCGCCCCTCCCATATCCCCAGCCACCCGGTGACCCTTAGACGCCCAGACACCGATCCCCACAGCTCCCCGACCGCCAGAAACAAAACCCATCGCGGGGGGAGCTCCGGGAAGCGGGCGGGGTGGGACAGGCCGGTTCACCGGCTCCCGGGGCAGAGGGAAGGGCCCGGCGACCCCAGGGTGCCCGTGGACTGGGGGTCTCCGCCCCACGCGGGCGGCCCCGGGTGCGAGGCGGAGGGACCGAGGCCGTCCGCACGTGCGAAGCCCAAGGCGAGGCCCGGGGCCTCAGGGGCGGAGACGCCAACCAGGAAGGAAAGCCACGCCGCACCCCCGGACGCGCTCCCCGAACCCGCACTGGCCCACAGCCCCCCGCACCATGCTCCAAGGACCCCCGCCCCGACCCCCACCTCCCCCTCTGCCCCCTGCCACGGCGCTCACTTTCATGCGTGGACCAAACCCAGCTCGGGGCACGCAGCCGCACAACCGCATCTCGTCTGGCACAGATGCACCTACCGCCACGCCACCCAGTTCTGGGCAAGCGCATCCAGGCCACTCCAGACCCCAGCCCACGCAAGCACATTTCCCACTGCCCCTGAGCTCTGCGCACGCGCACACCAGGGCCCCGCCCCCAAAACTTCCCACACCAGGACCCCGCCCATACCAGGGCCCGGCACAGCCGCATCTTCCCTGCTGGGCACCATACATACGTGCACCCCCTGCACCCCAATCCCCTTCCCTGCACACATGCACACCCTTGCCCCAACACCAGCAAAAGTGCCCTGCTCCCACACCTGGTAGGTGTGCATCTGTGCTACATAGTCCCTGCCCTTCACAAGCGGGCACCCTTGCCCCACCCAGCCCTGCACCTGTGGACCGTGCCAGGGCGCCGTCTACCCAATATCCCCTATCCCTGACTCATATCCTGCAACCCCTGTGACCTGTGCCCACTCGTACACCCTTGTCCATCCGCATAATAGCCCCCCTAGGCCCCTCCCCCTGAGCAAGGACACACCCACGCCCCAACCTCCCTGTGCCCTGACCTTTGTGCCACCTACTCTACAGCCTGATGCCCACGACCCCCACGCTCCATGTTCCCACCCACATCCTGTCTGTGCACCAACCCCCGTGCCTCCGCACAGCCCCCCATCCGCCTCTGCCACACCCTACCTCTGTGTCCCTCAGGTGGAACCCTGCTCCTGCACTCCAAGGCCTGCCTGAGCTGCACCCCGCCCCCAGGCCTGGGCACCGCACGCCCACAGCCACCGGCATAGAGTCCCGAACCTGTGCATATACCTGCACTGTAACTGTCCCACACTGTTGTGCCCCTCCCCACACCCCGCATCCTGCTCCACACCCGACCTGCAAATACAGAGCTTTACACTACTGAAGGAAATCAATACCTAAAGTGACCCTATCAAAATACTTACACAGCACAAAGACAACAGAAGATCTCTAAGCATATGACAATGCAGACACATACAGCCCAGCCCAAAGACCAAATTCACACACCAAAGACAGATTTTGGAACAACTAATCAAAGCTGTTCATATAACTCTACTAAATAAAATCAGTGGGATGGCTAATGGCATAAAGGAGATTAAGATGACAGGAGGAGAGCATAAAGAAGAATTTGAAGAAAATAAATAGAAAAGAGCAGATATTGCAGAGATTAAAGACGCCGACATGCTGTAGAATAAATAAAATACACTAGAGACACACAACCCCAGATTTGAAGAGGCAGAAGAAAGAATAAACGAACTAGAAGACAGGGACCTGATTTCAAACACACAAAAGAGCAAATGGCAAAAAAAAGATGGAAAATTTTGAACTGGATCTCAGGGAAATGATAGACAAAACAAAGCACAAAAATACAAGAATCAGTGGTGTCCCAGAAGAAGAGAAGAAGAAAGGGCTAGGAAGAGAAGCTGAGGATATAATGAGGGAAGCCTCCTGTTCTAGTCTGCTGGCTGCTGGAATGCAATATACCAGACACAGAACGGCTTTTAAAAAGGGGAGTTTAATAAATTGCTAGTTTACAGTTCTAAGGCCAAGATGATGTACCAATTAAAGCAAGTCTATAGAAATGTCCAGTCAAAGGCATCCAGGGAAAGATACCTTGCTTGGTTCAAGAAGGACGATGAAGTTCAGAGTTTGTCTCTCAAGTGAGAAGGCACATGGCGAACACAGGGTTCCTCTCTCAGCTGGAAGGGCACATGGCAAACACGGCGTCATCTGCTAGCTTTCTCCCCTGGCTTCCTGTTTCACGAAGTTCCCCGGGAGGCGTTTTCCTTCTTTATCTCCAAAGGTCGCTGGCTCGTGGACACTCTGCTTCGTGGTGCTGCAGCATTCTCTGCTCTCTCGAATCTCTCATTCTCCAAATGTTTCCTCTTTTATAGGACTCCAGAAACCTATCAAGACCCACCCAAATGGGTAGAGATATGTCATCACCTAATACAGTTTAGCAACCACTCTTGATTAAATCACACCTCCAGGTAGATGATCTAATTACAGTTTCAAACATACAATACTAAATAGGGATTAGAAGAAATGGCTGCCTTTACAAAATGGGATTAGGATTAAAACATGGCTTTTCTAGGGTACATATAATTTTCCAGGGTACATAATTTCAAACCAGCACACCTTCCAAACCTTATAAAGGACAAAAGTTTGCAAACCAAAGAAGCCCAATAAACTCCAAATAGAAATCAATAACCATCAAAGAAACAGAACACGAATATATGGAGACAAATAATGCACTCTTAAACAATCAGTGGGTCAAAGAAGAAATTGCTAGAGAAATCTGTAAATATCTGGTAATGAATGAAAATGAGAATACAACAAATTAGAATTTATGGGATGCAGCAAAGGCAGTGCTGAGAGAGAAATTTATTGCCCTATATGCCTATATTTAAAAAGAAGGGGGGTGGTGCAAGGGTAGTTCAGTAGTAGAATTCTTGCCTGCCATGTGGGAGACCTAGATTTGATTCCCGACCCATGCACCTCCCCACTGCCAAAAAAAAAAAAAAAAATGTTCAACAAATAGTGCTACAATAAGGGGATTATCACATGCAAAAAGAATGAAATGTGGCCCCCATCATGGAGCTTACAAAAGAAAAAATGAATAGCAAAAATCAAGGACTTCCCTGGTACCATGGGATCAACAATTCCATCCTGAGCAAAAGGGGGGAAACAAGTCTAACAAATGGGTATCGGTGGCTGAGAGAGTTCAAATAGAGTCGAGCGTCTACTCTGGAGGTCACTCTTACGCAAGCTTCAGTTAGACATTGCTACCTATCATAACTTGCCAAACCTCAACCAAAACCATTCCAGCCAATCCTAAGGAACACCTAGGGCAATATATAACATCCTGCAAAGGTTCCATGCACTAGAGTAACTTTCCAAAACCTTCAAGCTCCAGATGGGTCCCTGGAGCAGATAAATCTCGCAGTGCAGAGGGGCCAGGGACCAGTTTCCTTGAAACACTATGAAGTTAAAGTGAAGGTGGAATACCGTGCCCAGAAACCCTTCTCTGGCACTATGCCCCTCGGCTGGATTTCAAGGCTGCTTCTCTGTGTCGCGATCACAGGGTGGGATACGGAATTTTTACAGATGTAACCTTCAACAGCAAAGTTTCCAACAATTTGTGATGTTAAACTTTTCTTAGTGAAGAAGATAGCAGCGGTCAATGAAAGAGAGGACCCTTTATGACAATTTACAGCGTTTCCTTGGGAGAAACATCATTACTTTTTAGCTTTGGTGCTCCCTTAATGTGTCTCTGTCCTCCCCGACTAGTGAATGCACAGGCAGGTATTTACTTTCGCAATAGGAATACTTTTTACTTGTGCAGCTTTTGAAAAAGCTGCTTCAGGGAACATTCTTGTACATATCTTCTTGTATTTTTACTGGATATTTCTTTGGGGTATAAACTGCTTGGTTTTTCATATGAATATCCTCCACTGTTTATTAGATATTGCCAAATTGCTCTGCAAAGTGGCTCTATCAATTTACACTATGACCAGCAATGAATGAAGCTCCCATTAGTCCACGTTTTTCACGTGTTCTGTAAACAGCTTCTGCCTAATTATCTTTGTGCTATTTGTCTTTACTTATAGATTTACAGAAGGTTTTTAATATAATATATTCTAGATACCAATTCTCTGTAATTACTCTAAGTTTCTTCTAGTCTGTTGCTATCTTCCAATTTTGCCTATGTTTTTTTTCTTGTACAGAAGATTTGAATTTTGATATAGTCAAATTTATTTATTTATTGTAAATAGTGCTTTTTCTAACATTTATTAGAAATTCTTCCCAAGATTGTTGAATACAAGTAGTGCTACCGGCAGATTTGTTTCATCGCTAACTGGAAAGACAATTTCTTAGAATTGTAACCATTTAATAGAAATATTTTATCAGGTTATTGACATTCCTTCCTTATTATAGTTTACAAATAGCTAGCTTTATTTTTTATTTCTTTACCTTGAATATTAAATATCTGGAATTCTATTTTCTGGATCTGTTGGGAGGATCATATAGTTTTTGTCCATCATTTATTCTGTTGATTGGTGAATTATATTAAAAGATTTTCTAATGTTAATCCATCTATGAATTTCTGGGATAAACCCAAAGGATCAGATGTAAGCATATAAAAATATATGTACTTTGTACTTATATATACACATATTCATAGATATATGTAGATTGCTTGATTAATTTTGCTACTATTTAATTGAGGATTTTATTTTTATTCATTACTTATTTATTTTTAACTGAGGATTTTAAAATCTACTTTCATGACCAGGCTGTAACATGTCCTTATTTTTTTTACCCCTGCAGGATTTATTCAGTTTTTTTTTCCATGGGCAGGCAACAGGAATCAAACCCAGGTCTCTGGCATGGCAGGCAAGAAGCCTGCCTGCTGAGCCACCTGGCCTGCCCACTTATTCAGTTTTGATAACAAGATTATAATGGATTAATAAACTGCGTTGGAAAGCATTCTCTCTTTTTCTGTTTTCTAGAGCAGTTTGTATAAGATTGGAATAATCTGTTTTTAAATGCTTGAGAGATCTCAAACGGGAAACCATCTAGATTTCTTTTTACTTCTGATTCATTTGGTGGTTTTTATTTTATTAATCTTTTCAAAGATGTAGTTTTATGTATAGATTTCTTTTTTATACACTAGTTTCCACTTTTATCCGTATTATTTCCTTTTTTTTTATTAACAGAAAGAAAGAAAAAAAAAGAAATTAACACAACATTTAGAAATCATACCGTTCTACATATGCACTCAGTAATTCTTAACATCATCACATAGGTGCATGATCATCGTTTCTTAGTACATTTGCATCGGTTTAGAGGAACTAGCAACACAACAGAAAAAGATATAAAATGTTAATATAGAGAAAAGAAATAAAAGTAGTAATAATAGTAAAAAACAAAAAAAACAAAACCCTATAGCTCAGATGCAGCTTCATTCAGTGTTTTAACATGATTACTTTACAATTAGGTATTATTGTGCTGTCCATTTTTGAGTTTTTGTATCTAGTCCTGTTGCACAGTCTGTATCCCTTCCGCTCCAATTACCCATTATCTTACCCTGTTTCTAACTCCTGCTGGACTCTGTTACCAATGACATATTTCAAGTTTATTCTCGAATGTCCGTTCACATCAGTGGGACCATACAGTATTTGTCCTTTAATTTTTGGCTGGACTCACTCAGCATAATATTCTCTAGGTCCATCCATGTTATTACATGCTTCATAAGTTTATCTCGTCTTAAAGCTGCATAATATTCCATCGTATGTATATACCACAGTTTATTTAGCCATTCTTCTGTTGATGGACATTTTGGCTGTTTCAATCTCTTTGCAATTGTAAATAACGCTGCTATAAACATTGGTGTGCAAATGTCCGTTTGTGTCTTTGCCCTTAAGTCCTTTGAGTAGATACCTAGCAATGGTATTGCTGGGTCGTATGGCAATTCTATATTCAGCTTTTTGAGGAACCGCCAAACTGCCTCCCACAGTGGTTGCACCATTTGACATTCCCACCAACAGTGGATAAGTGTGCTTCTTTCTCCGCATCCTCTCCAGCACTTGTCATTTTCTGTTTCGTTGATAATGGCCATTCTGGTGGGTGTGAGATGATATCTCATTGTGGTTTTGATTTGCATTTCTCTAATGGCCAGGGACATTGAGCATCTCTTCATGTGCCTCTTGGCCATCCGTATTTCCTCTTCTGGTAGGTGTCTGTTCAAGTCTTTTTCCCATTTTGTAATTGGGTTGGCTGTCTTTTTGTTGTTGAGTTGAACAATCTCTTTATATATTCTGGATACTAGACCTTTATCTGATATGTCATTTCCAAATATTATCTCCCATTGTGTAGGCTGTCTTTCTACTTTCTTGATGAAGTTCTTTGATGCACAAAAGTGTTTAATTTTGAGGAGCTCCCATTTATTTCTTTCTTTCTTCAGTGCTCTTGCTTTAGGTTTAAGGTCCATAAAACCACCTCCAGTTGTAAGATTCATAAGATATCTCCCTACATTTTCCTCTAACTGTTTTATGGTCTTAGACATAATGTTTAGATCTTTGATCCATTTTGAGTTAACTTTTGTATAAGGTGTGAGATGCGGGTCTTCTTTCATTCTTTTACATATGGATATCCAGTTCTCTAGGCACCATTTATTGAAGAGACTGCTCTGTCCCAGGTGAGTTGGCTTGACTGCCTTATCAAAGATCAAATGTCCATAGATGAGAGGGTCTATATCTGAGCACTCTATTCGATTCCATTGGTCGATATATCTATCTTTATGCCAATACCATGCTGTTTTGACCACTGTGGCTTCATAATATGCCTTAAAGTCCGGCATCGCGAGACCTCCAGCTTCGTTTTTTTTCCTCAAGATGTTTTTAGCAATTTGGGGCAACCTGCCCTTCCAGATAAATTTGCTTATTGGTTTTTCTATTTCTGAAAAATAAGTTGTTGGGATTTTGATTGGTATTGCATTGAATCTGTAGATCAGTTTAGGTAGGATTGACATCTTAATTATATTTAGTCTTCCAATCCATGAACACGGTATGCCCTTCCATCTATTTAGGTCTTCTGTGATTTCTTTTAGCAGTTTTTTGTAGCTTTCTTTATGTAGGTTTTTTGTCTCTTTGGTTAAATTTATTCCTAGGTATTTTATTCTTTTAGTTGCAATTGTAAATGGGATTCGTTTCTTGATTTCCCCCTCAGCTTGTTCATTACTAGTGTATAGAAAAGCTACAGATTTTTGAATGTTGATCTTGTAGCCTGCTACTTTGCTGTACTCATTTATTAGCTCTAGTAGTTTTGTTGTGGATTTTTCCGGGTTTTCGACATATAGTATCATATCGTCTGCAAACAGTGATAGTTTTACTTCTTCCTTTCCAATTTTGATGCCTTGTATTTCTTTTTCTTGTCTAATTGCTTTGACTAGAACTTCCAACACAATGTTGAATAATAGTGGTGATAGTGGACATCCTTGTCTTGTTCCTGATCTTAGGGGGAAAGTTTTCAATTTTTCCCCGTATTATTTCCTTTTATCTATTTTATTTGGGTAAGCTCCATGATTCTTTCTAGTCTCAAGTTAGAAGTGTAACTCATTAATTTTCTTCCTCCTTTTTTTCCCCTAATGGAAGCACTTTTTCCCTTAAGTATCACCTATAGGGTCATTCTGCAGGTTTTAATAGGTAATAAATTTTGCTATTATTCTTTTTTTTTTTTTTTTACATGGGAAGGCACCGGGAATTGAACCCAGGTCCTCTGGCATGGCAGGCAAGCGTCCTTGCCTGCTGAGCCACCGTGGCCCACCCTATTATTCAGTTTTAATTATTTTTCTCATTGCCATTCTGATTTTTCTTTGACAATGAGCTATTTACACTTGTTTTTGTTTTTTTGGGAGCATGCTCTGGGAATCGAACCTGGGTCTTCTGCAGGAAAAGCGAGCATTCTACCACTGAACCACCCGTGCACCCAGTGGACTTATTCTTACATAAATTTCTGACTTCTAAAATTATCTTTATGACATTGACTTCAAGCTTAATTATATTCATTTGTATGATACTGTTCAATTGTTGTTGAGACTCAATTGAATAATGCTCAATTTTCAAACTCTTACATATTTGCTTAAAAGATATGTGTATGTATATTTTGGGTAAGATATCATTAAATCTAGTTTGTTTATTGCATAATTCAAATCTTCCATATCCTTTTAAATTATGTTTTTATCTTGATCTAACAGTTACTGAGAAAGGTGTGTATAAATTTCTAAATGGAAATGTGGATTTGTTAATATGTTCTTATAATTGTCAAATTTGCATGATCATTTCTACAGTCTGTGTAAATAGACTGTATCTTCTATCTTCTATCTTCCTGGTGAATTGCACCTTTCTCTTATATAATGACCCTTTTTTATCCCTAATATTGATGCTTGCCTAATTAATGATTATTAAGTATGTTTTTTTCCACTTTTACATACAGTCTTTGCGATTTATTTTTGGGCGTTTCTCTTGTAAACAGCATATAAATGGAATATTATGGTATAATCTGACAAATTCTGCTTTTTAATTGATGAATATATATTCTGATATATATGCTGATGTTTATTTCTACCATGTTACATTTTACTTTCTATTGACCTTGCTTTTTCTAACTATCCTTCCCCCTTTTCTGTCTTTTTTGGATCAATCAATTTTGTCTATTCTCTTTTATAATCTCTACTGATGTTTAAATTATACTTTTGGTATCTATTCTTTTATATTAATCATGTTAAGGCTGAAATGTTACTCTGCACAACCTAAAATTAGCTACTTGATATTACTTCTGATCATTCTGCACACAGATCACTTGTTCAATGTCTTAGTTTTGCATAATTTTTATCCCCAAATTAATCAGTATTATTTCACATAGCCAGCACAACCTTAGATTCACTGACAAGCTTATCTATTTCTTTCTTCACATTCTTTTTTCCTAAAATCCCTCTTTGGAAGTTCCTTCAGTGAGGGCTTGTTAGTGTTAAGCTCTTTGTCTTTGCCAATCTGCAATGTCTAGAATTTTTGTAGTTTTACATTTAGATCCATGATTCATTTTGTACAAATGAATGGTATGAGATATATATTGAGGTTCTTCCAGCACCGTTTTTCATATGATCATTGTTGCCCCATTCACCTGACCTCGCAATTTTGTAAAAAATCAATTGGATATTGTTATGTATTGAATTGTACCCCACAAAAAGACATGTTCAAGTCCTAACATCTGGTGCTATGAGCATGCCCTTACTTGGAAAGAATGTCTTGAAGATGTTATTTGTGAAGGTGAGGTCAAACTGGATTAGGGTGACCCTAATCCAATATGACTGATGTTACTATAAGAAGGGTGGATTTGGACACAGAGAGACAGAGAGAGGATAGAATGCCAGGTGAAGACTGAGGCAGAGATGGAAGCCTCAGTACAGATGCGAACCAGAAAGAGTTAAGAAGCATTCTCCTCTCCAGATTTTGTAATAAGTTCTAAGATTGGGAAGTGTGAGTGCCTCCTCTAGCTACGTTCTTCATTTTCAACATGGCTTTGGCTATATGAGACCCTAACCCTTCCATATAAATTTGATTGGCTTTTCCATTTCTGCAAGGAAGTTTGTTGGAATGTTGATTGGGTGAAATCGACATCTTAACAATATTTAGTCTTCCAATTCAGGAACACAGAATGTCTTTTCATTTATTTACATCTTCCCTGATTTCTTTTATCAATGTTTTGCAGATTTCTGTGTGCAAGTCCTTTACATCTTTGGGTATATTTATTCCTAGATATTTGATTATTTAGTTGTTATTGTAATTGGAATTTTTTCTTGATTTTTTTTTTTGTGTGATTGTTCATTACAAATGTATAGAAACAGTATTGTTTTTTGGGTGTTGACCTTTTATCCCACCATTTCGCTGGATTCATTTATTATCTCTGGTTTTTGAGGACTTTCTGTATGCAGGATCATGTCATTTTCAAAAATGGAAAGTCTTACTTCTTTCTCTTCTATCAATTAATGGAGAGGAATATTAAAATATCCAAGTATAATAACGTTTTTGCCTATTTCTCCCTTCAGTTATTGATTTTTCCTTCATGCATTTACAGACTCCCTTTTTAACTGCATACATTTAGGATTATTATGCTTTTTTGATGAGCTGACCCTTTTATAAATATGGAATGACACTCTTTATCCGTGATAATATTCTTTGGTATGAAATCTATTTTGATATTGATAAAGCCATTCCAGGTTTCTTTGATTATTACTGTATGGTATATTTTTCCCATCATTTTTTTTAGCCTGTTCACGTAATTATATTTAATGTGTGTTTTTAAATGTAATTGGGTATATAATTGCATCTTTCTTTAATATGTTCATTGAGATATATACATATATGTACAGTCCAACCATACTACATAATCAATGGCTCACTATATCATAACATAGTTGTGTATTTTTCATCATGATCAACATAATTGTATCTTTTTTCATCCAGGATATCAAATTCTGTCTTTTAATTGGCATTTTTAGGCCATTCACATTTTTTCAAATGTAATTTTATTGAGTTACTATTAATACACTATACAACCCATCAAAGTATGAAATCAGTGGTTCACAGTATCTTGTATTACATTCATCACCACGCTCAATCCTAAAACATTTGCATCACTCCAGAAAAAGAAACAAAAGAGAAATCCCCAAACATCTCATACTTTTTATTGACACTTAGCATTGCATTCTCTCCAATTTAAAGACTTACAATAAAGCTGAGTTAACTAAGACCATATAGTATTGTCAGAGATAAATGCATAGATCAGTGGAACAAAATAAAACATCCAGAAGAAGATCCATACAAACATGGGTAATAGACTTCTTTTTTATATAGCTATACCATCAATTATAAAGATTATGGTTACTGGATTACAGCTCAACAATTTCTGGTATATCTTTCTAGCTATTCTAATGAAACTAAAAATAAATATATATATGATGAATCAGTAGTCATAATCATTTGTTAAATCAAAATTTCTCCATTATTCCTCCTCCCTCTCATTTAATCATTCTCTCAATCTTCAGGGATATCTGGGTATTTGGGTTTGTTAAACTACTGGAATGGCATATATCAGAATTGGAATGGATTTTGTAAAGGGAATTTATTACTTTACAAGTTTACAGTTCTAAGGCCAGAAAAATGACCAAACTAAGGCATCCAGAGAGAGATAACATCATTCCAAAGAAAGGGACAATGAAGCTTTGGGGTTTCTCTTCTCAGCTGGGAGGGCATGTGGTGACATCTGCAAGCTTTCTCTCCTGGCTTCTTCAAACGGCTTTCCTGGGGGTATTTTCTTCTTGCATATCCAACCAAAGGTCTCTGGCTGTGTGGGCTCTGTTGGCACTGAAGCTTTTTCCAAAATGATTCCCTCTTAAAGAGCCCCAATAGGTGTCCCCACCTTGAATGGGTAGAAACACATCTCCACAGAAACCACCTAATCAAAAGGTCCCACCCATAATTGGGTGGGTCACATCTCCATGGAAACAACTTTAAAAAACATCCCAACAATATTGAATCAGGATTAAAGAAATGGCTTTTATAGGGTACAAAAATTTCAAACTGGTACACTGAGCAATGACCATTTTAACTTCTTAAAAGTTAAAGGTGCTAAGCCACGGTGGCTCAGCAGACAAGTTCTTGCCTGCCATGGCCAAGACCCAGGATTCCTGGTACATGCCCATGCAAAAAAAAAAAAAAAATTAAAAGGGTGTTGACCATATGGGGTAGAGGTATGCAGCTGGTTGATGTTCTTGGGGAGACTGTTACCTCTTGGTTTCAGGACTTATCTGGCATAGGAACAATGTGGAGTCCTTAAGTTTCTGAAAAATAAACTTACTAGGCAAAACATTTATAGAAATTTAGATAGAGCCCAGAGTATTCTTTAGGGTTTTTGGGAATACTGTCAGTTGGGGCTGGGCATATGTGGTAATTTGAAATATCTGGCTGAAGCTTGCATAAGAGTAACCTCCAGAAGGACCTTTCAGCTCTATTTGAAATCTTTTAGCCCCTGAAGCTTTATTTTGTTCCGTTTTTCCCCCTTTTGGTCAAGAAGGCATTCTAAATCCCACAATGCCAAGGTCAGGCTCATCTCTGGGAGTCATGTCTTATGATGCCAGTGAGATTTATACCCCTGAGAGTCAAGTCTCATGAATGTGTGGGGAGAGGGTAGTGCTTTTATTTGCAGAGTTGGCTTAGAAAGAATGGTTACACCAGAGGAACAACAGAGATTCTCTGGGGTGACTTAGGCATACTTACAAGTAGGCTTGGCTACTAGGCCATTCACATTTATGTAATTATTCATACAAGTATATTTAGACCTACATTTTATTCAATGCTTTGAGTTTGTTCCTCTGATTTTTTATTTTGTTTTACTTAGGCTCTCTTCTTTGGAACTATTTTATCTTTTTGGTTTGTGATTGCCTTTTCCTGTATAACATCTTACTCTGAAAACTCACAGTTAAAGAGTAAAATTGAAGTATTTCTCCTGATTTCCAGTAGGAACTGTGTGCTGGTATGAAATGATGTATGTCCCCTAGAAAAGCCATGTTTTAATCTAAATCCCATTTCGTAAAGGCAGAATAATCCCTATTCAATACTGTATGCTTGAAACTGTAATCAGATCATCTCCCTAGAAATATGATTTAATCAAGGGTGGTTGTTAAGCTGGATTAGGTGACGACATGTCTCCACCCTTTTGGGTGGGTCTTGATAAGTTTCTGGAGTCCTATAAAAGAGGAAATATTTTGGAGAATGAAAGAGATTCAGAGAGAGCAGAGCAGAACGACATAGCCACGAGAAGCAGAAGTCCACCAGCCAGCGACCTTTGGAGATGAAGAAGGAAAATGCCTCCCGGGGAGCTTCATGAAACAGAAAGCCAGGGGAAGAAGCTAGCATATGATGCCGTGTTTGCAATGTGCCCTTCCAGATGAGAGAGAAACTCTGGCTGTGTTCGCCATGTGCCTTCTCACTTGAGAGAGAAACCTTGAATTCATCAGCCTTCTTAAACCAAGGATGCCTTAGATTGGACATTTCTATAGACTTGTTTTAATTGGGACATTTTCTCGGCCTTGGAAGTATAAACTATTAAATTCCCCCTTTTAAAAGCCATTCTGCTTCTGGCATATTGCATCCCGGCAGCTAGTAGTCTAGAATAAACTGTATTTCAGAAAAACCAAATGATACTAGCTGTGAAGGGGAGCTTTTCTTTATAGAAGTATGCCAATTACTAAATGTAGAAATTATAGACTTAGAAAAATAACCAGTTTCTATTCTTGATGAAAGCACTGATTTGGACAGCATACAAATAGACATTTCCCCATAATTCCTTGATGCCAGGGAGGCTCATCCCTGAGAATCATGTCCCATTTAGGGGAGAAGGTAGTGAGTATACTTTCAGATTTTGGCTTGATGGGGGTGGGGCTGGGGGCACCTTTTAACAACAAGATGGTTTTCAGGGGGTGACTCAGGTATTAATTATAATTAGGTTTAGTTTAAGTAAGTTTCATGGAATTTGCATTTAGCATAGACCCAGCAATTTAGTAGATTACTTAGGTTGTAACTTTTTGTATGGCTGGGAAAAAAGGATGGGAATGGCAAGAGACGAGGAATAGAGAGTAAGGACAAGAATGAGGAGTTTAAAGGGGGTAGGATTCATTGTGGGAGGGACAGAGATGGACTGGGATACAAACAAAGGAGAAGGAATACGAATGTGCATAAGAGAGCTAATAGGATAACAATGGTGATTATAACAGTATTATTGAGTTCATTCCATTTTATGAAAATCAGATCTGGCCCTGTTTCCCAGGTTAGCGGTTTGTATCAGATACTATCTACATCTGGGTGACTTATGCCTAAAATCACTAGTTAGTATTGATGATGCAAGCCTGGTCCCAGATATTGGGATAGCTGTCTATATCGGATGCTGTCTACTTCTGATCCTTTGTGATTTTGAGCTTTAAGTTCCCAATTGGAGTGGATTTCCAGGTAAGGCTAGGAGCTTTCTTTAAATAGCAGGAATTCCTCAGGTGGGGAAGTTTAATAGTTTTTTAGCTACTTGGAGGCCAGTAACCTTGTGACAAAGAAAAGCCTCTCTCCATTCAGGAAACAGGCAGATGATAACAAGTACAAATTCATATCCCACGGAACAGTGTAGTTATATAAAGTTCATTTGAAGATGGCCAAAAGTTTCCTGTCAGATGAATTTCTGACCCTGTTCTACCTTTTCACATTTACCAAGGTTATATTAATTGGCAGGTAGAATATAATTTATATACTTGCCTTGCTTCTTGTTTAAAATCCTCTTTTGCTGAAGATAAAGGTATGGTCTGGAGTGGACTGCGAGCATTTTCAGAGAAGTATTAGAGTAAAACAATGAAACTGATAAGGAAATTCGGTTGTTTTGTGTCATGTACCATTTTTTTAAATAACTAAAATTATGACCTATAACACTACACTATTGTCTAATATCATGTAGATCAGTAGCAGGACAAATCATGGACAATTAGGACATTGGCAAATATCTAGGAATTTTATATTATCTCTAAATATTTATGAATAACATTTTCCCTTTGCAAATCTAACAAATAGAAAATTTAGAAAAATCCCTTTTAATTTGACAACACAGCATATTAAATACAAGTCATAGCATATTAAATGAATCTAATTATTTTTAGCACCTCTCTTTTTACAAGGTGAAAGAACAAATCCTTTGTGATTTTCCAGTGGTCCTCTAGAAGGTATTAAAAAGGTATCTTTTAGGGTTTGATTTGGGGAAGGCAAAATGTTAAAAGTTGTGCAGTTTGAACATTATATTAAACAGGAAAATGGGTCACAGTTTAACAGTATTTGATTCCCTATTTAACCAAAGTAATAATAAAAGAGTAAATACGAGTTAATTTGTTTTGTAAGAAAAATAGTTAGGTCTTTTAAAAGTGAGAAGTATTGTTTTCTAAAACATTAAAGGATGATAAGGGCTATGTGCTGGTTTGAAAGGATGTATGTCCCCTAGAAAAGCCATGTTTTAATCTAAATACTGTATGTTTGAAACTATAATCAGATCATCTCCCTGGAGGTGTGATTTAATCAAGAGTGGTTCTTAAACTGGATTAGCTGATGACATGTCTCCACCCATTTGGGTGGGTTTTGATAGGTTTCTGGAATCCTATAAAAGAGGAAACAATTTGGAGAATGAAGGAGATTCAGAGAGAGCAGAGAATGCTGCAGCACCACGAAGCAGAGAATCTACCAGCCAGCGACCTTTGGAAATGAAGAAGGAAAATGCCTCCCGGGGAGCTTCATGAAACCAGAAGCCAGGAGAAGAAAGCTAGCAGATGATGCCGTGTTTGCCATGTGCCCTTCCAGCTGAGAGAGAAACCTTGTGTTCACCATGTGCCTTCTCACTTGAGAGACAAACTCTGAACTTCATCGTCCTTCTTGAACCAAGGTATCTTTATCTGGATGCCTCTGACTGGACATTTCTATAGACTTGTTTTAATTGGGACATTTTCTCAGCCTTAGAACTGTAAACTAGCAACTTATTAAATTCCCCTTTTTAAAAGCCATTCTGTTTCTGGTATTTTGCATTCCAGCAGCCAGCAAACTAGAACAGTCTATATAAACATCAATTAGAATATTATTCTAATATGATATAAAGTCTTTGTTATTTTAGGCAGATTACTCAGATGACAAAGAAAAACCTTTTATAACCTCTCACCAAGAGCACATCAATAATCCAAGAAAATCCTATTTTAATAGAGAGAAAACCAGATTCTAGTTTTGTATGAATATACTGTTTCATTTTATTTTATAAATAAGCCTATAAAACTTAACATTGAGCACGACAAATAAAATTTATTTCCACAAATCTTCTGTAACTTTCTATATTCATATAGGTTTTGCCCTACACACTCCTGCTTCTCATTTTGTGAAAACTAATCATTTTACTTTAGGACAAAACTACACGCCTTTTCCTTCACAAAGACATCTGTATACATTTCATATATGCATACTCTAAGTTAACAAAAAGATTTTTAAAACTGTCTTCATACATCTTATAAAACAAAATTATTCTTAAAATTAAGATTGTCAAATAATAATTCAATCTTATTAAACATAAATTTATACTTTTTCTTCATTTAAAGAAAAATAAACCTGTAAAAATTTAAGAACATACCCACATAAAATAAAATTGTATGCTTGTATTATACTTAACATTGGTAAGTTAGAAGATACAGCTGTTTAACAATATTAAACTAGTCTTGTTTGCCAAAAGTTTACCCAGATTATGTGTACTTGAATTCTTAAAAACATTTGGATTTCATTCTATGAATACTCTTTCTACATTGGAATTATTAGTTCAGTTTCCTTAATTTCTGAGACTTTAGGAGTATTGATTTATATATAAGTACTTATTTATCTTTAGGCAATCTTAATAGAGCTCTTTTAAGAATTTGTATTTGTTAATATACCACCATCTGGTGGTAGGAAAATGCACATGAAGCAAACAGATAAACATAGAGAGTTTATAGTTTCAATTAAATTTTTTTCAGCAATAAGTCAGTCATAACAAGGCAGAAACAGAAAGAGAAAACACATCAGTTTCTATATAAAGAGTTGACTTTCTCTCCTTACTCCAAATATATATTAAAATTTTTGTTCTTGGCAGATGGGACAAGTTGAGATTATTTATTTGGTATGAAGTTTAAAACTTTCCCATTGCAATTTGCGGAGGAGACTTTAAAGATTTTCTTTGCCCTGATGTGTAACCTCACACAAACTTTGTCCTATTTCTCAGGTCTATTTGACTCTATTTGACTGTGGAAAGAGGAATCTTCCATGTCCCTTGCAAGGTCAATCCAACCAGCTTTTACCATCTAGGATTTAACATTTGAGGTTCTGACCAACATTTGTACAAACTGATATGGGTTAATTAGGCCTGGATCATACGCACCCAAAAGAAATCTAAATTCTTCTATGAGTTATTTGCTGGTCTTATTTGTGGAAATCTTTCATTTTAGCTCTTAATTCAATTTAGGCCCAAGGTTTAAATTCTTCTGTAGAGGGCAGCCAGTTTCCACAGGAGCCTTAATCTTTAGAGGGCCAGACTAACTTCTTCCTTCAGAGAGTCAAGAGGAACCTGTTAGGGTAGCAATGGGGAAAGGGCTGTGTATGGGAAGAGGGGAAAGGCATAGGTTTGGAGTTTTACTAAGCCTTAGAATTGGGGGCGATAGAGGGAAGTTGGGAGGACTGGTTTACCACCTGGACTAAACCATGGTTTGATTGCAGGCTTATAAAAGCAGGCGGTGTTGCCCCCTTTTATTTTTTAATGTTTTCCAATAGAGTTGCTTGGTTCAAAAGTCATTACAGAAACAGGAATGGGACTAGAATTAGTTACTGTATTTTTTTTTGCAGCTGTGTCTGATATGTGGTTGCCAGTGCTTTCCTCATTTGCCTGAGAATGACCATGAATTTTACTTACAGCCAAAGCCTTTGATAACAGTATAGTAACTTCTTAACAAAAGAGCTGTGTTTTTTTCCCCTCTATTGAAGGTTGAGAACCTCTTCATTTCCATAATATCCCCCAAATCATGACTAGCCGCAAAAGTATACTGACTATCAGTATATATATTTGCTGTTTTTCCTTCTGCAAGTATACAGGTTTTTGTGAGGGCAAAAAATTCAGGTTGCAGAGTGATGTAGGGTTAGGTAAGGAATTTAATTATATTCTTTCATAGTTACATTAAGCACATATCCAATTTGATAGATCCCTGAATTATCTTTAAGGTGGAAACAATCTGTATACCCGATAATATTTGCATTATTAATTGGGGTTTCTTCTAAATCTATTTGAGGGGGTTAATAATTAGTCAGTAAAAGCTATGCAATCATGGGGAGTTTCATCAGAATTAGCAGGGAGTAAAGTAGCTGATTAAGGCTGTGACAACATCAACCCCATTAGGAGGGGAAGTAAAAGAATTTCATTAAGAAGTTGATCTTTTGGTAGAGAGGATTTCTAGAGAGAATTTCAAGAAAATGAGGGTTGTAGATAGTTAATTTGTTATTAATTACCATAATTCTTTAATTGATTCTAAAATTTGGCTGTTGCAGCAATGGAGCTCACACAAGGGGGAGTCCCTTGGTTAGGTATCCAGCTGCTGGCTGCAATATCCTAGAGGTCTAGTTGGCTCTCTGCTTGAGAAAGGACACCTAAGGTGTTCCCTTCCTGCTCAGGGACAAACAGAAAACAGGGTAATTTGTAATTACAGTGTCCCAGAGCAGGAGAACTGGCGAACTGTGCTCTATTTCTTTAAGGGAATTTTGACTAGTTGCATTCCTGAATAAGGGGCTCAATTTATTTACATTTAAACAAGGCATATAAGGGTTGAGCCATTAAGGAAAAATTAGTAATCCAATTTCTACAATATTCCACAAGATCTAAAAATCCTTAGTTAATGTTTGGTCTTGGGAGGACTGAGAGCTGGAATGCTTTGGATTTGGCCAAAGTCTAGGAGGAGGCCCTGAGGGAGAGAGACAGATAAGATACAAAGAATGTGGCTAAGTGGGTTGGAAGAGCATCTAAAAGAGGGTGGCATTTAAATTTTATTTCTTTGACTGAAAGGACAGGACTATGTATTAGTCTGTTCTGTTGAATCTGGTTTTAAGAGTTCCAAACTAATTTCCCCCTTTTGGGAGAAGGATATGTATGCTTGGAATAAATTATCCAAGGAAACATTTTCCCTGAAGATGAATCTGGGTAGAGGGTCCTAACTGAAAGGGAACTGGAGGAATTAAGGTTGGTCACAGTCCCACCATTTGGATTGTTTCTGTACACAGGGAAGGAGGGAAAATGAGGGCAGTGGAATTTAAGACAGAGAAGATGGCCATAGTATCTGTTAGAGCTGTTTGCAATCAATTCCAATTGCTTCCAATGATCAGATCTATTCTACCTAAAGTTATGGTGACGTGGACATTTAGAAAAGCCTCTCCTGTTTGCTGGGGAAGCCTTAGCTGTCACATGAAAGACACTGCTTTCTTAGAGGCAACAGAGCCAAGGGAGAAGGGGTTTGCCACTATTTGGGGAAGTTTTAGGCAGTCTCTTTTTCAATGCCCAGATTTACAGTCATTACTAGCACCAGCACCTTGAACCCTGGTGCCTAGAGAGCTCACTGGAGTTCATTAGGCTGCTGTTTTAGCTTTGGAGGATTTTTTCTCAGCTTTTTTTCTTTTTTTAAGGTGCAATCTAATTGATCTGTGAGATTTACTATATAATTAGTTTCATTGTGGTCTGTTCTAGTTTGCTAGCTGCTGGAATGCAATATACCAGAAACAGAACCACGGTTTTTTTTGGTTTTTTTTTTTTGGCAAGTTTAGATTTGGGAATCGAACTGGGGTCTCCTGCATGGCGGGCAAGAATTCTACCACCACGCTACCCATGCCCCTCCCCCTGGAATGGCTTTTTTGTTTTGTTTTGTTTTCATAAGTTTCTTTTTTAATTTTTTAATTAAAAAAAATTACAAGAAACAAACATTCCCAACACATACACTCAGCAATTCACAATATCATCACATAGTTGCATATTCATCATCATGATAATTTCTCAGAACATTAGCATCAATTCAGAAAAAGAAATAAAAAGACAACAGAAAAATATAACAAACAGAAAAAAAAAATTTTACAGGCCATACCCCTTACTGATCCCTTTCATTGATCACTAGCATTTCAAACTAAATCTATTTTAACATTTGTTTCCCCTATTATTTATTTTTATTCCATATGTTCCTCTCATCTGTTGACAAGGTAGATAAAAGGAGCATCAGACACAAGGTTTTCACAATCACACAGTCACATTGTGAAAGCTATGTCATTGTTCAATCATCATCAAGAAACATGGCTACTGGAACACAGCGCTACATTTTCAGGCAGTTCCCTCCAGCCTCTTCATTACATCTTGGATAACAAGGTGATATCTACTTAATGCATAAGAATAACTTCCAGGATAACCTCTCGACTCTGTTTGGAATCTCTCAGCCATTGACACTTTGTCTCGTTTCCCTCTTCTCCCTTTTGGTCGAGAAGGTTTTCTCAATCCCTTGATACTGGGTCTCAGCTCATTCTGGGATTTCTGTCCCACGCTGCCAAGAAGATCCACACCCCTGGTAGTCATGTCCCACGTAGACAGGGGGTGGGTGGTGAGTCTGCTTGCTGTGTTGGCTGGAGAGAGAGGCCACATCTGAGCAACAAAAGAGGTTCTCTTGGGGGTGACTCTTAGGCTTAATTTTAAGTAGGCTTGACCTATTCTTTGTGGGGTTAAGTTTCATATGAACAAACTCATAGACTGGGGGCTCAGCCTATAGCTTTGGTTGTCCACACTGCTTGTGAGAATATCAAGAATTCAACTTGGGGAAGTTGAGTTTTCCCCCGTTCTCACCATTCCCCGAAGGGGACTTTGCAAATACTTTTCCACTCACTGATCAAATCACTCTGGGATTCATCAGGGCATCACCTGGGCAAACCAACAAAATCTCATGTCCTATACAAAGTTCCCCCTGGAATGGCTTTTAAAAGAGAGAATTTATTAGGTTTCAAGGTCACAGTTCTAAGTCCATGAAAACGTCCCAGTTAAAACAAGTCTATAAAAATGTCCAATCTAAGGCATCCAGGGAGAAACACCTTGGTTCAAGAAGGCTGATGACGTTCAGTGTTTTTCTCTCAACTGGAAAGGCACATGGTGAACCTGTCGATGTCTGCTAACTTTCTCTCCAGGCTTCTTCTTTCATGAAGCACCTCCAGGGTGCTTCCTTTTTCATCTCTAAAGGTCTCTGGCTGTGTGGGCTCTCATGGTTCTCATGGTTCCATCATGGCTTTTTCAAGCTTTTTCCAAAATGCTTCCTCTTTTAAAGGATTCCAGTAAACTAATCCAGGCCCACCTGGAATAGGTGGAGTCACTTCATCTTATCAAGGTTAATACTCACAAATGAGCGAGTCACATCTCTACAAAATAATCTAATCAAGTTGCCAGCCTATAGTGCTGAATAGGGATTAAAATAAATGGTTGCTACCAAAGATTGGATCAGGATTAAAACATGTTTTTTCTAGGGTACAAAATCCTTTCAAACTAGCACATGGTCCAAGTTTTTTTTTGGTCCAGTTTTGTTTAGGTCTTAGAGTGGTGTTTATTCTTCTGAGAGGCCTTTAGTAAAAGTAAAATAGAGTAGGAGTTTTAATAGTTCATATGGTCAAGATCTGAGAATTATCTGAGGGTTTTCTTTTTATCCTGTTATAATATCATATATGGGCTCATTGAATTTTTGGGTACATTGTTGTTTTTCTAGTGAATAATTTGGGGGTAAAATTTCATGTATGACCTCATGACCACACGAAGTTCCTTAGCTAGCTAAAATACTTGTTAAGGGATCTTTCCAGTTAGCTTCGTCTATTCAGATTCCGGCATGACATTTCCCAGCACTTATGTGAATTTAACTGGTAAAGGTCTGTGTATCCAGGCTCATAAGTCTGTATGATAACACTAAATTAATTTTCAAAACCCACTGGTCTTCAGCAGGACTAGGGAAATCTTTTTTTTTTTTATCATTTGTTCCTCCTATTATTTATTTTTCTTCCGTATGTTTTATTCATCTGTTGATAAGGTAGATAAAAGGAGCATCAGACACAAGGTTTTCATCATCACACAGTCACATCGTGTTTTTTTTTGCACGGGCAGGCACTGGGAATTGAACCTGGGTCTCTGGCATGGCAGGAGAGAACTCTGCCTGCTGAGCCACCGTGGGCTGCCCAGGACTAGGGAAATCTTATCTGTATAGAATGGGAGTTTAGCTAAGCCAAATATAGAGGAGAAGGACAAAAGAGGTTTAGAGGTGGGTTAGAACAGTCAGTATTAGGAGTTCGGGATAACTTCTTAAGCTTGACAGTGCACTTAAATAAGTCTTTGTTAATTTAGTGTTTGTTTCTTGAAGAGAGACAATTATATAATGAGTTGTACATTTGGAGCTTCCATGTACCAATTAAACTAAGTATTCCATTTGGGTTGCTTGGCTTTAGAGCCTCTATTTTCTAGTTGAGCATGCAAATATACCAATTTACTCATATCAAAAGATCCCCATTGTGGCTATTCTAATTCAAAATTTTCTCTATGTGCCAGGTCCAGCAGGATAAGAATTTACATGAGGCAGGACCATAATTTTTGTATATTAAACTAGCTGGTATGCTAGATGGCAGTTCACCATTAGAATTTCTCAATGGGTTGGAACCCATTCTTTAAGTGAGTTCTGACTGCGAGCAATCCTAAAGCCTAAGCCTGAGGGGTGTTCTCTGGTCTTGGGCCAAGTACGATGTTTTAAGTGTGACTTTCATGAGATTCTTGTTTTCCTTGGAGGACAGCCTGCACTCTAGTTGTCTGTCCCACAACCAGGTATCCCCAGTTGCAGAGAAATTGTCCTGAGGGTGGTGGTAGACCTTGTGTCAACCTAGCCCATCTACAACCACCTTATTCTTTCATGAGAGTCCTGTTCTTTGGAAGCCCAGGCTTCTCATCAAAAGGTGGCAGGCATTCTAATCGCATTTAAATGCCTAACCTGTGCCCACCAAAATAATTATTTGACTGCTCACAGTCAAAACAGACGGCAAACGGATTGTTAGGGAGGTGTCCCTCCACTGAAATGAGCTCATTATCAAAGTGGGAATTTTAAAGATAAATATTTTTATTGACAAATCTTCACACACATCCAGTCCATACATGGTGTACAATCAATGGCTCACAATATCGTCACATAGTTGTGCATTCATCATCATGATCATTTTTAGAACATTTGCATCTCTCCAGAAAAAGAAAAAGAAAAAAGAAAAAACTCAAACATACCATACCCCTCATCCCTCCCTCTCACTGACTAGTATTTCAATCTACCCAATTTATTTGACCCTTTATCCCCCCTATTATTTATTTATTTTTATCCATATTTTTTTACTCATCTGTCCATATCTTGGATAAAAGAAGCATCAGAGACAAGGTTTTCATAATCACATAGTCACAATGTAAAAGCTATATAGTTGTTACAGTTGTCTTCAAGAATCAAGGTACTGGAACAGAGCTCAGCAGTTTCACTTACCTCCTGTCAGCCACTACAATACACTATTAACTAAAAAGGGACATCTATATAATGCATAAGAATAACCTCCAGGATAACCTCTCAACTCTGTTTGAAATCTCAGCTACTGACACTTTATTTTGTCTAGTTTCTCTCTTCCACTTTTGGTGAAGGAGGCTTTCTCAATCTGGGTCCCGGCTTCTCCCGGGATTTCTGTCCCACATGGCATAGAGATTTACACCCCGGGAGTCATGTCGCACATAGGGGGAAGGGGCAGTTGAGTTCACCTGCTGAGTTGGCTTAGAGAGAGAAGCCACATCTGAGCATCAAAAGAGATTTTCTGGGGGTGATCTCAGGCATAATTTTAGTAGGCTTAGCCTACCCTTTGCAGGAATAAGTTTCATATGGGTGAACCCCAAGATTGAGGGCTCACCCTGCTGATTTGGTTGTCCCTGCTGTTTGCAAGAATATCAGAAATTCTACAAATGGGGAATTTGAATATTTCTCCATTCTCCCCAGTTCCCCAAGGGGACTTTGCCAGTACTTCTTTATTCACTGCTCGAATTGCTCTGGGATATATTGGGACATCACACTAAGCTGGACAAGCCAACACATCGCATGTCCTATTCCAGATACCGTGTACTTATGGTGTTCAACTAAACTGACCAGACAAGTTACATTAGGTAATATACTACCTAAAATATAAAGTTTGCACCAACTAAATATCTTTCCAAAGTGGGGATTTTTAAAGTCCCGTTTCAGTACTCATCAGACAAGGAAATTTCCCGTGTATACCGTTTTAGGTTTGCTAGAGCCGACAAAATGCAATATACCACAGGTGGGCTGGCTTTGAAAATGGAGATTTATTAACTTAAAGACTTACAATTCTGAGGCCATAAAAATGTCCAAATCAAGGCATAAATAGGAGCATCTCTTTTTCCTGAAGAAACGGCTACCAGCATCTGGGACTCTATCACAAGGGAAGGCAGATGGTGGCATTTGCTGGTTCTTTTCTCCTGGGTTTTGTGGTGCTCAGCTTCTGGCTGCTCCACCTGTGGCTTTCTTTTTGAGCTTCCGTATGTCCTTCTCTTTCAACTCCTCTGCGTTTTTTTCCTCTCAGCTTCTCTCTGGCTTTTTTTCCTATGTGCTCTCTCTTCCATCCTCTTATGAAGGACTCCAATAAGAGGATTAAGACCTACCCAGAATGAAGTGGGTCTCATCTCAAATTAAGATCCTCCCCACCAAAAGAGCCTATTTACAATGGCCCACGCCCAAAGGACGGATTAGCTTTAAGAACATGCTTTTCTGGGGGTATATACAGCTTCAAACTGCCAAATATAGCAAAAAAGGGAAATGCAAACATGGCCTGTGGCTCTGCCACAAGCCCAGATGAGAACATGATTGTTACCCAAACCAAATGAACCAAAGTTCACAAAATGAGTTGCTGGTCCCAGACCAAACTGAAGTTCAAATTTTCCTTCGCCAGAATACACCCAAAGAAAGGCTAGAACTTCAACCAGAAAGACAGAGATTCTGAGCCAAGAGGACTCATCAACAGGAATCCAGAGCCAACAGGGAAACGACAGAGCTCAAGAGGCTCTGACTGGTATTGTGCTCAAATCCAATGACGGCTCCAAAGTCAGATCGGTGGCCACTTTGGGTCCCACTTGTGACGCCATGTGATGTCAACCAAGAAATAACTAAGCTACAAGTCAACAAAGGCATTAATTTGGGGTCTTAGAATTGTGATTCAGGTAGCAACCCAAATCATGTTCCATCTTGGCATTTCCAGGCAAGGGTTTTTAAAGGAAAAGATTAGACAAGTTTGTTGTTGGTGGATATTTGGAGTACTCCAGTTGTCCTTCAGGTGAGATGGTTAACTGAGATCTTTATCTTGTAGTTTATGGTTTGGGTGTCCTTGGGTTTTGAGGAACATTGTGGCTTGAGGATTTGCACACTGTGGCAGTTTGTGACATCTGGCTGAGACCTGCATAAAAGTAACTTCCATAATGACCTCCAGAGTCCATCTAAACTCTCTTAGCCATAGAAACTCTATTTTGTTTTATTTAATATTGCTAAGCAACAGCCTGCACTAACCATTTTAGGAAGTATAATCTGAGTGGGCCACGGTGGCTCAGCAGGCAGAGTGCTGACTTGCCATGCCAGAGGACCCAGGTTCGATTCCTGGTGCCTGCCCATGTTAAAAAAAAAAAAAAAAAAAGATAAGGAAGTATAATCTGTATTAGACAGTGAGGATTTCCTCCCAAAGTAGTCCCTTGTTGAATAAGCCTTGTTGTAACAGGAAATTTACATGGAAAAAGAATGAAATGTTACTGTGTTTTATTTCTTTTTCTATTGTCTTTTTATTTCTTTTTCTGAAATGTTCTAAGAAATGGTGAATATGCAACTAAGTGATGATATCGTGAATTACTGATTATGTATGTTGATGTTTTATTTTAATTTTTTAATTAATAAATAAATTTTTAAAAAAGAATGAAATGTGACCCTTGCCATACAGCACACAAAAAAAGCCTTGTTGCTCTCTTTGTTCAACAGAATTTCTCTATCTTATGGTGATTGGAATCTCCTCAATTCATGAACTGATTCAACAAAACTCTCTGATACCTAACCAAGTTTTGTTCGTGGTTTTCGACAATATCAGTGTCAAAAGATGAAAGGATATGGAAATATTTAAGATTATATGTGACTCCAAGAGGCATGAAATCAAAATGCAGTATTTAATCTTTTATAAAATATAGTACTGGGGGGTGGGGAATACTAAAAAAAAAAAGGGAATCAGCATTATTGGATCAGTTGACAAAACTGGAATGTGGACAACATTAACAAAATTGTATCATCATTAAATTAGTTGATCACTGCACTGGGGTTAAGAAAATATCCTTAATTGGGAAAAACAATGAAAGGCTGGGAGTAGAGATGAGCCATTCTGATAGAGGTGCAATTGAAAGATTCATGTGATAGAAGCGACCAGATTGGAGAAGATAGAAGGGTAAAGCCATTCATTGGGACCCAAAAGTTAAATGACCCCTTGTGTGTCATGGAGTACACCTACCCTCCCTGGACCTCAGTTTCTCATCTATACTAGATTATTAGATATGTTAAAAGGCCCTTCCAACTCTCACATTCTGAATGTAGAAAATTGAGAGCAGCAAGAAAGCCCATTAATAATATCAGGCCGTTTGTTATGTACAAGGCATTTTAAGTATTTTACACCTACTGCATTTAATCATCAGAACAACCATAGGTAGTTTGTACTATTATTATCACTATACTCAAAGATGAAGAAACTGAACAGTATATTCAGGATTTGAACCCAAGCAAATCCCATGCATGGAATGATGCTAGCCCTTTACTGTAGGCTACTGCAGCTGTGTAGAAGTGATAAATTAAAGGGTGGTCATGAGAATGGATGTGAAATTACATAAGACATTTTGAAAGAAGAACGTGAACAGAATTTGGCTCCAGACTATATACATCAGGTAACAAGGATAAAGAAGAGGAGCGATGTTTCATTGCTGGAGGAATGTTAGTTCCAGTGACCAGTTTTGCAGCTTGGGAAAGGGAGAAATTATGGTGAAGTAGAAGTGATTTAAGAATCATAAGAAGCCTATCTACTAATTGTTTTTCTTCTTTGGTCCCAAGTATCTTGGAAATAGCTAAAGCAAGTGTCATATCTACCTTAGTCAAGACTCTTGGTTGCAAGAGACATATTTAATTAAAGTAGAAAAGAATTAGGAAATAAATAGAAAATTTAGAGAGATGGAAATAACATCAGGGACAATGGATCAACACCTCATTTTACTCATTGGGATTTTTTCCTTACTCAATCATCTCTCATCTATGCTTCTCTCTGCTTCATTTTATCTCTTGAAATCTTTTGTTTTTTTGACTGAACACAGGGTGAGGGAAGATGGACAAGAGTCGTTATACCTAGGGTTTTCAAATCCAAAGGAGGCCTCTTCTCCCAGCATCTATCTATGCAATCTTGGTAAATATACTTCTGGACAGTCACTATGATTACAGGGATAGAATATTGCTTTGGCCAACTAGGTCAGTTACCCTTGTGTTGATGAGGGATGGGCCGTGATGTCCAGTCCCCAGGAACAGAATAGTGTTGGAATACTTTCCAATTGAAATATACTGGCTAGACACCTTAAGACCACTACAGCCTCCACTGATTTCACAGACTGGGAAACCAGACACCCGAAAGCTTAAGTAGTTTGCTTCTGATTGTTTCAGACCCTCAATCTTCCTGGCCTTAGTTTATGAAAACCATGAGTGAAGGTTTTGAACTACTTGAAGAAAATAGCCATTTTAAACAGGGGTGAATATTGGGTAATTAATGATATTGTAATGAAGTGTCCAAATCCTAAGGAGATGGACTGAAGTTCGAACCCAAGTCCTGCTACCTCTAGGCTTCAGGCTTTTCACCTCCATCATGTAGATAGTAGAAAACAGCACAGAATGATGAGCTAACTATTAAATGAGTAAAGAGTAAATAAAATGTGTAAAACAAAATGCACAAGGTTTACCTAGTAAAAAAATGTCACTGCATTAAAAAATGCCAGAGATAGTGGGTATCTCATTCCTTCCATTGGAGAAACAAGGCAAAGGCATGGCATTTAAAAGCCACACTCAGACATTAACCAAAACAGAAATCTGCCTGTGTTTGTGCTATTGGAGTGGAAGGCATTAAGATAGGAAAGGAAATCAAGGAGAGCAATGTCTCATCAAACGCAGGGTACTGGCTAGGGAGATTTAAATTTCACTGACTTTATGATTGATCCTTTGGCAAGATACTGCCCATCTGTTTAACATAAATCTAGATAAATGATATCTGATAGAACTCCCAATTTCAACTGTCTGTGATCCTACCCAGACCTCCTTTTCAGAAGGTTCAGGTACATGTGGATAAATCTTCTACAGGCTGTTCCTCACCTTTACTTTTCTTGGAATTATGTTCTTGGTACCTCTAACCTACGAACATACTGCTCTTTTTAAGCCTCGGAGGATTTGGGGCTCCCCAGTTTAGTTGTAAGAACAGCATGCATGTTTTCCCAGACTGCAGATCCTAGTCACGTAACCAAGAGCCAAAAAGGGCACTAGCTATTACCAACACGACCAAGAAAGACAACTGAATCATGGATGATGTTCTCTATGAGCTTTAAGTGCATCTGATTATAACCTGGGAACTGGCGAGAATTCAGATTTAGTTGTAATGCAAACCAGAGTTTAATTGCAAAATGTTCCCAATGATCACACCCACACATATTCATTCATGAAATAGTTTACTTGGTAAATACATGGGTACAGAAATTTGTTTTTCAAATACAGCACAGAAGGAAGTGTCAGCGATAGGTGTAAAAGCACAGCTCCCCTAGTTGCTTTTGATCTCAAGATGCATCCATCAGAGGAAACAAATGTCAGCGGCTTATGCCGGCTCCTCATCTACAGGGAAGAGGAGTTCGGTCTTTTTCGGTGAGCTATTTACCACTTCCTTATAGGTGAAGCACAAGTGGTCCCAGATTTCAGACATCATGGCCATTTGACTCATTCTACTTAATGCAAACATATTAGACATAATAGGCTACAACATATATAATCTGTTTACGCCCTGAGAACTGTCTTATGATCTTCATAATTTGGGAATAAACCTACTCTACATATGGATGGCTGCAATGGTACTACATGTTTTGAACAGCCCATTCACATGATCACACTCTAAGGAGCTCTGAATGTTAATCACCTTAACCCATCCCTAACACTTTTGGCAAGTCTGAGCCTGATTAAATTTTTATTAGTATATATAAGAAGAATACTTATACAAGAAGCTCAAATTTCAAATGCCCCTTCATGTCTCTACTCCTTTCAACTTCCCACTGAATGCTTCTAAAGAAATGTTCTTTTTTGTTGGGTACCTTTAATGATTTAGGTATTGTTAAATGTATTTGTTGTTCTCTGGTTTATTGAATCTTAGCATTCTGAATATAAAAGTCTCAATGGCAGGATGTCAAGATTACCTGGATACAATGAGTAATAACTGAGTTCCAGGTTGCAAAGATACCTGAGGGAATAAAGAATTGTCAGATAATATCACCAAATTCATAGATTTGGCCTCAAAACAAATCTACTGCTCAGTAACATATGTGAGTTGATACAGAGGAGTCCTGTGGTGAGAAAGACTTCAGGGGAAACTTTACAATGAGGAAAGCAGACTTTAAACATAATTTAGCTGAATTTCACTCTTCTGAGCTCATCATGAGATGTTATATTGACTGTCCCAAGCTGCTGACAGGTATCACGAGGTATAAAAGGTTTTCTGAGATAATGAGAATGAGAATCCCAAATAAAAGGGATCATGGGGGGATCCTGACAGGGAAACCATTCTTCTGTTATACATAGATCATACAGTATTATTACAAAGAAATTATCACAGGTAACTTCTGATGCTCTATTTCAATTATGTCTAAATCTCAAAAGATTTATTTCTTTAGTAAGAAAATTCTTTAAAGACAGGACCAGAGAGTACATGAATTGATTGATACAAAATATGATGGGAATGGTGCTTCTGGGGGTGTCCAACATGAGAAACCTGCATAAAGAGCATATTAAAAATGCAGACAGAAATACAAAATCAGCTGGGAGAGGGGATACTGCTGTGCAGCCACGGTAATTATTTCCCTTCAAATGAAGTATGCAGGCCTGCCTGAGAAAATGGATGGGTGACAGAAGATTAAGAAGTTCTTATGGGAAATATCTGGCAAATGATAGGAGATGGTGCTATCTACATTAGGCCTCTTTGGTATGCTATTGCAACCTAATTCATGTTTCATGAGATACACATGAAACAATTCTGGCATGATCTCAGAAAAGCTGATTTTCTTCTTGGCACAGTTTCTAGATGGGAACTGATGGGAAAGGTTGTGCAGTGCCTTTGAAGAGATTCCTTATAGTAATTTTGATTATCAAAATGGAAAATCTGGTCCATGAGTTACAGGTTACATGAATTATGCATATTAAAAAGCAGCATAATATGGAAGGAGGATATTTATATTGCACAGTACTTTAAAAAATTAGAGTCCTGAGAAAATGGCACATTATGCCTTTGTATCCTCAGCTAGTGGCTGATTACCTTGTTTCTTGTACGTACATATTTAACACAAATAACATTGCTTTATTCAAATTATTTGATTAACTCAGAGGTAGCATAATACTTCATAAACATTTTGGTTTCTATTATTGATTGGATTTAGTAACGACTGAGAGCCTATTTATATATGTAGCAATTGGTAACAATCAGAAAAAAAAGCACAAAGAACTATGTTATAACTATAATTTCTACTGCACTGTTAAAACTGTAGAGCTGTGTTCCATTAGCCATGTTTCTTGAAGATGAATGTATGATATAGCTTTCGCAGTGTGACTGCATGATTGTAAAAACCTTGTGCCTGATGCTCCTTTTATCTATGATATTGACAGATGAGTAAAAAATAAACATTAAAAATAAATAATAGGAGGAATAAATGTTAAAATAAATTGAGTAGATTGAAACACTAGTAGACAATGAAAGGGAGTGGTAAAGGGTATAGAAAAAAAATAGAAGGGGTGGGCAACGGTGGCTCAGTGGCAGAGTTCTTGACTGCAATGCAGGAGACCCGGGTTTGATTCCTGGTGCTCATCCATGTGAAAAAAAAAAACGGGGAACAAAAGTTAAAATCTTTTGAGTAGATGGAAATACTAGTGGTCAATGAGAGGGAGGGGTAAGGGGTACAGTATATATAAGTTTTTTCTTTTAATTTCTTTTTCTGGAGTGATGCAAATGTTCTAATAAATGATTATGGTGATAAACGTACTACTATGTGATGATATTGTGGGTCACTGATTGTACACCATGCACAGAATGTTTGTATGTTAAGAATGTTCATGTCTGTATGTTGTTTTGGTTTGATAATAAAAAATAAATGAAAAAAAAAGCACAGAGTGGGCCTCGGTGGCTCAGCAGGCAGAGTTCTTGCCTGCCATGCCTGAGACCCGGGTTTAATTTCCCGTGCCTGCCCATGTAGAAAAAAGAAAAAGCACAAAGAATTATGTTATTTAAGCTATAATTTCTACTGCACTGTTGAAATGCAAATAGAAAACACTAATATTTATTTTACTGTGAGAAATCTTGATAGATGTCAGTCTATGCCTTATGAGGCACATAATCAATAAATCAAAACAATAAAATAAACTCAATTTTATTAAATGTTCCCCATTTAAAAGATGGCACAGAGAACAAATGACACACTCAAAGTATTAACTTAAGAAAATTTAATGAAATGGCTACTTACAGATATATGTTCAATTAAGAAAACCAAGGAGGGATAATGAAGCACCCAGGAGCCATTATCCACTTATGTATGAACAGCAAGGCAAGGCAATGCTTTAACACAAAGTGGAAGAGAGCTACAGCCATGGAAGAGTGGCTGCCCAACAGGAGCTGTGGCTAGAGAACACAGACGCTGCCAAAAGTGTGATCCAGAAAGGAGAAAGTAAGGGGTAATAAATACCCCAGCTTCTTTCCATCTTACCATTTAATATCTTACTGGTACCTCTCATTGTTCAAACCTAAGTAGAAACACCAGTAAAGCAGTCTCAATTACGACAAGCTCCAAAGTTACAGAGCGAGGAGGGAAAATGGATCTGGAGAAGTCGGGGATAATTAGCACAATATAGATCCATGATATACAAAAATTCTGACTGTGTAGCTGCTACAGATGCTGAGCCCAAAGGAAATAATTTTCTGACTTAGATGATACAAACCATGAAACCACTTTTAGTGTCATACTTAAGTGCTACTGTTCTGATATACTTTACTTTTAAATATATTATAAATTCCCAAACACAGTATATTACTTTTGCTTTAAACAGTCAATTTCTTTTTTAGATTTAAAATGAGAAAGATTCATTTTATCTTTACTCACACATTTACCATTTCTGGCACTTCACACCCTTGTAAAGATTCAACTTTCTACCCAGGGTTTTTCTGGTTATCCAAAGAACTTTATTATTTCTTGTAGGCAGGTCTGCAGGTGAATTCCCTTGGTTTTCGTTTCTCTGAAAAGTACTTATTCTGACTTTATTTCCAAGAGATGTTTTAGCCAGAAAAAGAATTCCAGATAGCAGGATTTTGTTGTGTTTTGTTTCAGGAATTTAATGATGGGGCGCCACTGTCTTCTAGCTTGAACAGTTTCTGATAAGAAATGTACCACCATTCTTTGTTCCTCTATATGGAATGTGGCCTTTTTTTTTTATGTGTCCTAAAAACTTTCTTTATCACTCATTTTCAACAAATTGTCTACGATGAACCTTAGTGTGATTTGTTTCTTTTGCTTGGGGTTCTTTGAGTTTCTTCAGTCTGTGAGATTATAGTTGTAAACATATTGAGAAAGTTTTAAGCCACTCTCTACTGAAAACTTTTCTGCCCCTCCCCCTTTCCTCTCCTTCTAGAACTCCAAGGACACGTATATTAAATCTCCATTCTTGCTTATCTATTGTTTTTCTTTTTTTTCTCACTGTCAATTATTTGAATAGTTTGTATTCTTACTTATCAAGTTCATTGATCTTTTCTTCTTCCGTGTCTGTTCCTCTAATAATTCCACCCAGCATATATTTTTCATTTCAGATACTGTTGTGTTTATCCTTGGAAATCTGGGATGCATTTTTTTCCTTTGGTATCTTCTACTTCAGGTTTCATCAAGTTCATGTCTTCCTCTACTTTATGCTTATAACAGCTATTTTAACATTTTTTCTGCTTATCTCATCATTTCTGTCTTTACTGGGTCTATTTCTTATTGATTGATGTTTCTCCTGATTATGTCATATTTTTCTGCTTCTTGGCATGAAAGATGAATTTTATTGCATGCCAAACACTGTGAGTTTTACCTTTTTGGGTGCTGCATTTTGCTGTATTCTCTTAAACAGTGTCAGATTCTTTTTCTGGTGTACACCTAATTTACATGGAATCAAGGAACTCATTTCAGGGCTTGTTTAAGCTTTGTTAGGTGGTCCAAAGCAGCTTTTAAACTAGGGCAAATTTAGACTCACTACTAAGACAATACCCTTCTGAGAATTCTACCTGATGTCCCATGTATTTCAGGTTAGTTCCACTCAGGCTGAAGGTAACATGAACTATATGCTGCTCTGTGTGGACTCCAGGGCTTGTTCAGCCCCCTGCATTCTAGTAGTTGTCATGGCCTCAGGATGTTTGTTTTCACTTGTGCAGATTGGTACCCAGACAAGGCACTCAATGGGACCCCTAGAAGATTTCTGGAGCCCTCTTTCTGGAAGCTCCCTCCTTTCCAATACTCTTCCCTACAAATTCTAGCTATATTGGCCTCCCCGAATGCCAATCCTGTCCCTTCAAATCAGCCAGACCCTGTTTGTTCCTTTTCTGAACTGTGATCTGAAATATGTCACTAGATAGCAAGCTTGGAAATTACAGGGTTCACCTTACCTTGTATTTTTATTCTCTGAGGAATAACAGACTTATACTTGTGATATGTCTGAAAATAATTTATTTCATACATATTGTACCAATTCTGTTTAGGGCAGGAGAATAAATTTGTCCTTGTTATTCCATCATGGCTGATAGCAGCAGTCTTCTTACTTAGTAAATACATCTACTATTTAGAATCAAATTAAAAAAAAACAATTTATGTACAATGAACACAACTTCCTTATATAATTGTTTTAACAGGATCATGCTTATCAGATTCTCCAGTTTATGAGGGCTACTCCTCAGTATGAAATCTCTATTATGCAATATTCAGCATTTTTGTTCTGGAAGTATTCTCTGTTGTACAGTGAGTTATTGTTTCATGATGAAATCTTTCACTCGCTTAAAACAATGGAGGTTTTCTCCTGCTTAGGTCCTATAATGCTAATGACCTGACTTCTGCACCATCACAATACTGATAAGATTTCATCTTGATGAGTCACTTAATGTGTAACAAGCTGTAACTCCTGAGAGAACACTTTTTCTTATTCTCTACTTAAAAAAAATTCTATCCTTTCTTAAGGCTGTTTAATAAGATCTGACGCCTCAAAGATAGCTGTTTCAACAGTCACTGCATTGACAGGGTTTCTCCCCTATTGGCCCCTCAAAAGCTGGAAGCTATGACTTCTGAGGCTTTCCACATTCACTGTACTCCTGGGGTTTCTATATTGTATGGTTTCTCTGATGTATCAAGAGCTGTGACTTCCTGTTGAAGGTGGTCCCACATTCACTACACCTGCAGTATTCATCCCCTGTATGAATCCTCTGATGCCGCATAAGGTGTGACTTTCTAGTGAAAGACTTTGCACATTCACCACATTTATAGGGTCTCTCTCCTGTGTGAATTCTCTGATGTATAATGAGCTGTGCCTTTTCAAAGAATGCTTTCCCACAATCACTGCATCCGTAAGTTTTCTCTCCTGTATGATTTCTTTGATGTTTAATGAGCTGCACTTTCTGAACAAATGCTTTCCCACATGCACTGCATTCGTAAGGTTTCTCTCCTGTATGGATTCTCTGATGCCTAATAAGCTGAGGCTTCCAGGCAAAAGCTTTCCTACATTCACCACATTCAAAGGGCTTTTCTCCTGTATGGGTTCTCTGATGATGAATGAGACTTGACTTCTCACTGAAGGTTTTTCTGCATTCACTGCATTCATAGGGCTTCTCACCTGTATGTGTTCTCTGATGTGATATGAGGCTTGACTTCTGGGTAAAGGCTTTCCCACATGCACTGCATTCATAAGGTTTCTCTCCAGTGTGAGTTCTCTGATGTGTTAGGAGCTGTGACTTCCCAAAGAAGGATTTTCCACATTCAACACATAAATAGGGTTTCTCTCCTAAATGGGTTTTTTGATGTTTAATTAGCTCTGACTTTTTAAAGAAAGCTTCTTCACAGTCACTGCACTGATAGTTCTTTTCTCCTGTATGAGTTATTTGATGTTTAATAAGCTGTGGTTTTCTGATAAAGGCTTCACCACATTCATTGCATTCATAGGGTTTCTCTCCTGTGTGAATCCTCTGATGTCTTATGAGGAGTGAGTTCCTGCTGAAGGCTTTCTTACACTCACTACATGCATAGGGCTTCTTCCCTGTGTGAGTCCTCTGATGAGTAATAAGCTGTGACTTCCAGAAGAAGGCTTTTCCACATTCACAACATTTATAGGGTTTCTCTCCTGTATGAGTTCTCTGATGAGTAAGGAGCTTTAATTTCTGGGAGAACGCCTTTCCACAGTCATTGCACACATAGGGTTTCTCTATTGTATGGGTTATCTGATGTCTTTTAAGCTGTGACTTCCTGCTGAAGGCTTTTCCGCATTCACTGCATCCATAGGGTTTCTCTCCTGTATGAGTTCTCTGATGTAAAATGAGCAGCGACTTTCTACTGAAAGCTTTTTGACATTCATCACAACCAAAGGGTTTTTCTCCTGAATGAGTCCTTTGATGTATAGTCAGCAATGATTTCTGTGAGAAGGCTTTTCCACATTCACTGCATTGATAGGGTTTCTCTCCGGTATGAGTTCTCTGATGTATAATAAGCTGTGACCTCTTGTTAAAAACTTTGCCACACTCAATGCACAAATACACCCCTGTTTGTGTTATACGATTTGTAATGAGCCATGATTTTTTACTGCTAGCTTTGCTACACTTATTGCAACCACAGTATTTTATTCCACCATGAGTTCTATCAGGTTTGATACAGAACAATAATTTATCAAACTCTTCAAGTTTCTTTCTTCTACAGAGACTTTTTGAAACAAGGAAATCAAAAGGATGTCTCAAGCTTTTTTCACCTGTGCCATATTTATGGGCTTTCATTCCTAAATGAACAAAGTTTATGGATGAATGAATGATTTTTCCAAAAACATCATATTCACGGTCTCTTTCCAAATGTTTAAGCTTGTCTTGATTATCCTGTTGCCATATTTTGTGATTATTATCTAGCCATTCTTCTTCTAAAAAGGAAAAGATGAACCATACTGTGTAAATCCCCCAATGATTATGCTTATTGAATAAAACTTCAGGAATGGAATCTAGTACCCTAATTCAAAAACAAAGCAAAACAAAAAAGCCTCATATACATGTCTACCTTTTGGACAATGAAAAAATTAACAGAAATGAAACCATATTTTAAAATTAAAAGTTTATAAATATGAACTTGTAAAACAAGGAGAGATGAAATATACTCAAGACAATGTAAACATGACCTTAAAGAATCTGGAGCAATTTCTTACCAAGTACTGTGGTGATTCATTTACTTACCATATAAAAATCTACCGATTATGTACAATGTGTTCAGAAATTTGCTTACAGAAAATAAGGAGAAAACAGGTAGCACCCTACTATCAGAGGACTTACAATATAATGAAGAAGACTGAGAATGACAAATAAACTGGAGCGCAAAATTAGTATACACTGTTGAATGCTACAAAGAAAGAATGCTGGAGATGGTGCACAGTAAATGTGCGATACCAATTTTAAACCTGAAAAAATGAGTAGCATTATTTTTCTGTACTATCTTTATATTTAAAAACATTCTCATTCAAGATCTTCATCATTGATATTAATAGCGGTTACCACTAGAACTACTTTTATGAATTTTCCAAGCGTTCTTTAGAGTTCAGCATCATCACTTAGTTAAGCTTTTGACAGTCATCCCCTTTTAAATGAATCTATACCTAGTTCTATAATCTATAACCTATTGAATCTATAGATAATGTTTTCAATGGAAATTATCCCAAACTACATGTAATTATTTGTATAATATTAGGACAGGTTTTTTCCACCCTATAAGCACAACTGTTTATGACTTCCTCAACATGACCATTTATTGAATATATATTTTAGGTCAGCTTTTAAAAGGTTTGTTTACTTGATGATTATATATACTTTGCTAGCAAAGTGCGAGGTTATACCCCCAGGAAGTATTCCACAATATGAAAGACTTGGCAAGGTCTCAAATTTAAGACAAGCACTTGTTTTCTGATGATTAATGTTTTTTTAGGGAAAAAATTCTCACCTAATTCTCAGTTATAACTAGAATTTCAGAGGAAGAACCAATAAGAGCAGTTCTAGGGAAGGAGAATGTAAGGAATACTCAACATTTTTTACTTAAGCAACTGAAGATGGTAACACTGTGCACTAAGATGAGAAAGACTAAGGAAATAAGAGATTTGAATGTAAAAATCAGAGTCATTGATTCTGTAATAACCTCAAATCCTACATGGATGTTAGTTGGACAGAATGAGTAAATTTGTTAATGTGAATATGCTAAAAAAAACAACAACCCTGAATTGTACAATTTATATAGGTGAATTGTATGGCTTGTGGATTATATCTCAACAAAACTTTAAAGCAAAGTCATTTCCATTTGAAGAATGCAAAGAAAATTAATTTAGGAAATGTGAGAGCAAAGAAAAACAATTTAAATGTAGAATTAAAATAAGATTAAGAATTATTCATTCAAATTAATGAATTAAATGATATAAAAATGACAATAGAGTTGTTCATCTACAGACTTAAATGTTCAGATAGTCAACTGTTCCAAAAAAAATCTTTAAAAATTTTAAAAGTCTCTTTGGGAAAAGAGATGAGTTTGTTTTTATTGGGGTCATCTTCTATAGGTATCCATGTATATCTGTCCACTTCTCTGTTTCTGCCACACTCCAGTCCCTGCCACAGTCATTTCAGCCTATCTCCGCAACCTGATATGCTGCACTCAGCCTACTTTCTTTTAACCTCTTCAACATCATTTCAAATCAACTTCATTCACTACTCTTCAGCCACACTGGATTCCTTTCTGTTTTTTGGAGCATAGTCACCTCTTCTACCTTTGGAACTTCACATCTGCTGTCCCTTTGATTTGGTATGCTTTTCCCTGTAGTTAGCATGCCTGGCCCATTCACATCTAAACAACATTTTGATGACCCATTATCAAATATCTTGTTTATTTCCTTCACAGCCATTATCAAACAGGTAATCACCTTACTTCTATCTTACTTTAGGTGAACTGCATGCAGAAATAGGTTTGCATTTTACACTCATGTACCTACCCTACTGTATAGCACATAACAAGTGAATAAACACTGTTGACTCATCACTGAACTTCTGAAAGAGCATTTTAACACAAATAATTCATGTTCAAATACTGAATTATTGGCATTTTATACAGTTTAGTATTAACTTCTAAATTAAAAATTCTATGCTCCCGCAAGGTATGACATGATTCCTATTCCCTTCAAATGCCTCTCACCACACACAACAGAGGTTCTCAACCAACGCAGGGACATAAGGACTTCCTAGACAGCTTTTCCAGCTGACACATACCTAGAACTAATAAGCCATGTGAAGAGTGTGCCTAGATATATGTAATTTGAAATATTTTCCAAGCTAAGCTGATCCATATGCTTAGATGAAAATTTTTGTGTTACAGAAATATTTGATGAGTAAGAAAGATCCTACTTTCACCTGACTCCGCAGCAACCAATTAATGAAATACTAATACAGCATAACTTCCCCAGACAACTGGGAAGAATAAGTTGCTGATTATCTTGCTCTGTGTTGGAAAAATCTGAGGATCTAGACAGTTAAGGAATTCTTTTTTTTTATTATTAATTAAAAAAAATTAACAAACAAAACATTTAGAAATCATTCCACTCTACATATAAATAATCAGTAATTCTTAATATCATCACATAGTTGCATATTCATCATTTCAGTTAAGGAATTCTTGATGGCTGGTCAGGCATGAGTTCCTCTGATATAGAAACTAAATGAACAGAGATTTCAGGAAAGGCTGAGAGTCACTGAACATTCACCAGAGGGGGGGAAAATGTTCAAACCAAAGAGGGGATAGTGTCTAAATGGGGAAAGCACAGGAAGATTAAGGCAGAGAAAAGTATATGAGAGGTATTAAGGAAGAAAGTACTTCAAATGGAGTTAACCATGATTTCTGAGCACAGAAAAAGAACCAGATAGATAAGATGCTGCCATATCATGAGGTTCTTCACTATAAAAACGAATTTAAGTATCACATAGTAGGTAACAGGAAGCTCCAACCTGTCAGACTGTTTGACAGAGGAATAAGAAGCTGTACAGGTTGGTGTGTACACCAAACACAGCAGAAGGACACACTGCAAGGTTCCATGTTCCCAGTCTGAGGACCAGCAGGGAGGAGGAGAATCTCCTCCTGTTTAAGATGTTAGACTGCTATAATCATGATTTCACTTTCTATTCTCTCCATGGGCTTAAAATAGAAATTTGACAAACTAGAAGAAACAATGAAAGGAAACCAGAAGAAAACACTGCCATCTAAAATGAGGAGAAATTTATGACTTCTTGAAGAGCAGAAAAAAGCCTATAACTAAAGGTTGCACAGGTGGCAAGGGAAAAGGAGATGAAGAAGCTGGGAAGAAACCTAAGCAAGAAAGTGATGACCTAAAGGCTCAGCCATCAGTTTGTTCCACAGCATGGCTAACAGGATAGGCACATCATTGTAAACTTCTGTCAAAGAGGGCAAATTCCAATGTGGCGACCAAGGTATAGCATGATTAGTTTAAAACATTGATGAACTCATATCACCATACTGAGTCAACTCTAAAGACTCAGGAACTTGAAACGGTTTTCTAAAAATTTCAAATGTGTCAACCTGTCATTAAAAAGCTGAGATTTAACATTCACTGTATCACATATGCCTGCTTCTCTCTCTTGTGAAAAATTCTGACTAAGGGTTTCTTCATATATTATCTGTGGCTCTTCTCCTTGCTCTAGGTTTAAAAATCGTATCAGGTTTAATAATTTAATACCCTGTTAATTGGGAACACAGAGGCCTGGACCCAATTGCTGGAGTTGAGGGACTCAAATATGAAGAATGTTTTATTAAGAAGGCTGTGAAATAAAGCAAGTGAATAAAAACCTTCCAATGGAGTTTAGAAATAAAAAAAATCTTTGATATCTGAAACTTAAATCTGAAATCACTGAATATCTCAGAGGCCCCATGGCTTTGGGTACACAATAAATTCCATAAGAAGAGTATTCTTACCCAAGAAAACTAGATTGCTATAGTTCTCCAACATCACATCTCTGTATAAGTTCCTCTGAGTAGGATTTAGTAGCTGCCATTCCTCCAAAGTGAAATCCACAGTCACATCCTCAAATGATATCTGGAAAAGCACAATCTCTGTTAAATCTGAAGGGATCATCATTAAGCCTTGAGGAATACAGGTTTTCTTTGCAATTTGTGGTCAGTAGCCTCTAAGATGGCCTCCAAGGCTCCAACTACTGGCATTCACTCTTCTGCGTAATCCGCCCCAGCCTTAGTGTAAGCTAGACTTTGTGACTTACTCCTGATGAAAACAGGGCAGAAGGAATGGGATGCCCCTCCCAAGTTTAGCCTAGAAAAGACTGTGGGTTCTGTCGTGGATGCTTTCTTGCTGTCTCTGGGGTAGCAGCTGCCATGTCGTCAGGCAATCCCACACAAGGAGCTGAGGCCTGCCAACGTTCCCCTATGTGAGCCTGGAGGCCAGGTGAGCGAGATTGGTAGTGGATCATTGCCCTATTACACCCTGAAATGACTGCATATCCATGGGACACCTTGATGACAGCCTATGAGAGACCCTAAACTACCGATGATTTTGTACGCAACTGGCAGATTCCTAACACACAGAAACAGTGAGACAATGCTTGTCGTTTTCATCTGCTTAGGTTTGGGACAATTTCTCACAAAGCAAAAGATAAGTAATATAATTACATTTGCATTATACTTTGAAGAACAAACAAGAATGCTATTAAAAAATTATCATTGTGTGGGGCAGTGGACAGTGGCTCCGTGGTAGAATTCTCACTTGCCATGCTGGAGACCCGGGTTCGATTCCCGGTGCCTGCCCATGGGAAAAAAATATATATATATCATCATGAATTCATTCATCCGTCCATGTATCTATCTACGCAGTAAGAAATTGGAATAGGTTGCTTTAAATAAGTACAATGTGTCCGAAAGAATGGTGTCAACAGTGCTTTGGGACTATTCATGGATAAGTAGGAATGTGAGATGTGGTCTCTCTCCAAGGAAGGACAGCTGTGTCCCCCTTTCACTGCCAAAATCCGAAACACAGCTACATATTTAAAACACTCTTTTCCCTCTTGAGAGCAGTTATCTTTCCAAATATGAACAGTAATAGCTTTTAGATATCTTCTACAACATATATACTGAGTAATTAAGGGACCTAGAACTGTAACAGGTGCTAGAAATAAAAAGATGATAGAAAAAATTCATGTTTTCACATACTTTTTGGTCTTTTCATGCCACATTCCATCCATGCAAAGGGAATAAGGTGTTACAGGGACTGTGATGGAAGTATAAACAGAATATGGGCACGAGAGAAGGTTAAAAACATTGGATTTATGGACATTAGGGTAAGCAATATAAAGAAGGTAAAGCTTATGAAAGCTCTCAGGAAGGTACTAGTGCAAAGGACATTCAAGAAGTAGCAGCATGTTGGGTAGCTGATGGCTGGGGGTAAGCTGCCGTACTGAGTCAGTCACACAGACACACAGCGCACAACTCAGGAGACAACCCTCAGGGGAGAGTGGAAGGCGTCCGCTTTATTGAGGGAGTGCACAGGCTTATATAGGCTGGGAGCATGCAGAGACACGTGTCGGGCTGGGATTGGTCACCGCTGTTGCTAGGGTGGAGGGCAGATTTAAGGGTAGCGCTTTTGGTGTGAACCACTGCCAGTTCCGGGAAGAAAGCCGGTCCCGGGCTAGGCCATTTTGTGTTGCCTTGCATCAGCCACGACAGCCATGTTGGCATATTTCATGGCTTCTCCATCAGCAGCATAAGCTGATAAGGCATATGCTGGGTCATAAACTATTACAAATTTAAAAAAACAGCAAAGTATATTCTTGGTCATAATGAAATTAACTAGAAATCAATTACAGGAAAATACCTAGAAAATCCCCAAATTTTGAAAATTAAACTACACACTTGTAAATAAGTCACAGGTCAAATAGGAAATCAGAAGAGAAATTTAAAATATTTTTCATACTAAATGAAAATGAAAAAACACATCAAAATGTGTACAATACAGAGGAAGAAGTGTTTAAAGGTGAATTTATAGTATATAATGCATACATTAGATAAGTAGAGAAAATTAAATGAAACCAAACACTAGTTCTTTGAAAATAACTAGAGAATTGATATAAACATCTAACAAAACTTACCAAGTAAAAAATGGGAGATGACACAATCTAACAACATCAGGGACACTGCTTCTGATCCACAAACACTAAAAGAATGCTAAGGGAATACTACAAACAACTCTACACTCATTAATTGGCTTTATTAAATAAAATGGAACCAATTCCTGGAATGATACAAACTACCAAAATTTATTTAAAAAGGAACAGAAGACCTAAATAGCCCTTCAGCCATTAAATAAATTGACTCTGCAGTTAAAAATCTTCCAATAAAGAAAAACCCAGGTCCAGATGGCTTCACTAATGAATTCCACCAAATATTTAAGGAAGAAATTATTCCAATTTTACACAGTATCTTCTAGAAAATATAAAAGGAAAACTTTGCAATTCATTTGATGATGCCAGCATTACCCTGAAATCAAAAACAAAGATATTACCAGAAAAGAAAACTATAGACTAATATCTTTCCTTAATAAAGAAGCAAAACTCCTCATCAAAATATTAGCCCATCAAATTCAGCAATCCACAAAGAATGATATATAACAACCAAGTGATGTTTACCCCTGAAGGCAATGCTGATTCAACATTTAAAAATTCATCAGTGTAATCAATCGCCATATTAATAATCAATCACCATATTGTGATCAATCACACTAAATAAGAAAACTACATAAGAAGCATCAGACAAGACTCAACATCCATTTATGACCCAAAACAAACAAACAAACAAATAAAATCTTAGCAAACAAGAAAAGTAATGGAACTTCCTTCATCAAATAAAGGATATCGATGAAAGGAGCTAGAATCATACTTAACAGTGAGAGATTAAATGTTTTCCCCCTAAGTGTGTTCCCCCACAACAAGGCAAAGAAGTCCTCTCTTACCACTCCAATTTAACACTGTCCTGGAAGTTCTAGCTAGTGCAATATGGCAAGAAAAAGAAATAAATGGCCTAAAGATTACAAAGGAAGAAATAAAACTATTCACAGATAACATGTCTATATAGAAAGGGCCAGAGAATCTATCAAAACAAAGCAAAACAAAACTTGTCCTCTAACTAAATAGTTTAAAAAGGTCACAAAATACAAGATCAATAAGCAAAGACAAACCCTACAATCCAGCAATCCTACTCCCAGATATTTACTCAAGTCAATTAAAAATTTCTGTTTACATATATATGCAGATGTATGCTTTATTCATAACTGCTGAAAACTGAAAGCAACCAAGAAGTCCTTCAATAGGTGAATGGATAAAACAAACTGTGATAATCTATACAATGGAATACTAGTCAATGATACTACACAGCAATAAAAAAGGCATAATATGCATGAACCTCAACATATGATGAGGAAACAGAGCCAGTATCAAAAGGCATGATACCATTTATATGACATTCGGAAAAGGCAAATCTGCAACGACAATTTATTTGGGGTGATGGAATTGTTCTGTGTCCTGATTGCGATGGTGATTATATGAACATATATGTGTTCTAAAACTCAGAACTGTATATCAACAAAAAAGGAAAAATATTTTATATGAATTTTTAAATAAAATTTAAGAAAGAAAGGAAAGGAGGAAAGGAAGGAGCAAGAGAGGAAAAGAGGGTAGCTAGCTAAGTGATTGAGAGTTGCTTTTGAAATGTGGAAGACATTACGGATTGTTTATTGAGATAAAGTATGGAAACAGAGTTGCACACCAAACTTTTGCCAACAGAAACAAAACACAACTGAACTGCTTTCTACTAAAGTGTATTGAAATTGCAAATGTAAGAAGATTTATAGGGACTATGCGAAGGTTTCATAGTGATAGATTCTGCTAAGGGATTTAGATTTTTTCTTAAAACAAGAATAAAGATCGGCTGTGTCTTAAAGGCACACTGTTTCAACCCCCAAATGAATTGCGTGTACTGAGTTCTCCTTTAAAACTATGCCCCTAGTTTGTTTTGAGGAACTCTATTAAAAAATAGCCCTAGAAGAGATACTATTGTGGATTGCTATCTGTTCTTTATCTACTATACGACATACATAAATAACTATCAAAACTTTTTCTTTATGTGTAATTGTCAGGATATATTTGCTTCTCCCATATAATTAGTTTACTTTATTCTTTTGACAAGAGGAAACCATGTAACTATTCCTGTCTCTCCTTTTATAGGAAAATCTGATTCAAGCTGGTGGTTCAACTCTGCAACAATGAAGGACCTGGCATCTTTCACATCTATTTTACTAATTTAGACGATAGTATGATTCTATAATCCATGTTGTATTTCTCTTGACATTTTCTATTCCAAGTCTGCATTTTTTTTTATTATGATTTTAAACGTATTTAGACCCTTCCTGTTTGTTGCAGAGATTCCTATAAGCCTGTTTACAAACCCATGGAAAAAACTGAACTATAAATGAATAACTTACCTGTGTCTTGATCATTTTCGGTTGCTCTGTTCTGTGACTTCTCTCTGTCCTGGTACTCTGTAAAGAGGCTCTGGTCAAAGGTTTGCGAACTGGGTATGCAGTGGAGTCCCTGAGTCCTCTTCTTATCTCACATGAATCGTCTTGTTCCTGAGAGTCATGACCTGTAGACTCGGTGGACAATTTATTTTAGGTGATTTAATGAGTTTGGGGCCCAAAATCTTGGTTCTCTCTTACTGGGAACTCACATTGTCTAAAGCTTCAGTATACTAGATATGTGGTATACTCAAACCAGGATTCACGGGTAAAGAAATGGAATGGCCTATGAGGTACTGCTGCATTTCAACAGGCATGGCCAGCACAGGGACTGTCACAACCGTGGCTCTCACCCACATATACCAAACTGAAACCACCTACCTCCCTGATTCATCCATACACCCCCAGGGTAGAGCAGCACTACACAGCTCTGCAGAGACGTCCAGAAAGTCTGGAAACGCACTGAAGGCTCACTCCTTCTTCAGCAATATTTCTTGGGGTACCTGATACAAATTACTTTGATAGGTACTATGAAGAAAAATGCAACACACTTCTGGGCAGAATGTCAACAGAAAAGGATGCTCGGGTCACATTGGTATTAGCCTAGGGTACTGGTTCCTTCCCCACAATTCAGCCCATGAGCAAGAGAAAAGTATAAATGAGAGGAATGACCGAAATAGCAAAAACAGACACGGGGGGAAGGAAGAGTATAAGCAGAAGAAACAGGAAGAAGAAAGAGAAAGAGACCCAAGGGAAGGTTGCAAGCTGTGCTGACTCTGTTTGCATGTGGGTATTTGGGGCTGAGGAGTTTGGTACAGCCTCAAATACATGACAGCCAGGGGCAGCAGGAAAAAGAAGAGCTTAATAAAAGTTTTTATGTTGCTTCTTCCTCACCTCACCTTGGGACAAACTGTGTGCTCTTTCTCTCAGAAATCAGCAATCCCAGCCCCGTGACAGATTTCCCAGGGGGATGGCTGGGGCTGCGCAGTGCCTCAAGGCCTGTCCACCTCATCCGCCTTCCCTGGGTGCTCCAGGGCTGGACGATGACAGCCCAGGGAATGTGCCTCTTTCTGAGGGTCCTGAAACCCTGTCAGGAAGAGTTACCTGGAGGGGTAGCAGGACCCTCCAGGCAGGTCAGGGTGGGCCATAATGGTTCCTTGGGGTCTACACAGCTTCAACTCTGCTTCAACTCCCCAGAGGTTAAAGCCTGGCATTTGGCCATTCCCTAATCCACATATATGAGAACAACTAACACCCCCAGTGGAATAGAAGCTCACAGGCCTGTAAATGTACACAATGAAAATAGGGAAAAAAAATGTCATTCTCCCTGGTACAAAAAAAAAAAGGAAAGCAATACCTCTCTTCCTTTTCTTAGAGCACGGACTTGAGAAAACTTGCAATTGTGAGTTCTTCTCCTGCCCCTGTCAGTATGTAAATACTTTTAAAAGCTAAATATGCCTTTTGCTACTTTTACCATCCAGGAATGTTTTTTCTCAGGGACCTAGGAACCATCTCTCAGATGACAGTACCCCATCTCCCAGTCTCCCTAGGAAGGGAAGAACCTCAGTGACCAAACCTCAGTTCTGGTAGCAAGTTGTAAAAAATTACCCCATCATAAAGATTTAAGGAGTTTATTTTTATTTGGATAAAGGCAATTAACTAATAGATGACTATCCCAATTGCCAGGTGAATTTAGGAAAAACTCTGGGTGACAAATGGTGCTGTCAAGTCCTCTTCCTTGAGGCCTAGTTATTGTTTATCAAGATGTAAGGAAGGGATTGCACCTGCCCCGCTTTAAGGTGAGATCTCTTTCTGTGTTTGTGATCTCTTTAATAGCTTGCCTGTGATGTGCATCATTCAACAATAGGATGCTCATTCAACAATAAAAGTGTTTTCTTTTTCTTCTACTTTTCTGGAGAGGTTTTCTGGTTTGGAAGGAGATTTTGGCTTCTTCCCAACAAATCAAAATAACTAGACACTTCAGCTTAACTACAAACCGCACAACAGATACACTCTTAGGTAGAATTATTGGGACAGGCCAAGAATTTAAAATAAGAAAAATCAAAAAAGCACTATATCTTGATGCACCAAAGTACTTACAGCTTTTTCTCCACTGCTTATGGAACTGGGCCATCAACGTTCAACCAGATATAGAACAAAAGCCAAAGACTTCATGGAGCCACAGGGTTGGACAGAGATCCTATTTCCTTCATAAAAAAAAAAATATGAAAGAAAACATCCCCCCAAAATGTACCCAATAAACTGGGGGACAAGAGTAGAGGAAATCCTACCTTTCAAAACAACTCAGCCAGCCTGAATTTGTTAGCATTTTATCGTCTGCAGGGCCTTCTCCTGCGTCCTGGTCAGCATAAATCCAGGAATGAGGGCTGAGAGTGTCCTCAGCAGCTGCAGCTGAAGCAGGTCATGACCCACACCTGGTCAGCCTCTTCCTGAAGGAGCTGACAGTCTGGTCAGGAAGACTGGGCACAGTGGAAAGGCCAACGGACCTTTCCAGAAATTAAATTAAACTGAGAAAGGAAAGAATGTCAAGCCTGCAGATTTAGAGCAAAAGCTCTTTTTTTGGTGGCACTGCCAGATGTTTTCTGTTAAAAAACAGAAATAAAAAAAGGTTTCTTCAAATTCCCAAATCATATTTTCAAAATTGTGTTGGAAATCTTCACTCATCTGCCTCAAAAAAAGGGAAGAAAGTTAAGACTGGATTTTAATGAAAGCCACCAGCTTTTGCCCTGGGTCAGCTAACAAGAGGGGTGGCATGGGAGCATCATGCATTTTGAGGTAGGCGCCCAGTCATGCCCAGTCTGGCTGAGGGAAGCTGGGGACAAAGCAAAAAGACCTTTGCTTGCCCACATCACAAGCAATACCATGCATGCTCAAGAATGGATACTGCTCAGTCACAGGGCAGGAAGCCTAGAAGAAATATCTGATGGCATAAATCAGCTACTGGCATCCACCTCTGGGGTCCTTAAACGTCTCCCTCTTTTACTTCAAAAGAATCTGTTTAGTACAGACCAGAGAGGGGAGACAGCTGCCAAGGTCAGCCAAAAAATGAAGATCTAGTCAGATAGTTAAGAAACAGCCTGTCTAGAAAAGCAGACTGAATTTTGAATTCTGACCCAAGTAGTGGTAGAGAGCAGAGCAAAGACTTCCAAAAGAAACTGAAGGCAGAAGAATTACCTGAATTTGCTACTTCATGTGAAATAGACATACAGGTCGCATTCCCAAAGTGAAAAGGGACTTTTTGGAGGAGTCAAGAGTTTAAAAAGTGTATGGCCTGACGGTAGACCTCTCAAGAAAAAGTGTTCTGGAGAGCTCAGAGGGCACCTTTCCAAGGACCAGTGCCTCCTTCAGACAGGGCCTGGCTCTTCCAGGCTTGTGGGGAGAGGTCAGAGGGGCTTAACGGTTGAGGAAGTCCTGAGAGGAGCCCTCACTGGCAGCAAGACCTCAGAGGTCTTCTTCTCCAAGGACCACCTCTGCTGGTGTGGTCTGCTGATGAACGGCCCCCAAAGGTACCCAGGTCCTAATCCCTACCAATGCTTCCGCATTTGGTCACAGGGACCTGGTGGGTGTGATTAAGTTAGGGATCTTGAGATGGGAGAGTCTCTTGGATTATCTGGGTGGTCCCTAAAGGCATCCTAGCCGTTCTTCCTCTTCTCAGACCCTTCACACCTGCATCATTCCTCCTCACATGCCTCATTACTCACCCACCATCAGGCACCCAAACCCCAATCTCCAGCACCATAATCAGGAAGATAAATGAGCTCCTTGTAAGTCTCCACACAGAACCCCATTCACCAACACCCTTAAGTAGCAAAATCAATCCACAGAAGTGCATGAGTCTATGAAATGCAGAGTTTCTCCAGAGCCTCTTCCCAGGCAATGACACCCACAGAGCCCTTATTCCTGACCCTCCACAGGATCTCCAACCACTGAGAACCAAAGGCCCCTTCATATTTACTCCTGGTGTTGACCACTCCTAAGTCTCTCAATCACTTAGCCCCTCGGAGCAACCACAGTCACCCCTACAGGCCCCTTGATAAATTGCACAACTCCAGAGCCCCTAATCATGACCTCTACAAAGAGATCTGTTCACTGACCAGAAATTTCCTCAAACATTAAGTGCCAAACGGCTCCCTCAAAAACTCCAACCACTGTCTCCCACAGGCCACCCATCCTCTCATCTTCACACGTGCTTCCATCACTGCTCATGGAACCTCCACATCACGGACAAGCTCAGGCCACTGCCTCGCATCCACATGCCTCTCCCTAAATGAGCCTCCAATCTCTGAACTCAAGGAACTCCTAATCCCTTATCCCTCAAAACCGCCAGTATTCAGACCCACATGACATCCCATTCTCACTCACCATTCACTGACCCTCCTAAACCTCATCGTGAAAGGGCCTCCAGTTCTCCCCAGGCCCTCCTAATACTCGCACTGAAGGCCTGCAGCTGCTACCCCACTGTCCACTCACACACCACCCCAAACAGGCCAGCCATGAACTCGACCCAGATCCTTTGTCATCGCCCCACTCTTCCCCAGTCTTGGGTCTCTCCATCACTAGACTCCAAACCCAGCCTAGAGAAGGACCCCGACCACTCACCAGCATAACCACCCCAGCCAGTCAGAAGAGCCGCCACTCAGCCAACAGGCCCTCCAGTTAGTGAAATCCAGTCCAACAAGGCCGATTCCTTCTGAAGACCCCCAAAGACAGGCCCCGCCAAAGACCCCACGCTGGCCTCGAGGGTGCCCACCTGGGCCCTAACTACTCACACACACAAACACCAGCATGCACCCACGGCACAAGCTCACCCCGAGGTGAGCTCAACCCTGAAGAACACAGAACTGACCCTCCAATGCCCCCTCCTGGCCACGCCCCCCGAAGGTTCCCAGTTACTCAGCCCAGCCCCACAAATGCCTCCCTCCTCTGGCCCCAAAGTCCTGACGCTCAGACGTTCCGGTAACCGATCCTCAGATGTCCCCGAGTTAACCCGCTCCACAGACATCCCCACAGCCCCCTCCGCAGCCGCCATGCCGGGAGGCCCCGCCTGCCACCCACGCTCGCTGCCCACTCGTCGGCCATCCTCACAGGATCCCCACGGTCCCAGAGACGCGACTGCCACCATCCCACCCCCACCCCCGGCCAGATCCGCGCATGCGCCACGTGCCGCCCCCGCGCTCCTGCCTCCGCGGCGCCTAGTCTCTTCGAACGCGCCGGGGTCTCCACGGACTCCGGGGGGACCCAGAGCTGCCTGCAGAGCCGCAGCCTCACGGTCCCGGCCTCACCAGCGGACACTCTTACCCCTCCAGATCCACAGCGCCGAGGCGGACCCGGCCCGACTGCGGGATTGCTGGGAGGAACTACACTTCCCAGAGGGCTTTGCGGCGCGCCCCGCTGCACACTGGGAGGCAGCCTTCCGCGCCGCTGATTGGCTGGGGTTGGCGTTGTGGGCGCTCCCGGGCGGCTGCGGCGGGCGTCTGGTTCAGACGCCGGGAACGTGTCTGTGAGAAACGTTCTGCGTCATCGTGAGGAGGCCTGTTTCTTTCCGTGTGTGACCGTAGATGCAAGTACCTCGCTAAAAGAGTGAAAATAAGTGAAATGCGAAATTTAGGAGGAAATAAAACGTAGTTAAGAGAAGAAAATTAATATAAAAGCAGAAGAAATTGAAATTGGCAAAACTATACCGAAAAGAACCAAGTTTTTTAAAAATAAAGTACAATACAATAAAATGCGTTGATAAAATGTGGAGAAACAACATAAATACACAATTGGGAATAATGAAATGGAATTAACCACGCAGAAAGAAGAAATTACAATATCATGCAGTAGTAGTTTTTTCAGTCCTGTGTGTGCGGCTTTGATTCTATCGTGTCCCCGAAAGACTCTCTTCTTTTAACCCTGGTGACCTGCCTGGGTGGGACTTTTTTGTTAGGCTGTTTTCCTGGAGTGCGACCCACCCAACTCAAGGTGGGTTTTCATCCCTTACTGGAGCCCTTTAAGAGAGCTCTCTGTGGTGATGGGTAGAGCTTGGAAAGAAAACACAAGAGAATCTGAGAGACAAATGCCCAGAGACATTTTGGAGGCAGCCATGGGAAACCAGAACGAGGAGAGAAGGGCCCCTGGCCATGACCATGTCCCTTCCCATGTGACAGAGGAACCCGGGATGCTAGCAGCCTGTCCTGAGAAAGGTGTCCACCTCTTGGTGCCTTCATCTGGATATTCATGGCCTTGGAACTAAATTTGTAAACTAAGAAATCCTCATTGAAAATCCAACCCATTTATGGTATATTGCATTCTGGCAGCATTACCAAACTGAAACGCATCATATCTCTTTTGTATCTCTTTTGTTTTTTTGCAGTCTTTTAATATGTAGTTGATATTTTGTGATGTATGTACTAATTGCTGTCTCATATCTGTTTCTGTATACTTTAAAAATGCTTTCTGGGTGCACACAGGTGGTTCAGTGGTAGAACTTTCCATGCAGGAGACCCTGGTTCGGTTCCCAGACTATGCACCCCATCCCCCAAATAAACAACAACACACATGTGCACACGGGCACAAAACAAAACAAAAGTATATTGAACACCTAGGACGATTTATAAGATGCTACAAAGGTTCCATGCACTAGGGTAACTTTCCAGAAACCTACAACCTCCAGATGAGTCCCCAGACCGGATAAGTCCTGAAATGCAGAGGGCCCAGCCTCCCCAGAACATAAACTAGTTCCATCCCCCATCCCATATTATCAACAGCCCCTTTCAACATGAAAAAGTCAGAATAGGCATAGCGCAAATACCCCCTAAAGAGTGGGAGAAAGATCAAAGGTGATGGTGCAGTTATAGAGAGAAGGTAGGGTTTAACAAATGAATATGATTGCTCAATTATTATATTGATAACTTTCAGGCTCCAGTGTCTCAGAGCAGTGAGAAGTTAAAACCTAAAATTGTGAAATTATAACCCATACCAAACTGTGAAATCTGTTCTACAACTAATTGTGATGTGCTTTGAAATTTATTGCTTTTTTGTATATATGTTATTTATTACAAAAAAGAAAAAAATGTTGATTGTGATGATTAAAAAAAATATTCGTTCCACAGCCTCCAGTGTTCTGGAGCAGCTAGAAGAAGAAATCTGAGATTATGGACTGGTAGCCCATGACAAACTCTGGGATCTGTTCTGTAACTCCTTGTTGAAGAGTACTTTGAAAATTATTGCCTTTTTCTTTCTTTGCTTTGTATATGTTATATTATACAATTAAAAAATGTTTAAAAAATACTTTCTTTGTGATTACCCTCGGATTTCTGTTACTCAAGCTATATCACTAAGCTGCTAATTTGACAAGATACTAAGTTGGCACCCATGGCATACACACTCTCTGCTCCTCATTCCTTCTGTTTCCTGTCTTTATGGTGATTTTTGTCTTACTTTATCTCTTTAAATTTTTCATATGCATTATCAGGAAATATAGGTTTTCTTGTTCAATTGTATTCTGACATAGGAATTAAAGAAAACAGTTGTATATTGATCATACAGGACTATTGGGTTTAGCATTTACCCTTTTAGTTACCTTTACTGTACATCTTCAGTTCTTCACAGTATGCCAAGCCACTCTGTCCTGACTTTTCTTTTCAACCTGCAAATTCTAGGAACCCTTGTAGGACAGGTCTTTTGTTGACAAACTCTCTCAGTTTCTGTTTATCTGTGAATATTTTAAACTCTCCCTCATTTCTGAAGGACAATTTTTCTGGATAAAGAATTTTTGATTGGCAGTTTTTCTCTTTCAGTAACATAAATGACACCATTGCCTTCTTGCCCCCTTGGTTTCTCATGAGAAATCTGCAGTTGGTTTTATTTAGAATCTCTTGTATGTGATGAATAACTTTTCTCTTGCAGCTTTCAGAGTTCTTTCTTTATCTTTGGCATTTGATACTCTAATTAGTATGTGTCTCAGAGTAGGTCTATTAGGATTTATCCTGTTTCGAGTAGATTGCACTTCTGGGATATATATCTTTCCTAACAGTTGGGAAAATTTCAACCATTATTTCCTCATATACTCTTTCAGATGCTTTTTCCTTCTCTTCTCCTTCTGGGACTGTAGAAGTGACAGATAGTTTGTGTACTTCATGCTGTCACTCAAGTCCTTGACACACTGTTCAACTTTTTCTATTCTTTTCTGTCTGTTCTATTAACTATTATTTTTATCATCCCATCTTCTAGTTCAATGATTCATTCCTCTTCCTGTGCAAATCTGCTGTTGTACCACTGTGGTGTATTTTATTTTATTTTATTTTATTTTGCCATTTTAACTACTTTTTTTACTGTGAAAAATAACTTATATACAAAAAAGCAGTAGATTTCAAAACACACCACAGCAATTAATTATAGAACAGATTTCAGAGTTTGGTATGGGTTACAGTTCTACAATTTTAGGTTTTTCCTTCCAGCTGCTCTAAGATAATAGAAACAAAAAGAAATATCAATATTATGATTCAGTATTATACTCATTTGTTAAATCCTATCTTCTCTGTTATAACTCCACCTTCTCCTTCGATCTTTCTCCCAATCTTTAGGGGTATTTGGGTTATGCCCATTCTAACTTTTTCATATTGGAAAGGGCTTTTGATAATATGGGATAGAGAGATGGGTCTAGTTGATGTTCTGGAGAAGCCAGGCCCTCTGATTTTCAAGACGTATCTAGTCTAGGAACCCATCTGGTAGTTGTGGTTTCTGGAAAGTAATCATGTCTATGGGACCTTGGTAAAATCTCAGATACAGCCCTAGGTGTTCTTTAGGGCTGACAGGAATGGTTTTGGTTGGGGTTTGGCAGACTGGTAATTAGCAACATCTAGTTGAAGCTTGCATTTAAGAGTAGCCTCCAGAAGAGCCTCTTCACTATTTGAACTCTCTCAGCCACTGAACATTATTTGCTACAATTCTTTTCCATGTTTTTGCCAGGACGGCATTGTCGATCTCATGGTACCAGGGCCAGGCTCATCTCTGGGAGTCATATCCTATGTTGCCAGGGAGATTTTCACTCTTGGATGTCATGTCCCCTGTAGTGGGGAAGGTAATTATTTTACTTGCAGAGTTGGACTTAAAGAGAGAAAGACCACATCTGAACAACAAAAACGATCCTCTGGAAGTAACTCTTAGACATAGCTATAGGTAGGGTTAGCTTCTCTGCTACATAAATAAGCTTTTTTTTTTTCATTCTTAACTTTTATCGTTCCGTTCTATATATATAATCAGTAATTCACAATATCATCACATAGCATATTCATCATCATGATCATTTCTTGGAACATTTGCATCTATTCAGAAAAAGAAAAGAAAACAGAAAAAAAAATTATACATACCACACCTCTTACACCTCCCTTTCATTGATCACTAGCATTTCTTTTTTTTTTTTTTTTTTGGCTTTTAAAAAGGAGAATTTAATAAGTTGCTAGTTTACAGTTCTAAGGCCGAGATAATGTCTCAATTAAAGCAAGTCTATAGAAATGTCAAATCTAAGGCATCCAGGGAAAGATACCTTGGTCCAAGAAGGCCAGTGAAGTTTAGGGTTTCTCTCTTAAGTGGAAGGGCACATGGTGAGCACAGTCAGAGTTTCTCTCTCATCTGGAAGGGCACATGGCAAACAAGGCATCATCTGCTAGGTTCTTCTCTCCTGGCTTCCGGGCTCATGAAGCTCCCCGGGAGGTGTTTTCCTTCTTCATCTCCAAAGGTCACTGGCTTGTGAACTCTCTGCTTCGTGGTGCCGCAGCATTCTCTGCTCTCTCCGAATCTCCCGTTCTCCAAAATGTTTCCTCTTTTATAGGACTCCAGTAAACCAATCAAGACCCACCCAAATGGGTAGAGACATGTCGTTACCTAATCCAGTTTAACAACCACTCTTGACTAAATCACATCATCCAGGGAGATGATCTGACTACAGTTTCAAACATACAGTAGTGAATCGGGATTATTGTACCTTTATGAAATGGGATTTTGATTAAAACATGGCTTTTCTAGGGGGCATACATCCTTTCATACCAGCACAGGAAATTAGGCAAAAAAAAAAAAAAAATAGGGGCTACTTGGAATTCATAAATAACTTGCACTTCCACACAAAGAGAAGTCCATATGTCACTGCCTGAATGTATGAGCTTCACTGTACAGGGCCTTTGTTAATACCGTTAATACAGGACCTCTGCTAGCACAACTGGGATTTCCTACGTCCACTTTATACTACTAGAAGTCAGCACATAGGACAACTGGGAAATGGTAAAACAGCTTCTGAACTTATTTCCAATCTTTGAAACAGGGAAGACTTCCCCACCCTCATCAACAGGAGGATTGTTTTCGGGTTTGAAGAAGAAAGGCATATTTCAATCCATTTTGTAAAGAGGGGTAACCACAAAAAGTATGCTTAGAACTAGAAAGGATCTTAGAAAATATTTCATTGAATTCCTCCATTTAAGAATAAAAGAAAAGAGACCCATAGAGGATTAATGTTTGCTTCAGGTCAAAAAAACACATACAGCGGAAAGAGCGTGGATGTCACGGTCAACACTGGATTTGAATCCATCTCTTCTATAGTTATTAGTTATATGGTTTGGTTTCCTCATATGCAAAGCAAGGATAATAGGACTTGACTTCTGGAGTTGTTGTAAAGTATAAATGATAGAATTTATGTAAATGTCCTAAATCACTACATGGTTCATATTAGGTACTTCACAAATACTGTCAGTGCAGGAACTAAGCCTTTTATATTCATCACACCGTTAATACAACTGTCCAAAAATAATCAAACACTTGTTTAAAATGAGATTCCAAATAAAATAAATTGCGTGCAGTATAATGTTTTTTTAAAAAAACATTTCACTACACATCGATAAAAGCAATACCCAGTTCTTTTTCAATGAAGTTAAATGTTCCACTTTTCTCAGTGGTTTTAGCTGTTTTCAGCTACATGCAGCTCAGCACAAAGAGATGACACAAGGGACTTTTTATCTGCAATGCAGAGAACAATACGGAGATAATTTACATCGGAACTTGCCATTAGCTTCATATGGCATGTATTCATCATTTAACAGGTTCAGCGCCCTATTTTTAAAGCTTTGGTGATCTGGGTAGAAATTGTACTTATGCTTGGCTGGGCTGAAAAATCTAGGGAGAGCATTTCAATCTAAATTTATTTTAACATTTGTTCCCCCTATTATTTATTTTTGTTCCATATGTTTTACACATCTGTTGATAAAGTAGGTAAAAGGAGCATCAGACACAAGGTTTTCACAATCACAAAGTCACATTGTGAAAGGTATATCATTATACAATCATCTTCAAGAAACATGGCTGCTGGAACACAGCTCTACATTTTCAGGCAGTTCCCTCCAGCGTCTCCGTTACATCTTGACTAACAAGGTGATATCTGTTTAATGCGTAAGAATAACCTCTTGAGTCTGTTTGGAATCTCTCAGCCATTGACACATAGTCTCATTTCACTCTTCCCCCTTTTGGTTGAGAAGGTTCTCTCAATCCCTTGATGTTAATTCTCAGCTCATTCTAGGGTTTTTCTCAATCCCTTGGTGCTGAGTCTCAGCTCATTCCAGGATCTCTGTCCCACGTTGCCAAGAAGGTCCACACCCCTGGAAGTCATGTCCCATGCAGAGAGGGGGAGGTTGGTGAGACTGCTCGTTGTGTTGGCTGGAGAGAGAGGCCACATCTGAGCAACAAAAGAGGCTCTCTTGGGGGTGACTCTTCGGCCTAAATTTTAAGTAGACTTGACCTATTCTTTGTGGGGTTAAGTTTCATATCATCAAACTCATAGACTGGGGGCTCAGCCTATAGCTTTGGTTGTCCACACTGCTTGTGAGAATATCAAGAATTCAACTTCGGGAAGTTGAATTTCTCCCCGTTCTCACCATTCCCCGAAGGGGGCTTTGCAACTACTTTTCCACTCACTGATTGAATCACTCTGAGATTCATCGGAGCATCACTCTGGATAAACCAGGAAAATCTCATGTCCTACCTGAGATTCCAAGTACTTATGGCATTCAATCAAACTATCTACATAAGTTATATTAGGAAATGCACTAGTGAAAATATAAATTTTGTAACAAACATTTTTTCCTTTTGTCTCACACATAAGGTGACATTTTAAAATATTAATTACCATCTATTTTCAGCACCCTGCAATAATGACATTCCTTTGTTCTTCCTGATGCAAAAACATTTTAAAAATTGTATCTTGTACATTTCACTATTATTATACATTCTAGGTATTCCTAGATTATACCATCTCAATCTTTAACATCTATCTTTCTTTCTGATTTGATTTATGTCCCCAGCCCTCCTCCCTCTATCATTCTCACATGCAGCTTCATTCAGTGTTTTAACATAATTATATTACAGTTAGGTATTATTGTGCTGTCCATTTCTGAGTTTTTGTATCCAGTCCTGTTGTACGTCTGTATCCCTTCAGCTCCAATTACCCAATATCTTACCCTATTTCTATCTCCTGATGGTCGGTTCATATCAGTGAGACCATACAGTATTTGTCCTTTAGTTTTTGGCTAGTCTCACTCAGCATAATGTTCTCAAGGTCCATCCATGTTGTTACGTACTTCAAAAGTTTATTCCGTCTTAAAGCTGCATAATATTCCATCGTATGTATATACCACAGTTTGTTTAGACACTCTTCTGTTGATGGACATTTTGGCTGTTTCCATCTCTTTGCAATTATAAATAATGCTGCTATAAACATTGGTGTGCAAGTGTCCGTTTGTGTCTTTGCCCTTATATCCTCTGAATAGATACCTAGCAGTGGTATTGCTGAGTCATATGGCAATTCGATATTCAGCTTTTTGAGGATCCGCCAAACTGCCTTCCACAGCGGTTGCACCATTTGACATTCCCACCAACAGTGAATAAGTGTGCCTGTTTCTCCACACCCTCTCCAGCACTTGTCATCTTCTGTTTTGTTGATAATGGCCATTCTGGTGGGTGTGAGATGATATCTCATTGTGGTTTTGATTTGCATTTCTCTAATGGCCAGGGACATTGAGCATCTCTTCATGTGCCTTTTGGCCATTTGTATTTCCTCTTCTGGGAAGTGTCTGTTCAAGTCTTTTTCCCATTTTGTAATTGGATTGGCTGTCTTTTTGTTGTTGAGTTGAACAATCTCTTTATAAATTCTGGATACTAGACCTTTATCTGATATGTCGTTTCCAAATATTGTCTCCCATTGTGTAGGCTGTCTTTTTACTTTCTTGGTGAAGTTCTTTGATGCACAAAAGTGTTTAATTTTGAGGAGTTCCCATTTATTTCTTTTATTTCTTCAGTGCTCTTGCTTTGGGTGTAAGGTCTATAAAACCGCCTCCAATTATAAGATTTATAAGATATTTCCCTACATTTTCCTCTAACTGTTTTATGGTCTTAGACCTAATGTTTAGATCTTTGATCCATTTTTGAGTTAACTTTTGTATAGGGTGTGAGATACGGGTCCTCTTTCATTCTTTTGCATATGGATATCCAGTTCTCTTGGCACCATTTATTGAAGAGACTGTTCTGTCCCAGGTGAGTTGGCTTGACTACCTTATCAAAGATCAAATGTCCATAGATGTGAGGGTATATCTGAACACTCTATTCGATTCCATTGGTCAATATATCTGTCTTCATGCCAGTACCATGCTGTTTTGACCACTGTGGCTTCATAATATGCCTTGTCAGACAGCATGAGACCTCCAGCTTCATTTTTTTCCCTCAAGATACTTTTAGCAATTCAGGGTACCCTCCACCTCCAGATAAATTTGCATATTTGTTTTTCTATTTCTGAAAAGTAAGTTGTTGGGATTTTGATTGGTATTGTGTTGAATCTGTATATCAGTTTAGGTAGAATTGACATCTTAACTATATTTAGTCTTCCAATCCATGAACACGGTATGCCCTTCCATCTATTTAGGTCTTCTGTGATTTCTTTTAGCAGTTTCTTGTAGTTTTCTTTGTATAGGTCTTTTGTCTCTTTAGTTAAATTTATTCCTAAGTATTTTATTCTTTTAGTTGCAATTGTAAATGGAAATCGTTTTTTGATTCCCCCTCAGATTGTTCATTACTAGTGTATAGAAACACTACAGATTTTTGAGTGTTGATCTTGTAACCTGACACTTTGCTGTACTCGTTTATTAGCTCTAGTAGTTTTGCTGTGGATTTTTCAGGGTTTTCGACATATAGTATCATATTATCTGCAAACAGTGAGAGTTTTACTTCTTCCTTTCCAATTTTGATGCCTTGTATTTCTTTTTCTTGTCTAATTGTTCTGGCTAGAACTTCCAACACAGTGTTGAATAACAGTGGTGATAGTGGACATCCTTGTCTTGTTCCTGATCTTAGGGGAAAGTTTTCAGTTTTTCCCCATTGAGGATGATATTAGCTGTGGGTTTTTCATATATCCCCGTTATCATTTTAAGGAAGTTCCCTTGTATTCCTATCCTTTGAAGCGTTTTCAACAGGAAAGGATGTTGAATCTTGTCAGATGCCTTCTCTGCATCAATTGAGATGATCATGTAATTTTTCTGCTTTGATTTGTTGATATGGTGTATTATTACAGTAATTGATTTTCTTATGTTGAACCATCCTTGCATACCTGGGATGAATCCTACTTGGTCATGATGTATAATTCTTTTAATGTGTTGCTGGATTCGACTTTCTAGAATTTTGTTGAGGATTTTTGCATCTATATTCATTAGAGAGATTGGTCTGCAGTTTTCTTTTTTTGTAATATCTTTGTCTGGTTTTGGAATGAGGGTGATGTTGGCTTCATAGAATGAATTAGGTAGCTTTCCCTCCACTTCAATTTTTTTGAAGAGTTTGAGCAGGAGTAGTACTAATTCTTTCTGGAATGTTTGGTAGAATTCACATGAGAAGCCGTCTGGTCCTGGACATTTCTTTTTGGGAAGCTTTTGAATGACTGATTCAATTTCTTTACTTGTGATTGGTTTGTTGAGGTCATCTATTTCTTCTTGAGTCAAAGTTGGTTGTTCATGCCTTTCTAGGAACTGTCCATTTCATCTACATTGTTGTATTTATTATCATAAAGTTGTTAATAGTATCCTGTTATTATCTCCTTTATTTCTGTGGGGTCAGTGGTTATGTCTACTCTTCCATTTCTGATCTTATTTATTTGCATCCTCTCTCTTCTTCTTTTTGTCAATCTTGCTAAGGGTCCATCAATCTTATTGATTTTCTCATAGAACCTGCTTCTGGTTTTATTGATTTTCTCAGTTGTTTTCATGTTCTCAATTTCATTTATTTTTGCTCTAATCTTTGTTATTTCTTTCCTTTTGCTTGCTTTAGGTTTAGTTTGCTGTTCTTTCTCCAGTTCTTCCAAGTGGACAGTTAATTCCTGAATTTTTGCCCTTTCTTCTTTTTTGATATAGGCATTTAGGGCAATAAATTTCCCTCTTAGCACTGCCTTTGCTGCGTCCCATAAGTTTTGATATGTTGTGTTTCCATTTTCATTTGCCTCGAGATATTTACTGATTTCTCTTGTAATTTCTTCCTTGACCCACTGGTTGTTTAAGAATGTGTTGTTGAGCCTCCACCTATTTGTGAATTTTCTGACACTTTGCCTATTATTGGTTTTTCAACTTCATTCCCTTATGCTCTGAGAAAGTGTTTTGTATGATTTCAATCTTTTTAAATTTGTTGAGACGTGCTATGTGACCCAGCATGTGGTTTATCTTTGAGAATGATCCATGAGCACTTGAGGAAAAGGTGTATCCTGCTGTTGTGGGGTGTAATGTCCTATAAATGTCTGTTAAGTCTAGCCCATTTATTGTAATATTCAAATTCTCTGTTTCCTTTTTGAGCCCCTGTCTAGATATTCTGTCCATTAATGAGAGTGGCGAAGTGAAGTCTCCAACTATTATGTTAGATGTGTCTATTTCCCTTTTCAGTGTTTGCCTCATGTATTTTGGGACATTCTGATTAGGTGCATAAATATTTATGATTGTTATGTCTTCATGTTGAATTGTTCCTTTTATTAGTACATAGTATCCTTCTTTGTCTCTTTTAACTGTTTTACATTTGAAGTCTAATTTGTTGGATATTGGTATAGCTACTCCTGCTCTTTTCTGGTTGTTATTTGCATGAAATATCTTTTCCCAACCTTTCACTTTCAACCTATGTTTATTTTTGAGTCTAAGATGTGTTTCCTGTAGACAGCGTATAGAAGGATCCTGTTTTTTAATCCATTCTGCCAGTCTATGTCTTTTGATTGGGGAGTTCAGTCCATTAACATTTAGTGTTATTACTGTACAGGTATTACTTTCTTCTACCATTTTGCCTTTTGTATTTTATATGTCATATCTAATTTTCCTTATTTCTACACTCTTCTTCACACCTCTTTCTTTTGTGTTTTCGTATCTGCTCCCTGTAGTATTTCTTGCAGAGCTGGTCTCTTGGTCACAAATTCTGTCAGTGATTTTTTTTTGTCTGAAAATGTTTTAATTTCTCCCTCATTTTTGAAGAACAATTTTGCTGTGTATAGAATTCTTGGTTGGCAGTTTTTCTCTTTTAGTAATTTAAAAATATCATCCCACTGTCTTCTCACCTCCATGGTTTCTGCTGAGAAATCTACACATAGTCTTATTGGGTTTCCCTTGTATGTGATGGATTGCTTTTCTCTTTCTGCTTTCAAGAGCCTCTCTTTCTCTTTGACCTCTGACATTCTGACTAGTAAGTGTCTTGGAGAACGTCTGTTTGGATCCATTCTCTTTGTGGTACGCTGCACTTCTTAGATCTGTAATTTTAAGTCTTTCATAAGAGTTGGGAAATTTTCAGTGATAATTTCTTCCATTAGTTTTTCTCCTCCTTTTCCCTTCTCTTCTCCTTCCGTGACACCCACAACATGTATATTTGTATGCTTAATATTATCATTCAGTTCCCTGAGTCCCTGCTCATGTTTTTCCATTTTTTTCCCTATAGTTTCTGTATCTTGTTGGATTTCAGATGTTCCATCCTCCAGTTCACTAATCCTAACCTCTGTCTCTCGAAATCTGCCATTGTAGGTTTCCATTGTTTATTTCATCTCTTCTACTGTACCTTTCATTCTTATAAGTTCTCTGATTTGTTTTTTCAGACTTTCCATTTCTTCTTTTTGTTCGTTCCTTGCCTTCTTCATATCCTCCCTCAATTCATTGATTTGGTTTTTGATGAAGTTTTCCATGTCTGTTCATATATGCTGAATTAATTGTTTCAGCTCCTGTATCTCATTTGAACTATTGGTTTGTTCCTTTGACTGGGCCATATCTTCAATTTCCTGGTGTGATTTGTTATTTTTTACTGGCATCTAGACATTTAATTACCTTAATTAGTTTATTCTGGAGATTGCTTTCACTTCTCTTACCTAGGGTTTTTTTTTGCTGGATAAATTTGTTGTCTATCTGTTCTTTGACCTTCAGTTCAGCTTTTTCTGGACCTCTAGCTTAGGTTTTGTTTAACAGAGGATAATTTTTCAGTTCTTGTTTTCTTGTTTCTTGCCCTGCTTGTATGGTACCTTTTCCCTCCCCACTCTTAGGAGGGTCTACGTAGGTATTATAGACTCCAGCCGAGTTTTCCCGGACTAAACTGGCCTCCTATCAGGGGAAGGAATCACCTGCATCAGTTTTCCCTGAGCGTGAGACCCAGCAGTTTGAAAGAGTTTCCTGTGAAGTCTCTGGGCTCTGTTTTTCTTATCCTGCCCAGTATGTGGCACTTGTCTGACTGCAGGTCCCACCAGCGTAAGATGATGCAGTACCTTAAACTTTGGCAGACTCTCCCTGCTGAGGGCGTGGTGGAGACAGAGGAGAGGTTGTAGGCTGGTTTTAATGGCTTCAAATTGCCAAGCCCTGGGGTCTGAATTCCTTGAGAGAGGGATTCCACCTGAGTTGGGCTTCACCTCTCCCCTGGGGAAAGCACAGGTGGGAGACAGCCCTGAAAGCAGTCCGTTTCTGCCTATGCCTGGGGCAGTCACAGCCTGAGAAGTCCCGCTGCTGAATCCAGTGGCAGCCAAGCGTCCATAGAAACAGCCACAAAAACCTCTGTTTCCTCCCCTTTCCTCTTTTTCCGTTAGCCCAAAGAGCGACCTCCGCCTTAACCAGGTTCATCTGAGCTGGGAGTCTATTTTTAGTAGTCAGAATTTGTTAATTAATTCCACAATAGGCCTTTAATTGTGTTCAGCCCCTGCTGCTGGAAAATGTCCTTTCTTTCCCCTCTGGGAAGCAGCCTGTCGGGGAGAGGGCCGGCTGCCACAGCTTGGGGAACTCACGGTTCTGGGGAGGCTCGCAGCCCGTCCAGCTGTTCCAGACTGGGGTATGCTGTGTGTGGAGTCACTGACCTGGCTCCGGGAGCTGTTCTCTACTATTTCTTGTTATTTAGTAGTTGTTCTGGAGGACAAACTAAAACGTACACATTGCTAAGCTGCCATCTTGGTCACATCCCCATGCATTTTCTTTTTAATATTCTTTAGCTTTCTATCCATATTTTCCTTCATGTCCCAGAATTGATTTAGGAGATTCTTTGGAGCTTCTTTGATTAGTTGTTCCAAATTCTCTGTTTCCTCTGAAGTTTTTAATTTGTTCCCTTTATTCAGCCATATCTACCTATTTCTTAGTGTGGCTTGTAATTTTTTGTTGATGTCTGGGCATCTGATTATCTTGATGTATTTAATCTGAAGGTCAGTTTCTCCCTCTTTTCTAGGCTTGTATTGTTGATAGTCTTTGTGTTCTGGCTCTTCTTTGATACTTGGTCCAGCTTTTCTAGACCATTAGAGGATCCTCGTTTAAATGTTCAGATTTTCTCAGCTCTTGTTCATCTTTTCCTCTGCCTGGATATGTGCAGTTGTTTCAACTCCAAGAGAAAGCTTCCTTTCCTCTGTTCCTTCTTCAGAAATCTTGATCCGTTCTTTTTATTTTTGTGTCGAATTTTCTCCCCAGATTCTATGATTTGTTTAAATTCTCTCCTTCACTTGGTGCCGCCTTTTCCTTACACTTTTCAGTTCTGGTATCCATCCTGTCTTACAACAGTTCAGTTCACCCCCGCTTTTTTTTCTCTGTGAGGATTTTCTACTTCCAGTTTCTTCCCCTTTAGTTATCCTAACCCATGGAGTTAGATGGGGCCAATCCACAAAGGAGAGGCACTCCAGAGAATTCTGCTGCTTAGGTGGTCCAACAAATAGTAACTGATTGAGTGTGCAGAAATCTTACTAACATTTCTGTGGTGGACTCCCTCTTTTTTTTTCTTACCCCCTATAGGGGCTCTTTTGTATGTACCATGTTTTAACAGTTTATGTTCCACCCTATGTCTCTGTTGGCTTGGATCCATGTGCCTGGATATGTGTAGGGTTCTAATTCACTTCTCTTTATGGTTTTATAGTCTAGCATCTATGACTGGAGGAACCCAGGCTGTTCTGCATTTGCATGACTCTCAAGCTGTGTGGGACTGAGTGATGGGGAAGAATCTGGATTGACAGGTCTGGGATGGATGGACATTTCCTTCCTGATTGTGGAGATTATTTTTCTTTTTCTTTGAATCAGCATTTGTAGAGTCCTTCTCCAGTCTCTGTCATCCACCAGAGTTCTAAGAAAGCGGGATTAGTTCTTTTATAGGTTAAGTTTGTGGGGGGATAGCTTTTTTTAATTGAAAAAAATTTTTAAACATAACAGTATACAAACAAACATTCTTATCATATGATCATTCCATTCTTGGTGTATAATCAATAACTCACAATATCATCACATAGTTATATATTCATCACCATGATAATTTCTTAGAACATTTGCCCCAATTCAGAAAAAGAAATAAAAAGAAAAAAATTCATATATACCATGCCCCTTAACCCTCCCTCTCATTGATTGCTAGTATGTCCATTTACCCAATGTATTGTAGCCTTTGTTTCTCCTATTTTTTCTATAACCCTTATTACTCCCTTTCATTGATCTCTGGTCTTTAAATCTACTGAATTTATTTTAACATTTGCTCCCCCTTTTATTTATTTATCTGTCCATACCATAAATAAAAGGAGCATCAGACACAAGGTTTTCACAATCACACACATTGTGAAAGCTATATCTTATACAACATATTCAAGAAACTTGGCTACTGGAACACAGCTCTACATTTTCAGGCACTTCCCTCCAGCCTGTCCAATATACTGTAACTAAAAAGGTAATATCTATATAATGCGCAAGAATAGCCTCCAGGATAACCTCTTGACTGTTTGAAATCTCTCAACCATTGACACTTTATTTTGTCTCATTTCACTCTTCCCCCTTTTGATCTAGGAAGTTTTTGAAATCCCTTGATGCTGAGTCCCAGCTCATTCTAGGATTTCTGTCCCACGTTGCCAGGAAGGTTTTACACCCCTAGGAGTCATGTCTGTGGGGGGATATCTTATATTGCCACGTTAATGATGTCCACCCTCATTTGGATTTGCTACAGTTTAACTTAAAGAAGAACATCTTCAACATTCCTATTGACAATTGGATTCATACCAGAGGAATTGTGGGTTAAGACTTGAATGTGATTTTTGATGTGTACATTCTTTAGTCCCTAAAGACTTAGTCCAGGACTTATTTTGGGATCCACAGAAATAAACAAACCAAAAGAGGTCAGTAGTATATATTTTAAAATTAATTCAGGTATGTATTTTCAAAATGGAAATCAAGGTTGGTGTGGAGAGTAATAGTAAATGAAGTCATTTGAAAAGTCTATACATTATGTAAGTATGAATTTTCAAAACAAGGAGAGACAGTAAAATTAGTGGAATAAGATGCTATAGGGGATGGGTTTGATTCCCAGACCATGCACCCCCACCCCCACAAAAAAAGGTCCTATAATGGAGCATCAGCAAATATAATTATGGTTATTGAATCATTATCTAAATGCTTTCTACCTTTCTGATATGTTGTATTGTAGTTAGAAGCATATATCTTTAATTTTTGTAACTCACTGAACTGTGACCCATCTATCTTATTTCTTTAATGCTGAAAGCATGTGCCATAAGAAAAGCCTGAACTCAAAATGAACCCTGGGACATAAAATTCCCTGTGAGCGAAACCAAAGTTTGAAGAAACAATAGGAAAGAGGAATCTTGGACCTGCAAGGAAGTAAGAGATCCACCATCATAAATTTTGGCAACAGCACAAACCCACTCCTCAACATAACAAAACCCATCACTCAATGATAATAACCAACTTGCAGTCCCTAATTTAAATGTAGACATAGCCAATGGAAAGAGCCAATTTATGATACTAAATTTAAATGTTTACTAGCCAATCCGAATGGGCCAATATTCCTGGCATCCCTAATCCCCACTTCTCTGTTTAACTCAATTAATATCTCTCTCTTTTCCAACTCCGGGAGTCAGATCTGAGGAAAATACCATCCTTCTGTCTTTATGACACTAGCCTTTGCTAAATAATTTTTTTCTCTTCTCAAAATCCTGGTGTCTACTGATTGGGTCTTTGTGTACTGATTGTATTTGTGTGTATCACTTGAGGACTCACTTTTGAGCCATAGCAATATATCTGAAAAGAAATTCAGGTACACGTTTTAAAAGAAGGGAAGTCATAGAATTCATTCAGATGAACAAAGATACGACATAAAAAATCTTTAATGAGTTAAAAAAAATTTTTTCTGAAGAAGCATTCCTTTCCTTAAGATTTTTAACTTAGAAAAGGTGACTTAGCATTCAATTGTGTAGTGGCTGATTTCATCATCTGAAGGAAGGAAGCTGAGAGCTGGGAGCAGAGTTTCACTGCATTGTGATCCCTGAGCATTGTTTTGTTATGTTGATAGCTGGATAGTTGGAAAGATGTTTGATATAACCCTTGATATAATGGAAAATGCTTAGTAGTCTTTCGTAGCTAGAGAATGTTTATTAGTCTCTTCACTCATGCAGCTTTGATGCAAAGTTCTTGATGGAATAGCTTGCTGTTGATCTAATCTCAAACGTATACGCTGTTAGTACTTAACGTTAATCAGACCTTTTCACTTTTACTTGCAGGAATGAAACAACTATTCCTAAGCATTACATAATGGCGCCACCATATGACCCAGTAGTGTGCAAAAGAAAGGAGGACTGGTTCTATGCGTAAACCCTGTCAAAACCCGTACTGTGGTTAAGACACAGCTGGTAAATCACTAGCTGGAAAAACAGGACTTACTGACTACACAGGAATGAAGCGGGTGCTTTTTTATTTTCGTTTTTTTCTCTGGACCCTTGCCATTTCTTTGTCTCCCTGGGCTATAAAGGCGAAGCCCCCTTTTCTCACTTCTAATTGGTCTTGGAAAAACTCCTCCAGTTTCTTACATGTGCATCTGTAATAAAACTCACCTTCTCACCAAAGAGACTCGTTTCTTTGTTTAGTACCCGATGGGGTCCAACTATTGAAAGCCCTGATTTTACGGTATCACTATCAAACTGAGCGGGAGGTTAATGTCTCCTAGTACTGGTGCATTTCTCTTCATTTCCTTTCCATACACTTTAGGTTCTGTTTTATGACGTTCAGTCATTCAGCAGTGCAACATAACCCCGTGCACTTGCGGATTTTGATACTACAAAGCGTCCTTTGTCATGCTTTTTGCTATGAATTCTGCCTCGACCGACGTCAAGACCCGGGCCACGGTGGCCCCAGCCACAGGGTGGGCCTTGCCCGGGCTGCATGGGCGGCGTGGCCCGGCCGGGAGGGCGGCCCGGGAGGGCCTCGCGAGGGTCGCCCAGCCCGCCAGGCTCCGTCCCTCGTCAAACCCCCTTCCCGCGAAACCTGGCGCGCAGCCAGGGGACTCTGAGCGGAGGCCTCGGGAGACGCAGCTTCCTTCCGGCCCGGGCCGCCCCCACGCAGCGGCGCATGACGCACTTCCTCCTGCGCCGCCGCCCCAGGCGCGCGCCTTTAGACCCGTTTCCGGCTGGGCGTCTCGGGTTCACCTCGGCCCCGGGGGTCTTCTGCCTGAGTGTTTTTGGACAGGGGCTTCGCGGAGGCGCGCAGGTAATACTGCCGGTAGTGTGCCTGCCATAGTAGGGTCTTGATCAGCTGAACCCCCGCTGTCTACCCGGGCCACGGACGGAGCCAATGAGGCCTCGGTCCCTCGTGATTCCTGACCCGACACTTTGGGGCCGCCGGCTAGTGTGCCGGTGGCTGGTTGGGGAAGAGCTGAGGAGGTCGCGTCCCTTCCTCCGGGAAGGCTCCCTTGGCGCCCTGTTCCTCGTCATCTGTCGAACCGGGTGGAGGAGGGACCTGCAGGAAGACCGCCTCCCTCACAGTTCTCTCCTCCCGCAGCCTTCGGGTGCTGCCCCGCAACCCCCAGGCGGGGCGCGCGAAACTGAACGCGGGGATGGCCGCCAGGCTCCGGACAGTTTCGTGTTGGGTAAGTAGGTTCTCTCACTTTTACAAAGCTAACAGCGTCTTGAGGATGGGCTCATTTCTGCACGGTCACAGATAGGGCGCGAGGTTCGGTGCACCCCGCCCCCCCACCCCAGTCCCTGGACCTTGAGAAGGACTCCTTATTTTCTGCTCTTTTCGCCAGGCGGTTTCAGCAGGTACCCTTTACTGCCAGCTGCAGATCCTGAAGTGTGAGGGAAATGAGGATCCTTGTTAAAGAAATGATCAATTTCTCCGGTATGTCATATTTTTCCACGCTCGTTTCCCTAATGGTCTTCTGACCTAGACCCTTAGCAGCATGTTAGGGAAAAGAGCCGCCTCTTCCTTCATTCATTTGTTTGATGTAAACAAATGTAAATATGTAAAAAAAAATACATATTTACAGAATTCCATTTGCATGTTGGACCCTGGGGCTGGTACTGATAATGCAGTCGTAATGATATATATTCCTTGTTTTAAAGGAAGAACAATTATAGGTGAATAGGTAGGGAGAGCAGGCTAGGAGACGAATTGAAAGAGAAGGGAGCAGTTTGAGGGAAGGGTGGGTCTGTGAATTGTTGGACTGTGCCAGTAGTTGATGGCAGGGAGGGAGAAGAGAAGCTTTCCAGTGATTGCTGAATTCTGACCTGGTGGATACGGTGGGTAGTGGTGACTTTTCTTGATACTGGAAATACTATTAGGAGGGGTATCCAGGGGAAAGAGCGCAGCTTTGTAGATATTGAATTGGCGATGCCTGTATATTTGAGTTTATAGCCTAGGGGGGAGAACAGTGAAGGAACCTGTATTAGCAGAAGCTCAGCATGTCAGGAAATTTGCTGGATCCTCTTCAAGGAGACTTTGGGGAAGATTGGAAGGACAGGTGGGGGAAGAGGGGCTGGGCAGAGACTGAGATGGAATGCAAAAATGGTGAGAGAAAGCTTGGAGACTGTATCCCTCTATATTTGAGAAAGGAGAACTTCAATAATGGCCATTATATGAAATGCCTCAGACAAGTATTTCATCAGACAAAAAGGTATCTCTTGAATTTGGTAGTTTATGGCTTTTAGGTGTTTTTCCAGAGTAGACAGTGAGTCAGGGGTCATATGGTAGCTTTGTGGAAGGTAGAGGAGTGCAGCATTAGGTTGTAGATAGTGGGCTGTAAAGAAATGGTTAAGAATAGGATAGACATTTTTTTTAAAGGTATTGAAGTGTGGCAGGAAGACTTAGAGTACCAGATAGAAGGGAATTTGGTGAGATAGCCTAAAATGATATGGTATTAACCTCAAAATCAATAGGATTTTTATTTTTAAACAATAACTGTTTAGAAAATGCAATGAGAAAAATTATATTTGTAACAGCAAGAAAGGGGTAAATAAGTGCATTTTAAATGTGCAGGATTTAAAGAAGACTTTAAAACTTTTGAATAACAGTAATATTAGCTACCACTGTTAGCTGGGCACCTCTTTAAGTACGTTGTGTATATGACGTCATTAAATTCTCATGACCCTGTGAGGCAGGTATGCTCACCTTACGGGTGAAGAAAATGGGGAACTGATGTTAAGTACCGTCCATGGCTGCACAGGTAGAGAGGAGTCCTCTGAGCCTAGGATTGTAGAACTAATTCAAACCCAGGTAGTATGTCTTCAGAGTTTGTGCTCTTGTTATTGCCTCTTAGAACCTAAAGGTCAGTTTTAAAAATGTAAGCCATTTCCTAGTTTGGGAGTGCATGTGTTTATTTTATTGACCATATATTATGCCAGATATTTAACTCAGGCAGCAATGGTGACCAAGACTGACAGAGTCCATGACCCCAAGGAGGATGTACTTTAGTGGGGCAGGGGAGAAGATCAGTAAACAGATGTCAGAGGAACATCATAAAGTTGCTAGTGTAATGCAAAAAACTTTAAAAGGAAATCACATGAGAGTCACTTTATATTGTATGGTCAGGGAAATCCTGAAGCAGCATTTCATTTCATTTGACTGACAAGAGCATGACCATTGCACGAAGATGATGAGCAGACTGGGAAAAGAATCCCAGGCTGAAGAAGCAGCTGACCTTACCCTAAGAACCATCGTGGTGCACTTGTCACGTGAACAGAGGACCTTGTGGCTGTGGTGGGGATGTGGAGTTTAAGCAGCCAGGGCCATGTTGTATAGGGCTTTTTTTTTTTTTTCTACAGGGCGTTTTAAGTGAGGTGAATGATTTGGAGTGATATTGTAAACATGCTAAGACATCACTGGAGTTTTTTTTGTTTGTTTTGAAATAATTTCAGAACTATAGAGAAGTTACAAGAGCAGTATTTAAAACTCTTATATTTAGTTTAAAAACTCCCATACACCCTTCATTCAGCATCCTCAGTGGTTAATATATGCACGGTTACTCTTTCCATCTAGCTAGCCAGCCACACCTGTGTGCATGCTGGCGAATGCACCTGTTTTCTTCAGGACCATTTGAGAGCCATTGGAAAATGTTAAGTGACGTGCTCTGATAGAATTCGTAAAGATTTACTAGCTGCTCAGTAGAGAAGGACCTGTAAATGGGCTAGAGTGGATGCAGGGTATGATAGCTTTTGCTAAATTATGCTTTACTCTTTTGTAGCAAGTAACCTCCAAATCTCAGTGGCATGTAATAACTAGTTTAGTTTCACACATGTTGCTTGTTGGCTGTAGGTTGGCTAGGACTCTGCTTTCTGTCATCTTCTTTGGGGATCCAGGCTGAAGCAGTGGCTACTGTCTGGTACATTGCCATTTTTGTGACAGAGAGAAGAGTATGATGGCGGGTACATGTCATTTCTACTGATACATAATTGGCCAGAACAAGCACGTAGTCAAACTTGATTGCAGCTCATCATTAGGAGCCTGCTAAGGGAATATTTTGGCAGAAATATAATCTTCCACACAAGATAACCAGACAAGTCGTAGTAATAGTTCAGAGAAGAGCTGATGGTAGTTTGGTGTACCAGTAAAGATGGAGAGACGAGAGCAGATTTGGGATGTGCTTTGCAACTATGTCCTTGTGGTTTACAGATAGTTTGATATAATGTTTGTGATTGGTAGTTGGGAGTGAAGTGGTTCTGAAAAAGTGATGCATTATGGATGACTTTTAAGTTCTTGGCTTGAACAGCTGGGTGGATGGGGTATTTTTATTGATGTAAGCAAACGGGTTGATGAGATGGGGGCAGAAGGAGGAAATTAAAGGTCTGTTTGACCATTTACATTTGAAATAGCTCTTAGTAATGAAGGTGGAGATTCTAATTAGGCAGTTGTTTAACTGGATTTCAGTTATATTCATCTAGGATTCTTAGGAGAGTTCAGAAGTACAGAGGGGACCTGTGGATACCCAGAAGTGGGGCAATGGAATGCTGGAGTCCAGTACAGAGGCCCAGAGCAGAGGCTGGGATCCTCAAACCTGTAGAAGTTTAGCAGAGGAAAAGGAGCTAGCAGAAGAGCCGGAGAAGGATTGGGAGGAGAGGCTGTGAGGTGGAAGGAACATCTGAAGATGATGGTAGGATACACTAGAGAATGCTTTAGTGAGAAGGAAGTGGCCAGCTGTCAGATGCTGCAGCATCAATAGATAAGAACTGAGAAGTGGGCCACTGGAGTGGGACCTGGGAAGGTGACTTGCTCATGGTATTTTGGTGGAGCAGTGGCTCAAAAGCCCAGTTAGAGAAGGCTGGAGATAGAGTGTGAAATGAGAAACTGGAAACATCAACTATAAAAAAATACCTACTGAATCTTATAGTAAAAATATTAATTCCTTTCATATTAATCAAAGTCAAAATGATACTAGTTAAAATGCCAACAATAGAACTGTGTTAGAATTTGACCACATATCTCTGTAGTTTATCTAGAAAAATATGCATGCCTGAATAGCCAGGATATTTCCAAAGAAGATTAATGAAGTAGAAGTCCGAGTAGATGGAAAAGTGTAATTTAACATAAAGTTGATACTCAAGAAGTAATAGATCTCAAACCAAATGGAGTCTGGTGCCCCTATGTGTTTCCTTCAGACTATTTACTGTATTTTAAAGTATAGATATAGAACTAAATCTGTGCTGTTTAATATACTGTAAAGGTAGCACTAAAGTCTTGGATCAAAAAATGATTCTTTCAATAAATGATGTGGCATACCTGGCTAGCTCTTTGGGAAAGTTTAAAAATTAAGTCCCTGCTTCTTTTCTTTACAGATTTAATTCTAGGTTTTTTAGATTTAAATCTTAAAAATCAAGTTATAAAGTTCTGGGGAAAATTGGGTGGTGGTGTCTTGAAGTAGGAAAGGCTTTTTCAAAGCATAACACAAAACCTAAAAGCCATAAGTAAAATACTAATTAAGTTAGTGGAAAAATATAGGTCATGTGTAAGGTGGAAAGTTGTTAAAAGATGAGAAGCATTAAATTAATTCATAAAATATTGATTTAATGGTATAATGTGTGAAATTCAGGGGCTGTAATGAGTAAAAGAGACACTGTCCCTGTTCACCTGGAGGTTACATTCTGTTGGGGAGACAGTTAATACAGGTAAAGAAATGTATTTTAAAATATAGTAAATAGTCTGAAGGAAACACATAGGGCACTGTGCTAGAGAATAAAAAGGTGCCGAATGGAAACTGGGGGTGAACATAATGCCAGACTCAGGGTACATAGTTCCTTGTGGAAATTCAGTGTGATTTCCTGTTCCCTAGACCTCTGTGGTCTGAATTATCCAGTGGCAGTACTTTGATTATACGCAGCAGTGGATAGACTGAGGGCCTTCTGCGTGTCTAAGTTATATCTTAGCAGGAGTTTTGACATGGCTGGGGCAGCAGATGGTTGACAAGGCTTGAAGTACAGATAACATCTCCCACCTGCCCCTGCTTCTGTCATTACTCTAGTTGCTAATGTCCCTCCCTTTCAAAGCCAGCTTTTTCCTGTACACTTCATTTTCTTTTCCCTGTCTTTCTTTCCCTTTTTCCTTTTCTCATCTCCACAGTGCCTCCCTTTCCTTCTTATTTTTATTGACACAAACTTTACATATATAATCGTGTATAGAGGTTTTTAGTTTGTGTTTTAATATGAAAATAGCTTTATTGTTTTCCCTCTTTAATATAGCCAATTTTTAATTGCATTCATCTTTTAGAAAATGTGATTTTAAGTAATAATCCTGAGCCCCTTTGACCCTTGTTTCCAGCCCCCCCTCTTCCTCTCTGCCCAGAGGTAACAAATTAGTAGCTTAAGGGGTTTCTAGCCAGACTTTTATTTAAAAAACAGAAAACACAGGGTATTTTATTTTCCTCTGTAAATTGTGCAATTTGCTATTTTCCCTCAAATTTATTTTAGATTTCTTCATAGTGATACATGTAGATCTGGCTTATTCCTTTCAATAGCTTCATTTTATATCCTTAAATAGGAGGGGCAGGCTTATGTAGCTGTTTCTTTGTGTGAGTGGGGCCTTGTGCCCTGTCCTGCCCTCAGGTATGTCCCCCAGCTTTTGAGCTGCTGAAATTTTCTGTTCTTTTTGAGACACAAATATCCTTAAATCTTAAAAATATTATTTGATTAAAATGATTTCTTATGAGTTTTATAGAGGAAAGCATAGGATTTCAGGTGTGCTTAATCAAACATTTAAACAAATGTTTTGTTTTTGTGTGAATAGGATCACACTGTGTATGACTGTTTTTCAGTCAGCCCTGTATTGATGAGCCAAGCAGGTATTTTGGGTGGCGGACCTAGAACATAGGCCTCTGCTAGCTATAGAGCAGTAGGCTCTCATGCTGGGATGCATGTAAAATGCATTTAGTTTTCATTCTCCTAAATTAAACTTGTACAGAATGTACTTATCTTATACTAATTTTATGATTATCAGCTTCCATACAGGGTTTACCTAAGTCTTTTTTCCATTGATGTATTTTTCTATTTCTGATTGTATTTTCTTTAGTTCATCTCATTAGTTTCAAGCTTTCTTAGTCATGTATTATATGTGTCTTGTCTATAAATACCATATATCTGTGAACTGTCTATCTAAAGTATGTATCTCTCTTAATGGAGGGTTTTTACTTATTTAGTACTAAACAGTGAATACTATTACAGTATTTGGAATTATTGCCATCATGTTTTGTGTTGTGGTTTTTCTAAGTAATCTCTTTTTCTTTTGCGAGCTCTGTTTTCTCATTTCTTGTCGTCTGTCAGATTTAATGTGTTATTTTTTCTGTATGTCTTTCTGCTGGTGTTTTGGAAATTGTACGTCTCCCTCTCCTTTATCTCTCTCTTTCTCTACACTTTTTTAGTGTTATCTTTAAGTTCTCCATATACACACTTGGACTTTTTTCTGTAAATCAGAGTCTAAAGTTGATACACTTTATTTTCTATCATTCTTACCTGTTTGTATCATACCTATCCTATAATAGTTCATTATTATTTTAGTTCAAGTATATGAGGAAGCGCAGTAAAAAATATTTTTAAAAAATTAATTTTATTTATAAGCACTCCATATCCACCAAACATTTACACCACCACCACCCCCATCCCCATTTACTGGTAATCTCTAATATTCTTTCTGGCTCTGCTAATTTGTTATTTCTAGACATCTCTTATAAGTGACACTATACAATATTTGTCATTATGTGCTTAGCTTATTTCATTGAACACTTCAAGGTTCTTTTGTGTTGCACCATGGCTCTGAACTTCTTTCTTTCTTATGGCTGAGTACTGTCCATTGTGTGTATGTACCACATTTTATTTATCCATTCATTTCTTGATAGACATCTGGGTAGTTTCCCCAACTCTTAGAAGAAAAAATGGGGGCAAATCTTCATGACTTGGGATTCAATAATGGATTCTTAGATAAATCTGACACCAAAAGCACAAGCAACAAAAGAAACGATAGGTCAGTTCAACCCCATCGGAATTAAAAAGTGAAAACATAGTCTACAGAATAGAAGACAGTTGTTGCAAATCATCTGTTGGGTAAGGGCTTAATAGCCACAATATATAAAGAACTTTTACAGTGCAGTAACTAAAAGACAACCCAATTAAAAATAGGCAAAGGACTCAAATAGATATTTTCCCAAGGAAGATATACACATGGCCACTAAGCACATGAAAAGATGCTCAACATCAGTAGCCAGTAGGGAAATACAAATTAGAACCATGAGATACCACCATAGCCATTAAAAAGTGGAAAATAACAGATGTTGTAGAGGATGTGGAAAAACTGTAACTCTAGTGCATGGTTGGTGGGAATGTAAAATGGTGCAGCTGCTATGGAAAGCAATTTTATGGTTCTTCAAAATGTTAAAGGTAGAATTACCATAAAATCAGTAATTTCTATACCAAAGGAAAGTGAAAAACAGTGTCAGCTACTAGTACACTGATGTTTATAGCAGCAATATTTATGTAATAGCCAAAAGGTGAAGATGTCTTTGTTCAATACTCTTTTAGATTTATCAATGTTTTAATGATTTCAACAATTATTGTTTTATCTAGCTTCCCACTAATTTCTTCAGTGTTATTTTTTCTTAATGTGTTTTTCTGTTTATTATAAACTTTTTACATTGGCTATTGTCTACTACAGTAAAAGATTCCAGATTTGTTTCTCAGTCTGGCCATTACCTTTTTTCTCATACCCTCTTTTTTATTTCTGAAATACTTTCAGTTCCTTGAATTTACCAGGTTCTGTTCTGTGTTTAAAGACTACATTTACAATCTCCCTGCCATTCCTCCTTTCCAGTCCTCTTCTTTTGCTGCTGCTTGGTATGTGGATGTAATAATTGAGTCATCTTAGATCTGTGGTTATCCTGGGAGTGGAAGGCAAGCAAAAGGAACCAAAAAAAATCAAAGGTGTTAGAGTCCCTAAAGCCATTCAATGCCATATTTGTCCTGGAGCACATGCCTCCATATTTCTGAGAATTGGAGAAAGATCTTTCCCCTACTATAATTTTTTCTTTCTGTAACGCACAGTTGAACCTAATTCAACAGTCTCCTGAATTGCTGTTTTCATACATCAGAGAATACACCATGAATTTTCCAAGACTGCTCACATGACCCTCAGTAGGGCCTAATCTGACACCCTTGTTTAAAATTTTTCTCTTCTCCATTTCTGTGCATAATGTAATGTGGGTATGTTTTTATCAAAGATTCCTTACACTGTTGCATTTGCATGTATCAATACTTATTTCTCTTTTCAGGATTGAAAGCTTTTTGAGGATAGAAATAGATTTTATTTTTCTCTGATATCATTGAAACCCAAAAGAATACCTGGCATATAGAAGTTCAGAATTTTCTTTCCCCTTTCAAAAAGTGAATGCTGGGTCAAGTGTAGCTCCATGTTAGAATACTTGTCTGACAAGTGGGAGACCCAGTTTCGACTCCTGGGGCATGCTCATGTCAAATATAAAAAAACAAACAAACAGTAAATGCTGAACAAAATAAAGGAGGCTCTTTTTTTTTGTCTGTGGAGGCACTTTTTCTCATTTTCCAGTTCCTGTGATCTTTTCCATGTTGCCTAACACAATCATATCCAATTGAATGGGTACGTATTGTTACAGGGATTATTGTCCTTCAAGGATATATCTGTGGAATTCACGTGGGAAGAATGGCAGCTATTGGATTCTGTGCAGAAGTATCTGTATAGGGACGTGATACTGGAAAACTATAACAACTTAGTATCAGTGGGTAAGTACAACTTCTCTGTGTAACTCAGATTGTTAATCATAAATTGCCATCTCGTTCCTTTTTTTGATCTACTTTGGGGCCTCTGAAGTGCTTTAATGATAGGGGCTTGAACTTCAGATGTTCTTCCCTATTTGATTTTCACCTCCTAATTGAAATCTTTCCCCCTGTGCAAATAAGCAGTTTCATTTTGTAGTTCCTGATGCTGTACCTTTTCCTATCTTCAGAATCCCTTAATTGCTAAGTATTTGGTCTAAATCCTTTGTGATTTTTGCATTAACAGGTTATCTTGGTACCAAACCTGAGTTAGTCTTCAAGCTGGAGCAAGGAGAAGAGCCATGGATAATAAATGCCAGCATTTCCAGTCAGAGCTGTTCAGGTGAGAATGCAGAGGATGGGATACCATGGAGTTGTACTCTGGTTGATCTGTGAAGTGTTAGCCCTTATGCAGTGTTATATTTGAAACTCTTAAAGGTTCTTGAACCATTGCACAGACTAAAGACAAATACCATGAACTCCTGAGAAAAGGAGATGACTTCATGCTTCACATATTTAGGCTTTCTTCCTTTGGCTTTGAATGGAAAGCAAAACTTTTTTCTTTGAACTTTGCACAAATTTTGCTTTTGAAGTTCATTTCCTTCTTCCTTGCACTTTTATTTCTTTGCCTTCTTTCCCTGGTCAGGAATTTCTCTTTAGTAGGCATCCAGGCCTTCAGAGAGTTTCTCTTTCCTCATTTGATGTGACTCATACCACTTGTACTTCCTTATATGTGTTTTCTCTTGCCTTCTGCTGTTGACTCCCTTACACTTTACCCACAGTTGTACTTCTTTCTCTCTCCCTGACCCTTTTATGAGATTTTATTTCTTTATTCTCTTCAAACTAATCACTTTGGAACTTTGAAATCATTACTTTGATACTTTTCTCAAAAGAAATCTGAAATCTAACCTGGGGTCACCTATGTTATTATGTGCTTTTATATATTTTCTGTTTCTCTGGCTCTTCTTACTTTTCTCTCTGTGTTCTGCAGAGGACTTTGTTTTCCAAATTTGGCTTTCTCTGCTATATTATAACTCCATTGAAAGGTTTTTCCATTATGAAGAGTTAAACACTTTTTTTTAATGCTGTAACATCAAAATTGACATCCTCATCCTTTTCTTCAGCACTGTTACCCTGTGTTTTATAAGTATGCATGACATACTCTGTGGCTTTCCCAGATTCAGGAACAAAAATGGTAATTTCCTTCCAAAATAACCATTCTTCCTCAGTTTTACCATTTTTGTTGCACTTCTATTCTTGTATTCTAGCTTGTTTCAGTTTGTAAAGTTGCAGGAATGCAATATACCAGAAATAGAATGGCTTTTAAAGAGGGAATTTTATTAAGTTACAAGTTTACAATTCTAAGGCCATAAAAATGTCCAAACTAAGGTATCCATAGAATCATACCTTGACTCAGGAAAGGCTGATGGGATAACAAAGCTGGGAAGGCATGTAGCAGGCATTTGCTAGTCCTTGGCTTCTAGTTTCAAACAACTTTCCTGGGGATGTTTTCTTTCTGCATCTCTAGACGTCTCTGTCTGTTTCAGTTCTGAGCTCTCTCTCAAATTTTCCTCCTTTTAAAGGACTCTTGTAAACTAATCGAGACCCACCTTGAATGGGTGGGCTCATATCTCCATCTAATCAAAAGGTCACAGCCACAATTGAGTGGGTCCAATTAAAACTAACTGTTCTAGTTTGCTAGCTGCTGGAATGCAATATACCAGAAATGGAACGGCTTTTAACAAGGGGAATTTAATGAGTTGCTAGTTCACAGTTCTAAGGTGGAGAAAATATCCCGATTAAAACAAGCCTATAGATATGTCCAATTTAAGGCATCTGAGGAAAGATACTTTGGTTCAAGAAGGCCGACGACGTTCAACGTTTCTCTCTCAGCTGGAAGGGCACATGGTGAACATGGCGGTGTCTGCTGGCTTTCACGTGGCTCTACCAAAAAGGGACTCTCTCCAAAATGTTTCCTCTTTTAAAGGATTTCAGCAAGCAACTCCACCTTCAGTGGGTGGAGATACACCTCCATGGAAATCATCTAATCAGAAGTTACCACCCACAATTGGGTGGGTCACATCGTCATGGAAACAATCAAAATGCTCCCACCCAGCAATATTGAATGAAGATCAAAGGGCATGGCTTTTCTGGGGTCCGCCACAGATTCAGACCAGCACATTCCACCCTTCGGACCCCAAAAAGACGTGCTCTTCCCAAATGCAAAATTACGTACATTCTATAACAATATCAGAAAACCTTAAACCTTTCAGTAGCAATGCAAATGAAGTACCAAATTAGAGACAGTATAAAATCTCATCAAGTCAGTTACAGGCATGATCTGTCCTAAGGCAAGATTTTCTCCATTTGCTCTGGACCTTTGAAAACTCATAACAAGTTATTTGCTGCCAACATACAAAGGAGGAATATTCATACGATACATGTACACATTTCCATAGGGAGGAAGGAACATGGGGGTCACTGGGCCCATACAGTTTCAAAAACCTGCAGGGCAAATTAGATTTCGAAGTCTGAGAATCATTTATCCTCAGGGCTTTGGAAAGCAGCAGTCTCACCCTTTCCAAAGGCCTACACAGAGGCCTGCCTTTCTCTGAATACAACCTTGGAGGACATTGGGGAGATCATCTTTTTCTTGGCTCCACCCTCTCCAAGCATCAAGGCTGCACCTGGGCTCTCTGCCATCTCCGGTGTATATGCTCAACCCCTCCATACGATGGCAGCCAGGCTCTCCCCAAACCCCAAGGAATGTGCTTCACCCTCTCCAAGGCCTGAGGCGGCATGACTCTTCCACTGCAAGAAGGTGGAAAGCCATCCTCTGCCTTTGGGGCAAATTCACCCTCTTCACTGACTTGGGTGGGTCCGTTCTCCTGGCCCGAGGCTTCTTGACTTCAGATCTCAGTCTCCGCGGTTTTACCTTTGAAGTTATTTTTCCTCCAATGTGTCGCTTCTCTGAAACCCCCAGTCTGGACTGGCAGCGGCTCTGTTTATACAGGTCCCACAGCACTCTTGTTGGCTTTCTATGCAGTAGTGTTGGATCATGCCCATCAGACATAAGGAGTTTCCACAAATCTTTCCTGGATAACTCCATGTCCGATCCTGGCTTTCTCTGAAATGGCTGAGTGGTTCCACATTTGGCCAAGACTTCATGTGGGACACTATTCTCTGGGGTTTCCCTTCCTGGAGGCCAGAATTTTCCAGAACTTTAATTTCTGGTTTCTTTGTACCCAAGAGTTCAGTTTTCAACTTATCTCTTTCCTGTTGCATTTCACTATAAGCTGCAAGGAGAAACCAGGCTGCACTTTTGACATTTAATTTGGAGATCTTCTCTGCTAAATATCCAAGTTCATGGCTTTTAAAATCTGCCTTAAAGCCAAAGCCACTAGTCAATTTTGCCAGATTGTCTGCTATTTTAAAACAAGGATTGGCTTCCAGTCTGCGGTAGCACCCGCCTCATTTCTGTCTAGAGCCTGGTCAGAGGTATCTTTAGAGTCCATGTTCCTATCAACAGTCTCTTCAAAGCATTCTAGGCCTTCTCTATCAAGCTCCTCACAACGCCTCCAAAATCTTCCCCTTATCCATTTAAAAAGCTGTCCTACCATATTTGGTATTTGCAAGCTGTACCAGCACCACCCCACTCCTGGTACCAAAATCTGTTCTAGTTTGCTAGCTGCTGGAATGCGATATACCAGAAACGAATGGCTTTTAACAAGGGGAATTTAATGAGTTGCTGGTTTACAGTTCTAAGGCTGAGAAAATATCCCAATTAAAACAAGTCTATAGACATGTCCAATTTAAGGCATCCGGGGAAAGATAGCTTGGTTCAAGAAGGCCAACAGCGTTCAATGTTTCTCTCTCAGCTGGAAGGGCACATGGTGAACATGGTGGTGTCTGCTGGCTTTCACATGGCTCTACCAAAAAGGGACTCTCTCCAAAATGTTTCCTCTTTTAAAGGATTGCAGCAAGCAACTCCACCTTCAGTGGGTGGAGACACACCTCCATGGAAATCATCTAATCATCTAATTGGGTGGGTCACATCTTCATGGAAACAATCAAAATGCTCCCACTCAGCAATATTGAATGAGGGTCAAAGGGCATGGCCTCTCTGGGGTCTGCCACAGATTCAGACCAGCACACTAACACATAGCTTCTGTATATGCATCTTGACTATCCCTGTCTGCCATTCATCTTTGCTGTTCTTGCTAGTGCACCTTTTTCTGTTACTATTTTATCCATTGAAAAGTATTTTCAATTTGTTCCCAGACTAGATCAGTATTATCTCATACTTGAATAGCTGTAATTCTTAGCCATACTTGAGATTTCTAATTTTCTCCATAGTTGTTGGTGTGGATATATTTTTCTACATACCCTATTGCTGCTTTTAGGAAATGATGTTTATTAAACATCTTCTTTTAAATTCATGATTCAACCAGATTGAAAACAATAAGGAATTTATAATCAGAAGTTACCTTTGTCTGCTCTTGGTTAACTCTACAGTGGCTTAATTCAGATACCTCATGGTATCAAGAATTAAGGTTCCTTCTCTCATCCCTCAGATGTTAATATTTTCATCCTCTGACATTAATACTTTCCTTGATTCCCTTTAGCATGGCAAGCTAGGTGCCTGAATTCTAGGCATCACATGCAGACAAGACAGGAATCAATAGCATAAGACCTGTTTCTTTCTGGAATTTCTTTTATTGGTGACCAGAATCTTTCCCTGAACCCTCCTGGCATACTCCTAGGAAAGTTCACATTCTTTTGGCTCAGTCTTTCGTAGTATGGGGAATGGGGTCACTAATGCAGACTTAATCTGTTATGCCTTGGGGTTCTGACTGTGGGATCCTGCCTATGCTGACCAAACCATGTGGATAAGAGAAGGATGGACATATGGCTGCTTAGAAAGAAGGAAGAAGAGTGACCTTTGGGTAAGCTCAGAACAGGGTTTATGATGGTCCATTTTCTTGGGTATTCAACACAACTTGCCCTCTTTCCGACTGTACGTCTTTAGGAATGCTCACATTAACATGAAACATAATTATCCCTTCCCCAACAGAAGGTGACCCATGTTCTCATCCTGAAACTGATTCGTTTCTAGTCCACAATCCCCTAGAATATGTGCAATACTGTCAGTCAGATACAGAGGAGGTCCCTGTGATCTGAAATGGCTGGGTGGTTCCACATTTGGCCAAGACTTCATGTGGGGCACTATTCTCTGGGGTTTTTGTGAAGACATAGAGTTAAAACATAAGTTGTCTTGTCCAAGTATACCCATTGGCGAAGGAACAGGGAAATGATCATTGAAGCTCCTCTTTCCAAAAGAAGGACGGGAAACTATGGTTATCACTTGTGCACTATGCACTTCATCTCCTTTCGAAAAAGATTAGGGAAGGCTTCTTTGCCCTCACGTTGGTGTAATTTCCATGATTAGCCAATTTTGCAACCCCTGGTTCTATCAGAGGACCTGCTTGCCCATTGATTAATGTGGTCCTTGGTACTTCTCTCTGAGAGGACTTTCCCTGTCTGACATCCTCTTGGTCACATCCATGATAAATTTAGAGAGAATGCCCTTTGTTTGGGCTATTTGTATAGTTTCAGCAGCCCACTTTTGTTGGTGGAAATTTGGGGACCTTTGGTGTTGAAGAGTCACTGCCTTTTGTCAGGTGTGGTGTCCCTTAAAAACTTACTTAGTAGGCTTCTTGTTATTTTCTTTTTATCTGATCCTGTTAAACCAGTACTGAAAACCAGGTCTTATCTAGGTAGCTTTTCAGCATAAGAATTTCTCTTTTCTAGCCATTAACCTTAAAAGGTTTTCTCACCACTTATCCTTCAGTGTAATGGCCTCACTTTCAGATACAAACCATAACCCAAATCATGGAGAGAGAGTTTAGCAAGAGGTACTGTGGAGAACTGAAGATCCACCATAATCTTGTAATGAGATTATTAAGATTGTAAAGCTGGCGGGTGTTATCCAAACAGACTCCTGCTGATATTTTCTTTTAAATCTTTTGTTTTTTCAAAGAGGAAAAGTTTATTACTAGGTGTGTAGTAGGATAGCAGATGGCTTGTCAGCTCAAAATCGGTCTCCCCAAACTGCAATAATTCTGATGGTTTTATAGAATTAAAAGATGGGCAGGTTTAGAGTAATGAATACAGTGGCCCCAGCTGATGTAATTGGAGGTGATCTAATTATTGAGCTTTGCAGATTGCTTACATGCTTATTCACAGAATATATATAAGAAAATGGCAGCCTTAATATGATGATGGATGTCATGTTTAGTAGTATAATGAAGTGTAGGTGAATTGTAATTTCAAGTCTAACGTACTGTGCATGTCTGGTGGGCCCACTTTGGCTAGATCCAGTCTTGGTTATCAAGATAACTTTGGACTTGGGGTGGATTAGTTCTGGGCTGACCCAAGACCCTTCATTAGTAAACATTAAGGGTTGTCTTTAGTGATTACAAAACTCTGAAGTTGAAAAGCTGGATAAATAGGTACAAATGAAGGTCAGTCACAAGGTTTTTACAATCACAGGGGCAGAGGATAAAGGCTGTACAATCATTACCAGAAACCAAGACAGCTGGATTACAATTTAGAGATTTCAGGTATTTTTCTCTATCTACTTCAGTATAACAGAAAGTAAAAGCAATATGTATGTAACAATTCAGTAAACATAATTATCCCTTAAATCCTCATTTCTCAGTTATAATTCTTCCTTCTTTTGCTAATTATCTTTCAGTCTTCAGGGTTATTTGGGGAATGACTCTTCTAACTGCTTCTAGGCTGACAAAGGACGTTATCATTAATGGCAGAGGGATGAAATTGGTTGTTGGTCTTGAAAAGTCTGGTATTTCTGCATTTTGGAGCTTTTCTGGCATTGGCACAATCTAGAGGTTTTAAGTCTCTGAAAAACAAAATATGTAAAAGTTTGTAAAGCCCAGTATGTCTTTCAGGGTTTCCAGGAATACTATTGTTTGAGGTTTGTCATATTATGGCAGTTTGCAGTCTCTGGTTGAAACTTGGATAAGAGTAACCTCTAGGATGACCTCTAGACTTGATTTGAAATCTCTTAGCCATTAAATCTACTTTTTTTTTCCCTCCTTTTGGTCAGTTAATCCACAATGCCAGGGCCAGGCTCATCCTTGGGACTTATGTCTCAATGCCAGGGTTCTGATATGTTCCATGATGTCAGGGCCAGGCTTACACCCCTGGAAATTATGTCCCACATAGGGGGAAGGTCAGAGTTTGGCTTAGAGATCACATCTGAGTAACAGCAGAGGTTTTCTGGGGATGACTTTTAGGCATTCATTATAAGTAGGTTCAGTTTGCTGTACAGTAATAAGTTTCCTAAGGGCAAGCCTCAAGATTGAGGCCTTGGCTTATTAAATTGGGAGTCTCTTTTACTTAAGAAAATATCAGGAATTCTCCAGGTGGGGAAGTTTAATTGTTCTATTTTTCCCAGTCCTTAAGGGACTTGCAAATGCTTTTTCATTTTCTGCCCAAAATACTCTGAAATGCATCATAGTATAACATTAACTGGTATTAAGATCTTATTCCTTATTCTAGGTTCTGTATCAAATAAAGCTATATTAGGTTGTTTAAGTGAACAGGAACTAGACAGATAAAATTAAATTTTCTCTACGACAGAAAATTGAAATTTTGAGACAAAATACACATTTTTCTTTTTCTCTCTACAAAGGTTGAATCTTTACAATACAGACAATATTACTTTTTAACTGATGTATTGATTTATCTTCGTTTTAACCAGATTAGTCTTTTTCAGGTTTGTTTGTTTTTTTTTTAACAGTTGCCGTATGGACTTATGCTTACTTTCAGAGGTGGAAAACTAAATCTGAGTCTCAGGTATTGCACAGATACTTAAAGTTCCAGGGAAATACTAGGTTATACAAAGAGCAAAGCATTTAAAAATTTAACGATAACAAAGTTTACGATGTAAGCTCTAATTTTTTTTTCTTTTCTTTTTTTTCATTGTAAACAACAAACAAACATACAAACATTCTTGACATATAAACATTCTTGACACAGTTACATCAGTGGCTCACAATATCATCACGTCGTTGTGTATTCATCACTATGATCATTTTTATTTAAATACATAACAACAAACAAACGAACATTCTTACCATATGATCATTCCATCCTTGGTATGTAATCAGTAACACAATATCATCACATAGTTGTGTATTCATCACCATGATCATTTCTTAGAACATTTGCATCAATTCAGAAAAATAAATAAAAAGAAAAAAGAAAAAAAACTCATACATACCATACCCCTTACCCCTCCTGTTCATTGATCACTGATATTTCAATCTACTAAATTTATTTCAACATATGTTCCCCCTGTTATTTATTTTTAATCCATATGTTTTACTCATCTGTTCATACTGTAAATAAAAGGAGCATCAGACACAAGGTTTTCGCAGTCACACAATCCCATTGCGAAAGCTGTATCATTATACAGTCATCTTCAGGAAACATGGCTACTGGAACACAGCTCTACATTTTCAGGCACTTCCCTCAGCCTCTCCAATATACCTTAACTGGAAAGGTGATATCTATGTAATGTGTAAGAATAACCTCTAGGATAACTTCACGTCTCTGTTTGAAATCTCTCAGCCATTGACACTTTATTTTGTCCCATTTCTCTCTTCCCCCTTTGGTCGAGAAGGTTTTCTCAATCCCTTGATGCTGAGTCCCAGCTCATTCTAGGATTTCTTTCTGACATTGCCAGGAATAAGCTCTAATTTTTATAAGCATTTTAAAATGAAGCTACTTTCAGAAAAAAAAACATTAGACGGTTGTTTTATAGTAATATACCATAGTAGTGGTTTTGTTCTGTTTCATTTTTACACATTTATCAGTTATGTTAATTAGCAGGTAAATATATAATTTATATATTTGTCCTGCCTTCATTTAAGGTTTTTCTTTTAAAAGATGGAGATCTGACCTGTAGCTGACCATGTATATTTATAGAGAAGCATTAGAGCAAAGCAGTGCAACTGACAAGTAAATTTGGCTGTTTCTATTTTATAGCTTTTTTTTAAGACTAACTGAAACCATGACTAACAACACCATATCAGTGTTGAACAGCATACACGTTAGCATCACAATATGACTTGGACAGTGAGAACGTTGTTAAGTTTTTAGGAATTTTATACAATCTCTAAACAAATGAATAATATTATTTTACCTATACAAATTTAACTAGCAACAGGATAGAAAATCTCTTTTAACTACTGTAATACTTCCCGATCACCTCCTAAGCAACAGGTTAAACTATTTTCATACCTTACTTTTACAGTGTGAAAGAACAAATTATTTGTAACAATTTTTCCTTAAGAGTGAGACTTGTCTTCAGAAATAGGGGATATGATAAGGCGAACATAAGCATTAGCACGGATATTATTCCAATGTAAAATCTTTGTTTTCTAGACAGAGTACTCAGATGATTAAGAAAAACTTAAAAAAAAAAAAAAACACGAACTTTGCATTAAGAGCAGACCAATAATCTGCATTATTTTAACAGGGAGAAAACTAAACTTTAGTTTTACCCAGTTTAACTCAAAAGCTTTTTGTTGTTGTTGAAATATATGATGAACAGACATCAAATTTAGTAAGCCTTCATTATGGCAGACAATTCACTTCTATAAACTCCTTTTTTACAATTCTCTATGTTCATTTAGGGCTTATAGTCAGCAGTGGCTACCACAAACAAAATTCATTTCCTTAAAGTTCCTACCACTTTCTATATCCATTCTACTTCCAGTTTTTATTTGTCCAAACTGCATGTAATCAAAAATAAATTTGATAAAAATTCACAAAGCTTTTGAAACTTTCATACTTCCTTTCAATAATAGTATTCATGAAGGGGAGAAGAAACAAATATAAAATAATGGAAGAAGGAAGAAATTTATGTTTGCTTTGGAACACAGGCATCTATATATTTTATACTCAGAATACACAAATGATTACAACATAACTAAAATCTTTCAATCCAATTCTTCAAAGGACAGAAAATCCCCAAGTTTGAAATATGATCAACTTTTTGATATTTAAGGGATTTATATCCAGAAAAAACTCAAGATTTCCACATTATTCCCAAGTGCTAAAAAATGCCAGGAATATGTTGGTTTACAAATTTAAACTCAGGCTTTAAAAAAAAGTTCAGAGCTCTGTTTATTTAAATGCTTTCTTAAGTCTTAAAAGTCTTAAGTCTTAAAAGTATCGTTTGTTTTGTGAGGTCTTCTCAGTTATTCTTTATCTTCTTTTAAAATTCTTCCTGCCTTTTTATTCCTTTATTACTAGTCTTATAATGTGCCCTAGAATATGTATATTGTAACTAGAATTTAAACTTTTTGAAGCTAAGGATTAGGTTTTTTTTTCTGCTTATGGCAGTATTTACTAGCAGAAATATATTGATTGACATTAACAAAGCCACTAACAAATTCAAATTCCACCATATACTGAGGTGACAAATGGCCAAGTAACCAAAAGCCAGATTCTTTGAAGTCCAGGTAATCAAGGTCCTTAAAAAATTCCATTTATATTTCTTACTAAGCATAACCTATTTCTTAAATAGAAAATGTTTGAAGCATTAGCATATTTTAAATTTTAGTATACTTTATGTAAGGCTTATTGTTACCAGGTACATTGCTCAGTTTATGTAATTTAACCCATCTAGTTAGGCTATTGTAAGAGGAATTTTGAGAATGGATTTATAATACTAGCTTATTTTATCGGTAAGCTTTTATAAATTTAGGGATAACATACCTAAGCTGAATAAAATCACATTTGTTCAGTTCAAATTTTTATCATAAAATTTATTTTATTGGAGGTTGAAAATAAAATCTTTGTTTTCATTATATTTTAAAATTACAGACAGTTTAAAAGTACATTGACTATCAAATTCTGGAAAATACACTGCTATTGTTTAGTTTGTCCCAAGTCTAAATCCAGGAAAACTTTTCCATATTTCTGAAAGACCTTTCTTTAAACTTACTGAAATTTGGTAATTAGATCTTAATCAGTTCCTCCTGTCCCAAGGCTATTTATATTTTAATAACGATTTGATTACTTTAGTTACCATTGCAAAGGCATTATTGGAAAAAAATAATATTAAAAAATATAGCCTATTTTGTAGCATTTTTTTATGCTTACTATATCTAATCTCCAGGCGAAGTAAAAAAAGAGTTCTAAACCATACTTCCCCCATCTTTCTGTGCCTAGCCCTCTCCCCATAACTACTTTAGGTGATTAGGCCTTCGGGCAGGGATAGGTTGCACAAAGAGAATGAAGACTGGCTTGATGAAAGTTTAAGGTGAGGGCTGGGCAGGGTTTGAGACTTCCTAAGCCCTTGTTTTAACTATTTCCAGTTATTAAATCTGTTTTACTAAAAGGTATGGTCATACCTTTTAGTAAAACAATTGGAAAGATCTTTGCTTCTTCCAAAGGTAGCCCTTTGACAGTTAGCTGCTGCCTTAGGGCAATTCCAGGGATGGTTTCTTTTAAATGTGCAGATTTGTTTACAGTAATTATAAAACTCAGGTTTTGAATCTTGCCATTCAGAGAGTTTTTTCTCTTTTGTTTTTACTCTTTTTTTACTTCAGAAGTACCAGTGTATTTAGAATTTATATAAAAATCTCAAAAAATTTTGAGGCCAAATTATGTTACAGAAATAAAACCCCTTTTCATAGTCTCATAACTAAAATATTTTCAAGTTTTAATACTAGTCCAAAGGTTCCCTTTTTAAAGAATTTCTGTTATCAGTAACCAATTAGGAACATTTGATCAATACAAATGCAGGAACATACCAACTAACAAATTTAAATAGACACTTAGCACTTACATTTAACACACCTAGACTGAATGTACCAGCTAAACAATTAAACAGATATTAACTGCTTAACACACCAATTGCCAGTTAAGCAATAAACTCTTACTTTACCTAGGTAATACCCCAGCAAGCACTTAAACTGACCTACTTAATTTCATGAAATATGAATTAACTGTTGAATTATTCATTTTTTAGGAGTATATTCAACAGAAAAATTTAGGGCCTTAAACCCTGTACAGCATGGTATCCAGAAAACAGAATCGTGTAGAGGGTAGAACAAAAGGGATTGTTCTGGAAGCATGACCCAGGCCCCTAGGTCTAGGGGACTTGACCATATTTATTCCCTAATCCAATTTTTTTTTTTTTTTTTTAACATGGGCAGGCCCTGGGAAGCAAACCTGGGTCTCTGGCATGGCAGGCAAGAACTCTTCCTGCTGAGCCACCGTGGCCTGCCCCCTAATCCTCTTTTAATCTGATTATGTCCGGACATGGAAGTGGAAAAGGTTTTTCTGTTTGAAGCTCTTTATGGCACCAAAAGTCTCTGAAGTGACAACAGAACAGAGAATCCCAGTTGCTGAGCCTCTAGACTAAATTCAGTCCAGCTGCCGCAGAAGGCTTGGTTACCTGGCTTCCCAGCTCTGCTGGGGCTCTAGAGCCTCAGGCTTTGTCCCGTAGGAGTCGCAAAATTGTTCCTGGACATAGATGGTGGATTCTTTAACCCGATGTGCTCAAATGACCAATTCCTGAGACACTGGGGCTTCAAAGAGAGAAAAAATCTATTACTAGGTGCATAGTCGGAGAACAGGTAGCCTGTCGGCCCAAAATCTACCTGTTTATTACCCCTCCCCTCATCATATTATTGGCTGGGCCTTGCAGGTGGACTTTCCATTTCGATTGCATCTCCTTTCTAGACCTAATTAAATGTGATCTGCTCCAGGGCTTAGTTTTGGTATCTTTTTTAATTTGCACTTGCTCTTTAGATAACTTCATTCAGTGTCATGTTATTTAATACCTTTCATATGACATGTATAGCTTTCACAAAACACTGAACTAAGATCAGATTGTTTCCTTGCTATCTCCACTTTGATGTTTAACTGATATTTCAAGTTTAATAATATCCAAAGCAAAGTCCTTTATTTTCCTTCCAAGCATGTTTCTCCCGCAATGTCTTCCATCTGCAAAGAGCAGCACCACCTTGCTTTTCAAGCCCCAAAGTTGGGAGTTATTAATTCTTCCCTCCACTCAGTTCCCACACCCAGTCCATTAGCAAATCTTCTTAGAATTGTCTCCAAATTTTCCAGATTTCCTCACTTTCAAGCCTATGGTTCAAATCACTGTTATTTCATGCTGGACTACCGCGTTGGCTTTCTAGCTTGACCCTCTGCCCTTCTCTTACAAATTTTTTTTTTTTTTACACAGCTTCAAAACTGTTTTTTTAAAAACACAAAACATGTGAGGTTATCCTCTAACTAAAATTCTTTGGATTAACCAAGAACTTTTTACTTTAATTTGCTTCCTGCTTTACTCTTTACTCAGTGAGTTTTGTCTATTTTGGCCTTTATTCTCTTTTGTAAATATGTCAAGTAGGTTCCCACCTCAGGAGCTTTGTACTTGCTGTTCGTTCTGTTTTGAATACTCTTGTCCTTAATTTTCTTATAATTCATTCATTCTCATGTTTAAGGTCTCATTTCTACCCTACCTAAACATCTTATCCTTGTTATTCTGTTTCCTATGAATTCACTTACTTTTTTTTTTAATTGTATAATATTACATATATACAAAGCAAGAAGGAAAAAGGCAACAGTTTTCAGAGCACTCTTCAACAAGTAGTTACAGGACAGATCCCAGAGTTTGTCATGGGTTACCATGCCATCCTCTCAGATTTTTCCTTCTAGCTTCTCCAGAACATAAGAGGCTGGAAGGAATAAATATTTTATCATTACAATTAACTTTGCATGTGTGTGTGTGAAAAATAACTTATATACAAAAAAGCAATAAATTTCAAAGCACAGCACAACAAGTAGTTGTAAAACAGATTTCAGAGTTTGGTATGAGTTACAATTCCACAATTTTAGGTTTTTACTTCTAGCTGTTCTAAGATACTCGAGACTAAAAGGAATATTAATTTAATGATTTAGTGATCATATTCGTTTGGTCACTTTTTAGTTAAGTAAAATCCTGGAATCATAAACATTTAAATATAAAATAAGTGGCATTGGTTTCTGGGTATAGACAAATTTTTTAAATATCTATTTTAAATACTAAAAGCTATTTTTGATCATTGCTAATTTACTAAGCAATATGAATCAGCCTAGTAGTTTTCAATAAGGAAAATTGATTTCAGTTGGTTTGGTTATTTTTGGTTTCCATGCCTAGATAGTATGGCTTATGTATGCTTGGCCAGTATTTATTTTGAATCACCAACATACTAAAAGAAAAGACTGACTCTATGGCTGTTCCAAAGCTCTTTAAATCCAGATCAGGTTCATGTCATGATTCAAAAAGTATGGTTTCTTTTTCTTTTTCTAGAAGGCTGGGAAGAATGGTACCAGAAAAATCAAGATAAGCATGGAAGTATTGAGAGTGACTATGCTTATAACACTTTTGGAAAACTTCACCTGAGCACAAGCCATGTTTCCTCAAGACAAAGACTCCACAAGTATAACAGACATGGAAAAGGTTTGACACAAAACTCAGGCTCTGCCAGAAGTTATATAAGAAAGAATTCCAATAAGTTTCATGGATATGAGGATTCATATTTTCTTAAGCATCGAAGAGTTCATATAGTAGAAAAAAACTGTGTATGTAGTGAATGTGGGAAAGCTTTTCGTTGTAAATCACAGCTCATTGTACATCTCAGAATTCATACAGGAGAGAGGCCTTATGAATGCACTAAGTGTGAAAGAGCTTTCAGTGCCAAGTCAAACCTTAATGCTCATCAGAGAGTTCATACAGGAGAAAAACCCTATGCATGTAATGAATGTGGGAAAGTCTTCTCTTTCAGGTCCCAGCTTATTGTCCATCAGGAAGTTCACACAGGAGGGAAACCCTATGGCTGCATTGAATGTGGGAAAGCCTACAGTTGGAAGTCACAGCTTATTTTACACCAGAGAAGTCATACAGGAGTGAAACCCTATGAATGTAGTGAATGTGGAAAAGCCTTTAGTTTGAAGTCACCATTGGTTGTACACCAGAGAACTCATACTGGAGTGAAACCCCATAAATGCAGTGAATGTGGGAAAGCCTTTAGGAGTAAGTCATACCTCCTTGTGCACATCAGAATGCATACAGGAGAGAAACCTTATCAATGCAGTGACTGTGGGAAAGCCTTCAATATGAAGACACAACTCGTTGTACATCAGGGAATTCACACAGGAAATAATCCTTATGAATGCAGTGAATGTGGGAAAGCCTTTGGTAGGAAGGAACAGCTCACTGCACATCTGAGAGCTCATGCAGGAGAGAAGCCCTATGGATGCAGTGAATGTGGGAAAGCTTTCAGCAGCAAGTCATACCTCGTTATACATAGGAGAACACACACAGGAGAGAGACCCTATGAATGTAGTTTCTGTGAGAGAGCTTTTTGTGGGAAATCACAGCTCATTATACATCAGAGAACTCATTCAACAGAAAAGCCCTATGAATGCAATGAATGTGAAAAAGCCTATCCAAGGAAGGCATCACTCCAGATACATCAGAAAACTCATTCAGGAGAGAAACCTTTTAAATGTAGTGAATGTGGGAAAGCTTTCACTCAAAAGTCATCTCTCAGTGAACATCAGAGAGTTCATACAGGAGAGAAACCATGGAAGTGCTCTGAATGTGGGAAATCTTTCTGTTGGAATTCAGGACTTCGTATACATCGGAAAACTCACAAGTGAGGAATCAAAATGATGCAGTGAATACTAGAATCATGTAGACAGGATACACAGAGCAGAATGTTCTAAAAATACCTTTATGTCAGATGAATCATATAGGAGAAAGTCACATTTTGAAAATAAATATACAGAAGCTGTTAGAAGCCATACAAATCTTTGTAGACAAGAGAATAATGGAAGGAATAAGGAGTAGTATATGTTTCAAATGTAGGATCATTTTGAAAATTTAATTCACAGAATTCATGAGCACCTTATAAATTGAATAAATCAGAAAAGGAGTTTCCCGTAGGTTGTATTACATGGGAAATCACTTTCCAGGTTTGAAGGTATGTTTTTTAAAGAGTACAGAAAATCTCCACTGTAAGTGGTAGACTTTCATGATTGAGTATGAAAATTTGTTTTAAGTATAAATATAGCAATGGTCAAAAACCCAGAAAGGAACATACTCTAAAAGTTGTGGGATATTTCATGTGACTTTTCTGAGTAACATTAGCTCTTAAAAACTTTGATATTTTTGAATGTAACTTTTTATACACCTATTTGATAGTTTGTGGGGTAATATCCCACATTCTCCACACTGTATGCTAAATACCAGCATTATCTTTTTATTTCTTAGCATTAGAATTTATAATAAAATAACAGCTCATAATGAAAGGATACATTTTCATTTCAAACAACTTTTTACTTCTTACTCAGTAGTCAACATAAGCAGGTTTAGCAGTTGTTAAAGGCTTCCTCTTAAGAGAACTCATCATAATGAATTGTTATTATTTCCTTGCATTTCAGTATCTGTTCCCCTTTCATTGGTAAAATACTCTAGTTTTCTTTGGAGAAATACCTCTCTGTTGTGTGCATACTTGTGGTAATGTCCTTTATACTAGCCAAAGGTGGGCATTAGGCCCATTGTTGGTAATAGGATCCTTTCCCCAAGTATTTCTTGTCTGTAGTTCAGTCTCACATGAACCAGAGGGGGAATGTGGAAATTTATTTATTCTTGTTCCAGAAATCTACTGAGATCATCAGTGAGTTCTTACTAAGTTTATTTCTAGAACAATTCTAGATACTGTTCCTTTTTGAGCCTGGCTGTCTGGCCTTCTGTGTGCTTCCTGAGATATTTCCAATAAAATATTTCTTCTGCATAAGAGGAATGAGTTTGTTTCTTGTAATTTGAGGCCTCTAATTGATAAAAGTGTTGCCCTGAAATAGTGTATAGGTAAAACACTATTCAAAAGAAAAAGGATTTCTACAGGCATACCTTGAGATATTGTGGGTTCAGTTTCACTGCAAAAAAGTAAGTCATACACATTTTTTTGTTTATTTGTTTCCCAATGCCAAAAAATACTGTTTTCATGATACTGTAAGTCTGTGAAGTATCACTGTCTAAAACAAAAACAAAACCAATATGTATGGCTTAATTAAAATGTGACACAGAGATACAAAGGACCTGCTGTTGAAAAAATGGTGCTAATAGACTTGCTTGATGCAGGGTTGTCACAAAACTTCATTTGTAAAAGACAGTATCTTCCAAGTGCAGTAAAGTCAAGCGCAATAAAATGAGGTATGCCTGTAATTTTTTTTTTTCTGAGACAAGAAGAAAAACTTTAAGATGCCTACTTATATTCCAAGATAGAAACTTTTTAGCTTATAGTGTGAAATCGTGTCATTATTTATATTTATCTAGTGTTCTGTGACCCTTGATTTTGGGAGCACTCAGGAAATTTGGCCATGGAATAATTTATGAGACTTCTGACTGCATCAAGTAATGTAAAACCAGATCCAGCACTGGCCCTGACATGGGAAATAAGAGGCTAGAAACTGCCATAATATAGAGGGAAGAATTGTAATGCTTAGTGACACCATACTGGATTGGACCTGTTAAATGTTCCCCCAAAGACCAAAAGAAATGTGTTATTAAATACAGCAGCAGAAGTTGGTGGGAGAATCTAATTCAAATCCGTTTCTTTGGTTGGGAGGATAGCTTTCTATCAAATGACTGGTAGTCACCCTTGACAACCCTACTAGGTTGGAGTGGTTGCTGTAATGGGGAGGCAGAGTTGGTATGTGTATTAGGCTTCTCTAGAGAAACAGAATCGACAGGAAATACTCATAAAATTTATAGAAGTGTCTCATGTAACCATGGGAACATACCGAACCAAAGTCTACGGTAGGCTGTGAAGCTGACAATTCCAGTGGAGGATCTGGACAAACTCCATAGAACAGGCTCGCCGACCAAAGTGGGAAGAGAGCCTGTCTCTTCCGAACCTTCCTTAAAAGACTCCCAGTGATTAGATTAAGCATCACTCTTTAAAGAAGATACTCCCCTTGGCTGATTACACATGGAATCAGCTGTGGATGTAGCCAATGTGATCATGATTTAATTCTATGAAATGTCCTCATAGCGAAAGACAGGCTGGCACTTGTTCAACCAGACAAACGGGCACTACCACCTGGCCAAGTTGACACATGAACCTGACCATGACAGTATGTTAATCAGGACTCCAGTGAATTGTGAACTCTTTAGGAATAGAATTCAACCCATGAAGGTTTTATATGTATTCTAAAACCAGAAAACCTGGAATGATGAACATAGGCACCATAAGAGAGTCATGCATCTTAATCTGATTTGTGTATTTTATTAAAATTATTAGAATTAATGTTCTTCTAATTAATCAAAGGCCATATGCAATTGAAGAAATTGTAATGTGAGCCTACTTAAAATTTTAGGGCGCCTATACCATAACTCAAGTAGTTCCAAACCTAAATCTTTCAAAGGCTCTTGGATACTAACTCTGAACTCGTACATTAGATCATAATACTGTGATCAGTGGACCAAGTGGGAGCTAACAAGATGAACGGACTTGTCACTCAGGTTGTCACCTTGAATCCCATTCAGTAATTTCTCAGAACATTGTACTACAGTGCAAGTCTAATCTGTGGCTTCTGTCACATGTGACTTGCCACACAAAGTCAGTAATACCTTGAGGGCCTGCATACCCTTCTCAACTTAGCCCATTAATTATGCCTTTAGATGTCATGATATTTTCACATGCCTGTTAAAGTTTATAAATGTTTATAGACTGCCATCGGTTTGCAGACCACACTTTAAGTAGCAGTGTATTAAAAGTTTTAACTTTGGGAAACATTTAGGGAAAAAAAGTAAATCACTGAGCAGTTTGGGGTATGGAGTAATGACTGAACCTGTGCATAAAGCCCATTCTAACTATTTCATGTTGGAAGGGGATTTCAACAATATGGGGTAGGGGGATGGAACTGGTTGATATATTCTGGAGAGGGTGGCTTCTCTGCATTTCAGGACTTATGTGGTCCAGGGACCCATCTGGAGGTCGTAGATTTCTGGAAAGTTACCCTAGTGCATGCAACTTTTGTAGAATCTTATATAATGCCCTAGGTGTTCTTTAGGATTCATAGCAATGTCTGACTGAAGCTCACATAAGGTTGCACTCCAAAATAGCCTCTTGACTCTATTTAAACTCTCCTAGCCACTGATATCTTATTTGTTAAACTTCTTTTCCCCCTTTCAGTCAGGATGGCATTGTTGATCCCATGGTGCGAGAGACAGTCTCATCCCTGGATGTCATGTACCACATTGAGTCCAGGGCAATGGTTTCACTTGCAGAGTTGGACTTAGAGAGAGGCCACATCTGAGCAACAGAAGAGGTCCTATGGAAGTAACTCTTAGGCATACCTATAGGTAAAAGCTTCTCTGCCTCATACATAAGCTTCTTAAGAGCAAGTCACCAAGGCCTTGACCTATGTGTGCCTAATGTTTGACACAGTATCAGAGTTTTCCCCAGTGGTAAAGGTTAATAGGTCCATATTTTTTTCTCATCCCTCAAGTGACTTTGCCAATACTTTTTGATTATCTGCTTAATAAACTGAGATGTATCTAGGGATTGCATTAAACTACACAGGATTAAAGGGCCTCATTCTTTTTTTTTTTTATTTTTTTATTTTATTTATTTTATTTATTTTATTTATTTTATTTTTTTATTAATTAAAAAAAGAATTAACAAAACAATTAGAAATCATTCCAATCTACATGTACAATCAGTAATTCTTAATAACATCACATAGTTGCATATTCATCATTTCTTAGTACATTTGCATCGATTTAGAAAAAGAAATAAAAAGACAACAGAATAAGAATTAAAACAATAATAGAAAGAAAAAAAAACAAAAAAAAACAAAAACAAAAAACCTATACCTCACATGCAGCTTCATTCAGTGTTTTAACATAATTGCATTACAATTGGGTAGTATTGTGCTGTCCATTTCTGAGTTTTTATATCCAGTCCCGTTGTACAGTCTGTATCCCTTCATCTCCAATTATCCCTTCTCTCTTTTTTTTTTTTTTTAATTAACGGAAAAAAAGAAATTAACCCAACATTTAGAGATCATACCATTCTACACATGCAATCATTAATTCTTAACATCATCACATAGATGCATGATCATCATTTCTTAGTACATTTGCATTGGTTTAGAAGAACTAGCAATATAACCGAAAAAGATATAGAATGTTAATATAGAGAAAAAAATAAAAGTAATAATAGTAAAATCAAAACAAAACAAAACAAAACAAAACAAAAACCTATAGCTCAGGTACAGCTTCATTCAGTGTTTTAACATGATTACTTTACAATTAGGTATTATTGTGCTGTCCATTTTTGAGTTTTTGTATCTAGTCCTGTTGCACAGTCTGTATCCCTTCAGCTTCAATTACCCATTGTCTTACCCTGTTTCTAACTCCTGCTGAACTCTGTTACCAATGCCATATTTCAAGTTTATTCTCGAATGTCCGTTCACATCAGTGGGACCATACAGTATTTGTCCTTTAGTTTTTGGCTGGATTCACTCAGCATAATATTCTCTAGGTCCATCCATGTTATTACATGGTTCATAAGTTTATCTTGTCTTAAAGCTGCATAATATTCCATCGTATGTATATACCACAGTTTGTTTAGCCACTCTTCTGTTGATGGAGATTTTGGCTGTTTCCATCTCTTTGCAATTGTAAATAATGCTGCTATAAACATTGGTGTGCAAATGTCCGTTTGTGTCTTTGCCCTTAAGTCCTTTGAGTAGATACCTAGCAATGGTATTGCTGGGTCGTATGGCAATTCTATATTCAGCTTTTTGAGGAACCGCCAAACTGCCTTCCACAGTGGTTGCACCCTTTGACATTCCCACCAACAGTGGATAAGTGTGCCTCTTTCTCCGCATCCTCTCCAGCACTTGTCATTTTCTGTTTTGTTGATAATGGCCATTCTGGTGGGTGTGAGATGATATCTCATTGTGGTTTTGATTTGCATTTCTCTAATGGCCAGGGACATTGAGCATCTCTTCATGTGCCTCTTGGCCATCTGTATTTCCTCTTCTGAGAGGTGTCTGTTCAAGTCTTTTTCCCATTTTGTAATTGGGTTGGCTGTCTTTTTGTTGTTGAGATGAACAATCTCTTTATAAATTCTGGATACTAGACCTTTATCTGATATATCATTTCCAAATATTGTCTCCCATTGTGAAGGCTGTCTTTCTACTTTCTTGATGAAGTTCTTTGATGCACAAAAGTGTTTAATTTTGAGGAGTTCCCATTTATTTATTTCCTTCTTCAGTGCTCTTGCTTTAGGTTTAAGGTCCATAAAACCGCCTCCAGTTGTAAGATCCATAAGATATCTCCCAACATTTTCCTCTAACTGTTTTATGGTCTTAGACCTAATGTTTAGATCTTTGATCCATTTTGAGCTAACTTTTGTATAGGGTGTGAGAGATGGGTCTTCTTTCATTCTTTTGCATATGGATATCCAGTTCTCTAGGCACCATTTATTGAAGAGACTGTTCTGTCCCAGGTGAGTTGGCTTGACTGCCTTATCAAAGATCAAATGTCCATAGATGAGAGGGTCTATATCTGAGCACTCTATTCGATTCCATTGGTCGATATATCTATCTTTATGCCAATACCATGCTGTTTTGACCACTGTGGCTTCGTAATATGCCTTAAAGTCAGAAGGGCCTCATTCTTATTGTGGGTCCCTGTGTTTGGAGTGTTTAGATGATCTCTCCAGACAGGTTGAGTTAGCTTATATACTACAGAAAATTTGGGTTCTAGACAAAATAAAGCTTTCTTCCGTCGGACTCAAAGAGTAGATGAGGTTGTAATATGTAGACAATGTCTTCCTCACCCGTGTGTTCTGGATCACCTTAATCCTGACCTAATTGGCTTTATCCTATCTCTAAATACCAGGTTAAACACACATGAAACAGCCTCTCAAAACCCACAGATAGCCATTACCACTCCCGACTAAATGACTACTAGAAGAACTGCCAATCTAGGCCCCTGTTTTCTTATAAGTATTTTCTAAATGAGACCATATAATATTTGCTCTTTTGTTTTTGGTTTATTTTGCCTCACAAATGTCCCATAGGTTCATTGATAATGTTGCGTGCCTCAAAACTTCTTTTCTTTTTGTAGCAGCACAAAATTCAGTCATAGGTATATACCGTTGTTTACCAATCTACTCAGTCAAGTGCATCCTTCCGCCACCTCCATTCATTAGGCATCAGGTATAATGTCCAAAGTCAACAGTCCATCAGCAGTGGACAATGAATTTTAGATAATTTCATTGTTCCCAAGAGAATGATAGCCAATAAGCACACCCTCACCAAATAGAAAATCTAAACCTCCCTTTAACACTTGTCCCTCCCCCCATTATTTACCCATTGTGTTGCTGCAGTACTGTTGATGTTTTCCTGGTAAACACAGCCCGTAGCATGCAACAGAAGTTTTTACCCTATACCCCACACTTAAAACTCTTTGTACAAATTTCATACTTTTGCTGTAGTTCATGCAAGAACTTATTTATATTTGTAGTGTTAATCAATGGAACACATGCATCTGTAAAACCCATTTCAATCATGTTCACTTTAAATATGGTAATATAATTTATAGACTCATTAGTGAACTGCCTTCACTTTGATCTATTCCCCTGTATTTAAGTTCAACCTCATTAATTGACCATTCACCCATCCCTAGATCTAGGTCCCCTAAATTCTGTAATTATAAGCCCCTGATTTTGCCTTTACCTTGGTCATAAAAGTGGAATCACACAGTATTTACCCTTTTGTAACTGGCTAATTTCACTCAGCATATGTCCTCAATCCTCATCTACCTTGTCATGTGCTTCAGGACTTCAGTTCGTCACTGCTGCAAAGTATTCCATCATATGTATATACCACATTTTGTTAACCTACTCGTGTGTTGATGGGCACCAGGATTGTTTCCGTTTTTTGGTAATTGTGAATACTGCTATGAACATCGGTGTGCAAATGTCTGTGTCACTGCATTCAGCACTTCTGGGTATTTACAGAGTAGTTCTATTGCTGGGTCATAGGGCAAATTCGATATTTAGTTTCCTAAGGAACGGCCGAACTGTCTTGAATAGTGGCTGTACCATAATACATTCCCATCAGCAGTGCATAAATGTCCCAGTTGCTCCACATCCTCCTCTCCAACATTTATAGTTTCCTGTTTAATAGCAGCCATTCTTATAGGTATGAGGTGGTATCTCATAGTAGTGTTGATCTGCATTTCCTTTATAGCTAATCAGAATGAGCATCTCTTCATGTGCTTTTAAGCCATCTGTATTTGCTCTTCAGAGAAATGTCTGTATCTTTAGCCCATTTTATAATCTTTTTTTTTTTTGGTTGTTGAGTTGTATGCTTTCTTTATGTATACAGAATATCAAACTTTTATCTGATGTGGTGGTTTCCAAATATTTTCTCCCATTGTGTTGCTTGTGCTTTGGGTTTCAAGTTTAGGAAGCTATCTCCTATTACTAGGTCTTGAAGATGTTTCCCTGCATTTTCTTCTAGGAGCTTTATGGTACTGGGTCTTATATTTAGGTGTTTGATCCACTCAGTTAATTTTTGTATTGGGTGTAAGGTAAGGGCCCTCTTTCATTTGTTTGGCTATTGATAACCAGTTCTCCCATGCCCATGTATTGAAAAGACCATTTTGTCCCAGTTCAGTGGATTTGGGGACCTTGTTGAAGATCAGTTTATGATAGATTTGTTGGTCTATTTCTATACTCTTGATTTGATTCCATGGGTCAATAATTCTATCTTTATTTCAGTACCATGCTATTTTCACCACTGTGGCTTTATAATAAGTTTTAAAATCAGGAAGTGTTAATCCTCCCACTTTGTTCTTCTTTTTTAGGATACTTTCAGGCTCTTTCGCTTCCAGATGAATTTGGTAACTAGCTTTCCAAGTCTTCAAAGTTGTTGGAATTTTGATTGGTACTGCCTTGAATCTGTAGATCAATTTGGGTAGAACTGACATCATAACTACATTTAACCTTCCTTTCCATGAGCAGGAAATGTCTTTCCACCTATTTGAATCTTCTTTGATTTCTTTTAGCAATGTTATATGGTTTTCTGTGTACACGTCCTTTACATCTCTAGTTTAGTATTCCTAGATACTTGATTCTTTTAGTTGTTATTTTGAATGGAATTTTTTCTTTATTTGAGTCCTCAGATCACTGCTTGGGTATAGAAATGTTACTGATTTTTGCACATTAATTTTATATCCTGCCACCTTGCTGAATTTGTTTATTAGCTCAAGTAACTTGACTGGTAACTTGGTTGTAGATTTCTCAGGATTTTCCAAGTATAGTACCATGTCACCTGCAAATAATGAAAGTTTCACTATTTCATTTACAATTAGATGCCTTTTATTTCTTTTTCCTGCCTGATTGTTCTCACTAGAACTTCTAGTACAATGTTGAATAATGGTGATAGAGGTCATCTTTGTCTCATTCCTGATCTTAGGAAGTAAGTTTTCATTCTAACCATTGCATACCTTGCTGGCTGTGTGTTTGACATAGATGCCCTTTATCATATTGAGAAAGTTACCTTTGATTCATCTCTTTTGAAGTGTTTTCATCAGGAAAGGATGTTGAATTTTTTCTGATGCTTTTTCAGTATCAATTGAGATGAACACGTTATTTTTCCCTTTCAGTTTGTTAATGTACTGCATTATATTGATTGATTTTCTGGTGTTGAACTATCCCTGCATTCCTGGTATAAACCCCACGGGTTGTGGTGTATTTAACTCTTTTAATATGTTGCTGGATTTGATTTGGTAGGATTTTGTTGAGAATTTTTTTCATCAGTTTTCATTAGGGAGATTGACCTATAGTTCTCCTTTCTTATATCATCTTTACCCAGTTTTGGTATTAGAGTAATGTTAGCTTCATAAAATGAGTTAGACGGTGTTCCTTTCTCCTCAATTATGTGGAAAAGTTTGAGCAGGATTGGTGTTAGTTCTTTTTTGAATGTTTGATAAAATTCTCCTGTGAAGTTATTTAGTCCTGAGCTTTTCTCTGTAGCAAGAGTTTTGATGACTTTGAATCTCTTTACTTGTGATTGGTTTGTTCAGACCTTGTATTTCTGTTTGAGGCAGTGTGGCTTGTTCGCATGTTTCCGGAAATGTGTTCATTTCATCTAAGTTGTCTAGTTTGTTGGCATATAGTTGTTCATAGTATCATCTTATGATTTTAAAAAATTTCTTCAGGGTCTGTGGTGACCCTGAATGACCCCCCCCCATTTCTAATTTTGTTTGTTTGCACCCTGTCTCTTTTTTTCTTTGTCAGCTTTTCTAGTGGTCCATCAATTTTACTGATTTTTTTTTCGAAGAATCAACTTTTGGATTTATTGATTATTTCTATTGTTCTCCCATTCATTTAACTATGCTTTAGTCTTTTTAATTTTTCTTCTTCTATTTGCTTTGTTTCTCAAGTTCCTGGAGGTGAGCATTAAGTCCTCAATTTTTGCTTTCTCCTTTTTTTTTTTTTGTATGCTGTATGGCGGGGTCAGATTTCATTCTTTTTCCATGTGAGTATCTTGTTGTTGCCACACCATTTGCTGAATTTTTTTTGTTGTTGTTGTTTTTATTGATCCTCTGTCTAGATGTTCTGTCCATTGATGACAGTGGGGAATTGAAGTCTCCAACTATTATGGTAGATGTGTCTATTTCCCTTTTCAGTGTTTTGCAGTATTTGCCTCATGTATTTTGGGGCATTCTGGTTCGGTGCATGAATATTTATGATTGTTACGTCTTCATGTTGAATTGTTCCTTTTATTAGTATATAGTATCCTTCTTTGTCTCTTTTAACTGTTTTACATTTGAAGTCTAATTTGTTGGATATTAGTATAGCTACTCCTGCTCTTTTCTGGTTGTTATTTGCATGGAATATCTTTTCCCAACCTTTCACTTTCAACCTATGTTTATCTTTCGGTCTAAGATGTGTTTGCTGTAGACAGCATATAGAAGGATCCTGTTTTTTAATCCATTCTGCCAGTTTATGTCTTTTGATTGGGGAGTTCAATCCATTAACATTTAGTGTTATTACTGTATGGGTAATACTTTCTTCTACCATTTTGCCTTTTGTATATTACATGTTATATCTAATTTTCCTTCTTTCTACACTATCTACACACCTCTGTCTTCTGTCATTTCGTATCTGTCTCTAGTGCTCCCTTTAGTATTTCTTGCAGAGCTGGTCTCTTGGTCACAAATTCTCTCAGTGACTTTTTGTCTGAAAATGTTTTAATTTCTCCCTCATTTTTGAAGGACAATTTTGCTGTGTATAGAATTCTTGGCTGGCAGTATTTCTCTTTTAGTAATTTAAATATATCATCCCACTGTCTTCTCACCTCCATGGTTTCTGCTGAGAAGTCTTATTGGGTTTCCCTTGTATGTGATGGATTGCTTTTCTCTTGCTGCTTTCAAGAGCCTCTCTTTCTCTTTGACCTCTGACATTCTGACTAGTAAGTGTCTTGGAGCATGTCTGTTTGGATCTATTCTCTTTGGGGTACACTGCATTTCTTGGATCTGTAATTTTAGGTCTTTCATAAGAGTTGGGAAATTTTCAGTGATAATTTCTTCCATTAGTTTTTCTCCTCCTTTTCCCTTCTCTTCTCCTTCCGCAACACCCACAACACGTATATTTGTGTACTTAATATTATCATTCAATTCCCTGAGTCCCTGCTCATATTTTTGCATTCTTTTTCCTATAGTTTCTGTTTCTTTTTGGATTTCAGATGTTCCATCCTCCAGTTCACTAATCCTAACCTCTGTCTCTTGAAATCTACCATTGTAGGGTTCCATTGCTTTTCTCATCTCCTCTACTGTAACTTTCATTCCCATAAGTTCTGTGATTTGTTTTTTCAGACTTTCCATTTCTTCTTTTTGTTCATTCCTTGCCTTCTTCATATCCTCCCTCAATTAATGGATTCGGTTTTTGATGAGGTTTTCCATATCTGTTCGTATATGCTGAATTAATTGTTTCAGCTCCTGTATGTCATTTGAACTGTTGGTTTGTTCCTTTGACTGGGCCATATTGTCAATTTTCCTGGTGTGATTTGTTATTTTTTGCTGGCGTCTAGACATTTAATTACCTTAATTAGTTTATTTTGGTGATTGTTTTCACTTATCTTACCTAGGGTTTTCTTGCTAGATGAGTTTGTTGTCTATCTGTTCTTTGACCTTCAGTTCAGCTTTTTCTGGACCTCTAGCTTAGGTTTTGTTTAACAGAGGCTAATTTTTCAGTTCTTTTTTTCTTATTTCTTGCCCTGCTCGTAGGTGCCTTTTCCCTCCCCACCCTTAGGAGGGTCTACATAGGTAATATATACTCCAGCCAGGTTTTCCCGGACTAAACTGGACTCCTATCCGTGGGAAGGAGTCACCTGCATCAGTTTTCCCTGAGGGTGAGACCCAGCAGGTTAAAAGACTTTCCTGTGAAGTCTCTGGGCTCTGTTTTTCTTATCCTGTCCAGTATGTGGCGCTGTTTGCCTGCGGGTCCTACCAGCAAAAGATGTGGCACCTTTAAGTTTTGAAGGCTTTCCCTGCTGGGGGCGTGGTGGAGACAGAGGAGAAGTTGTAGGCTGGTTTTAATGGTTTCAAATTGCCGAGCCCTGGGGTCTGAATTCCTTGAGAGAGGGATTCCATCTCAGTTGGGCTTCACCGCTCCCGTAGGGAAGGCACAGGCGGGAGACAGCTCTGAAAGCAGTCCGTTTCTGCCTATGCCTGGAGCAGTTGCAGCCTGATTAGTCCCGCCGCTGTATCCAGAGGCAGCCAAGCCTCTGTAGAGACCGCCACAAAAACCTCCGTTTCCTCCCCTTTCCTCCTTTTCGGTTAGCCCAATAAGTGCCCTCCGCCTTGACCAGGTTTGCCTGATTGGGAGCCTATTTTTAGTAGTCAGAATTTGTTAATTAATGCCACACTTGGTGTTTGGTTGGAGTCAGTCCCTGCTACTGTTAGAGTGTCTTTCCTTTCCCTCTGAGAAGCCGCCTGTTGGGGAGGGGTGCTGGGTGCTGGCTGCCGCAGCTTGGGGAACTCACGGTTCTGGGGAGGCTCGCAGCCAGTCCAGCTGGTCCAGACTGGGGTACGCTGTGTGTCCGGTCTCTTGTGGCTCTGGGAGCTGTTCTGTACTGTTTCTGGTTATTTAGTAGTTCTGGAGGACGAACTAAAATGCGCACCTTGCTAAGCCGCCATCTTGGCCCCTCCCCCTGTTGTTTGTTTTTGTTGGTTTCTTTTTGTTTTTTGGAAGTGTATGGGCTGGGATTTCTTTCTTCTTTTTTAATACAGGCATTTAGGGTAATAAGTTTCCCTCTCAGCACAGCCTTTGCCACATCCCATAAGTTCTGCTATGTTGTGTTCCTATTTGTCTTCGTCTCCAGATAGCTACTGATTTTTCTATCAATTTCTTCTTTGACACACCAGGTGTTTAAGAATGTGTTATTTAATCTCCATATATTTGTGAAAGTTTACATTCTTTGGAGATTATTGATATACAGCTTTATTTCATTGTGATCAGATAAAGTGTATTGAATAATTTCAATGTTTTTAAATTTAAAAGAGCTGTTTTGTGCCCCAGCATGTGATCTATCCTGGAGAATGTTCCATGAGCCCTAGAGAAGAATGTATGTCCTGCTGTTTGGGGGTGTAATGACTTATATGTGTCTGTTAGGTCTAATTCATTTATCAAGTTATTTAACTTCTCTATTTCCTTGTTGTTCTTCTGTCTAGTTGTTCTATGTATAGAGGAGCACAAATTGAAGTCTCCTACTATTGTTGTTAAAATGTCTATCACTCCGTTTAGTTTTGCCAGTGTTTGTCTCGTGTGCTTTGAAGACCTCCTTGATTGGAACCATAGACATTTATGATTCTTATTACTTCTTGGTGACTTGTCCCTTTTATTAATATATAGTATCCTTCTTTGTCTCTTATGATATCTTTACATTTAAAATCTATTTTGTATGATATTAATATAGCTAATTCTGCTTTCTTTTGGCTACAGCTTGCATGGAACATCTTTTTCCATCTTTTCACTTTCAGTCTATCTGTATCCTTGTATCTAAGATGAGCTTCTTGTAAGTAGCATATAGGTGGATTATATTTCTTAATCTATTATGCAATCTGTATCATTTAATTGGTAAGTTTAGGCCATTAACATTCAAATTTATTACTGTAAATGTGTTTCTTGAATCCACCACCTTATCCTTTGGATTTTGTCAGCTCTAGATATTCTTTTCCCTCTTTCTCTTTTTACCCTATAAATTACCCTTACTGGTACTCTTCAATTATGTGAACATGCAGACCTCCCTCTCCTGTCTTTTTTTTTTTTTTTTCCCAGGCAACAGGATTCCCTTTAGTATTTGTTCTAGGGTCAGGCTCTTGTTGACAGACTCTCAGCATTTTGTCTATGAAAATTTTAGTCTCTTCCTTAGTTTTAAAGGACAGTTTGGCTGGGTATAGAATCCTAAGAAAGAAATCTTTCTCTTTCAGGATCTTAAATCTATCATACCACTGCCTTCTCAGCTGCATACTGCCAATTGAGTAGTACAAAATCAGTCTTATGTTGTTTCCCTTGTATGTGGTAGATTGTGTTTGTCTTGCCACTTTCAGGATTTTTTTTTGCTTCACTTCAGCATTTGACAGACTGATCAGTATGTCTCCTGGGGAAGGCCTATTTCAATTTATTCTCTTTGTAGTTCTTTGGGCTTCTTTGACTTGCATACTTATGTCCTTTATAAGGATTGAGAAGTTTTCCCCCATTATATCCTCAACTAACCTTCCTAGCCCTTTACTCTTCTCTTCTCCTTCTGGGACACTGATGATTCTTATATTTGTCCACTTTGTTTTTTCCTTCATTTCCCTGAGATCCAGTTCAAATTTGTCCCATCTTTTTTGCCATTTACTCTTTTGTGCATTTGTAATCAGTTGTCTTTTCCCCTAGTTTGTGTTTCTTTTCTCTCATCAAATCTGCTGTTGTGTGTCTCTAGTATATTTTTGATTTGGTCTATGGCATCTTTCATCTCTGTGATACCTGCTGTTTTTCTATTTAGTGTTTTAAGTTCCTCTTTATGCTCTGCTAGGGTCTTCTTGCTCTCCTTTATGTCATTAGCTATCACATTGATTTTATTTAGTAAAGTTATATGAACATCTTTGATTAGTTGTTCCAAAGTATATATCTACTCCAGTGTTTTGATTTGGTCATTAGCCTGGGTTATATCTGTCTGCATCTTCATATGCTTAGTGATCTGTGGCTTTCAAGGCATGTAAATATTTTTTTCTTTTTTTTATTAATTAAAAAAATTAACAACAAACAAAACATTAAGATATCATTCCATTCTTCATATACAATCAGTAATTCTTAATATCATCACATAGTTGCATATTCATCATTTCTTAGAACATTTGCATTGATTTAGACAAAGAAATAAAAAGACAGCAGAAAAAGAAATAAAGCAATAACAGAGAAAAAAAAGATTATACTACCATACTCCTTACCCCTCGCTTTCATTTACCACTAGCATTTCAAACTAAATTTATTTTAACATTTGTTCCCCCTATTATTTATTTTTATTCCATATGTTCTACTCTTCTGTTGATGTAGTAGATAAAAGGAGCATCAGACGCAAGGTTTTCACATTCACAGAGTCTCATTGTGAAAGCTATACCATTGTTCAATCGTCATCAAGAAACATGGCTACTGGAACACAGCTCTACATTTTCAGGCTGTTCCCTCCAGCCTCGCCACTACATCTTGAACAACAAGGTGATATCTACTTAATGCATAAGAATAACCTCCAGGATAACCTCTCAACTCTGTTTGGAATCTCTCAGCCAATAACAATTAGTCTCATTTCACTCTTCCCCCTTTGGTCGAGACGGTTCTCTCAATCCCTTGATGTTAATTCTCATCTCATTCTAGGGTTTTTCTCAGTCCCTTGATGCTGAGTCTCAGCTCATTCCAGGATCTCTGTCCCACATTGCCAGGAAGGTCCACACCCCTGGGAGTCATGACCCACGCAGAGACGGGGAGGGTGGTGAGATCAAGCATGTAAATATTTTGATAGGATACTTTGGAAGTTGATTTCCTTCAGTAATCTAAAACTTTGTATTTGTGACTGCTTTTGGAGCAGGATGCAGGACATGGGGTGGGGCACAACAATGTGGTGATGTATTGCAGTGCAGGAATAGGCCTGGGATGGGGTCACTACACTGTTGCCTGTGAGTGTTGGGTGCAGGGTGTGGGGTTGTGGAGGTACAGTCCAGGGGCTTTGGGCATGGGGTGCAACTCAGGCAGCCATTGGAGCACAGGAGCAGGTTGTGGCATGGGGGACACAGAGGTAGGACATGGGGGGAAGTAGATGGGGTACTGTGTGGATTCAAGGGAGCGGTTGCTCAGGGAGGATGTGGGTGGGTGTACGGAGCATGGGGGCCCTACGTTTCCAGGTGTGAGGTATAGGGCATAGAGGTTGGAGTACAGGGAGGGCAGAGTTTGGGTGTGTCCTTGTACAGGGGGAGGGGTCCAGGGGGGCTGCGATGCGGATGCCTGAGTGTGTAGGTGCATTGTACAAGGCATAGGGGTTGTGAGACATTGGTCATGGGTGGGTAATGTCGGGTGGGCGAAGCCTTGGTGCTGGTGCGAAAGTGCCTGGGGTTGGGGCAGGGGTGCACACATTTACAGAATGGGGGCTATGTAGTACAGATGAGCATGTGAGCCCTTGACAGGTGTGGAAGCAGTGTGCTTGTGCTGGGGGGTGGGGCAAGGGCATGGGGCTGGGGTGCAGGGATCAAGAGTTTGCTGCACAGATGTATGGATGCCTCCTGGGAAAGATGTAGCTGTACATATGTGCGGGTCTGGGAGGGCAGGGTCCTCATGCGCATATGTTACGGGCTGCAGGGTGAGATTCTGCCTATGTGGGATGGGGGGTGGGGGTGGCCTGGATGTTCAGGTCAGTGTTTGCCTTCAGCTATCAGCCGTGCGCAGTGTTCCTAGAGGTTGGGGTGGGCAGGGGTGTGGTGCAACTGAATGGGCTGGCTGTGGGTGTGGCCCGGGCATGAAGGTGAGTGACCGCAGCCTGGGGTTGCACAGGAAACTGCCTACAGGTGCAGGGAGAGGGAGGTGACAGTCTAGGAGCTGGGTGTGTGTGCATGGGTCTTGGGAGGGCCAGAGCAAGAGTGCAATTCAGCGGAAGAGGTGGGTCGGGCTGGAGCAAGTGTGTGTGTGGTGGGGATGTGTGGGCTGGGGGTTTGGGGGTGTGGGTGTTTGGAGCACAGTGTATGGGCTACCCACAGGATTCAGGTACGTGGGATGTTGGAGGAACTGCAGGTCACTGGGTGGGCGTGGTGCGCGTAAGTGTAGCCTGTTCAGGGAAAGTGGCTTGGCTTACTTCTTGTCCCCATCTTCCTGTCCATGCACTCCTGTGGGCTCTGTGCTTTTGTTTGAAAGGGGCGCATTAGGCTGTTGGCACTAACTGTACGGTCTCTGGTTCTCTGTATCTCAATTCTTCAGTTTTTGTAACCAAGGCCTCCCTATGTGGTGTAGAGAACCCTCCCAGGTCACTTACACTCTGGAACCATATTTCAATGACCTTCCCAACAGTTCTCTTGCTGTTCCTTGGAGAAGGGGTGTAGTTGACCTATCGCATTCTGCCATCTTCCCGGAACTCTCTCTTGTTAGCACTTTTAACCTGATTTGCTTTGCTGGCTCAGCTGTGTATTTGAAATACTGAGGTTGGTATTGGAACCCAGAAATTCCTTGTTCTGTGGAATTGGTGACTATTGTAAAATGCTATCCTTTTCTCCTGGGCACATTAACATTAGGTCTGTTAGATCATCTCAGTGGTATTCATGAAAACCACAAGTTGCACATACTGTCTGTGTGGCATAATCAAACTGTGGCAGGTATCTGTATCTTCATTAGCATGGGCACCAACTATCAGCTTGTGACAAAAGAACAGAAACAGAATTAGAAAAAGGAAGATAAAGAGAAGAAAGCCAATGTCATTATCGCTTTGAAGGCAAAAGACATCAGGAGCACATCTTCTGAATAGAAGTATGGACTGTTCATATGTTAAGAATGTTTGTGTCTCTATGTTGTTTTGTAAAAAAAAAATTTTTTTAAAAAAGAATAAATAATGTTAACAAGGAAAAAAAAGATATATTTGCCAAAATTTGAAGCAGCTGAATTCATATAGATAACATACAAACTCACACAAATACTCTCCTTTCATTGGGTTTTAGAAATTTATTTTCATTTCTTCAGGAAAAAAGTAAAAACAAATTATTTTTGTTATCTTAATTGTAGTTGTTTCATAGGTGTATATATGTCAAAATTTATCAAGTTGTACACTTGGAATATGTATAGTTTAGTGTATATTAATTATGCCTTAATAAAATTGTAATAATATATACCAATACTTAAAGGTCATTAAAAAAAAGAATGAAGCCTACTGGAACACATTCAATGGTTTCAGATGCTTCCCACTAGTCACTTCAATACACCATAAATTAAAAAAGGTTATCTATATAATGCATAAGAATAACCTCCAGGACTTCTGTGAAGACGGCTGAATAGAGTAACTTGAGATTAGCTTTGGATATAATGGGGAAAACTTCCCAACCCTCATAAAGGACATAAATATGCAAGTCAAAGAAGCCTAAAGAACTCCAAACAGAATAAATCCATATAGGACTTCCTTAAGGCACATACTACTCAGTGTGTCAAAGGTTGTAGAGAAGGAGAAAATCCTGAAACAGCAAGAGAAAAACAATCTACTACATACAAGGGAAATCAAATAAGACTGAGTTTAGACTACTCAACTAGCACCCTGGAGGTAAGAAGGCAGTGGTATGATACATTCAAGATCCTGAAAGACGATCTTGCTGCTTACAAGAGACTCATCTTAAACACAAGGGTACAAATAGATTGAAAGTGAAAGGATAGAAAAAGATTTTCCATGCAAGTTGTAACCAAAAGAAAGCAGCAGTAGCTACACTATTATCAGAAAAGTAGACTTTAAATGTAAAGACATCATAAGAGACAAAGACGGACACTATATACTAATTAAAGTGTCAATTTACCAGGAATATATAACAATCAAAAATGTTTATGCTCCCAATCAAGGAGCCCCAAAGTACGTGAGACAGACATTGGCAAAACTGAAGGGAGCAATAGATGTTTCAACAATAGTAGTAGGAGACTTCAATACACCACTCTCCTGTATAGATAGAACAACCAGACAGAAGATCAACAAGGAAACAGAGAAGTTAAATAACTTGATAAATGAATTAGACCTAGCAGACATATATAGGTCACTGCACCCCAAAGCACAAGGTTGCACATTCTTCTCTAGTGCTCATGGAACATTCTCCAGGATAGGTCATATGCTGGTGCACAAAATATGTCTTTATAAATTTAAAAATATTGAAATTATTCATAGCACTTTCTCTGATCACAATGAAATGAAGCTGTGATCTCAATAGCCACCAACGAACAAGAACATTCACAAATATATGGAACTTAAATAACATACTCTTAAACAACCAGTGGGTCAAAGAAGAAATTGCTAGAGAAATCAGTAGCTATCTGGAGATGATTGAAAATGAGAATACAACTTATCAGAAATTATGGAATGCAGCAAAGGCTGTACTAAGAGTGAAATTTATTGCCTTAAATGCCTATATTATAAAACAAGAGGAAAAATTGAGGACTTAACAGCAAACCTGGAGGAACAGCAAACTAACCCCAAAGCAAAAAGGAGAAGAGAAATAACAAAGTTTAAAGCAAATATAAATGAATGGGAGAACAAAGCAATAGAAAGAATCAATAAGACCAAAAGTTGGTTCTTTGAGAGAATCAATAAAATTGATGGGCCACTTGACAAAAAAAAAAAAAAAAAAAAGAGAGGATGCAAATAAACAAAGAAATGAGAAGGGGTGTATTACCACAGACCCTGAAGAAATAAAAGAACTCATAAGAGGATACTATGAACAACTAAACACCAACAAACTAGACAACTTAGATGAAATGGACAATCTCCCTAAATGAACATAGATGCAAAAATTCTCAATAAAATATTAGCAAATCGAATCCAACAACACATTAAAAGAACTATACACCATGACCAAGTGGGGTTTATACCAGGAACGCAATGGTTCAACACAAGAAAATCAATTAATGTACAGCACATTTACAAATCTAAAGGGAAAAGTCACAAGATCGATGCTGAAAAAGCATCCGACAAAATTTAGCATTGTTTTCTGATAAAAACACTCCAAAAGATAGGAATCAAAGGTAACTACCTCAATATGACAAAGGGAATATATGAAAAACCGATAGCCAGCATTGTACTCAATGCATAGAGACTGAAAGCTTTCCCCCTAAAATCAGCTACAAGGCAAGGATGCCCACGGTCCCCAATGTTATTTAACATTGTGCTAGAAGTTCTAGCTAGAGCAGTCAGGTAGGACAGAGAAATAAAAGGCATCCAAATTGGAAAGGATGAAGTAAAGCTTTCATTATTTGCAAATGATATGATAATATACTTGGAAGATCCTGAGAAATCTATAGCAAAGCTACTTAAGTTAATAAACAAATTCAGCATGGTGGTGGGATATAAAATTAATGTACAAAAATCAGTAATATTTCTATACACAAGCAATGACCTAGCTGAGGAGTCAGTTAAGGAAAAAATCCCATTCAAAATATCAACTAAAAGAATCAAATACTTAAGAATGAAATTAACTAGGGAACATAAAGAACTTGTACATAGAAAACTATATAACATTGCTAAAAGAAATCAAAGGAGATCTGAACAGGTGGAAAGACATTCCCTGCTCATGGATAGCAAAGCTAAATATAGTTAAGATGTCAATTCTCCCTAAACTGACCTACAGATTCAACACAGTACCAATTAAAATTCCAACAATCTACTTTGAAGATTTGGAAAAGTTAACTACCAAATTCATCTGGAAGGGAAAGAGACCCTGAATAGCTAAAAGCATCCTAAAAAAGAAGAAAGATGTGGGAGAATTAACATTCCCTGACTTTAAAACCCGTTATAAAGCCACAGTGGTCAAAACATCATGGTACTGGCATAAAGTCAGAAGCATTGACCAATGGAATCGAATCAAGCATGCAGAAATTGACCACCAAATCCGTGGTCAAATGATTTTTGACAAGGCCCCCAAATCCTCTGAACTGGGACAAAATATTCTTTTCAATAATTGGGCATGGAAGAACTGGATGTCAGTAACCAAAAGAGTGAAAGAGGACCCCTGTCTTACACCCTACATAAAAATTAACTCAAAGTGGATCAAATATCTAAATACAAGAACTGGCACCATAAAGCTTCCAGAAGAAAATGTAGGTAGACATCTTTAAGACCTAGTAATAGGAGGTAGTTTCCTAAACTTTCCAACCAAAGCCCAAGCAACTCAACGGGAGAAAATATTTGGAAATCACACATCAAGCAACAAAAGAAAAATTACATAAATGGGAACTCTTCAAAATAAAATGTTTCTGCACCTCAAGAGACTTTGTCAAAAAGATGAAGAGGCAGCCTACTCAATGGGAAAGAATATTTGGAAATCACATATCGGACAAAGGTTTGATTTCCTGTATATGCAAAGAAATCATACAAGTCAACAACATAAGAACAAACAATCCAATTATAAAATGGGATAAAGATATGAATAGGCATTTTTCTGAAGAGCAAATACAGATGACTCCAAAGCACATGAAGAGATGCTCATTTTCAGTGGCTATAAGGGAAATGCAGATCAAGACTACAATGATATACCACCTCACACCTATAAGAATGGCTGCTATTAAACAGGAAACTATAAATGTTGGAGAGGATGTGGAGAAACTGGGACACATGCACTGCTGGTAGGAATGTATAATGGTGCAGCCACCATGAAAGACTATTTGGCAGTTCCTTAGGAAAGTAAATATCGAGTTGCCCTATGACCCAGCAATAGTACTACTTGGTATATACCCAGAAGAGCTGAAAGCAACATCACAAACAGACATTTGCACACTGATGTTCATAGGAGCATTATTCAGAATCGCCAAGAGATGGAAACAAACCAAATGCCCATCAACAGATGAGTCGGTCAACAAAATGTGGTATATACATACGATGGAATATTATGCAGCAGTAAGACAAACTGACTTCCTGAAGCACATGACAAGATGGATGAGCCTTGAGGACATAATGCTGAGCAAAAGTAGCCAGACACAAAAGGACAGATACTGTATGATTCCACTTTTATGACCAGCATAAAGGTACAATCAGAGGCTTATAATAGAGGATATAGGGGATTTAGAGATACATAGAAGCTAGAGATTGGTGAACTGCTAGCTAATGAATTTGAACTCCACATGTAAGGGAATAAAGAGGAGCGAAGGTGATTCTCTAGTGGGTCTAGAAGTAATATTACCATATTGAAGATGAACAAGATTGAAAGGGGTTGTACAGACCTACGTGTCCTACTGACTCACACAAAATATGAATCAGTTCTTGTAAGAATGACTTCAAGGTAATTACTTCATATTCAAATTCTTTGAATATGAATTACTTCATGTTCAAAGATATGATTCTTGTATGAAGAGTGTTTAAGTCCAGGGTTCAGGGGAAAAACTGCTATTGCATGCTAGGAGCTAAGTTCAAAAAGAAACCATCAGCACTACCACAGCAACAGCAGAGGTAAATAATGGGGTGAGGGACAAGAGTTAAAAGGTTTAGATTTCCTATTTGGCGAGGGTATGTGTGTGTTGGTTTTTTGTCTCTTGGGAACAATGAAATTATCTAAAATTGAGAATGTTGATGGATTGTGGACTTTGGGCCCTCTACATGATGCCTTATGAATGCAGGTGGCTAAATGATGCACTGGCGAAGTAGACTGGCGAACGATGGTGTAAACATTAAGTCTGGGGTGGTGATTAATATTTCTGGATTTGGAGAGGCTGTTAATAACCTGATATTTAGAGATATGAATGAACTCCAACTGGTTGGGACTAAAGTAATTCAGAACCCAGGGGTAAGAAAGACAACCACACATATTCTATGAGACCAAAGGAAGAAAGGTTTATTTGATCTAGAACTGAAATTTTCTGTAGTTCATACTCTAAATCAACCTATATGTATAGCTCACTTGAGCAACTGAAACACAGGAAGCACAGAATAAGAAAGAGGTCCACTAATCCTGTACAGATTATTGTAATGCCTGGAAATATCCTAGAGTATATTAAGCAGATAATGAAAACCTACTGGCAAAATCTCCTGAGGAAGGGGGGAATGACTATGGAACTATGAAACCTTACTATCAGGGAATCCTCTGATACTGTCAAACATTACGGACAACCAAATTAATAGGCCATGTCGTTGATCAGGAAATGGTGGCCTTAATATTGATGATTGGTGTGATTTTTGTTTTTATTTTATTTTTTTTTTAATTTTTTATTAATTAAAAAAATTACAAGAAACACAAACATTCCCAACACATACACTCAGCAATTCACAATATCATCACATAGTTGCATATTCATCATCATGATCATTTGCCAGAACATTAGCATCAATTCAGAAAAAGAAATAAAAGGACAACAGAAAAATATAACAAACAGAAAAAAAAAATTTTACATGCCATACCCCTTACTGATCCCTTTCATTGATCACTAGCATTTCAAACTAAATCTATTTTAACATAGATTAATGTTCCTCTCATCTGTTGACAGGGTAGATAAAAGGAGCATCAGACACAAGGTTTTCACAATAACACAGTCACATTGTGAAAGTTATATCATTATACAATCATCATCAAGAAACATGGCTACTGGAACACAGCGCTACATTTTCAGGCAGTTCTCTCCAGCCTCTCCATTACATTTTGGATAACAAGGTGATATCTACTTAATGCATAAGAATAACCTCCAGGATAACCTCTCAACTCTGTTTGGAATCTCTCAGCCATTGACATTTTGTCTCATTTCACTCTTCCCCCTTTTGGTCGAGAAGGTTTTCTCAATCTGTTGATGCTGGGTCTTAGCTCATTCTAGAGTTTTTCTCAATTCTTTGATGCTGAATCTCAGCTCATTCTGGGATTTCTGTCCCACGCTGCCAGGAAGATCCACACCCCTGGTAGTCATGTCCCACGTAGACAGGGGGAGAGTGGTGAGTCTGCTTGCTGTGTTGGCTGGAGAGAGAGGCCACATCTGAGCAACAAAAGAGGTTCTCTTGGGGGTGACTCTTAGGCTTAATTTTAAGTAGGCTTGACCTATTCTTTGTGGGGTTAAGTTTCATATGAACAACTCATAGACTGGGGGCTCAGCCTATAGCTTTGGTTGTCCACACTGCTTGTGAGAATATCAAGAATTCAACTTGGGGAAGTTGAGTTTTCCCCTGTTCTCACCATTCCCCAAAGGGGACTGTGTTAGTTAGATTCAGTTGTCAACTTGGCCAGGTGAGCATACCTAGTTCTGTTGCTGCGGACACAAGCCAATGGTACGTGAATCTCATCTGTTGCTAATTACATCTGCAGTCGGCTAGGAGGCGTGTCTGCTGCAATGAGTGACGTTTGACTTAATTGACTGGTGCTTAAATGAGAGAACGCAATGTAGCATAGCCCAGCAGCTCGGCATTCCTCATCTCAGCACTTGCAGCTCAGCCCAGGCCTTTGGAGATGGAGAAAGAAATCACCCCGCAGAAAGTTGTTGCAACCCAGGGGCCTGGAGAGAAGACCAGCAGAGACCATCCTGTGCCTTCCACATAAGAAGGAGCCTCAGTGGAAAGTAAGCTGCCTTTCCTCTGAAGAACTAACAAAATAAATCCCCTTTTATTAAAAGCCAGTCCGTCTCTGGTGTGTTGCATTCAGGCAGCTAGCAAACCAGAACAGGGACTTTGCAAATACTCTTCCACTCACTGATCAAATCACTCTGGGATTCATCAGGGCATCACCTGGACAAACCAACAAAATCTCATGTCGTATACAAGGTTCCATATACTTAAGGTGTTCAATCAACTATCTACATAAGTTATATTAGGAGATGCACTAGTCAAAGTATAGATTTGTGCCAAATAAACATTTTTTGCTTTAGTCTCACACATTAGTTGAAATTTTAAAATATTAAGTACCATCTATTTTCAGCACACTGCAGTAATGACATTCTTTTGTTCTTCCTCATGCAAAAACATTTTTTTAATTTGTACATTTAGTCACTATCACTATACACTCCAGGCATTCCTAGATTACACCATCTCAATCTTTATCGTCTATCTTTCTTTGTGATTTCATTTATGCCCCAGCCCTCCTCCCTCTATCATTCTCATATGCAGCTTCATTCAGTGTTTTTTTTTTTTATTAACGGAAAGAAAAAAAAAAAGAAATTAACACAACATTTAGAAATCATACCATTCTACATATGCACTCAGTAATTCTTAACATCATCACATAGATGCATGATCATTGTTTCTTAGTACATTTGCATCGGTTTAGAGGAACTAGCAACACAACAGAAAAAGATATAAAATGTTAATATAAAGAAAAGAAATAAAAGTAGTAATAATAGTAAAAAACAACAACAACAAACAAACCAACAAGCAAACAAAAACAAAAAAAACCCTATAGCTCAGATGCAGCTTCATTCAGTATTTTAACATGATTATTTTACAATTAGGTATTATTCTGCTGTCCATTTTTGAGTTTTTGTATCTAGTCCTGTTACACCGTCTGTATCCCTTCAGCTTCAATTACCCATTGTCTTACCCTGTTTCTAACTCCTGCTGAACTCTGTTACCAATGCCATATTTCAAGTTTATTCTCGAATGTCCGTTCACATCAGTGGGACCATACAGTATTTGTCCTTTAGTTTTTGGCTGGATTCACTCAGCATAATATTCTCTAGGTCCATCCATGTTATTACATGGTTCATAAGTTTATCTTGTCTTAAAGCTGCATAATATTCCATCGTATGTATATACCACAGTTTGTTTAGCCACTCTTCTGTTGATGGACATTTTGGCTGTTTCCATCTCTTTGCAATTGTAAATAACGCTGCTATAAACATTGGTGTGCAAATGTCCGTTTGTGTCTTTGCCCTTAAGTCCTTTGAGTAGATACCTAGCAATGGTATTGCTGGGTCATATGGCAATTCTATATTCAGCTTTTTGAGGAACCGCCAAACTGCCTTCCACAGTGGTTGCACCCTTTGACATTCCCACCAACAGTGGATAAGTGTGCCTCTTTCTCCGCATCCTCTCCAGCACTTGTCATTTTCTGTTTTGTTGATAATGGCCATTCTGGTGGGTGTGAGATGATATCTCATTGTGGTTTTGATTTGCATTTCTCTAATGGCCAGGGACATTGAGCATCTCTTCATGTGCCTCTTGGCCATCCGTATTTCTTCTTCTGGTAGGTGTCTGTTTAAGTCTTTTTCCCATTTTGTAATTGGGTTGGCTGTCTTTTTGTTGTTGAGTTGAACAATCTCTTTATAAATTCTGGATACTAGACCTTTATCTGATATGTCGTTTCCAAATATTGTCTCCCATTGTGTAGGCTGTCTTTCTACTTTCTTGATGAAGTTCTTTGATGCACAAAAGTGTTTAATTTTGAGGAGCTCCCATTTATTTATTTCCTTCTTCAGTGTTCTTGCTTTAGGTTTAAGGTCCATAAAACCGCCTCCAGTTGTAAGATCCATAAGATATCTCCCAACATTTTCCTCTAACTGTTTTATGGTCTTAGACCTAATGTTTAGATCTTTGATCCATTTTGAGTTAACTTTTGTATAGGGTGTGAGAGATGGGTCTTCTTTCATTCTTTTGCATATGGATATCCAGTTCTCTAGGCACCATTTATTGAAGAGACTGTTCTGTCCCAGGTGAGTTGGCTTGACTGCCTTATCAAAGATCAAATGTCCATAGATGAGAGGGTCTATATCTGAGCATTCTATTCGATTCCATTGGTCGATATATCTATCTTTATGCCAATACCATGCTGTTTTGACCACTGTGGCTTCATAATATGCCTTAAAGTCAGGCAGCGCGAGACCTCCAGCTTCGTTTTTTTTTCCTCAAGATGTTTTTAGCAATTCGGGGCACCCTGCCCTTCCAGATAAATTTGCTTATTGGTTTTTCTATTTCTGAAAAATAAGTTGTTGGGATTTTGATTGGTATTGCATTGAATCTGTAAATCAATTTAGGTAGGATTGACATCTTGACTATATTTAGTCTTCCAATCCATGAACACGGTATGCCCTTCCATCTATTTAGGTCTTCTGTGATTTCTTTTAGCAGTTTTTTGTAGTTTTCTTTATATAGGTTTTTTGTCTCTTTGGTTAAATTTATTCCTAGGTATTTTATTCTTTTAGTTGCGATTGTAAATGGGATTCGTTTCTTGATATCCGCCTCAGCTTGTTCATTACTAGTGTATAGAAATGCTACAGATTTTTGAATGTTGATCTTGTAGCCTGCTACTTTGCTGTACTCATTTATTAGCTCTAGTAATTTTGTTGTGAATTTTTCTGGGTTTTCTACATATAGTATCATATCGTCTGCAAATAGTGATAGTTTTACTTCTTCCTTTCCAATTTTGATGCCTTGTATTTCTTTTTCTTGCCTAATTGCTCTGGCTAGAACTTCCAACACAATGTTGAATAATAGTGGTGATAGTGGACATCCTTGTCTTGTTCCTGATCTTAGGGGGAAAGTTTTCAATTTTTCCCCATTGAGGATGATATTAGCTGTGGGTTTTTCATATATTCCCTCTATCATTTTAAGGAAGTTCCCTTGTATTCCTATCTTTTGAAGTGTTTTCAGCAGGAAAGGATGTTGAATCTTGTCAAATGCCTTCTCTGCATCAATTGAGATGATCATGTGATTTTTCTGCTTTGATTTGTTGATATGGTGTATTACATTAATTGATTTTCTTATGTTGAACCATCCTTGCATACCTGGGATGAATCCTACTTGGTCATGATGTATAATTCTTTTAATGTGTTTTTGGATACGATTTGCTAGAATTTTATTGAGGATTTTTGCATCTGTATTCATTAGAGAGATTGGTCTGTAGTTTTCTTTTTTTGTAATATCTTTGCCTGGTTTTGGTATGAGGGTGATGTTGGCTTCATAGAATGAATTAGGTAGTTTTCCCTCCACTTCGATTATGTTGAAGAGTTTGAGGAGAGTAGGTACTAATTCTTTCTGGAATGTTTGATAGAATTCACATGTGAAGCCGTCTGGTCCTGGACTTTTCTTTTTAGGGAGCTTTTGAATAACTAATTCAATCTCTTTACTTGTGATTGGTTTGTTGAGGTCGTCTATTTCTTCTTGAGTCAAAGTTGGTTGTTCATGTCTTTCCAGGAACCTGTCCATTTCTTCTAAATTGTTGTATTTATTAGCGTAAAGTTGTTCATAGTATCCTGTTATTACCTCCTTTATTTCTGTGAGGTCAGTAGTTATGTCTCCTCTTTCATTTCTAATCTTATTTATTTGCATCCTCTCTCTTCTTCTTTTTGTCAATGTTGCTAAGGGCCCATCAATCTTGTTGATTTTCTCATAGAACCAACTTCTGGTCTTATTGATTTTCTCTATTGTTTTCATGTTTTCAATTTCATTTATTTCTGCTCTAATCTTTGTTATTTCTTTCCTTTTGCTTGCTTTGGGATTAGTTTGCTGTTCTTTCTCCAGTTCTTCCAAGTGGACAGTTAATTCCTGCATTTTTGCCTTTTCTTCTTTTCTGATAAAGGCATTTAGGGCAATAAATTTCCCTCTTAGCACTGCCTTTGCTGCGTCCCATAAGTTTTGATATGTTGTGTCTTCATTTTCATTTGCCTCTAGGTATTTACTAATTTCTCTTGCAATTTCTTCTTTGACCCACTTGTTGTTTAAGAGTGTGTTGTTGAGCCTCCATGTATTTATGAATTTTCTGGCACTCCGCCTATTATTGATTTCCAACTTCATTCCTTTATGATCCGAGAAAGTGTTGTGTATGATTTCAATCTTTTTAAATTTGTTAAGACTTGCTTTGTGACCCAGCATATGGTCTATCTTTGAGAATGATCCATGAGCACTTGAAAAAAAGGTGTATCCTGCTGTTGTGGGATGTAATGTCCTATAAATGTCTGTTAAGTCAAGCTCATTTATAGTAATATTCAGGTTCTCTATTTCTTTATTGATCCTCTGTGTAGATGTTCTGTCCATTGATGAGAGTGGTGAATTGAAGTCTCCAACTATTATGGTATATGTGTCTATTTCCCTTTTCAGTGTTTGCAGTGTATTCCTCACGTATTTTGGGGCATTTTGGTTCGGTGCGTAAATATTTATGATTGTTATGTCTTCTTGCTTAATTGTTCCTTTTAATAGTATATAGTGTCCTTCTTTGTCTCTTTTAACTGTTTTACATTTGAAGTCTAACTTGTTGGATATTAGTATAGCCACTCCTGCTCTTTTCTGGTTGTTATTTGCATGAAATATCTTTTCCCAACCTTTCACTTTCAACCTATATTTATCTTTGGGTCTAAGATGTGTTTCCTGTCGACAGACTGTTTGTTAGAAGGAAAGCTGTTGGCACAGCACTAAATTCAAGGCTGAGACATTCTGTATGAGCTTACCATGTTTTCAGAGTCCAGTTTCAGGAATTAGTGTATATTCCCAAACTTACTCATCATATGTGTGTTATTCACAGGAGGAAGGAACTGAGGATTATATAAAATTGGAACAAAACCATCATCCTTTACATTGCAGGGGAGACAAATAAGTAGCTTCTCAGGCTAACATATAATAATGGTGTCTTGATTTCCCAGTCTCTTAACCTGAACATACCTTCTCCCTCAGGCTACCGCACAATTAAAGGGAGGAGATAAGCAGGCCTATTCGTTTTCATTTTTTGTTTCTTTTTTTTTTTTTTCTTTATTTATACTGCACTCGCAGAAGGGACTCTGGCTTTCTTCTCTCCCTTTAAGTTCTGAGTATGGTACAAATGCTTCAAGGTTTTCAAGAAAATGTGAAAAAGTGCCAAACTCTCTTTTGTCTTTTCACAAACACACACACAAATCAGGGTGCTTTGTGAGTGCCTTCAACCAAACCAACAAAATCTGACTCACATCCCCATGAAGAGCCAAATTCCAAAGGGTAAGAGCCAAAAAGCTTTCACTGTGAAGAGCAAGGGACAAGAGTGAGGACACTATAAAAGGAAGGGACTGGATTGATTGATGGCCAAAGTCCCTTCCAATTCTGACATTTGCAAGTTCCAAATGGAAGCACATGGATGCTGCTTAGTGTCTGGTTCAGGCAGTTCTGTGGGGAATCTCTGATTGTCTGGCACCATGATGCCAAATAAACCTGCAGCCTTGCTGTGCTCTAGGTGTCCACGAGGGTGTAAGGATCTGCTCCCTTCTCTGGGTCTCAGCCACGGCATAAAAACTGAGGCACAGGGAGAGTACAAAACCAGTTCAGTTCTGCAGAGCCCTGATCCTGAGCGGCTTTCCTCACTCTCAAGTGTCATTTCTCTTTTTTTCAAAATCTCTACTTTGATATTTAAAACATCTCTGGGCAAAATCCTATACCTAGTAGCTCAGCATACACTTGCAGAGAGCAAGACAGGAACTGTTGACATGGTAGAGGCAAAAGTCCTTCATATACATTCTAAATGAGTTAATGACTCAATCAATTTGAAATTGGGGCCCATGGCCTGAGACTCACAAAACTACAAGCCACAGCCCCTTAGCCCCACTGGAGGGAGTTGCAGAAAGATCTGCACTCTTCTTCCCATTATTTTTATATTCTCTACCTATTATTTGATGAAGTGATCCAGGCCCAATAGTAATTTCATCTGACCCAGCATCCATTTGCACTGAGTAATTGATGATTGTTTATCAGACTGTCCAAAGGCCACGTCCCTGCAGACATTGCACCCCGGTTGGGGGTGGGGGAGGCAGACTGAGGGCCGTGTTGCTTGCTTGTTTAACTCTTCTTCTTGCATGTGGAACTTCTCTGATACCTCAGGACTGGGCTGAGGCTGGCCCTGGCCCTCGGCCACCGCCCTGCACAGGTGCTGCTTCTCACCCTCCCACCTAGAGAACAGCAGGTGGGAGTCAGGCATTAATCTTGGGCTGTCACGACCTTTTTTGGTTGAGATTTTTTTTTTCTACTTTTATGAAGGGTTTTTAAATTAAGATATTTTGTTTCAGACACTTTCAGAACCTTAACTGCCATATCTAGCATTATCTTGTTTGTACAAAAATACATTGGCCTAGGACATGACAAAACCATCTTCGTTGTAATTGCCATATCTGTTCTAATAAACCTGGGTTTTACTGCTGAAGACTCCTTCTTCTGGTGGGCAGAACTGGTATTTATGGCAAACAGGGCCCAACTGGGCTTTGGGAACAGGTTCGTTTACTGAGGAATTGAGCCCGTGGATGTGTGCCTGAAGTGGCAGGCTTGGTGGGGAGTCCGTGATGCAAGCGTGTCCTCTGAGAAAAAGGGCAGGGGAGCCGGAAGTCCCCTGCAGTGGGCAAGGGGCACCTGCCACCTGTAGCCTGGAAGGGGCCTCCCTGGCAAATGAGTGCTAAGGGGTAGTGAGGAAAAGCGGGTGGGCTGGGGACCAGGGGACAGTGTGAGAGGGCAAGAGCAGGCCTTCGAGAAGCCCATCCATGCTGGGGCCGGTAAAATGCTCCTTGAAAGGGAAATGGTAACTTCTCTTCCAAAGCAGAAAAAAATGCAACCAGGCCAAAGTGATAGCGCTATCACGCTGTCACGTCCGGGCTGGCCCACCGAGGGGTACATGTGCCGCTGCACCTTGGCACCTGACGCCTTCATGTGGGCCCCATCCGCACCGCGTTTCAGTCACGGCTATGTCAGCGCTCTGCCCCTCACGTCCTTCCCCTTTCCATCCTTTTCTTCTGTCTGCTCGCACAGATCTCTTCACCTTCAGCCCCGGGAGAAACAGTAGCTAAGGTGGGGGACTTGCTTGGCTCTCCCCTAGCTGATCCCTGTCTTCTCTTCACGACCCTACTGTGCACGTAAATTATGTGCCTTTCATGGGTGGCTGTGGGATTCGGTCTCTTATGTTCAAGCAGTTCCAACTCGGAAGCAATCTTCCAGGACACAGGGTTAAAAGACATAAAACTGAACAGTTTGTTTGGCCAAACAGTTTGTTTGGCTGGAGAGATTTCCAATGGAGTCAGGAGGTCATTCTTGGAGGCAGACATCAGCTGATCTCACAAACTGCCATAGGATGCAAAGCCTCAAGCAGTGATGTTCTTGCATCCTGCAGCACAAGGAGACCTCAATCTAGAGAACAGCTTGTGAATGGCTCCTGGTTGCGAATCCAATTCCTGGTTGTAAATCCAACTCCTGGTTGCCTCTTTGTCCTCACGGCTCTAGCTGAAAAGCCGCCCCCGGCGGCAGCAGACACCAAAGCAGCCTCGCCAACTCCGCCATGATAACCTTCATTCAGTGTTTTAACATAATTGTATTACATTTAGGTAATATTGTGCTGTCCATTTCTGAGTTTTTATATTCAGTCCTGTTGCACAATCTGTATCCCTTCAGCTCCAATTACCCAAATATCTTACCCTATTTCTATCTCCTGATGGTCTCTGTTACCAAGGAAATATTCCAAGTTTACTCACTAATGTCAGTTCATATCAGTGAGACCATACAGTATTTGTCCTTTTGTTTCTAGCTGAACACACTCAGCATAATGTCCTTAAGGTCCATTAGTGTTGTTATATACTTCATAACTTTATTCTGTCTTACAGCTGCATAATATTCCATCTTATGTAAATGTCAGTTTGTTTAGCCAACTCTCTGTTGATGGACATTTTGGCTGTTTCCATCTCTTGGTAATTGTTAATAATGCTGCTATAAACATTGGTGTGTAAATGTCCATTTGTGTCCTTGGCCTCGTGTCCTTTGAGTAGAGACAGCATATAGATGGGTCCTGTTTTTTAATCCAATCTGCCAGACTATGTCTTTTGATTGGAGAGTTTCATCCATTAACATTCAGTGTTATTACTGCATGGGTAGTACTTTCTTCTACTATTTTGCCTTCTGGATTTTATATGTCATATATAATTTTCCTTCTTTTTACCTTTACTCATAGTCTTCCTTTCTATACTCTTCTCCACACCTCTCTCTTCTGTCTTCGTATCTGTCTCTAGTGTTCCCTTTAGTATTTCTTGCAGAGCTGGTCTCTTGGTCACAAATTCTCTTAGTGATTTTTTGTCTGAAAATGTTTTATTTTCTCCCTCATTTTTGAAGGACAATTTTGCTGGATATAGAATTTTGGGTTGGCAGTTTTTCTCTTTTAATAATTTAAATATATTATCCCACTGTCTTCTCGCCTCCATGGTTTCTGCTGAGAGATCTGTGCATAGTCTTACTGGGCTTCCCTTGTATGTGATGGATTGCTTTTCTCTTGCTGTTTTCAAGATCTTCTCTTTCTCTTTGACCTCTGACATTCTGATTATTAAATGTCTTGGAGAACGTCTATTTGGATCTATTCTCTTTGGGGTATGCTGCACTTCTTGGATCTGTAATTTTAACTCGTTCATAAGAGTTGGGAAATTTTCAGTGATAATTTCCTCCATTAGTTTTTCTCCTCCTTTTCCCTTCTCTTCTCCTTCTGGGACACCCCCAACACGTATATTTGTGCGCTTCATATTGTCTTTCGATTCCCTGAGTCCCTGCTCATATTTTTCCATTTTTTTCCCTGTAGTTTCTGTTTCTTGTCAGATTTCAGATGTTTCGTCCTCCAGTTCAGAAATCCTATGTTCTGTCTCTCGAAATCTACCATTGTAGGTTTCCATTGTTTTTTTCATCTCTTCTACTGTGTCTTTCATTCCCATAAGTTCTGTGATTTGTTTTTTCAGACTTTCAGTTTCTTCTTTTTGTTCTTTCCTTGCCTTCTTTATATCCTCCCTCAATTCATTGATTTGGTTTTTGATGAGGTTTTCCATGTCTGTTCGTACATTCTGAATTAGTCGTTTCAGCTCCTGTATGTCATTTGAACTGTTGGTTTGTTCCTTTGACTGGGCCATATCTTCAATTTTCCTAGTGTGATTTGTTACTTTTTGCTGGTGTCTAGGCATTAATTACCTTAATTAGTTTATTCTGGAGATTGCTTTCACTTCTTTTATCTAGGGTTTTCTTGCTGGATGAATTTGTTGTCTATCTGTTCTTTGATATTCCGTTCAGCTTTATCTGGACCTTGAGCTTAAGTTTTGTTTAACAGAGGAGAATTTTTCAGTTCTTGTTTTCTTGTTTCTTGCCCTGCTTTTGTGGTGCCTTCCCCCCACACACACTTAGGAGGGTCTCCTTAGATGTTATAGACCCGAGCCAGATTTTCCCAGACCAAACTGGCCTCCTATCAGGAGGAAAGAGTCACCTGCGTCAGTTTTCCCTGAGGGTGAGACCCAGTAGGTTGAAAGACTTTCCTGTGAAGTCTCTGGACTGTGTTTTTTTTTATCCTGCCCAGTATGTGGTGCTTGTCTGACTGCAGATCCCACCAGCATAAGATGATGCAGTACCTTTAACTTTGGCAGACTCTCCCTGCTGGGGGGGGTGGTGGAGACAGAGGAGAGGTTGTAGGTTGGTTTTAATGGCTTCTAATTACCAAGTCCTGGTGTCTGAATTCCTTGATGGAGGGATTCCACCTGGGTGGGGCTTCACCCCTCCTCTGGGGAAGGCACAGGCTCCAGATAAGCCCCCAAAAGAGTTCACTTCCGCCTATGCCTGGGGCAGTTGCAGCCTGAAAAGTGCTGCCGCTGTATCCAAAGGCAGTCAAGCCTTTGTAGATACACAGCCACAAAAACCTCTGTTTCCTTCCCCCCCCCCCCCTTTTTCTATCAGTCTTGCCCCCTTGGCGCTGGGGCAAAAATGAGCAACCTGCACTTTGATCAGGGTCACCTAAGCTGGGGGCCTATTTTTAGTAGTCAGAATTTGTTAATTAGTTCCACAATTGGCGTTTGATTGTGGCCAGTCCCTTCTGCTGGTAAAGTCCTTTCCTTTCCCCTCTGGAAAGTGGCCTGTGGGGGAGCAGCGCTGGCCGCTGCAGCTTTGGGAACTCACGGTTCTGGGGGGTGCTCACTGCTGGTCCAGGTCGTCCAGACTGGAGTACGCTGTGTGTCCGGTCACTCACGTGGCCCCAGGAGCTGTTCTGTACTGTTTTTGGTTATTTAGTAGTTGTTCTGGAGGACGAACTAAAATGCTCACGTTGTTAAGCCGCCATCTTGACCCGGAAGATTGGTGTGATTTTTAATATAATGAGGTATAGGTCACTTACAGGTTAAAGTCTAAGCTACTATGCATGTCAGGCACGCCCATTTTGGTTAAATCCAATTGTTTTTTTTTTCTTAAGTTTTTACAATTTCCCAGGTCTTTATTTCTTTATGCCACTTGGGTCCACTGTCTAGTGACTTTCCTTTCACTCTGAAGAATTCCCTTTAGCACTGCTTGTTGGACAGGTCTAGTGGTGATAAACTCTCTCAGCTAGGATTGTCTTTCTCTCCCCCTCATTTTTGAAAGACAGTCTTATCAGATGTAAAATTGTTAGTTGGCAATTTTCTTTCAACACTTTAAATATTTCATCACACTGCCTTCTTGCTCTATGGTTTCTGATGAGAAATCAGCACATAAACGTATTGGGACTTCCTCATATATAACATTTTGCTTTTCTCTTGCAGCTTTCAGAATTCTCTCCTTATCTTTGATATTTGACAGTTTGATTACCACATGTCTGAGCATGGTTCTTTTCAGGTTTATTCCATTTGTGGTCCACTAGGTTTCTTGAATGTACATATTCATGTCTTTGGTTAAATTTAGGAAGTTTTCCACCATTTTTTCTTTGACTATATCTTCTGTTTCTTTTTCTTCTAGGACTCTAATAATGAGTGTATTGGTACACTTGATGGTGTCCCACAGGTCTCTTAGGCTCTGTTCAGTTTTCCTCATTCTATTTTCTTTGGGCTCCACAGCTTTAATAATTTCAATTGTCTTATCTTCCAGGTCACTGATTCTTTCTTCTGGCAGCTCAAATCTACTGCTGAAATTCCTCTAGCGAATTTTCCATTTCAAATTGTGGTCTTCAACTCCTGTGTTTCTGTTTGGTTCCTTTTTAAAATTTCCGTTTATTGAGATTCTCACATTATTCAATCATTGTTTTCTTGATATCCTTTAATTTTTCCTCTGTGGTTTCCTTTATCTCCTTGAGCATACTGAGGATCAGTTTTTTTTAAAGTCTTTGTCCACTATGTCCAAAGTGTGGTCTTCTTCATGGATGCTTTCTGGATTTTTATCTTATTCCTTTGGATAGGTCATCATTTCCTTTTTCTTATTTTTTCTTATATTCTTTTGTTTCACACTATGCATTTGAATATTTTAAAGTAACTCTGGGTTTAGCCCCCGAGCTGTATGTTCCTTAAATTTGTATTCCAATTAGTGATATGACAGAGATTTCCTTCATTGCCAGAAGCTGTTCTGAAGTAGATAAGGGAAGGGGCAAAGACCCTTATTCCTTCAGCAATTCATTTGTTTCCTTGGCAAGCTTATTAGTAGAGTGTTGTAACTGTGACAGATTTTCCTGTAGTTTGTTTGAGTCCTGCTTAGTTCCTAGTTGGCTCATCAAATTTTTAATCTGAGCAGTGGCTCGGCTGATCTGCTGGATGTCTCTGCTACAAGTCTGGATGATGCTGTTGAAGTCCTGGAGCAGGTGCATGTCTAAGGTGCCATAGGACAAGACAAGAAGTTGACATCCGCTGGCCTGGCATGGAGCTCCAATCCAAAGCAGCCGCCAGACTGGACCCACAGGCAGACGGGGAAACTGGAAAGAGAACAGGTAGGGAAAGAGTTCTTTTTTTAAAAAACATTTTTTTATTCTATAGAATAACATACATACAAAGCAAAGAAATTAAAAAGCAATAGTTTTCAACAAGCAATGTCAGGACAGATCCCAAAGTTTGTAATGGGCTACCATACGATCCTCCTAGATTCCTTCTTCACCTCCAAGGGTCGCTGGCTGGCAGACTCTCTGCTTCTTTTGGCTGTGTCGTTCTGCAGCATTCCGTCATCCTTCTCTGCTTTCTCCAAATCTCTCTCATTCTCCAAAATGTTTCCTCTTTTGTAGGAGTCCATTAAACTAATCAAGACCCACCAGAATGGGTGGAGATACGTCTCCATCTAATTCAGCTTAACAACCACTCTTATTGAATCACATCTCCAGGGAGATGATCTAATTACAGTTCCAAACATACAGTACTGACAAGGCATTAGAAGAAATGGCTGCCTTTACAAAATGGGATTAGAATTAAAACATGGCTTTTCTAGGGCACATACAAACTGGCACAGTAAGAGATGGACAATTTTATAAACAAAAGTTTAATGGCAGAGAATAGACAGAAAAAATATTTAAAACATATATGTTGAGTACTAGTGAATAATATTCTTTGAATTCTATGATTCTATTCGACAAAAATAACCCCAAAGAAAAATGGACACAGGATGTAAATTGAGAATTTATGGAATAAAAACCCAATTGCCATGAAATTTACATAGATATTCCACTCCAGTAGTAATCACTGATGCACAATATCTGTTTTTGTTTCTGCATTTAGCCCAATTCTGATATTAGTCCAATTATATTCTGTCCAATAATATTCTGAATATTGAATTGAATAACTAATATTCAATTATATTAGTCCAATAATATTCTGATATTAGTCCAATTTTTAAAACCTTGACCTCAGTGGCTAGACATATCTTATTAATGCCTCCTAATTTCACCCATTAAGCAGCATACAGCCATCATAGTTAAAGTCATATGTTTATTATGTTAAGATAGCATGCAAATATTTCTACTTTACTATTTTATATCGTATTTATTTTGAAGTCTTAAATATTTTTTTCATCTTGTGATGATTATAATTTTTTTCTATTTGATGCATTGCTATGCTGTTCCTGGATTTCCTAATCATCTCTGTATTTCTGAATAGACCCCACGCAGTTATACTGTACTTTTTTACGGTATTGCCACATTCTGTTAATAACTTCTGAGTATTTTTAACCAAGGATCTTATAACTTTGTAGTTATAACCAAGGATTTCCTGAGGCTTCTTTTCAAATCACACATTCGTAGATTTTGGTGTCTTTATGCTGGATATTTAATAGATAAATACCTTTTTTCTAATTATTCTCAAACTGTTTTAAATACAAGAATTCTCTCATCACTAGACCTTTGAAAAAACTCACCCAGGACCTTATAGATTGAGGCTTTTTGGCACAAAATCTCTGAAATGGTTTTCAGTTTTATCTACGATTAGGGTTTCTATTTTCCTGCGTTAAACTGATCATATATATATTCCTGGAGAGCAATTTTCATCAAGAATTTCGAATTTATTAAGAGTATTCTCATTCAGTTCTATTTTTCATGTACCCTGATAAAATTTTCCCGTAAGGACAATGATTTATCTGTAACTTTCTCCTTTTCTGGTCTATTTTTCTACGGATAGTGATTTATTTTACTTTCTTCTACTGCATTTGAGTTACGGACCAGCTTTATTTTTTTTCTTATTCCTTCGTGCTTTCCATAAATGTACTTCGTTTTTTCTCCTGGCCTCCTAAATTGAATTCTGAATCAAGCCGGGTTTTGTCTGCTTGCTTTTAAAAACTGGAGGATTTGGTCTTCATGCTTTCCTAAAATCCTGAACTTAACATTTCTCACAGCCTCGCAGTCTCAGGGCTCAGCAGCGTCGCCGGGACACGTCGCTTCAGAACACGTCGCCGCCGTGCCGTGGGGCACTCTGGGAGACAGAGTTCGGGACGCGCTTTGCTCTCGCGCACGCGCACAGCCGCGGCAGGCTTCTGGGTGCGCTTCCTCCCTCTTTGTCCTTGGCTGCCACGTGATTCGGGGCCTGTGACGGCGTGCGCGTGCGCGAGCTCGTATGCGTGCGCGCGCTCGCCCCACCTCACCCTGGGCTGCTCGGCACCGAGAGGTTCGGATTGACAAAGGCCTGAGGCCCGGCGGCTGGAGCCGGGTCGGGGTTCGCGGGGCGCGTATCGCGGGCCGGACCCGCCGGGCACTTGTTGAGCGGCTTAAGTTGGGCTTGTCTTCAGAATTCAAGGCCTGTAGGGATCAGTGTTTAGGCAGGCGAGAAACCTAGTGATTTCCAGTGAATTGGGGTGCTGTGCGGTGATGGGTCTGGCCGGGAGCACCTGCGGTGGATTTGGGGTGCTACTGGGACCGGCTCCTAGGCTCTAGTGTTTCGGTGTCTGAGGGTCCGTGACCGGCTGAGCCTGTGAGGTGATAGGTCACGGCTCCTCTGGGGTGTCTGAGCGTCCTTGTGGCTCAGGGGTGGGGCTCGAGCGTTGGAATGGAGGGGAGGGGGCTCGGGGCCATGGGCGTGCCCCCCGCCCTTTCTCTCGGACACTTCCTCTCCAGTCCAGGTTGAGACGGCGGCGCCCCGCTGAGGGTCCAGCCGGGCATGGATACCCTTGGCTGAGTCCAAGTGTGCCAGGTGAAGTGCAGGACCCGGGCGGGAGTCTGCGTGGCGCGTGCGGGCGCGGGGCCCCACTTTGCCCAGGCGTGGGGATGGTTTCAAGGAATGCCCCCCTCGCAGCGTGGCTGTGGGGTCTCAGGAGTTTCCCCAAGGAATGCCCTCCTCGGGGCGTGGCTGTGGGGTTTCATAAGTTTCCCCAAGGAATGTCCTTGGGGTGTGCCTGGGGAGGTCTCGGGAGTTTCCCCAAGGAATGCCCTCGGGGCGTGGCAGGGGCGGTGGTCTCAGGCGTTTTCCCAAGGAATGCCCTAGGGGCATGGCTGGGGGGTGGTCTCAGGAGTTTCCCCAAGGAATGTCCTCTGGGCATAGCTGGTTGGGGGGCACTGATCTCAGGAGGTTCACCAAGGAATGTTCTATGCTGCAGTAGGTGGGGGGTGGGGCAACATGGACTCTCGTGTCCTTTTCTCTGATTCCAGCACTGCCCACTTAACATGGGCAATTTTTGGGAGACCTCTCAAGTTTCCTATCAAAAATTAGGGAATGGAAAGAAATGACTTTTTTTCCCTAGCTCTAATGGTGTCTGTTGTCATAAAAATATTTTATTTTAAATTGTATAATCCTTGCACTTGGTATAAATATCAAAATGTGGGAAAGGGTATATTTTCAAGAATAAGTCTCTCTCCACAATTTGTTCCTTGACCACCCAGTTTCTGTCCTTAGAGGCAATTCCTGAAATCAAATGCTTGAGTGTTTTGCCATGTGCAAACTTGCGTGTGTGTAAACACCAGTGGTAGCACAGTACATACTGTTCCACACCATGGGTTTTCACTTAATGCTCATGTCCTTTATAAGGGTTGGGGAGCTTCCCCCCGTAACATCCTCAGCTACTCTTCCTAGTCCTTTACTCTTTTCTTGGGACACCAGTGATTCTTATGTTTGTGCACTTTGTTTTGTCCATCATTTCCCTAAGATCCGATTCAATTTTTCCATCTTTTTTGCCATTTGCTGTTTTGAGTGTTTGAAATCAGTTGACCTACCCTCTAGTTCACTTATTCTTTCTTCTGTCTCTTCAATTCTCCTGTTGTATGTCTCTAGTATGTTTTTCATTTGGTCTACAGAATCTTTAATCTCTGTGGTAGCTGCTATTTTTCTATTCTTTCAAATTCCTCTTTATGCTCTTCTAGTGTATTCTTGTTCTCCTTTACATCATTAGCCACCCCATTAATTTTGTTCAGTAGAATTATATGAGCATCTTTGATTAGTTGTTCCAACGTCTGTGTCTCCTCTGGTGTTTTAATTTGGTTCGTTAGCCTGGGCTGTATCTGTCTGCGTCATGATATGGTTAGTGATCTTCTGTCTTCGTGGCATGTAAATATCTTGATTGGTTTACTTTGGAAATTGATTTCCTTCAGTGACCTAAGGCCTTGTATTTGCTGGATGGATGTATAGCAGGATGCAGGGCATGGAGTGGGGCACAACAGTGTGGTGATGCATTGCAGAGCATGTTGGGGATGCTCCACTGGTGCTTGTGCGCGTGGGTGTCCAGCAGGGGGGAGGATGTGGCTTTGAGGATGCATGGGCCTGGGAGGTGGGGCTCTTGTTTGCGTGGATGTAGGGTACGGGGCCATTTGGGTACATGCACAGAGCTCGGTCAGTGGGACAGTGTTGTGTCTGCGTAGGCTGGGGCAGATGTGGCCCACTGTGCAGGTCAGCGCTTTCCCAGAGCTGAGAGTGCGTTCCTGGGGTCCGTGAGTGTGCGCGGGTCTAATAGTGCTATAAACTGATGCACTTGTGTGGAGAGCTCAGGGAGGGTGGGATGAGACTGTGCGACACTGTGGGTCGGGGGCGGGTGTAGCCTGGGTATGGGGGTAAGCGCCTGTAGCCTTTATGGCTGGCAGCAGGAAGCAGGGAGGGGGAGGTAGTGCTCTGGAGGGGTACAGGAGAGGTGGGTTGGGCTGCGCTTGGAGTGGGGTTGGGTATGTGCACTGGGGGTTGGCGGGGTGGGGGGGTCCTGGAGTGTGGGCAGTGGGGGTGGGCAGGTGACAGGGTTCAGGTGCGTAGGGTGTGGGTCAAGTTGGGGTCGTAGGTCGGTGCAGGAGAGGGTAGCGCGTTTGAGAAGTGCTGCTTGGCTTCCTTCCTGGTCCCCATCTCCTGTCCCTGAGGGTTCCGGGCCTCCCTGTTAGCCTGTCTGCACCTGCTGGACCGTCTCAGTTCCTCAGTTTCTGCAACCAGCGTCGCCCTGTGTGGTGCAGAGACCCTTCCAGGTCACTCACACCCTGGAGTAGCTGTTCTTTGAAGCAGGGGTGAACTGGATCTGTTCTATTCTGCCATCTTCCCGGAACTTTTCGCTTGATGTTTTATCTTGATAATCCTGTGGTAGTTCCTGTAGGGCTCCTGGTTTTTGATACCATATACTTCTGGGATTCCTTTGTGTGGTTGTCCCATGATTTGGTTCTTTGTCCCCCATTGATGGACATTTCATCTGTTTCTGATCATTTGCTATCATATCTTTTTTTTGTATTATTTAAAATAAAACTTTCTTTTGAAAACAGTCCTTTTTAAAATAATTCTTTTAGTAGGGACTGGATTCCTGAGCTCTCTTAACAAGGCTATAATAGTTTTCTGACTTGACTTTGTTTAGCCATGGAGTGCTGTACTGAAACTGCACTGCACATCTGTCGTTTTCTTGGATTATGGACTTAAAAGTTTTTAAAAATAATATCTTTTTTGTATTATGATAAATTTAAAATATGTTCATTGCAGTGAATTTGGAGCATCTTGATAAACAGATGAAAATAATCATCATCCCTTAAATAGGGGATTATCACTACTAACATTTTGGTACATTTCTTTGAGTCAATTTTTGTTTTTATACATACATATTTATATTTCCTTTAAAAAACAAAATTAGGATAATATGGTCTGGTACATTAAAGTGTAAAAATGTTTTTTTTTTAAATTATAAACCTTTTTCTTGGAATTTCCTTAGAATTTGATGAAGAGTGAAACTCCAAGATAGCAATGAAGATTGCCCCTTCCTTCTGAAGAAAAATGTAAGAGCTAATAAGGGGAGAACAGCATCTTTATGCAAGAGTTGCCAAGGTAAAAAAAAAAAAAGGAAGAACAATGAAATTAAGGTGGGCAGAATTCTACAGTGAAGGGCTTGGGCTTCCATTTACTGAGAGGACGTGTGTTAGGGCCATATATAAGAGAGCTTACCTCCTGGGATAATTTCTCCCTCAACATAAATGTTAGGAAACATTTGTTTAAATTAGTAAAGTAAAAATCAGTCAAGGGTCAGTATTGTTCTCAGTAGCAAACTTAAACAGCAACAGAAATATTTTTAAATTACCACACTGATGGCCTACCTCTGTTGACATGAAATTTTGAACCTTGTACATTATGTATAATAAATCTACCCTATTTCAGCATTAATTCCTTCATTCTTAAGAAGTCTTCACTGAAATTCGACTGAATTTCACTAAGTACTCTTTGACAAGATTATAAGGAATTTTAAAAATTATGTAAAGTTTGGCTGTCTGCTTAAGGAATGGGTGGAATGATAAATGTGGTTTTATTCTTTTCAATGTAAGAATTTTTAAGTGGAAGTGAAATGAAATGAAAACAATGCAAAGAAAATGATTTGTTTGTTACAGGTATATTTTCCTGCATTTTTATTTTTTTTGTGTGTATCTGTCTGTGCATATTATGATTCTTTTTTATTTTTAACCACACAGATTTTATATTTTTTAATGGCTAAATTTATTTTAAAAATTTTTTATTTTAAACATAACATACAAACACATTCTAACCATATGATCATTATATATTCTTGATATATAATCAATAACTCACGATATCATCACATAATTGCGTATTCATCATCATGATCGTTTCTTAGAACATTTACATCAATTCAGAAAAAGGAAAAAAAAGAGAGAACAGAAAAAAATTCATACTTACCATACCCCTTACCTCTCCCTTTCATTGATCACTAGCATTGCAGTTTACTAAATTTGTTTTAACAGTTGTTGCCCCTATTATTTATTTATTTTTAATCCATATATTTTACTCGTCTGTCAATAAGGTAGATAAAAGGAGCGTCAGACACAAGGTTTTCATACTGAAAAATTTTAATGGCTTTTGCTTTTTGTATCCCATGTTACACAAAATTCACCTTTGCTTTCTTCAGGCATTATTGTGGTTTCCATTATTTTTAATTCTATGTCATCTGGAAGTAGGTTGCTATAATTTATGAGATAGACATTTAATGCTAGCTTCTTTCAAGTCCATTAATTTTTTTCATGGCTTTGAGAGGCCATATTTATCACATGCTGAATTCTGACATACTCTTGGGACTTAATATGGAATGTGACAGTTCATTTGTCTATATATCTCTTCTGAAGGCAGTGTTGTACTCTTTTGATTAAAATTTTATAAGTTTATAATATAATTTTATAATAATTTCATTGGACTAGTTCACTCATTATTTTGTATCCAAAAATATCCTAGCTATCCCTGAATGTTTTCTCTTCCATATGAACTTCAGAATTGCTTGTTAAAAAAAAAAACCTTTTTGAGATAGTAATTGGAATTCTCTTAAATATGTGTTGATAATTTGGGGCTGAATTATCTGTATAATATGAAGTCTTATATCCCAGAACAAATCAAAACTATACATTTACTTAAGTCTATTTTTATTATCTCCATTGGAATTTTTAGTTTATTTCATATGGGTCTTGTACATTTCTTGTTAAGTATATTCCTACATATTTTATGTTTGTGTTATTATGAGGAGGAGTTTATATTTTTACTGTTTTTTTTTTTGTAAAAAAGTATTGATATTATAGAACTGTGTTTATTTTTAAATAAAAATAAGGGATATATTCGTTATATAGTTGGGAAAAATAAAAAACAGGTTTTCAGTATGACTATATGCTTTCAGTTTTGTTAAAATGTAAGAATAGGGTGCACAGGTGGCTCGGTGGTAGAATGCTTGCCTTCTGGAGACCCGGGTTTGATTCCTGGACCATACACCTCCCCAAAAAAGTATAAGAATAGTTTCTGTCATCTCTAGAAGAGTGGTTTTCTGTCATATGGTGGGCTTATAGATAATAGTTTCTTATTTCACTTGTATACTTTAAATTATTTTGCCATCATATTTTATTTTTGCAATGGTAAATATGAATAATATTTATTTGGTATTACACTGTGTCAACTCCTATTCCAAGATGCATGTTATCACAATTTAAGATATAATAATTTTTTATGTAGCTAGCAGAAACTTCAAAACGTGCTTCTGCTTTGGTACTCACACATGAAAGGGAGGGCCTTGGTTTCTTAAATGTTGCCTTTTAGTATGACATAGAGGTGAGACAGGCTGTTAGTCATTTGTGTTTTTGTAGGAATAGGATGACTGAGTGTGTGCATGGAAATAAGGGCTAATTCTGGGATTTGTGTGTGTATACATATGAGTGTATGTGTGCACGTGTGTATATGTGTACACATACACAGAGGGCATCATGGCTTTGGGGGTAAATGCCTTGAACATAGCAAGAAATAAAATTCCATTTGTGCTGTTCAACAGCTGTACAGTTCTGGACGTCCCCTAATTCTTTTTTCTCTGTGAAATGGAGATTATATTAAATCCCTTATAGGGTCATCTGTGAGGAATAAATTGCTTAGTATATTACCCAGCATATAGCAATCATTCAAATGTTAGGTATTGTTATTACAGGGTACTATTTGTCATTTTTTTTAACTTTTTTTATTGTGAAATATATACAAAAAAGCAATAAATTTCCAAATACATTTTAACAAGTAGTTATAGAACAGATTTTAAAGTTTGGTGTGGGTTACAGTTCATGTTTTTTCATTTTTTTCCTTCTAGCTGCTCCAAGACATTGGAGACCAACAGAAATACCAATATAATGATTCAGCAGTCATACTCATTTGCTAAATTCTATCTTCTCTGTTCTACTCCTCCTTCTCATTAAATAGCATATATACATAAAAGCAATAAATTTCAAAGTACATTGCAATAGTTAGTTGTAGAACAGATTTCAGAGTTTGGTATGGGTTACAATTCTTCATTTTTAGGTTTTTATTTCTAGCTGCTCTCAGGTACTGGAGACTAAAAGAAATAATCAGTATAATGATTCAGCACTCGTACTCATTTGTTAAACCTGACCTCCTCTGTATAACTCCAGCATCACCTTTAATCTTTCTCTCACTCTTTAGGGGTACTTGGGCTATGCCCATTCTGACTTTTTCATGTTGGAAGGGACTGTCAATAATACAGGCTAGGGGGATGGGACGAGTTGATGTTCTGGAGAGGGTGGTCCCTCTGCCTGTTTCAGGACTTATCTGGTCCAGGTACTCATCTGGAAGTTACAGGTTTGGAAGAGTTACCCTAATGCATGGAACCTTTATAGAATCTTTTTTTAAAAATTTATTTATTAATTAAAAGAAATAAAGAAACAAAATAAAACAACATACATAATCAGTAATTCACAATATCATCACTTAGTTGCATATTCATAATTTCTTAGAACATTTGCATTAATTCAGAAAAAGAAATAAAAAGACAATAGAGAAAGAAATAAAACGAACACAGGAAAGAAAAAAAAAAGATTATACCTACCATACCCCTTACCCCTCACTTTCATTGTTCACTAGCATTTCCAACTAAATGTATTTTAGCATTTGTTCCCCCTATTATTTATTTTTATTCCATATGTTCTACTCCTTTGTTGACAAGGTAGATAAAAGGAGCAACAGACACAAGGTTTTCACAATCACACAGTCACATTGTGAAAGCTATATCATTATACAATCATCCTCAAGAAACATGGTTACTGGAACACAGCGCTACATTTTCAGGCAGTTCCCTCCAGCCTCTCCATTACATCTTGAATAACAAGATGATATCTACTTGATGCATAAGAATAACCTCCGGGATAACCTCTTGACTCTGTGGAATCTCTCAGCCATTGACACTTTGTCTCATTTCCCTCTTCCCCCTTTTGGTCGAGAAGGTTTTCTCAATCCCTTGATGCTAAGTCTCAACTCATTCTAGGGTTTTTCTCAATCCCTTGATGCTGAATCTCAGCTCATTCTGGGATTTCTATCCCACTCTGCCAGGAAGATCCACACCCCTGGGAGTCATGTCCCACGTAGAGAGGGGTAGGGTGGTGAGACTGCTTGTTGTGCCTTTATAGAATCTTATATAATGCCCTGGTTGTTTTTCAGGACTGACAAGAATGGTTTTGGTTGGGATTTGGCAAGTTATGATGGGTAGCAATGTCTAACTGAAGAATGTGTAAGAGTGACCTCCAGTGTAGCCTTTTGACTCTATTTGAACTCTCTCAGACACTGGTAACCTTATTTGTTAGACTTCTTTTCCCCCTTTTGGTGATGCTGGCATTGTTGATCCCATGGTGCCAGGGACAGGCTCATCCCCAGGAGTCATGTCTTATACCTCCAGGGAGACTTTCATTCCTGGATGTCATGTCCCACATACCGGGGAGGGCAGTGGTTTCACTTGCAGAGTTGGGCTAAGAGAGATAGTGAGGCCAAATCTGAGCAACAAAAGAGATCCTCCAGAGCTGACTCTTAGTTAGGCATACCTATAGGTAGGCTAAGCTTCTCTGCTACATGCATAAGCTTCACAAAATCAAGCCTCAAGATCAAGGGCTTAACACAACAAGCAAACTCACTGCCCTCCCCCTGTCTACGTGGGACATCAGTCCCAGGGGTGTGGACCTTCCTGGCAGCGTGGGTGAGAAATCCTCGAATGAGCTCAGGCTCTGCATCAAGGGATTGAGAAAACCTTCTAGACCAAAAGGGGAAAGGGCGAAATGAGACTAAATAAGGTGTCAATGACTGAGAGAGTCCAAACAGAGTTGAGAGGTTATCCTGGAGGTTATTCTTATGCATTAAATAGATATTGCCTTGTTAGTCAAGATGTAATGGAGAGGGTGGAGGGAACTGTCTGAAAATGTAGAGCTGTGTTCCAGTAGCCATGTTTCTTGAAGGTGATTGTATAATGATACAGCTTTCACAATGTGACTGTGAAAACCTGTGTCTGATGCTCCTTTTGTCTACCTTATCAACAGAAGAGTAAAACATATGGAATAAAAATAAATAATAGGGGGAACAAATGTTAAAATAAATTTAGATTGAAATGCTAGTGATCAATGAAAGGGAGGGGTAAGGGTTATGGTATGTTTTAAATTTTTCTCTTTTTATTTTTCTGAATAGATACAAATGTTCTAAGAAATCATGATGAATATGCAACTATGCGATGATGTGAATTACTGATTAAATATGTAGAAATGATCAAAAGTTAAGAATGTTTGCATTTGTTACATTTTTTTAAAAAAGTAAAAATTAGTAAAAAAAATTTTAAAATAAAAAGAAAGATCGAGGGCTTGGCTTATTGATTTGAGTGTCCTAATGTTTGGCAGAGTATTTGGGGTTTCACCAATGGTAAAGTTCAGTACTTTTTAAAAATTTTCTCACATCCCTCAAGGGACTTTGCCAATACTTTTTGATTGTCTGCTTAATATACTCTGGGATGTATCCAGGCATTACATTAAGCTTTATAGGATTAAAGGTCCTCATTTTTATTCTAGGCTCCCTGTGTTTAGATTGTTTAAATGCTGTCTCCAGATGGGTTGTCATTTCTTTTTTAAATTTCATTTAACCCTCAGAATCCCACTCTGAGATCCGCTTTATCTTCGCCATGTTAGCAAATAAAGCAATGAGAAGGAAACCAAAAAGCAACACTAAATATCAAAACCATAATAAATACAAGTTTGTCAGTTAAAAGATAGGGATTCTCAGTTTTGATGAAAAAAATTGAACTCTAAGTTGTTTATAAGGGACATCTAAAATGTGACTGAAATTTAAATGTAGTGAGATGGAGGATCTTACGCCAGGCAAATGCTAAGCAAATAAATGTTGTTATTGCCAACTACATCTGAGATGAAATAGATTTTAAGGTAAAAGGCATTGTTTGGGGTATGGAATGATATTACCTAATGATTAAAGAAGTAATTCTCTAGAAATAAATAGCTCTGGCACCAAACAATATAACCTTAAATTATATAAACTAAGCATCAACAGAATTAGAAGGAAAACCTGACCAATCAGTAATCATATTGGAGGATTTTAGCATACCTCCTTCAGAAATGGATGGAATTGACAGGCAAAAATTAGGAAGAATATAGAAAATTTTAATAGGAAACTAATGCTCGGGAAAGGTGAAATTTGTTATTGCCCAAAGTTACATAGCCAGCTAATGGGATAAGATTGAAACAAATCCATTTTAATACAAACCATTTAAGCTTTCCAAAATTCCATTTGCTTAAAAAAGAGTTGTCTTTTACTTAATAGCATCTGTTAAAATGCTGTGCATTATAGGCGGGCCATGGTGGCTCAGCAGGCAGAGTTCTTGCCTGCCATGCTGGAGACCCAGGTTTGATTCCCAGTGCCTGCCCATGTAAAAAAAGGATATGCATTTCAATGTCCTTAGTGAACATGGTTTAGTCTCAGTTACTTATTTCTTTATCTGTTTATAGAGTCATGGGCTTCTACTGTTTACTTAAGGAAGCTCTGTTCTTTTAAACTATATCATGTTTCTGTCCCTGATAGCCATTTTAAATTGCATAGAAAACACACTCTGACCTTTGGTGATCATGAATTCCTAGTTTCTTTCAAGAGAGAAGCACATTTTAGGTGCAATGTAGAAATACCATGTAATGTTTGTTTCTAAATCCACAGGTCCAGGTTCACTAGAAATAACCGTGCTCATGTGATACAAGAAAGAAGGTCCTGGAACTGGGAATTTATATCAGTATAGAAGACCTGATCAGGACCTTATTCCAGCACTTTGAGGCCAAGTGAGGAGACAGAGTTGAACAGATTTCAGATTTGCTAACCATCTCCCAGGAAAAGCAAAATGAACATGTTACAGGTAAGTTGATTGTTTTTAACTCGTTATCACTATTCTTTTTTCGTTTATACTTTTATACTTAATATTTTCATGCAATTAAATACACCTATTTTAAGTGAGAACTTTTAACAAGCATATACACCTATGTAACCAAACCTCTATCAAGTTATAGACTATTAACCTTAACTCCATAAATTACTCTCATGGCAGCTTCCACATAGTCAGTTAGACCTCTGTTCCTAAAAGACCAGTTTTCTGTTTTTTTTCTTATCATGGTTAACTTTCTGGTTCTAGGAGGTCATATTCATCAGGTAAAACTTTATGAATATCGTTGGGTTAGTCTTCTTTCACTCAGTATCAGAATGTTATATATAACAGTAGTTAAATCTTTTGAATGCTTAGTAATTTTCAGTTGAATTACTACCAGTTGTTTATATGTTCTTCTATTGATACAAATCTGGACTGTTTCCAATTTAGTTAGGAAGCATACCTCATGAACACATTTGCAGATATCATTTCATGGGACTCTTACAGTGTTTGGAGATAAATGCCATCATTTGTTGGGAGTCTAAGGTCCAGAGGAAGAAGCTTGCCCATGGTCAGAGCATGCGTTCTAGCAGACTGAGGAACACCTCTGACATCAGTGGTCTGTACTCTGCTAGGGCTCTACTCCTGCCCAGGGCCTAGAGGAAACCAGAACTGTGCTTTGGGTTTTTTTTTTAAGTTTATAGTAGCTTTATTGTATTTCATTTTTATTGAGAAATCTATACACACGTACAATCCATTCATGATGTACAATCAGTGGCTCATAATATCATCACATAGTTGTGTATTCATCACCATGATCCTTTTTAGAACATTTGCATCACTCTAGAAAAAGAAATAAAAATAAAAAAACTCATTCATCTCATACGCTTCATCCCTCCCTCTCATTGGCTACTAGTATTTCCATCTACCCAATTTTTCCCTTTATCCACCCCCTATTTTTTATTTACTTGTTATCCATATTTTTTTTTACTCATCTGTTCATATCCTGGATAAAAGGAGCATCGGACACAAGGTTTTCATAAATACACAATCACATTATAAAAGCTATATAATTATAGACTCTTCAAGACTCGAGGCTACTGAAACACAGCTCAACAGTTTCAGGTTCTTCCCTCCAGCCACTCCCAATACACTACAGATTTAAAAGGGATATCTGTAAAATGCATAAGAATAACTCCCAGAATAACCTCTCAACTCTGTTTGAAATCTCTCCTCCACTGAAACTTTATTTTTTAAATTTTTATTTATTTGTTTATTTTTGGGTGCATGGTCCAGGAATTAAACCTGTGTCTCCCGTGTGGAAAGCAAGCATTCTGCCACTGAACCTCCCACACACCCTGAAACTTTGTTTTGTCTCATTTCTCTCTTCCCCCTTTTGGTCAAGAAGACTTTCTAAATCCCATGATGCCAGGTCCTGGCTCATCCTGGGACTTTTGTCCCATGTTGCCAGGGAAATTTACATCCCTGGGAGTCATGTCCCACGTGGTAGGAAGGGTAGTGAGTTCACCTGCTGAGTTGGCTTAGAGAGAGACCACATTTGAGCAACAAAAAGAGGTTCTCTGGGGGGTGGTTCTTAGGCATAATTTTAAGTAGGCTTAGCTTCTCCTTTGCAGGAATAAGTTTCATAGGGGTGATTCCCAAGATTGAGGGCTCAGCCTATTGAGCAGCTTGTGAGAATATCAGGAATTCCTCAGATGGAGAAGCTGAATATTTCCTCCTTTCTCCCCAGTCCCGCAAAGTGACTTTGCAAATACTTTTTTATTCTCTGCCCAAATTACAGTGGGATGTATCAGGACATCGCACTAACCTGTACAAACCGAAAGATCCCCAACCATATACAAGATTCAATATAATTATGGTGTTCAGATAAACTACCATACAAGTTAAATTAGACAGTACACTACCCAAAATATAAATTTTGCACCAAATAAACATCCCTTTCTTTGGTATCACACAGAAGTTGAAATTTTAAAATACAGACCACATCGTCCCTTACCCTGTGTTCTGATTTACCTTTGTTCAATCCAAATTAGCTTCAGTCATATCTCTATTCGAAGTTTGATCACCTTTTCAACTTTTTTAACAGTTGTTGTATGGCGTAATGCTGACTTTCATAGTTTCTGTGCTATAACTCAGAGTCTCAGGTGTCACATACATACCTGAAGTTTCAGGGAACGACCAGATTATACACAACCTCCTTTTTTTCAGGGGATTAGAAAAGATATAAGAAGTCTTACAGTAATAAAGAAAAGTATAAATAATTAAGAAATTAGGGGAAAATATCCTTAGAATAGAAAATTGGAATTGGGGCAAGGTTGGAGTAGTGATACGTCAACTGTGTGGTCTTGTGAAGTTTTTAAGGTTGGAATTCTTATAAACCATAACATCCCACATAATTATTCATTTTGAGCTGTAAACTTGGCTCAGAAATTTTGGGCAATTGTTATAAAGAATGGCGAACACGTACATGAGTTTGCATTGTTTAAGGGAAAAAGCAATTTTCCCTTCAGAACTCAGAACTCGTTGTTCATTAGTCTTTTCTTTCCTTGATGAAGTTTTTGGGTAAATGTTCTAGTGGGCAGTGGGCTTGTGGCCATTTCCTATAACACTTATCAGAGTGACTCACGGGGATAACCAAAGCAGGACTTAGTGCCCATAATAATGTATTTATTTACCTTTTTAATTGTGAAATATAATTCATGTGCAGAAAAGTACATAAGAGTATAAGTACAGCTGAATGGATTATCAAGTGAATACCTGTGAAACCATGACTAGAGTCAAGAAATAAATCATTCCTTGGGTGGGCCACGGTGGCTCAGCAGGCAAGAATGCTTGCCTGCCATGCCCGAGGACCCGGGTTCAATTCCCGATGCCTGCCCATGTGAAAAAATAATAATAATAAATCATTCCTAGCCACAGTGAACCCTTTCAAGCTCCTCTCCCAGTCACAACTCTCCCTCCTGACAAAGGTAACTAGGACTCTAACTTTTACTGTAAATACTTCCTTGTTTTCTTGAGTCAGTGTTCATAGAATATCAAATAATGGGGTTTCTTTTCTTCCTTTCAAATTTCGTTATGTTTACTTCTTTTTCTTGCCTAACTATGTTGGCCATGCCTGATATGCATTTTGGATGGAAATGGTTGTAGTAGCTGTCTTAGTTTTCTTTCTGATCTCAAAAGAAGGCTTTCAACATTTCACTACTAGAAATGATATTTGTTCTTGTTTCTGTTGCATATCTCCTTTTTAATAAAAAGAAATTCCAGTGAATCCCTAGTTTGTTCAGAATTTTTACAACAAATAGATGTTGATAATTTTTATTTTTTGGTATGTTCATTTTGTTCTTTTTTCAAATGCCCTGTATTCCCTTCTTATGAAATCTACTCCTTTCTTTCAAAAATTAAGAAAATATTTTACAAACTACATTTGATTTTTCAATTTTTTTATAGCTCTTTTTAACAGTCTTCCATTTGAAGATACTGAATTTTATCAAATGCTTTTTCTGTATCTACTGAGATGATTGTATATTTTTACTACCTTTAATCTGTTAAGGAAATGAAAATCATTGAATTTTTAAATGTTAAACCAACCTAGAATTCCTGGGATAAACACAGTGTAGCCTTGATATATTCTCTTTATATATTGCTCATTGTTGTCTGCTAATATTTGATTAGGATTTTCATATCAGTGTTGTATAAGTTTACCTTTACTTTTCCTTTCTCATAATGTCCTTATTGGATTTAGGTATCCAAGTTATACCGATGTCATAAAGAGATACTCTGAAAGAGTTTGGTAATATTGGTGCTATTTCTACTTAAAATGTTTATTTTTTAACCTAAATTTAGCCTAAATTTTTTGTGAAAAGATTTTAATCGTGAATTATATTTTTAAGGGATTGTAGGGTTTTCCATTTATCATGTCTTTTGCTAAGCTCTGCTTCTCTAGCAATGTTCTTTTTTCTTCCTTTATGAACTTTTGTATTAAATAATTTTAGTATACTGCTTTAATACTTCTCTTGATTTTTTTTTAGCAATATTTTAATTTAGGTTTGTTTATTTTTTAATGCTTGCTCTAGGGTTTATACAGTATATCTTTGTTTTTTCAGTCTATTTCAGGTTAATTCTGATTTGGTAGAGTACAGAAACTTGGTACCAGTATAGCCCCATTTCCTCCCCACTCCTCTTTTTTTTATTTTTTTATTTTATGTCATTTAATTTCATTTGAAATTCCAGAATTTGGGACGCCAATTTTAAACATTTCTGTTGACTCAATCTTTTTTTAAAAATATACATGGTCAATAAGCATCATATAATAAAGCTGCACATCTAATAACACTGATGAATGCCTTGACAGTATTTCCCATACATAATTTAATTATTTCTTAAAAATAATGCCACAGGGTGATTTATAAGGTTAGCAAAAAATAAACAAGTGCATAGACTCATGTTTACAAAGAAGCAATACACAAAAAAAATATCTTTAAGATCTTGCTCTGGTTCACATCTATAAATAGAAGCAAAAAAATAGAACAAAAACATGCAGAAATGAACAAACAGAAATAATACATCATGAAAACCAAAATCTTTGACAATAAAGAGGTCAGTTGTGCAACATGATTAATTAAAATCTCTCTCTTTTTTTTTAATGGTTCTTTAAATTAGTTTCTTTTTTTAAAATTTAACAACATAACCACAAACATTTTTTTCTATGCAATGAATGAAAATCCCTTACTGAAACACAGACTGCTGCAGTTGGGTCAAAAAGCTGCTGATGATGGGAGGGATACCTAAAGACAAAGTATTGACATAAGGTTAAAGTGCAGAGCTAGCAAATACCTGTCTGGGAAATGCAAGGAATAAGAAAGCAGAGTTGGCTGTGTTCTAATCAGTCAAAACGTAAGTGAAGCCCAAAGGCACTACACATAAGGAATGTCTTCAGAGCCCCTTTGTGGGACCCAGCAGCCCCCTGAGCTCCCGTGGGCCCCTTGGGTAGAAAGAATTCTGTAAACTTCTTTGTATCCATATAACGCTGCCAGTTTCTGTTTGTTTTCACCTCATCCTCCACCCTAGTCCTAGCCATCACATCAAATGCTCTTACCTCCTCATTACTCAATTGCTTATCATGTATGGCCTCCTTAAGTTACTCAGCCAGCCCTTGGCTGGTTTTCCTTTTCGTTTTTCTGGGAACATCATCCTCACTTGGGTGCTTTCCTATGCGCTTGTGTTGCTCTCTGGATTTCCTTTTGGTTTAATGATATTCTGATTTTCCCTCCTTCTCTGGATTTTCCTTGCCGTTTAGCATTTCCTTATCTTCTGTCTTTCCCTCATTTTCTATCATTTCCTTGTTTTCTAGAATATAAGCTACTTCTGTCTTTCCCTCATCCTGTGCTGTTCTTCATTTTCCATCTTTCCTAGCTTTTCAGGCTTTATTTAATTTTCATTGGAGAGTTTTTCTCTGCAACGGAAATGAAATTTTCATTCTCAGTGAAATGTTGGGATTTCCCTTCCTTGTTCTGCCCTGCAAAGATTCTGAACAAGTTCCTGTTCTTTATCTAACTTCAAAGAATATCAGAAACAACAGATATATAAGCCTGAAAGAACCTGGAGCAATAGTGAGGAGTTCAGGGATGCAAGCGTTGGTGCCTGGGCTCAGGCTCATCGTTTCTTATTGCAGTAAGAAACAAATGCAGTCAAGGGAAAATGCTGTTCCTTTGTTGCACTAAAGGCAACGTGATATTTGTGGCCCCTTAATTTATAGGCTTGGATTAGTGTACAACACAGACTTCAGTGATATAAAAACAGAATCTGGGCCATGGTGGCTCAGCAGACAGAGTTCTTGCCTGCCATGCTGGAGACCCAGGTTCTGTTCCCAGTGCCTGCCCATGCAAAAACAAAAAAACGATTTATTAGGAAAGTAATTAAAAGAGCTTTTTAAAAATAAGGCATAATTACGTCATCAAATAAGATGGCACCAACACCTGAAGTCTTGGAAACAGCATTCCAAGTCTCATTAGTAAAACTCCATAGCAGAGCATTCTTTTTCTGGATAAGATTCTGTATAACTCCACCATTACCTTTGATCTTTCTCCTACTCTTTAGGGGTATTTGGGCTATGCCCATTCTACCTTTTTCCTGTTGGATGGGGCTGTCGATAATATGGGATAGGGGGCTGGAACTAGTTGATGTTCTGGAGAGGCTGGGCCCTCTGCATGTCAGAATTTATCCCCTCCAGAGACCCCTATGGAGGTTGTAGGTTTTGGAGAGTTACCCTAATGCAAGGAACCTTTGCAGAATCTTACATAGATGTTCTTTAGCATTGGCGGGAATGGTTTTGGTTAGGGTTTGGTAGTAATTTTGCCTTCATTTTTGAAGGATAGTTTTTGCCAAATGTAGAATTTTTCAGCACTTTGAATATGACATTACACTGCCTTTTGACCTCCATTCTTTGTGAAGAGAAGTCAGCTTTTGTATTATTCTCTTATGCTACCAGTTGTTTTTTTATTACTGTTTTCAGTATTTTTTCTTTCTTTCTGAAGTTTGACAATGATGTTCTAATAGCAGCTCTCTTTGTTTTTATCATACTTGGGGTTCGTTGAACCCTTTAGACCTGAAAGTTAATGTTTTTCATCAAATTTGGGAAGTTTTCTGCCATTTTTTCTCAAAATATTTTTTCTGCCCCTTTCTCTTATCTTGTCTTTTGGAACTCCTGTTTCACATATATTGAAATGCTTAACATTATCTGACAAGCCTTTGAGACATTTTTATTCTTTGGATTTTATCGTCTCTGTTGATCCGTCTTTAATTTCACTGGATTCTTCTGACGTCTCAGATCTATTCTTGAGCCTATGTAGTGAAATCTTTCAGGTTTTTTTTCTTTGAAACTCTAGAATTTCTTTTTGTTTTTTTTTGTTTTTGGTGTACGTGTTATGTGTGTGTTTATTTATTAGAGAAGTCGTGGGTTTACAACCATGCATAAGTACAGGATTCACAAATACTACCCTATTATTATTACCTTGCATTGGTGTACAATATTTGTTACAATTAATGACAGCACATTTTTACAGTTGTATTTTTAAGTATATTCCATGGTTAGCACATTTTTTATAATTGTACTGTTAGCTAAGGTTCACTGGGTAATGCAGTTCCATGGATTATTTTATTTTATTTTATTCTATTACCATATATGCAACCTAACATTTTCCCTTTTAATCACATTCAGATATAGTTTTCCAGTGAGATTCTTTTAAAAATCTTATCCTTTGTATTTTGAAATAATTTTAAACTTGCAGGACAATTACAAATATAAATTACAAATATAAAAGCCAGACAGAGAATTCTATCATATATTCCCCACCCCATAATTCAGTATGAGCATATTTTCATTTGTTTGAACATAGTTTCCTGTAATTCTTTGAGGAAATTGATACTAACAGCCGTGAATTCTTTGTCTGCTTTATCTAACTTTTGAGCCCACTTAGAGGTAATTTCTACTGATTGCTTAATTTGTATACATAGACTATGTTATGTCTAGTAATTTTTTGCTTGAAAACCGGACATTTTCAACACTATATTGTAGAAATTCTGGATCTGCTTTATTTTTCTGAAAATTGTTTTTCCTTCGTAATGTGACTGCATTTAAAAATTTTGGAATTTGTCTACTTCTCATTGGTTAGCTGTTAATATCTATACTCAGTTTTAAAAAAATGAATTAAGGTAGTATTTTTTAAATTTTATTTATTTTTAATAAATATTTTGGTAAAATATATATAACAATCATAATAACTATTTTAAGTGAACAGTTCTATGACATTAAGTACATTGACAATGTTATGTAACTTTTACCACTATTTCCAGATTATTTTCATCATCCCAAACCAAAACTCATATCCATTTAGAAATAACTCCTTATTCCTCCCTCTTGCTTGGTAAACACTATTGCGCTTTCTGTCTCTATTAATTTATGCATTCTTAATACTTCATATAAATATTTTTCCTTTGTGTCTGGCATATTTTATTCAACATGATGTCTTCAAGGTACATCCATTTTGTAGCATGTATGAGTACTTTATTTCTTTTTATGGATGAATGCTGTTCCATTTTATAGATATACCATATTTTATCCATTCATCTGCTGGTGGTCACGTGAGTTGTTTCCACCATTTGGCTATTGTGAATAATGGTTCAATGAACATCGGTGTTCAGATATCTGCCTAAGTCCTTGCTTTCGATTCTTTTGGATTTATACCAAGGAATGGAAGTGTCAGATCTTATGGTAATTTAATGCTTAACTTTCTGAAAAACTGCCGAACTGTTTTCCACAGTGGCTGAACCATTTTACGTTCCTGATAACAGTGTATGAGAGTTCCTGTTTCTCTGCATCCTTGCCCCTACTTAATTTGTTTTCTTAAATAGTCATCATCCTTATTGTGAATTACTGATTATACATGTAGAACGGAATGATCACATGTTAATGTTTTAGTTCGTTTGTTGTTAGTTTTTTCTTAATAAATAAGTGATTGCCCAAAGAAGAAAAAAAAATAGTCATCATCCTAGTGGGTGTGAAGTCGTATCTTATTGTAGTTTTAATTCACATTTCTCTGATGGCTAGTGATGATGAGCATATCTTTTATGTTTATTGGCCTTTTTTTTTTTTTTAACATGGTTAGGTACCAGGAAATGAACCCAGGTCTCCAGCATGGCAGGTGGGAACTGTACCACTGAGCCACCATAGCCCGCCCTTATTGGCCATTTTAACATCTTTGGAGGAATGTCTATTCATATCCTAGGCTTAATCAGCCATTCCAAATTCTGGGTCCCCTCAGGTGATTTAATTTGGTCATTTGGTTGAGCCATATCTGCCTGGTCTTTCATGTTTTATGATCTGTTGTTGAAGGGGCATTTTAATGTCTTAGTAAGGTTATTTTGAAGATTTATTTCCTTCCCATGTCTAGGGTTTTGTCTCTACTTGTATTATTAACTTTGAAGATTCCCTTTTGGTTTGTCAGTCTTTCCCCGGGAGGTTGGAATCCTAGTTAGGGCTTTGTTTGAGAGCTAGGCAGATAGGCAGTCTGTCAGACTGGAGCTTTCTCTTCTCCCCAGCAGATGGTGCTCTTGAGCCCTCTGTCCCCTTAGGCCCACCTGAGCCCAACCACAGGTGTCTGCTGAATCAAGTGAAAACCCAAAGGGACCTCGTCTAGGAATGCCAACCCTGGCATACGCTGAAATCTGCCAACCCTGGCATACGCTGAAATCTGCCAACCCTGGGGCTGGGGAACAAGCAATACGCACCCTAGTGGAGACTTTTCCTGTGTTGCCGATGCGTCTAGTGGCCCCCAGACTTCCCTCTGGGATAATCATGGGCTGTGGGACTGGATATTTAAATTTCACTTGCCCACAGCCAGTCTGGAAATGTCGAGGCCAGTCACAGCCTTAGCTTACCCGGCTTCCTTGTCTTCACCTCTTTGTCCACACACACCTGTAATCTTCAGCCTTCTTTGTGGGGAGGGAAGCAGCATCAGAACCCAAACAGGTCTCTTTCGCAGGTTGAATGTCAGACTAGTACACTCCATGTCTCCCACTGCTTCTTTGGGAAAAAACCAGGGGCCCACAGCAATGTGTCACAAAGGTGAGGTGTAGATGCTTTACCTTCACTAAGTGGAGTCTGTGCACTGGAAAAGGATGTCTGTTATCTTCCAAGTTCGCCACAGGCCTGCTCAGCTATGATGCAGAAGGGAAAATCTTACCAATACAGCATGTTCATTCTGTTCTCTCCATCCCAATTTCTCCAGTTTTTTGCCCGTGACCTCCCTATGCAGGGTAGAAGACCCTCCTTGATCACTCACACCTTGGAACCACTGTCCCAGTCATTTTTCTATCTCATCTCTCATTGTTGCATGGAGCCAGGGCAAACTCAGCCTCTCCTACTCCACTGTCTTGCTGGAAGTCTTTCCACGGTCATCTTTTTTTTTTTTTTTTAAACAGTTTTATTATTCACACTTCACAATCCAACCCAAGTGTATAGACATGCCTTCGCCACCATACTCTATCTGAAGACATTTCCTTTTCTCCCACAAAGAATCCATACCCCTTTCCCAATCCCCCACCTGTTGGCATTCAGTTTGGCACAATGCCTTTGTTGTATTCATGGAAGCATATTACAGTGTTATTGTTGACTGTAGACCCTAGCTTACATTGATTGTATTTTTTCCCATGTACCATCTATTATCAACTAAATAAGTTCTCTTTTTTTAACTTTTTACATGTTTTTATTAAGAAAATCAACAACATACCTAGAACCACCAACAATGGGTATGGATATCTTAGTTAGCTTAAACCATAAGCATGTTTAAATAAAATATTCATATAATCATTGTAAACCTGTGTTTTTGCAGTGTTTCATAAACTAATTTAAAATTAAGGCAACAAGTTAAAAATCTACATATTTGGATAGCAAAGTTCTTAAGTTAGTTTTATTAAAAACTAACTTAGATACCATTTGATCAGTTGTCAAAACTGTGAATGTTCTCATAATAGCAAGTAGAAAGTTCTTACAAATATCTGCATTGCTATAGTAATGACCTATGTTACTAAATATTTTCCTGATTTCAGGAAAATATGAAGATACGAATATTTTTACAATTAGCATATGGAAATCTTAACCACGTAGAATGGATGTCTTAGTTAGCTTACCCATAGGCATATTAAAAAATTCTACATAATCAGTATTTTTGTAAAGGCTGTTTGTACTATATGTTTTTATAAGCCAATCTAAAATTAAAACAAGGAGGGAAAAAATCTATAAATACAGATATCAGAGTTACTTTAATTCTAAATATTAGACAGTATCATAGATACTATTTGACTATCAGAACTGTGTGCATTCTCAAAATATCAAGTAAAAAGTTATTACAAATAGCAACTTTGCTATAGTAGTGAGCTGTGTTATTAGATATTTTCAAATTTTTTATTTCAAGAGTTTATTTAATATTGCTATAACTGCTTATAGTTTTTTAAAACTATTTTTTAGTTGTAAAATATAAAATTTATATATATACAAAGAAAAGAAAGAATAAAGGCAATAATTTTCAAAGCACACTTCAACAAGCAACTGCAGAACAGTTCCCAGAGTTTGTCATGGGCTATCATGCTCTCAACTCAGATTTTCCTTCTAGCTACTCCAAAACACTGGCAGCTTTACCAGAGTCATAATAATGGAATCATACAGTGTCTGTCTTTTTGTGTATTACTTTTTTCACTCAGCATTATGTCCTCAGGTTTCATCCATGTTGTCATATGTTTCGGGATATCATTTTGTTTAAATGCTGCATAATATTCCATCGTATGTTTATACCACATTTTTGTTTATCCACTCTTCTGTTGATGGGCACCTGAACTGTTTCCATCTCTTGGCAATTGTGAAGGTACTGTTCTGAAGAGCGGTGTGCAAATGTCTGTGTCACTGCCCTCAACTCTTCTGGGTATATACTGAGTATTGGTATTGCCGGATCATAGGGAAGCTCAATATTTTGTTTTTTGAGGAATCGCCAAACTGATTTTCACAGTGGCTGAACCATTACACGTTCCCACCAACAGTGAATAAGTGTTCCAATTTCTTCACATCCTCTCCAACATTTATAGTTTCCTATTTGTTTGATAGCAGCCATTCTTATAGGTTTAAGGTGATATCTCATTGTTGTCTTAATTGTTGTCATTTCCCTTATAGCCGGTGATGATGAGTAGCTCTTCATATGCTTTTTAGCCATCTGCATTTGCTCTTCAGAAAAGTGCCTATTCATTTCCTCTGCCCATTTTATAACTGGGTTGTTTGTTCTTTTGTTGGTGAGCTGTATAATTTCTTTATGTACACAGGATATCAAGCCTTTATCTGATATGTGGTTTCTAAATATTTTCTCCCATTGAATTGGCTGCCTCATCCCCTTTTTAACAAAGTCCTTTGAGGCACAGAAGCTCTTGATTTTAAGGAGTTCCCATTTGCCTATTTTTTTCTTTCCCAGATTGTGCTTTAGGTGTGAAGTTTAAGAAGCTACCTTCTATTACTAGATATTGAAGATGTTTCCCTACTTTTTTTCAAGAAGTTTTATGGTACTGGCTCTTACAGTTAGGTCTTTGGTTCATTTTGAATTAATTTTTGTATAGGGTGTAAGGTAGAGGTCCTCTTTCATTCTTTTGGCTATTGAAAATCAATTCTCCTGTGCCCATTTATTGAAAAGATTATTCTGTCCCAATTCAGTGGATTTGGGGGCCTTATCAAAGATCAAATGTCCATAAATTTGGTGGTCACATTCATTCTTTTGCAAGTGGATTTCCAGTTTTCCCAGTGCTATTTGTTGAAGAGACTATTTATTTCTTATTAAATGGATTTGCCACCCTTGTCAAAAGTCAACTGGCCAAAGATGTGTAGAATTATCTCTAGACTCAATTTTATTTTGTTGGTCAATATGTCTGTCCTTATGCCAGTTTTACATCCTTTTATACTGTAATTTGTAGTAAGTTTTGAAGGAGGAAATGTGAGTCCTCCAACTTTGTTTTTCCAGATTACTTTGGCTGTTTGGGGCTCCTTGCAATTTCATGTGAACTTGAGGATGAGCATTTGAGGATGAGCTTTTCCATGTCTGCAGAAAAGACTGCAGAAATATTTATAGGGATTGCATTGAGTCTGTTGATCACTTCAGGCAGTACTGACATCTTAAAAATATTGAGTATTCCAATATATGAAAATGGGATATCTTCCCATTTACTTAGGTCTTCTTTAATATTTTCAGCAATATTTGTAGTTTTCAATGTACAAGTTTTTCATCTCCATGGTTAAATTTATTGCTAGGTATTTTAATCTTTTAGCTGCTATCATAAATGGAATTGTGTTCTTGATTTCCTTTTCATGTTGTTCATTACTACTGCATGGAAGCCCAGCTGAGTTTATCTTCTGTGACTGATGAATTTGTTTATTGGTTCTAGTAGCTTTCTTGTGGAATCTTTGGGATTTTTTATGTATAGAATCATGCCATCTGTGTATAGGGCTAATTTAATCTTGTCCTCTTTAAATTTGGATACCTTTTTTTTTTTCATGCCTGATTGCCTTGGCTAGAACTTTCAATATGATGTTGAATAACGGTGGTAGTAGTAGGCTTCCTTTTCTTATTCCTGATCTTGGTGAGAAAGCTTTCAGTCTTTCTCCAGTAGTCTTTCACCAAACCCATTTGCTGTAGGTCTTTCATATGCCCTTTATCATGTTGATAGTTCCCATCTATTCTTAGTTTCCTGAATGTTTATATCATAAAAGGATGTTGGATTTTTTTTTTTTTTTGTCTTTACATGGGCAAGCACTGGAAATCGAACCTGGGTCTCTGGCATGGCAATAGAGAACTCTGCCACTGAGCCACCGTTGCCCGCCCAGAATGTTGGATTTTGACAAATGCCTTTGTGCATTTTTTTTGGTTTGCTAATGCTGCCAGAATGTAGTATACCAGAAATGGATAGGCTTTTTCAAGGGGTGTTCTAGTTTGCTAGCTGCTGGAATGCAATATACCAGAAACAGAATGGCTTTTAAAAGGGGAAATTTAATGAGTTGCTAGTTTACAGATCTAAGGCCCAGAAAATGTCCCAATTAAAACAAGTCTATAGAAATGTCCAATCAAAGGCATCTGGGGAAAGATACCTTGGTTCAAGAAGGCCGATGAAGTTCAGGGTTTCTCTCTCATCTGGAAAGGCACATGGCGAACGCAGTCAGGGCTTCTCTGTCGGCTGGAAGGGCACATGGCAGACACGGCGTCATCTGCTAGCTTACTCTCCTGGCTTCTGGTTTCATGAAGCTCCCCGGGAGGCATTTCCCTTCTTCATCTCCAAAGGTCGCTGGCTGGTGGACTCTCTGCTTTGTAGTGTTGCAGCATTCTCTGCCCTCTCTGAGTCTCTCTCTCCAAAATGTTTCCTCTTTTATAGGACTTCAGAAACTAATCAAGACCCACTCAGATGGGTGGAGACATGTCATCCCCTAATCCAGTTTAACAACTGTTCTTAACTAAATCTCATCAACCAGGGAGATGATCCCATCACAGTCCCAAATACACAGCATTGAATAGAGACTATTCTACCTTTAAGAAATCGGATTTACATTAAAACATGACTTTTCTTAGGGGGCATACTTCCTTTCAAACCAGCACAAGGGGGATTTATTAAGTTATAAATTTACAGACTTAGAGCTGTGGAAATGTCCAAATTAAGGCACCAACAAGAGGATATCTTCACTCAGGAAAGGCCGATTGAGCTAGCGTTTCTGTCACATGGGAAGGCACATGGCAATGTCTGCTGTCCTCTCCTGGCTTCTGGTTTCCAGCAGCTCTTGCAGCATCCCCAAGCATATGTGACTTGCTTTCATCTCTCTGCTCTCTGAGTTCTCTCTCAAAAAGGGCTCCAGGAAAGAATTAAGACCCACCTTGAATGGGTGGGGGTCACATCTCCATGCAAACAACCTAATCGAGAGGTCCAACCCAACAATAGATCTGCCCTACAGGATGGATTAAGAGAGCATGGCTTTTCTGGGAGCTTCTAACCTGCACATTTATCAACTGAGATGGTCATGTCGTCGTTTTCCTTCTAATAATGTGTATCACATTGATTTTCTAATTTTGAACCAGGCTTGCATTCTTGGAAGAAATCCAACTTGGTCATGGTGGGATAATCATTTTAATGTACTGTTGCATTCATTTTGCTAGTATTTTGTCAAGGTTTTTGTATCTGTATTCATAAAGCATATTGGTCTGGAATATTGTGCTCTCTTTCAAGTATTCCCTCTTGTTTTTTTGAAGAGTTGGAGGTAGATTGATGTTAATTCTTTAAATATTGGATAGAATTTAGCAGTAAAGCCATTTGGTCCTGGACTTTTGTGTGTTGGGAGGTGTTTGATTACTATTTTAATCTCGTTTCTTGTTATAAGTCTGTTGAGATCTGTTTCTTTTTGAGTCAGTGCTTGTAGTTTCTGTGTTTCTAGGCATTTGTCTGTTTCATCTAGATTATCTGATTTGTTGACATACAGTTTTCCATAGTATCATCTTAAATCCTTTTCATTCCTATGAGACTGTTAGTAATGTCCACACCTTCGTGCTTTATTTGAATTTATGTGTCTATTCTTTTTTTCTTTTCAGTCTGGCTAAAGGTTATTGAACTTTTTAGAACACCAATTTTTGGTTTCATTTATTCTCTGAATTGTTTTTCTGTTCTCTATTTCATTTATGTCCACTCTTATTTTTACTATTTACTTTCTTCTGCCAACTTTGAATTTAATTTACTCTTCTTGTTCTCTTTTCTCTAGGTGTGAAGTTAGGTTATTGATTGTGGTACCCTTCCCCCACTGGATAGAAGGCTTATATTTTATTTTTAAAATGTTTTTATTATTTTTTATTTTTTGGCATGGACAGGTTCCAGGAATCGAACCTGGGTTTCCAGCATGGCAGGTGAGAATTCTGCCACTGACAACCATTGCACTGCCCACGTCTTTATTTTTATTTGGTACAATTTAATTAAACAATAAGACTTCTCTATCTCAAAAGGTTATATACTGTATGATCACATTTATGTAACATTCTTTTAAAATTATTTTTGTTTTGTTTAGTTTTGTTTTCTTCTTTTTTATTGTAGGCATTTAGAGCTGTAAATTTACCTGGGCATCCCGTAAGTTTTGGTACATTATGTTTTTTGTTTTAATTTGCCTAAAGATATTTCCTAATATCCCTGTGATTTCTTCTTTCACCCATTTGTTGTTTAATAGTGTGTTGTTTAATTTCCATATATTTGTAAATTTTCCAGTTTTTCTTCTGTTTTTGGTTTCTAGCTTTATTCCATTGTGGTCCAAGAAGATATATAGTACGATTTTAATATTTTTTTAATTTATTAAGATTTGATTTGTGGTCTAACATATGGTTTGTCCTGGAAAACAATCCATGTTCATTTGTGAAAAATGTATATTTTGCTGTTGTTGGGTGAAGTCTTCTGGAAATGTCCATCAAGTCTCATTGGTTAATAGTGTTGTTCAGGTCCTCTTTTTCCTTATTGATCTTCTGTTAAGATGTTTTATTAGTTCATGAAAGTCATATATTGAATATCAAACTAATTGTAGGGTTATCTGTTTCTCTCTTTAAGTTTGTTACTTTCTGCTTCCTACATTTTGGTGCTCTGTTGGCAATGCATATATGTTTATAGCCATGTCTTTTTTCCTGAGTTGAACCTTTTTTCAATACATAATATTCTCTTTGTCTCTTGTACTATTCTATGAGATAAAGTCTATTTTGTCTGACAGTAATATAGCCACTCTAGCTCTCTTTTGAGAACATAGAATATCTCTTTTCATCCTTTCACTTTCAGCCACTTTGCATCTTTGTATATAAAATGAGTCTCTTGTTGATGTCATATAGATGGATCTTGCTTTATCGTTCAGTCTATGAATCTCTGCCTTTTTCAGTAGGGGAGTTTAATCAGTTGACACAAGGTAATAATTGGGAAGGATTTACTTCTGCCATTTAACTATTGTTCTCTGTATGTCTTACATACTTTTTGTTATTGTTGTTCCTCAATTACTCCATTACTCCTTTTTTATTTATTTGTTTATTTAGTTGCTTTTATGTGGTGTACCATTTTAATTCCCTTCTTTCCTTTTCTCTGTATGTTTTAGTTATCTTCTTAGCAGTTACCTTTGTAATTATAATTAACATCTTAAGTCTGTAACAACCTAGTTTGACTAGTGTCAGCCAATCTAGTTTCATTGGTACACAAATTCTTCTAGATAGCTCTGTGCCTCCTCCTTTTTATTGTCTCAGATTACACATTTTTACATTGTATACCTGTTAACAGATTTTACTTTATACATTTGCCCAAGTTATATAGGGGTATAAAATAGTTGCAAACCAAAAGTTCAATAATGATTTCGTATTTATCTATATAGTTAGTTACCTTCACCACTATTCTGTTTTTTTTCTTAAGATTTTGAATTACTGTACTAATGTCCTTTCATTTCAGCCTGAAAGACTGCTATTAGCATTTCTTATGGGTGGGTCTTCTGTTTTTCAGGTTTTGTTTGTCTGTAAATGTCTTAATTTCTTCACTTTTGAAAGATAGTTTTGCAGTTACAAGATTATTGGTTGACAGTGCTGTAAGGACTTTAAATATGTTACCCTACTGTCTTCTGGCTTCCGAGGGTACCCCTTGTGTGTGTAACAAGTCTCTTGCTGCTTTCAAATGTATCTCCTTGTCTTTGGATTTTGACAGTTTTGCTATAATGTTACTTGTTGAGGTCTTTAAGTCCATTTGGCTTATATTTCATTGAGCTTCTTGGATATATTTATTCTTTTTATCCAATTTGGCAAGTTTTGGACCATTATTTCTTAAAACACTTTTTCTGCCCCTTTCTTTCTTGTCCTCCTTCAGCTGAATTGACGCATGTGTTAGTAAGGTTGATGGTGCTCCACAGGCCCCTAAGGCTCTGTTCCTTTTTCTTCATTATTTTTTCTTTCTGCTGCTCACACTGGATAATTTCAATTGTCTTGTCTTCAGGTTCCCTGGTCCTTTTTTCTTCCTGTTTAAATGCCCTGTTGAATTTCTCTAGTGGGTTTTGCATTTTAGTTTCTGTACTTTGCAGCTCCCTAATTTTTCTTTGGTTCTTTTTTATAATTTCTATCTCTTAATTTTGTTCAGATGACATTTTCCTGATTTCCTTTAATTCTCTGTATTTGGATTCCTTTAGCTCATTGAATGCATTTAAGATAGCTGATTTATAATCTTCGCAGGTGGTTCTTTAGGGATGGTTTCTGATGAAATCTTTTTTTCCTGTTTCTTTGTAGGTTGTAATTTTTTTTTTTTTTGAGAACTTCACATTCTGCCTATTATGTTGCTATAACTTTTGAAATCCAGTGCTCATACTCCTCTGAGATTGCTAGGGTATTTTTGATGTTGTTGAGGGCTGGAGCCATCAATTTGTAACTTGTCCAAACTATTTTTTTTTTTACATGGGCAGGCACCAGGAACCGAACCCGGGTTCTCTGGCATTGCAGGCAAGCATTCTTGCCTGCTGAGCCACCGTGGCTCGCCCTGTCCAAACTATTTTGCTCCTAAACAGGTAAGGAAAGAGGAAAGAGAAAAAAGAAAAAGAGTGGTACTGTCTCTTTAAGCCTCCTTTGCACTTTTGCTTAAGGGAGGTTGAAAAGTGGCCACTCTCAGAGCTGCCTTCCCCACTCCTCTGGTGATTAAATGCAGTGAAATGCAGTCAGACCATGTACACCCAGCACTTAGAGGCTAGGTCCTTTCAGCACCCCTAGCACAGGGACTCAGTTACAGTCCCCACTGCTATTTGCGACTCATTTGGGCGGGGACCCAGGATGAGGGGTGGTGGCCACTGCACAGACGGTAAAATTTACCAGTATTTAACCCCAGTTTACCAGACACTTCATCCAGCTCCTTCCTGGATGCTGCAAGTGTTCCACTAAATTTCTGAGTTCCAAAATAGCTGGTTTAGACAGTTCCTGCCAGTTCCAAAGTTTTTTGATGGACAGTCTATTTCCTGGGGCTTCCTACTTTGCTATCTTCCCTCGGTTCTCCTCCCATATTCAGTTTAATTTTATTTTGACATTTTTAAGCTGAATAATTTAATGGCCAGTCAATGCATTGTGCTGATGTTACGTTTGAACCCATGGCCTGGATATATACTGTTGTCTGGCTTCTTTTTTTCAAAAGTATGTGAGTTTTTTTTTAATATATTGCATATATTAATAGTTCCTTAAATGTCTGGAAGAATTTCTTCACTGAGCCATTAAGGCATGGATTTCCTTTGAGAGATTGTTTCTGTTTGTTAAATTTGTCAGAATGCAATGTATCAGAAATGGGTGGGCTTTTTCAATAGCAACTTATTAGGTTACAGATTTGCAGTTCTTAGGTCATGAAAATGTAGAAATTAAGGCATCAAGAGGAAAATAACCTTTTCTGAGGAAAAGCTGTTGACATTCAGCATTTTTCTATCACATGGGAAGGCACACGGTGAAATCTGCTGGTCCTTCTCTCCTGGGTTCTGATTTCAGTGGCTCTCTCCAAATACCTTGGACATTTTCTCTCTCTTCTGCTCATGAAGGACCACAGTAAAGGAATTGAGACCCATCCTGAATGGGCCGGGTCACTTCTCAAGTGAACCAAATGGTCCCACCCAAAATAAGTCTGCCCCCACAGGGATGGATTGAAAGAACATAGCCTTTTGTGGGGTACATAATAGCTCCAAAACAGCCCAGGGACAGTTTTAAATTATGGTGTCAATTTCTTTAACAGAAATCTGTTCAGATTTTCTGTTACTTATGTCAGTCTTCTACAATATACAATTTTCTCTGTCTGACTTCTTTCACTTAGCATAATGTTTTTGAGGTTGATCCATGTTTTACCATATGTCAGAAACTCATTCCTTTTTATTGCTGAATAGTATTCCATTGTATGAATATACCACAATTTATCATTCATTAGTTCATGCACATTGCGTTTTTTTTTCCATTTTTGAATGATCTGAATTATGCTGCTATGAACAGTCATGTACATCTTTGTGTAAACATATGTTTTCATATCTAGGACTAGATTTGCCAGGTTATATACTAAAATTATTTTACTATTTATAGAAACTGTGAAACTGTTTTCCATAGTGCCTGCACCATTTTATTTCTCTACCAGCAAGTATGAGGGTCTCTACATCCTTGGCAATACTTGTTATTGTGAGTGATTTTCATTAGCTATTGTAGTAAGTATTAAATGGGATCTTATTCTGGTTTTAATTTGTATTTCTGTAATGACTAATCATGTTGGCCATCATTTCATGTGCTTATTAGCCCGTTCCTGTGATATGATAAAATGTATTGAAATCTGTTGATCATTTTTATATTGGGTTGTTGTCATCTTATTATTTGAGTTATAAGAGTTCTTTATAAGTTTTGATTAAAGTTCTGATTAAAGTTCTTTATCAAAAATATTTTGTCACAATCTGTGGCTTGTCATTTCATTATCCAGTGGTGGTTTGTTTCTTTTTTTAATAATTTTATTGACAAATCTTCACACACATACAGTCCAACATGGTATATAAGACATTTAAGGAAGAAATAATAAAACTTTACAAAACTTTTTCAGAGAAAAAGAGGGAACACTTCCCAGGTCATTTTATAAATAAAACTAGCACACCACTAATCCTACATCTGAGAAAGGACATAAGAAAAGAACATCATAGGCAAATAACCCTCATAACATAGAATTAAAATGTCTTATATACCAACATGGTATATAAGCAGTGGCTCACAATATCATCACATAGTTGTGTATTTGATTTCTTTCTTTTCATTTTCTAAATTTTTTATTTTTTTATTGTATATATTATATAGTAACATACCATGTAATCATCCAAAGTCTGCAATCAGTGATTCACAGTGTCATCATATAGCTGTGCATTTATCATCACAATTGATGTTTTTTTCTTTTTTTGTGAAAAATAACATATATACAAAAAAGCAATAAATTTCAAAACATGTTGCGAGAGCTGTAGAACAGATTTCAGAGTTTGGTATGGATTACAGTTCCACAATTTTAGGTTCTTACTTCAAGCTGCTCTAAGATACTGGAGACTAAAAGAAATATCAATATAATGATTTACAATCACCTTTGATCTGTTTCCCACTCTTTAGGGGAATTTGGGCGACGTCCATTCTAACTTTTTCATGTTGGAAGGGGCCATTGATAATATGGGATGGGAAATGGAACTAGTTGATCTGGAGAAGGTGGCCTCTTTGTATTTCAGAACTTAATGTTAGAACCTTTGCTATTCTGTAGATTCCTTTGGTATTATTCATTTTGAAATCTTTTTCTTTCTGTTCTTCAAAATGTATAGTTTCTGTTTATCTGTTCTTAAGTTCATTGACTGTTGTAAAAGTCTGTGATGATATAGGGTCAGATTTCTGAAAATTTATTTTTATGATATTCTGAATTTGTTAAAGATGCATGTGTTTTCCTGTCCTCTCAGGAGATTTGGGGTCATAAATTCATCTCGATTCAATATGTAGTTACATTTCTAAAACAGTGTAGTTATGTTACTCCCTTTCCAGTAAAATCTGTTGTGGAAAATTGTTGGGAACAAGAAAGATTCTGGCTATGTGTTTTAGTTTGCTGATGTTGCCAGACATTGGTTGGCTTTTATAAAGGGGATTATTAAGTTACAAGTGTACAGTTCTAAGGCCATAAAAATGTTCAAATTAGGGCATTCAGAGAAAAATACTGTACCAGTTTGAAAGAATTATGTACCCTAGAAAAGCCATGTTTTAATCCTGATCCATCATGTGGACTCAGCCCTTTCTTTTAATCCCTAGTCAATACTCTAGGTTGGAAACTTGATTAGATTACCTCCACGGAGATGCGACTCACCCAGTTGTGGGTATTAACCTTTGATTAGTGGAAGATGTGACTCCACCCATTCCAGGTGGGTCTTGATTTGTTTATTGGAATCCTTTAAAAGAGAAAGCAGGGTATACGGGTAGTTCAGTGGTTAGTGGGAGACCTGGGTTCAATTCCCAAACCATGTATCCAGAAAAAAAAAGAGGAAGCATTTTGGAGAGAGCAACAGAGCCATGGGAGGAGAGAGCCACGAGAACAGTGAGAGCCCACACAACCAAAGACCTTAGTAGGTGAAGAAGGAAAATGCCCCTCGGGGAGCTCCGCAAAACTAGAAGCCTGGAGAGAAAGCTAGTGGGCATCACCATTCGCCATGTGCCTTTCCAGTTGAAAGAGAAACCCTGAACTTCATTGGCCTTTCTTGAGTGAAGGTAACCTCTTGTTGGTACCTTAATTTGGACATTTTTATAGACTAGGGACACATTCATAGCCTTAGAACTATAAACTTGCAACTTAATAAATTCCCCTTTTTAAAATCTGTTCCATTTCTGGTATAGCACATTCTGGCAGCTAGCAAACTAGAACAGTTACCTTGACTTAAAAAAAGCCGATGGAGCCTGGAACACCTTTGTCAACTGGGAAGGCATGTGGTTGGGTATCTGCTGATCCTTTAGCTTCTGGTTTCAAACAGGTTTCAGCTTCTGATTCCAGTGGCTTCCTTTCTGAACATCTGTGGTTCCACACTTAGCTGCTGTGGGGCAAAACTCTGGGTTTCATCTAGCTTAGCATCTCCCAGGGCCACAGATTTCTTTGTTTTCTGGCCATTTCTGTAAGTCTTTGCTTAGCACCCAGGCTCTCTCTGTTTAGATCTCCAAATGTCTCTCTTGGCACTCCAAGAATTTCCAAATGTCTATGTCTGTGTCACTTCTGAAGCAACTCCAAAATGTTTCCTCTTTTAAAAGACTCCAATAAACTAGTCAAGACCGACCTTGAATGGGCAGAGTCACATGTCCATCTAATCAAAAGGCCACACCCACAAGTGAGTGGGACATTCTCCATGGAAACAATATAATCAAAGGTTTCCACCCTAAACCAATAGGTCTGGCCCCACAAGATTGGATTAGGAAAATACCATGTCTTTTCTGGGGTACGTAACAGTTTTAGACTCATACACTGTGGTAACCATAGCCTGCCGTGCCTCTCATTATGAACTTTAATAACCACACTATACCCTATTATCCTTTTTGACTGAAATGTTTAAAACACCTCAGCCCTTAGCAGTTTTCTTTTCTTGTATCTGAGCTGCATTTGCATATGTGTGCATGTATAACATTAGTTTCCTAAAGCGCAACTCAAGCTTTAACTCTTATCATGGAGTCTGACTTGACATTCTCAAATAGAATGGCACTCTCCCTACTTGTAGTCTACATTTACCCTTTCTTCAGTTCTGTCTTAGCTATTTTAATACCCTGATTTTATTTATGGGCATACAAATCTACAATCCTCTACAAAACTAAGCAGTTTTTAAGAATACTGTTTTATTTGTCTTTCTAGTATTCTCACATCTCTCAATGCCAGACATATTTGAAATTCAGTAAATATTTTATTGGTGTTTCATTGGATTTAAAGTCTCATCTTCTAGTTTTCATGTTTTGTGTAAATGGAAGGATAGAAGAATGCACAATGGCATTTTCTACCACAAAGTACATGCAAAGATAGGAACACATGTTAACAACATGCTGTGATAAGAATAACCATCAATGTGATCAAACTCTAATACATCTTTCCTATATGATGCAGTAACAACTGTTTCAGATTTACTAGGATTTTGCTCTTACAGGAGTCATTATCATTTGGAGATTTGTCTGTGGACTTCACCCAGAAGGAATGGCAGCTATTGGACCCCTATCAGAAAGACTTATACAAGGATGTCATGTTGGAGAACTATAGCAGCTTAGTATCACTGGGTAAGAAAAGGTTCTCAGAATACCTGAGATTGTGCCCAGGAAACTACTTTTTCGGTACCTGAGAGTTATGGGGGCCTCTGAAATGTTTAATATCTTTGAACGTAATTTAGGAGAGGAAAATTTCTTGGAGTCTGTCACCAGAGAAAAATATTTGGATCTCACCTTCCACTAATGAAGACTTAACTGCAGCATGTGGTTTTTGGAGCCGAGTAGTACAAGTAGACGTAGAAGTAGAAGTGGTGGTGGTGGTGTAGCATAGCTGTAGCTGTAGCTGTAGCTGTAGCTGTAGCTGTAGCTGTAGCTGTGTAGTTGCAATTGTAGCATATAACATGCATGCTTCTACACCACACATTGTTTTAAATGTTTTACACATACTGACTCATTTAATCATCAGAACAATCCTGATTGGCAGGTACTATTATTATCAATTTTTCCTCATGAAGAAATTGAGGCAAGGAGATGTTAAATAATTTTTCCAAGGACTGACAGTTCATAAATGAATAAGTTTGGATTTGAACCCAGGCTCTGAAGTACTTAATGGTTTGGGAATTGAATTATACAAGTCAATGATTCTTAGTCTTAGTAACCACCATGAAGACCATTACTATACCTTTGAAAATTATGTACTCTTGAAATAAAAATGGGTGGTTTTACTGGACCAAGTTTGTTGCTAAATCTTGCTCATTCTTCAGAGGTCCTAAAGGTTAAGCAGTTGGGTCCAAATCCTTTTTCCTATAACCAGGGTTTGAAGTTATGAAACCAGATGTGATCTTCAAGTTGGAGCATGGAGAAGAGCCATGGATAGGTGATGGAGAAATTGCAAGTTCAGACATTTCAGGTGAGTGTATGAGAACATGGCAGATGGGAGAAGGTAACAGTTCAGTCTCAGTGGATTCATGATTGGTTGACATCTTCGAAATGAGCTCAAAAGAGCTTTTTTAAAATCTCAGGGTTTTGTGGTAATTTAGAACAATTGACATGAGCTACTTAGGGAAATCATACTAGATCATAGATCATAGATAAACTTTTAGGCAATGGAAAGGAGTTTGCATTTATTTGAGTAATTTTAAAGTAAAATTACCTGACTTACATTTTTAAAATGTTCATTCTGGTCACTGAGGAGAGGATATAATCTGAAGTGCAGAAACCAATTAGAAAGCTGTTTCACTGAGATGATGTGATGCATTAGACTGTCTCAGAGAAAGTGCTGGAGAGAATTGCAATTACTTGGGATACACCACAAATGACCAAATATTAAGCATTCCCATTTTCTAATGAGAAAACTTTTAATTTTTTAAGTAATGTTTAAAAATTTAAAATGTTTAATTATTTTAGTTATGTGGTAATAATATAAAGTCAGTAAGTTTAATTTACAAATACTGCTTTTTCTTCTCTCACATTTCTTGATACCATTTTATTCAATCTCTTCGTGTACGTCTCAGCATTAATGGGCCTGTATTGGACTCTTGATTTTGATCTCCAAACTTGCTTTTCTCTCATTCTTCCTCAACACAATAATTAATACCATAAGCCACCATATTTTTTAAGCACCGAGCCTAGGAGCCATTTTTCTTTTTTATCTCCTTTTTTTTTTCTGATTTTAATATTTTTATTGTGAAAACTTACCATACATGATATTTTGAGAACATTCAGTTTTGACAACTGATCAAATGGTATCCAGGTTAGTGTTTAATACAAAGAATTTAAGAACTTTGCTGAGAAAAAAAACCTTAACATGCAAACATTCCATACATGATGTACAATCAGTGGCTCACAATATCATCACGTAGTTGGATATTCATCACCACGATCATTTTTTTGAACATTTACATCACTCCTACAAAAGAAATTAAAAAGATAAAAGGAAAAACTCGTACATACTGTACCCCTTGCTGCTCCCTCTCACTGACCACTAATATTTCCATCTATTCAATTTATTTTTAACCTTTGTTCCCCCTACTATTTATTTTTATCCATATTTTTTGCTCATCTGTCTATACCCTAGATAAAAGGAGTATCAAACACAAAGTTTTCACAGTCACGCAGTCACATTGTAAAAGCTATATCATTAAATACTGTCATCTTCAAGAAACAAGGCTATTGGATCTTTTCCTGGAAAGATGCAAAAATTTAAAAAAATGACCATAGTGATAAATGTACAACTATGTGATGATATTGTGAGCCACTGATTTTACACCACATATAGAATGTTTGTCAAGAATGTATGTTTGCTGTGTACAATAAAAATATTAAAAATAAAAAAATAAATAAAACACTACAAAAAATCCAAAAATAATGGCAAAAAGAAAGAAGCAAGGCTGCTAAAACACAGCTCTACTGTTCCAAGTACTTCACTCTAGTCACTCCAATACACCATAAAGTAAAAAGGGGATATCTATATAATGTGTAAGGATAACTTTCAGGATAACCTCTTGACTCTATTTGAAATCTTTCAGCCACTGAAACTTTATTTTGTCTCATTTCTCTCCGATCCCTTTTCATCGAGAAGGTTTCATCAATCCCTGATGCCAGATCCCAGCTCATCCCAGGAGTTCTGTCCCACATTGCCAGGGAGATTTGGTACATGATTTTTTTTTTTTTTACTGAAAAAGTACCATTTCAGTAAGTAATGGTACTTACTGCCATGGTGGGGATGGCAGTAAGTTCACTTGCCGTGTTGGCTTAAAGAGAGGCCACATCTGAGCAACAAAAGAGATTCTCTGGGGGTGACTCTTAGGCCTAATTTTAAGTAGACTTAGTCTGTCCTTTGCAGGGAAAAGTATCATAGGAACAAACCCCAAGATTGAGGGCTTGGCCTATTGATTTGGTTGTTCCCACTACTTGCAAGAATATCAGAAATTCTCCAAATGGGAAAGTTGAATATTTCCCTCTTTCTTAGGAGCCATTCTTCATTTCTACGTTTCCCATATTTTCCCATATCAATTCCATCAGTAAATCTTGATGATCCTACCTCCAAAATATCATATATAGCCAACCAAGACTTGTTAGTTTTCTCCAAATTCATCGCCCTCAATTGATATTTAAATCCTTAAAAAGTTTTTCTTATTACTAATTCTCTTTTTCATATCTATGTCTATGCCTTCACAAAAATTCCAAGTAGTAGTTGTTATTTTAAAACCAACCTTTTGAGGAGTACTTAAAACATGAATGGTTATATTGTGAAGATAGTGAAAATAGAACTACATAATAAATGATAACTGAAATGTAAACATTTGAAGAATGGGTACTTGTGTCTTGGGATGTGTTCATTGAAAGCACACATGGAATTAGAAAGTTCTGTACTTGAAAAATTTAGGTGACTGATGCTGTGTTTTGAAACATGTTGCATAAAGTAGCTTTCTCGATAATGTAGAAGATATGTATGGCAAGTTTAAATAAAACTTTGAGCAAATGAATGGTGGGGATGCTAGTACATTAAATATTTTCAACTCTTCAATTTTGAAATGATTTTATCCAACTATTTCATCAAATCAGTTCATTTTCATTGTAAATATATTATACAGTTCTGTTGTTTTTCATGTTATCTGTTCTTTATCTTTCTCATTAGAAAACAAGTTCATAGTAGCAAGGGCTGATTTGTTTTGTTCTCGTATGTAACTCCAGTGCCTTACATGCTGCCTGAAACGTAGTAGGAACTCAATAGGTATTGCTGAGTGAGTGAATTAATTCCTCAGAGCATTGGATCTATAATTTTCCCATATGCCTTTATTTGCTTCTCATTGCTCTTCATGTATTTTTCACATTCTTTCCCCATTTTCCAAACGTACTTACTTACAACCAAAGATGGTTTAATCTGTTAGTTCCTTGTTCCTGTTGTTTGTGTCTTTTATTTTTTAGTTTTTAGAGGACACACATTATACCTTAGACTTATTTTGCACTAGGAAACTAAACCTTAAAAAGTAGTAAACCCTTCATTATAGCATTTCTACTTTTTTTTTTTTTATTCAGTGAACTCAAGCATAGAAGGATTCACTGGTTTTTTGTTTTCTTTATAGAAAAAATCTGGCAAGTAGATGCTCACATGTTGTGGCACAAGGATAATCAAGGCATGCTTAAAAATATGAAAAGAAGTGATGAATGTGATGCAGTTGGGAAAAAATTCAATCTGAGTATGAACTTTGTTCCTTTGAGGAAATCAAGCAAGGAAGGTGGCTTAGATGGAATAATTTTAAAACATCATTTAGATTTTGTTATTCCAAAAGCAGATTATGGAAAACCAAAACCAGGTGACTTTAATGTATTTGATAAATTATTTCTGCATACCAAGCCTGAGGAAACTGATACTTGGTTAAGATACTATGAATGTGATAAATATGATAAAGCTATCTACAAGAAGTCACAAATTGTTATATATCACAGAACCCACTTAGGGGAGAAACTCTATGAATGCAGTGAATGTAGGAAGCGCTTCAGCAAGAAATCAAGTCTCATGAAACATCAGAGTAGACATATAAGAGAAATAGCCTTTGGGTGTGGTAAATGTGGCAAGACATTTCCCCAGAAGTCACAGTTTATTACACATCACAGAACTCATACAGGAGAGAAACCCTATGACTGTAGCCAATGTGGGAAAGCTTTCTCCCAAAAGTCACAGCTCACATCCCATAAGAGAACACATACAGGAGAGAAACCCTATGAATGTGGCGAATGTGGGAAAGCCTTTTCCCGGAAATCACATCTGATATCACATTGGAGGACACACACAGGGGAAAAACCTTACGAATGCAATGACTGTGGGAGAGCCTTCAGTGAGAAGTCAAATCTTATTAATCATCAGAGAATTCATACGGGGGAGAAACCTTTTGAATGTAGGGAATGTGGAAAAGCTTTCAGCCGGAAGTCACAACTCATTACACATCATAGGACGCACACAGGAACAAAACCTTACGGATGTAGTGATTGTAGAAAAGCCTTCTTTGAGAAGTCAGAGCTCAGTAGACATCAAACAATTCATACTGGAGAGAAGCCCTATGAATGCAGTGAATGTGGGAAAGCATTTAGAGAGAGATCGAGTCTCATTAATCATCAAAGAACCCATACAGGGGAGAAGCCACATGGATGCATTCAATGTGGGAAAGCCTTTTCGCAGAAGTCACATCTTATATCACATTATATGACACACACAGGAGAGAAACCTTTTGTATGTGGTAAATGTGGGAAAGCCTTCAGCAGGAAATCCCAGCTTGTTAGGCATCAGAGAACTCACACTGGAGAAAAACCCTATGAATGCAGCGAATGTGGTAAGGCTTTCAGTGAAAAATTAAGCCTAACTAATCATCAGAGAATTCATACAGGAGAAAAACCTTATGTATGCACTGAATGTGGGAAAGCCTTTTGTCAGAAATCGCATCTCATATCACATCAGAGGACTCATACAGGAGAGAAACCCTATGAATGCAGTGACTGTGGAAAAGCCTTTGGGGAGAAGTCAAGTCTTGCCACTCATCAAAGAACTCACACCGGAGAAAAACCCTATGAATGCAGGGACTGTGAAAAAGCCTTCTCTCAGAAGTCTCAACTGAATACCCACCAGAGAATTCACACAGGAGAGAAACCCTTTGTTTGTAGTCTTTGTAGGAAAGCTTTCTTTGAGAAATCAGAGCTAATTCGGCATCAGAGAACCCATACAGGAGAAAAACCATATGAATGCAATGAGTGTAGTAAAGCCTTCAGGGAGAAATCAAGTCTCATTAATCATCACAGAATACATACAGGAGAAAAGCCCTTTGAGTGCAATGAATGTGGCAAAGCCTTCTCTCGGAAATCACATCTCATACCACATCAGAGGACACATACAGGTGAGAAGCCTTATGGATGCAGTGAATGTAAGAAGGCCTTTTCTCAGAAATCACAGCTTGTTAATCATCAGAGAATTCATACAGGAGAGAAACCTTTTCAGTGTAGTCAGTGTGGGAAAGCCTTCTCCCAAAAGTCACAGCTCATTAATCATCATAGAACTCATACAGTAATGAAGTCCTAGAAATGCAAGTAATGTGGATGCTTGACAGAGGTCATACCTCATTGTACTTCAGAAAATGCCGTTATGGTAAATTTTTCAGATAGTAGTTACTTGAGCTTATATATAAGAGAACTCTTTTAGTATAGAAAGTATAAAAGAAGTTATGTGGGCCAAACTTTCAGCAGGTAAACCTACATAAATATTAGAACTCATGGAGTGGAATGAACCTATGGTTTCAGTGTATTTCAAAAATCTTTTAAACCATAGTCAAACCTTACACAGTACAAAATTCACAGCAAAGAGAAATCCTATGAATTCTGTGAATATCTTTAAGCCATCCAGAGGACAAATCTCATTAGCTATTATAAAATTTCCCTTTGGGGGATGAAACCACAGTGCTGTGAATGAGGGAAAACGTCATGAATGAAGCAATTGAGGCATGGTTTTCATCAAGACATGAAAGCTTATTGTATTTAAGAACATGTCCACAGCAATGATATTCTATGAAAATATTAAAGGACATTCTTCAGCAAGCAATCCAATTATGTTTTCTATTGAGGAACTCATATTGTAGAGAAACTTAATTTAAAGACATTGGAAACATGATCCCTTAGGTATAATGCTATGAGGGAAGCCATACACTCTTTATAAACATGGGTACCAAAGGTACTAAAAAATGAACCAATTCTAAATGGGTGATAAATTTTCACTCTGAAATATAAAGTTTTTAAAATGTGGAATCATTGGCACAAACATCTCAATAAGAAATTTTTTAGAGGTATTTAAGGTTTATTTTCCTGTACCACATGTTTCAAATTTTGAAATTACATTTAGTAGTTTATTATAATTGTGAGGATGGGATACATATGCCTTAGACTGCCTCTGGTGCCAAGACACATTATATACCACTGATTTTTGTATTTCAACAATGTTATAAAAATGGTAACTGATAACATAGCTTATTACTAAATAGGTAGCCCAAGTTGTAATACCACATCTCTTTTTTTCTAATTGGCAAGTATAATGGGTCTATTGTTACTGACCTTTCTATTCAGTAGTAGAAGCCAAGTTATATAAGGTCTTCTGCATCCGCAGAGTCTGAGGCATAATGTAAAACCTTTAATAAGTATGCAAAGGAGAAACCATAGAATAGTAATGTTATACTGAATGAGCAAAAGAAAGGAGGTATGTGAACTGTATTACTCAGCACTAACACTGAATGACAGGAATTGCTACTGTGCAACATCTTTTTCTGTTGGTGAGATTCCTCCATATGATCAATGTGTGTATCTTAACTGCTATGTCACCCAAGTAAAATATGTATTTTAATTTACTATGATGAAATATGGGATATTATATGCTGCTATTCTTAGTGTTTCATAGTGTATCTTGTAAAAACAGATTGAGAAGCCCATTATTAGAGTCACTTCAGAAAATGTAAAATATAGAGAATTTTGTGGTGAAAAATATATTTTTGACATATTCAAGAAACTTATTTTGCTGTCCTGCATACTGGACAAGCATCAGAAAACAAGATTTTCTTCATTTCATCTTTTGGACTATGATTTTCCCTCACTGGCTATGTCATACACATGGGAAACTTTGCATTTGTAGCTTACCATTATATGTCCATTTCCCTTTGAAAATATATGATTATCTCTTGGTTTAGTGAGAATTTGGTTGTGTCTTATTTATAATGTTGTTTGACAAAATCAACAATTTTGGTGATGAAAAATTAGAAGAATCCAACAATGAGCTTGAATTCAAGCAAAAATCAAGGCTCTTTTTCTCATGCACAAGTTGTTGCATGAGCATGGTATATTGCATCTTTGATTCTCACACTATTTTTTTTCCTTTAATGACAAATTTTCAACATTTGGAAGTGGGTAATTTAAAGGCAATATTTTTTTGAACTGTTATACCAACAGCCAAATAACCCTGTTCCTTCTATGTGGTAATTTTTAAAGGATCAAATTTTTAAATTCATACTCCAATATAGACCTTATTATTTTTTTTTCTTCTTAATACCTCAAAATCATTTCACCAGATAGGGGTGAACAGACCTCAGTAAATGACCAGTCAGTTGCAGGATGATATTCTTTGTTGTGCTTTATTTTTTCACTTTGTTTTTTCATCCATCATTAACCTCTTCCCTAGCTCAAGAGACTGATTCATTATGTCTTGGACAGATCTCAAGAGTCTGTGTTGTCTAAAAATTCCCTATTCGTCAATAGATAATTGAGCTTTGGTACTAGTTTATACATTTAATACTCAACAGCAAAGTTTTTGTTGGACTATTTTGTTTTTATAGGACTGATGTATTCATGAGGGAGGGATGATATCAACAACACAGAGGTCTAATTTATCAGAATATCTGATGCTGGACCCAATGTATAACACTCAGTGTACGGCACTTCCAGTATTCTGAAGTTCCAGGAGGGTGGCTCTGATTCTGAGATTACAGTTCCTTAATGTCAGTTTTGGAATTTACATTGGTAAACTATAAAAACATATCCCTATGATGCCTCTTACAGATTCCTGCCACAAACCCTACATCAAGAAGAAATCTGGTTGGTTTGCTTTTTTGTTTCTTTTCTTTTTTTTTTTTTTCTCCAGGTGGAGTTTTAATTGTCACTTTTCTCTCACTCTGGATCATTTCTAATCCCACCATGAGGAGCCCTTGAATCAGCTAATGTGAGATTTGGAGAATGGAAACCCCTTACCCTGCCATCTTTCCAAGGGAGTCTCCTTTTTAGAAAGAAATCAAAAGGTTAAGAAATCCAGTTTTAACATTAGACTGGATTTATTTAGGATTTCATGAAACACAATGAGTTTCATAGAGTTAGAATTCTAAATGGGGCCAATATAAGAGCTATCACCTTTTCTTTCTTTCACTATGCAGGTTGTTCCACTAACCTGCAGTTGTGTGCAGTTCTAGAGCAGACTGCTTACATTGTATTTCTTTTATTAAGAAATGGGTTTTTTTGGAGTCCCTAGTCTGAATTTTGAGACAAGTCCCAGGGGTGCCTTTTGTTCATCCTTGCTTTGTATGCTCTTAATATTTTCTGACACAGTTATCTCTGTGTGGATAAGTATGTTCCTGATATTTTGGTTTCAAGAACCTCACTTGCAGAATTCTGAGGTGAAATGAACCTAAAGAAAACCCAATTCATCTAACATACTTTTACTAAATAGAAGAATAGATCAGTGTAAGCATTTGGAATCTACACTTGAATCCTCAGTGATTTGATCATTTCTTCCAGCAATATTAAGTTTAGGTTGCTAAATTCATTAGGCTTATTAGCCTACAAATGTTGTACCAATGAGCTCTTCATTGTTCAGCATCTAAACCTGGCCTAAATGATGGTAAACTTATATATGATCTTTCACTCTTCCTCTTTAGTCCATTTCCACACTTATATATAGTGATTTTTTTAATGCAATTCTGATTATACATTCTCCTGTTGAACTATTAAAAGGTTCATTCATTGTGGACTTACAAAAATGTAATAAACTCATTGTGGTATGCAAAGAGTTTTATACCAACCCTTGTCTCTCTTCACTGTCATCTCTGAATACTTCACTTTCCTCCACAGTATTTTCTGGCCTCATTGAACTAAAGAAGTACCTTGAGATTTGTACAATCTCTCATCTTATGCTTTTGTAGATCTACAGTGATTTAAATTCCCTGTTCCTTCTTAATGCATATCCTGCCTGTCTGAACCTGTACATATATTTCTTATTGTAATATAATCATTGCATGTTATAGCTTTTCTACTTTGAAAGCTGGGACTATTATTACCCAATACAGTTTTAGCAGCTGACACTGTAATGTTTAAATTTTGGTGCTCTTGGTGGCTGTGTTTTCTACCACATGTAGAAGCATGCTCTGTAATGAGACAGAAGAATGAAGTCATCATGGAAGCAGAGTTGAGAAACAGTCCTTATTGTGTTCCAGTAGCTGTTTCTTCTCTTGATATCCAGATTCATCTCTGCCCTATTCATGCCTTGATCATTGAATTCTGTGAAATACACCAAATATCCTTGTAATAAATTCCCTTTTTTGCTTCAACTGGTTCAAGCCGTGTTTGTTACTTTCAACTAAAATGTTTAGTTATTTACAACTAAATAGAGGATGTCAGGTACTGTCAGAAGGGAGGTTCTCTGAAAGCAGATCTGACAAATTTGGGGATGCAAGATATTTATAGTAGACCAGCACCTGTGAAATATTGGGAGAGTAAATAGGAAAGGTTGAGCAGAGGATGAAGTCACACTGAATTGGTCAAGCCAAGAGAGAGCTCTGGATCAAATACTGCCCATCAGAGTCTCTTATCAGGCCAACTGGTCAGGCCTTTATCATTCCATTTTGCTTAGTTGCTTGTAACAGACTGTCTTGGGAAGGGAGCAACCTTGGATGAAGTAGCTCTTTTCAGTTGAGGGCACCTCTGGAAGTGACAGATGGAGGGCCAGCTGAGCAGTAAATCTTTCCTCAAAGAGGGATCTGTGTGGTGTATCTCCTTGTCTGCCACAGTCTGCCCCTTCTGCTGCTTAGATTCATTTTCCGTATCACATTTAGGGGCTGCTCCTTTAGAATTCTGGTGGACATCTTTCTGAGAGGAAACTAAGAAAAGGAAGATTAGTGGAGCAAACTACATTCCCTACTGTTTGAATTGGTTTCTTTCCTCCATTATCCATTCTACAGTCTCCTTACACTCAATTATCACCTCTGCTGGTATCAGTGGCATGGCCCAGACCCTCATTCCAAGGGGTCTTGTCCTGGTCACCTGTCCTTCTCAGGCTCAGGTTGCTAAACCCATCTATTTACTATCAAAATTGGGTGTGGAAGTCCCAATACTTGAGTTCCACACATTTCTCATTGCCCTATTGTGTAAAACTGCCCCACCCCTGATGGTCAATGTCAAATACCATTTCTAAGATGGTAACTCTTCTTGCCTGCTGGCCCCTGGATACAAGGAGCACAAAGGTCATAGTTGCAGCTTAAAGTACAGTAGAACACTTGCTCTGCCTTTGTTGACAAGTGTGCCACTTTTGGGGATAAGTACCTCCAACCCCATGGAGCCCAGAGTTGTGGATATGGGAAGCACAAAGTCCCCAGAGAGTCAATAATGGCAGTAAGTGGAGCCATTCCAGCTTCCATACAGTGGTATCCAGACACTGTTCTTCCTCTTTGGATATTCAGCACCATATAAAGTTTCATCCACTTCAAATTCTGCATTCTGTAAGATGTTACTCTGTCCTCATAGAACATTTCTTCTGAGCTGAGGATTCAGCTGTGCTTTCTTTAAGCTATTCCAATGCTTTCTTTCAGACAGCAGTTTCCAGATGGTGAGATTTGTGGTATATCCAATAGATCCTTTTGTCTTAGACATATTCTTGCTCCCCTTTGCTGTGAAGTAGATTCTCTGGTCTGAAGCACTCTTACATGGTAGCCCTTACTTGTGGATCATATACTTTGTAAACCTTTGGATAATGGTACTGGCTTAGGCCTTCTGGATAGGAAAGGAATTCACATGCCTGGGATATGTGTCTTTTTTTACGAAGAAAAATCAGTGACCTTTGGGTCAACATGATCAACTTGACACCAACTGTCTGTTTATCTCCTTAAGGAATCTCCTTAACTCTCAGCCATATTAGGAGATCAGATTTGGCATTTTGTTTGGGACATTCACTAGTGGCAGTACCTAAATCAGCACCAATAAGTGCAACTCCATACTCTTGGACCTTTGTCACCATGATTACTTCTTCTTCTTTTTAAAATTTATTTATTAAGTTAAAAAATAAAGAAACAAAATAAAACAACATACATAATCAGTAATTCACAATATCATCACTTAGTTGCATATTCATCATTTCTCAGAACATTTGCATTAATTCAGAAAAAGAAATAAAAAGAATAGAAAAAGAAATAAAACGAACACAGGAAAGAAAAAAAAAAGATTATACCTACCATACCCCTTACCCCTCGCTTTCATTGATCACTAGCATTTCCAACTAAATGTATTTTAGCATTTGTTTCCCCTATTATTTATTTTTATTCCATATGTTCTACTCCTTTGTTGACAAGGTAGATAAAAGGGGCATCAGACACAAGGTTTTCACAATCCCACAGTCACATTATGACAGCTGTATCATTATTCAATCATCCTTAAGAAACATGGCTACTGTAACACAGGTCTACATTTTCAGGCAGTTCCCTCCAGCCTCTCCATTACATCTTGAATAACAAGATGATATCTACTTGATGCATAAGAATAACCTCCAGGATAACCTCTTGACTCTGTGGAATCTCTCAGCCATTGACACTTTGTCTCATTTCCCTCTTTCCCCTTTTAGTCGAGAAGGTTTTCTCAATCCCTTGATGCTGAGTCTCAGCTCATTCTAGGGTTTTTTCTCAATCTGTTGATGCTGAGTCTCCATTCATTCCAAGATCCATGATTACCACTTTCACTGGTCCTTTGTGCCAGCACCAAAATGGCTCGTGACAGGCCAGATGATGTTGCTTTCTTGGTCATTTAGTGCCTCTTCCATGGCAGATGCTCTCTGATGAGCATTAACGTGATAAAAAGATCTTCACAACTCATGCTTATACCCATGTGTCCTCTCACATTCCTCTATTCTAGACCTACTTATCCCTTATATTAGTTTGCAAGCTTTAGGAACGTAATATGCCAGAAATGGAATGTCTTATAAAGGGAAATTTAATAAGTTACAAGTTTACAGTTCTAAGCCTATTAAAATGTTCAAACTAAGGCATTTCAGGTAAATATACCTTAATTTAAGGAATTAAGGAATTAAAATACCTTTTAGCTAGGTAGTCACGTGGCTGGTAACTGCTGGTCCTTTGCTCCTGGGCTCCATTGCTTTCAGCCTCTGTTCCTGTAGGGTTCCTCACTTTGCTGGCTTTTATCTCTTCGCTTCCCTTGGCCCTCTCCAGGTTCTAGCTTGTTTAACATCTCACGGCATTGGCTGCTGGGCTCCAAGCATCTCCAAACATCCATGTCTCTGTTCTTCAAGTGTTGGCATTTGTGTCAACTCTGCTCTGAAGTTTCTGTGGTTCTCTTTATGTCAGCGCTGTCATTTCTGAGGTTACTCCAGAATGTTTTCTCTTTTAAAGACTCTGGTAAGCTAATCAACCCACCTGGAATGGGTACAGTCACATTTCCATCTAATCAAAAGCTAATACCCACAGTTGGGTGTGTCACATCTCCCTGGAGAAAATCTGATCAAAAGATTTCAACCTACATTATTGAATCAGGATTAAAAGAAATGGTTGCTCCCACAAGATTGGATCAGGATTAAAACCTAACTTTTCTGGGGTACATAATAATTCAAACCAGCACCTAGTCTATCTTTTTCCAGGCCATTCACCACCACCCAGGAATCCATGTTTATTCACACATCAGGCCATTCGTTACTCTTTCCACACAAAGTAGAAATCTAAGTGTAAGCTCCATCCATAAGAATACCTCCTGCTAATGTTTTTCAAGCCTACTCCTAAGTGAGACTCTAATGCAGCCACCATCTATTTTTAGCTTGCACCCACATACTGAGTTGACCCAGCTGCAAACCAAGCTCAGGCTCTTTCCTCCTTTAGCTGGTTGTAAAGGGCCTCCCAAACAGCTATTTGCATGAAAGGAAGGAGGAATCCTGGAGAGCACGAGGTCTGGGCTACCTCCTCATGCAGCTTCTGTGGCCCTCTGATCTTGTTTATACCTAATCTTGTATGTACTACGTTCATCTTACAATGGGTAGTTGCTGGATCTACCTGCCTATGCCTTGAGGGTCTGACATGAACCAGTTCATGATGAGATTTTCTGGCTTCGTTGTCATTTGGTTACATAAGTAGGCATTCTATCTCTATTATGGCCCAATAACATGGCAGAAATCACTTTTCAAAGGACATATAACTATTGACTGCAAGATGGATGCTCTTGCTTCAGAACTGCAGGGGCCTGCATTGTGCTTCTCCTACTGGAGAGATTTTTACATATTCTACATGGCATCTTTTCCCATCCATGACACTTCCAGGACCATAGGGTCTTTTGTTCATATGTACTAAGTGCCATGGTTGCTTTTATTGAAGTCTGGACCTGCTGCAGACCCCTTTCCTTCTCCAGTCCCCATTAGGAACTGACAGCCTTTGTCGTCATACCGAAGCAGTATTACTAGATGAGGACTATGCTTCTCCCAGAACCCAGAGAGGCTCCTTAGGCGTTGTGCTTTCTTTGTGGAAACACATTCAGGATGTTATAATTTATTTTGGTCAGGGTGTGCCTGCATGCCCTTAAGCATTACAGTCCTAAAACTTTTATGGGTTTTTGGCAGTTCCCTGAATCTTCACATTGTTTATTGCCCACCCTCTGGAGAGCATGTATCTTGACAAGGGTTACAACCTTCTACCTGATCAGCATGATGTCATCAGTGTAATGGATCAATGTGGTTTTCTATAGGATATAGCTTTATTATGTTACAACAGAGGTTGTGAATGTCCTAGTGTAAGACTAAATGTTTATCATTGCCCATTTCATGTTATATCCATTTCATTTCATATGAATGTAAACATATACTGAACCTCTTCAGTGACTGCGATAGAAAAGAATGCATTTACCAGATCAGTTGTTCAACCATGTACTTGAGCCCATGTTAATATCCTCTAATGAAGATGCCATACCTAGCATAGTGGCTGTGACTAGGACTACAATTTAGTTGAGCTCAAAGAATCTATAGTCATCTTCCAATATTCATCTGCTTTCTATATGGGTCAGACTGAATTAACCAGAGACATTGTGGGGACCACCATTCCTGAATCCTTTAGATTTTGACTGTAACCTCTGTTATTCTTTCAGATTTAGGATTATTTTGATTTATTATCTTGGGTGGATGTGGTTTGGAACTTGGACTTTTAGACTTGTGAAGCTCTCACCTCACAGGCCAAGGACCCACTGCCATATATACTAATCATAATCATAAGTCCTTGTACTGGGCAAATGACCGTTAGGTGGGTTTATTGATGAAGCAGACCTACTATAAACCAAACCTTGACCAGGAAAGCTATATTGACATTTTTGTGTTTCCAGGTATCAATGTCATCTCAAACCACTGAAACAGTCCTCATAAAATCTGGACATTCCCCCTTTATTCTGGGCAGAGCTGTCCAAATAAATAACCATACTCTTCTTAGAGAAATTATTGGAGGAGTGATCAACTTGTATAGTTACTGTGGTTTTGCAAGGAACTTAGCCATCTCTTCATTCAGTAGGTCCTGGATCTGAAAAGTGGCTCAGATCTTAAGGTCAGACAAAGGATTATGACTATATTTGGGTGACCATCCTCAGCTGCCTGATCATCCCATCCTTGATTGCTTTTGCTGATACAAGCTGAGTGGTATGCTTGGTAGCTGTCCATTTATTTTGTAACTTGGGACATCATGTTCTATTAACTGTCTTCATAACTCTGTGGTAGGTTAGGCCCCAGCTGCCACTCTGATCTTGCCAGTCATTACAGTAGCTGCAACTCCCTGGCTTCTGGTACTTAAGCAGGCTACCTGGCCTCTATTTTTAGGATCCTACAATCTCCATTGCTATCAGTGAGCCCAGTTCTGTAAGGACCCCTCCTATCATAAGAACTGCACTTTTAGTGGTGTGGTGCCCCTTTGGCTCATGCACTCCTCATGCGTTTTATGAGTGGCATGTCCTCTGGATCTTCCTGTGGTGTCTAATTTTCTGGTGGATCTTCTGATGTACAGAGCATATCCATACCAGCATGCCCACTTTCCCAAAGCTCTTAATCCCTTCCTCCTTCTCTCTTCCATGGCAATTCCAGCATTCAGCTTTGCTTAGTGTGGGCCATTATGTTTTTCATGTTTCTAGGAGCCATCCTAGTAATGAATTTGCACCATCTCTTGGAGTCTTTACTGTAGGGTCTTATCTTCCTACAAGATAAGGTACCTTGTTCCTATCTGTAACAAGGTACCTTAAACTGGGTGGCTTAGCACAATGGAAATTTATTCTCTTTCACCTCAGGAGACTAGATATCCAAAATAAAGGTGTCAGCAGAATTGGTTCCTTCTGGAGGGCTGAGGGAGAAACTATCTCATACTTCTCTCCTAGTTTCTGTTTGTTGCCAGCAATCTTTGGCATTTCTTGGCTTGTTATCACATCACTCCAATGTCTGCCTCCATATTTACATCCCTTTCTTCTCTGTGTGAGTGTCTCTGCTCCATCTCCTTTCCTTGTAAAGGCGTGTCATTAGATTTGGGTCCTACCTTATATCCAGTATGATTTCATGTCAATATCCTTAACTAATCACATCTGTAAAAACGCTGTTTTCAAATAAGGTCACATTCTGAGGTTCCAGATGGACATGAATTGGAAGAGGACTCTGTTTGGCCCACTATTTGGGTTCAGTCCAGTATCTCAGGAAAGTTCTCTCAAATCACTAAACATTTATCTTCGTAATTTTCTGTTTCAGTTCCTTGATCCCTGTGCATCTTGTGAAACCAGTACCACATCCTCCTCCAACTCCTGGTGGCATGTGTTGGCTAGGTGCTATAGCTCCTTGAGGATATAGTTCCTTCCCTCCCTTCCCTCCCTTCCCAGGCCTGGCACTTCCCCAGCTATCCTATGCTTAACCCTATATTAGCTTAGTGTCCAGGATTGGAGGTGGGGACAGATCCTGAAGGCTGTTGTTTTGCCTGGGAGAGGCCTCTGTATTGTCTTCCAGAAGAGGAAGAATGCTGGTTCTTACCAGTAAACAATGGGCTCCTTCTGCCAGCTCATAGGTTCAGAGGAATCTGGAGGGGTAAAATCTTCAGGGTCATCTGCTATCAGATGTCTTCATTCCATGTGTCACGGTTCCAGATTTTCCCATTCAGCACCCTGACCTTGGCATAACAGACCTGCCTTGACTGTGTATTTAGTCGCCTTTGAAGTTCAGTGATCTGGCTCTTGTTCCTAGGCTTAACCCTCTGCTTTCTCTATCCTGCCACTGCAGGAGATAAGAGTTTCTTTGTGTGCAGCAAGGCCTTACAGCTTTCACATCTAGATTTCAGTTGCTTTTTTCTCATAGTTTGCTATTCCCTGCCTTTCTGTAGAACATCAATGGTGTTAGCAGTAGCCACCCAAAGTCCTTTTATCCGTGTATCCTCCTGTTTCTTCCGTAAGTCTCACTCCCCTGATACATTACACTGGTACCCCCTCCTAAGTCACCATTAGTGAACGCCTTAAAGATTTAACCACTTCTTGTGTTAAGGGCCGTCTGTGCTCCACCTACTACAGTGATAGTTTTTTTTTTTTTTTATTGTCAACCAGATAATGAATGATCCCACTCCAAAATCCCATCTCATAACTTGCTATCTTGTATCACCTCATTCTGGGCACCAACTGTCAAAGTTTTTGGTTTTCTGGAAGCAGAAACTGAGATAGACTTTGGAGTGCAACATGTTTACTTTGGATTAATACCTGTGAAAGGAAAGGGAAGGAAGCAGGACTGAGGAAAAAAAATCAAACTGCCATGCAGGGCCTACAAAACCTTAGCCAACTTGGCAGGAGTCCTGGAATGAGTATTGTTTGCCAGGGTGTCCCGACCCGCAGGACAGTCAACGGGGTCCGCCACCTGCTGAGGGAAGAATGGCTATGAGACAGAGAGACGCAAGAAGGACAGCAAGACAGGATTCTGATCAAGCTGCAAATTTTATTAAGCAAGCCAGGTGTATATATACTGACTTGGGGAGGGAAGTAGGGTATGTGGAGCATTATGATAGGAGGGAGTTCGCGCTGGCAGGAAGGGCTGGTTAGATAATTGGTGGGGAGTTCGCGCCGGCGGGAAGGTCCCGGCGGGAACCTATTTCCATGAAGAACCTTGTACTATATAGATGCCATTGCATCAGCCGGGGTGGCCATGTTGGCTCAATCGCCATCTTAGGTTAGCCTCTGGTCCCCAACATCTCCTCCCTTTGTTTTTCAAAAAAGGGATGGAGGAAGAATGCTGATTAAGCATTCTTTTGGCATTAACCTTTGCTGGGGGAAGTAGAGGCCTCATTCCCCAAGTTGTTTGTGGCTCTGTTTTTCTGGGGAGGGGAATTTTTGCAGAGCGAACCCCTATGCAAATGAGGCATACTTCTCAAGGAGCTCGAAAACGGCCTTTGATTGTTCTGGCCCTCCTTTGCAGTGCTTTGCCTTGCACCCAGCAGTACCAATCATAGCATAAGCTAGAAGCATACTTTCGAGTGGTATGCTGCTCCCGTAGGAGGGGGGGATTTACAGAGGGTAGATGTTTTCTTGGCCTTCCAGGGTTACACCCTGGTCCTGGAGATGGAGCCTTTGGTAATGCACCTGAATGGGCCTCCCTAGGGCTGAGTTAACTTGATCCTTTACAAGCTGCAGTATTTTCCTTATAATGGCAGGTGCAATAGATATTATAAGGAGTAGGGTTATTATGGGGCCTAGTATAGGGAGAAGGTAAGGGATGATTCCATTGAGTCCCCAGGAGGAAACTCCTTGGGCTTCCCGCTCACGTTTACGGTTTTCAATTCCTTCCCTAAATTTGGTCATGGAGTTTTTAACTAATCCAGAATGATCAGCATAAAAGCAACATTCCTCGCCTAATGCTGCACAAAGCCCTCCTTGTTTAAGGAAGAGTAGGTCTAGCCCTCTTCTATTTTGGAGAACTATTTCTGATAGGGACATAAGGGACTTTTCAAGGTGGGTGATGGAAGTTTCAATACGGGTTAAGTCCTCGTCTATTGCAGCTCTTAGGCTGGAGAGGCTTTGTTGTTGGAGGGTGATTGAGGCGATACCGGTGCCTAGACCAGCAACACCAGTAGATGGATTCTTAGACTTCAGTCGTCTGTCAGCTTAGCCGTCGTTGAATAGGTTATAGCAGGGCTTGCTGGTTTATTAGTAGCTTCAGCTGTGCTGGAGAAAGAAAGAAAGAGAGAAAAATGCCTTTTCTCAGGGCAACCTTTTTGCCCTGGACAGATTGTTATTGTCTATTTGTTTTGTTAATCGCTCTGGTAACCATTTGTCTGAATCGAATTCCCTAGAATATATATAAACTGATTCTCTGCCCCATATCAGGACCGGATCTGGTCCTCACCAAGTGTTATCCAATGGATCTTTCCAGAGGACCGTGGCGAATTGTGTTCAAATAGATCTAAAATAGGCCTGTGGGAGATTGCAAGGTAAAGAAAATATTAAAATCAACAGGCTTTTTTAGATCTATTTGAACAAGCTGTCCTTTTTGAATGCATTGTTCAATTAATTTTAACTCTCATTCAGCTGCAGCTGTTAACTGCCTTTTGCTTAATAAATCAGAATCTCCTTGTAAAATATTAAACAAGTTTTGTAATATATAATTAGGAATCCCTAAAGTGGCAGGTAGCAAAAATGAATGCAGAGTGCCAATAGTGACATGTACCCATAGCAAATGACCAGATTTTAAAAATTGAATTCATTGGATTGATTTAAAAGGAATGCAGGAATGTGGATTCTTTATAATTGGTTGTGCATTTTTGCTAATTTTAAATTTATTGCATGCAGTTTTTATGGTATTTTCTCACAATAGTGGCCAAATTTCGGTTTGCTTACATGATGGGGCCCAGTTGGGTCCTCTGGGAACTGGCTAGGGACCAAGAGGAGCTTCCTGGGACCTAGATATCTTTATTAAAGTACACCTCTTTCTGGGGGGATAGCCAGTCCTCCCAGCTAGAGTGTACATTTTAACTATTTTTTACCAAGGTCATGTGATAGCAATATCAGTTGCATGTAATGGCAACATCAGGTGAACAAAAAAGACTCCACAAGTATATTTTTTCCTTGCATTCAACCCTCAAATCTGATCTGCTTCCAATATAAGCCATGGTTATTTTAGGATAAATTTAGCTTATACATATGTAGTTTATATAAAGATTGGACAAAGCCTTAAGATATTTTGGCTTAAAGGAATATAGGTATTTATATGATTTGAATATGATTTAGCCAGTAATAGATTCATTTATAGTAATAGTACTTAGATTAATAGATTAAGCCACCTGGTTTAGGGCAAGAAAAGAAGCACTTTTTACCAGTATAATGATACCCAGGAGAAAATCAGTATTTTTTATACAGATAACAACATGATAAAAGTTAATATAAGTTATTTTGATAAAACACAGACTCTTTGCTTTCTAACTAATTATTTAGAATCTTTTTATATCTTTTCATTATAACAGGCTAAAAGTTCAAGAAAACATTGTCATTTTAGACTCATTAAATCTTTCTTGATTTTAACCATAATTTCTATTTTTACCAACCCTCAGCACTTATTATACTAGTTTAGGCTTTATTCCATATTCCATTATTCAAAAATAATGCGTAGGGGGCAATTTTTTGAATAATGACCCGATTTGTTACAATTAAAACAGATGGGGCTGTTGTTTTGAGGGCGATTTTGTAAGACAGCTAATATTGCTAGAGTATTAGGATTTATTCCATTACAAAGTTTAATATAATTGGAGAGGTCAGTGTTATGAAAAGGGCGGATTGCCGCCTGACAGGCGGTGTTAGCATTTTCATAAGCGAGACGCTTGTTAAAATCGCTTTCGCTTTCCTGATCACTGAGAATGCATTGGGCTGCGATCTGTAGCTGACTGAGGAAGTCAGTACACGGCTCATTAGGGCCCTGAACTATTTTTGATAAAGAGGAGGTGAGAGCCCCTTTTTGGGGAAGTAGCCTCCATGCTTTAATGGCGGCGGACTGTACCTGGAGACCAAGTCCTCGGGGGTATTGTGCTTGGGTAGAATTAAGATGATAAGGACTTGACCTTGGAAGCTTTTTTAATGACCAAGATTTTGTGCTGTCTTTTAAGATGTTGCTTTCAGCATACTTTTTGCACTGTTTCTCATAATCTGATTTCCATAGCAGGAAATCGCCACCTGATAGGGTGGCTCTGGCGAGCTGTGACCAATCATTTGGAGTGAGTTCCTTTTCGCTAATACTATCTAGCAAAGCCAGGGTGAAAGGGGCAGTTGCTCCATAATCATGCATGGCTTTTTTTAGTTCTTTTAAATATTTTAGATTAATCCTTTTGTATTTATTGGGTCGGGGGTGTTTCCTCCCGCTGCGGCTACGCTCGTGGCTACATTCCGATTTTATTTCGTCCTCATCATTAGCCTTCTCGTTCCCTTCCCCTTCTTCCTCACTACTTTCTTGTTCAGACTGAGACTTGGAAGCTTCTGACCTTGCCTTTTGCTGGCTACAGAGGACCGGAAAAGTGTAGCGGGCACAGCGGGGGTTAGAGGGCTTATTTTGGTTAGTCACTAGAGAGAGGGAAGAGAGCGCCTAACTGGCGGTTTGCAGGGAATTAAGGAGGTGATTATTTTGCAGTTGTTGTTGGCTAGCTCTGGCCTGTTCTTGGGCAAAGAGTTCATTAAAGGCATTTGCACTGTTTCTGAGCATAGTGGCCACTTCCTCCAAGGCTGTATATTGTGGCAGGAAGGGCGGAACTCGGGGCATTATAGGATAGCAATGGTGAGGAGGTTGTGGCGCACATTGCACATGGGGGGGGGGGTCGGAAAGCCGGGAGGTCATTAAAAGCTGAGAGGGGTTTTTCGGCACAGGGAGTTTTATCTTCTTGGAGGTCAGTGTCATTTGGTATATCTATAGTGACAGAATTACATTCTGAGTGGGGTCTGGAGAGGGGACGTGCATCTTTTAAGGCATTTTCTCCCTCTCTACAAAGTTCTAGTATTTTAGGGTCTGAAGGGGAAGTTTTTATGGCCTCATTGATTAAGTTCCAATAAGTGAAGGCTGTAACTGGTACCTTTTCCGGCCCGAAAATTTTATAATAGTCCTTTAAACAATCTCCTACTCTCGATCAGCATTTTTGTTCTATGGTCCCATCAGCAGGGAACCATGGACAGGTTTGATAGACAAACTGAAAGAAATTTCTAAGGTCATTTTTCTTAACTCTCTCTCCTCGCGTCTTGAGGGTTTCTTTTAATTGTCTCACGTAAAGCTCATGTGTACTAGATTCCTGTCCCATAGTGAATTTTTTAAATGAAAATGAAAGTGACTTACTGCGTGATCCTTCGCTCTTCTCTTCGTTCGTCCGTCGGCGCGAGGCAGTGTCGCCGGGGCTGCATTCACAGGCGAGTTACTTCTGTGGCAGTCCGGGGTTATGGGAGGGCCCTCCTCATTTTTCGGTGCGCGACGCTTCTATCTCTCAGCTAGCGGTCGAGCCCCACATTGGGCGCCAATTGTCCCGACCCGCAGGACAGTCAACGGGGTCCGCCACCTGCTGAGGGAAGAATGGCTATGGGACAGAGAGACGCAAGAAGGACAGCAAGACAGGATTCTGATCAAGCTGCAAATTTTATTAAGCAAGCCGGGTGTATATATACTGACTTGGGGAGGGAAGTAGGGTATGTGGAGCATTATGATAGGAGGGAGTTCGCGCTGGCGGGAAGGGCTGGTTAGATAATTGGTGGGGAGTTCGCGCCGGCGGGAAGGTCCCGGTGGGAACCTATTTCCGTGAAGAACCTTGTTGTACTATATAGATGCCATTGCATCAGCCGGGGTGGCCATGTTGGCTTAATCACCATCTTAGGTTAGCCTGTGGTCCCCAACACCAGGGCCCCTGTGTCAGCCCAACTTTGTGTGCACACCTTATTTAACTACTAAATGCAAGCTGCCCTGGGAAGGCTGTGACATTGGACTGTGCTATCTCTGCAGCTGAGGGCTGGTCCTGAAGGGACTGAAAGGTGTGTCTGCCTTCTGACTGCATTCTCCACATCTGTGTGGTAAGTCCTTTCTTGAGGGGAGATCCAAACAGCATAGCTCTATGGCTGCTAAGCATATTGCCCCAACTTTGATGTTCCTAAATGAAACCTTCCGTTATACTAACAAGTATTATTTCCTTAGTAAGTCAACAGTTAGAAAAGAAAAAGAAAGCCAACTTCTAAATGCCCCCTAGAAGAGGTTTAAGGGAAAAGACCATGTGAACTACGGAGTCCTACAGTCACAGCTGTCCACATGGAGTGTAGGTCCATGGAAAAGGGATGTCCAGCCCATGACAATAAGGACAGTGATCTTATGGCATCAACTCATTTCAAAAGTCCTTTTTTTTTTCCTTACATAGAGGTATCCTCTTAAGTCTCTTATCTTACTTAGTTGGGATAAAGGAAAATATTTCATATAAAGATATGTGAAGCTTTGGGACCAATTATTCTTCCCAGTAAGGATAGAGCTGCATATAGGGTGTCTGAGGAAGTTTTTATAAGGCTCCTCTGATGAGAAACATTTAAACTGTAGAATATGTGTTAAAATGGCCCAGTTCATATCTTTGGATTGAGAGAAACCAGGGATATTCTGTTCTGCCATTTTAATTTTTCTGAGTCTCTATACTGATGGTGCAAGGCTGAATAATGGCTTCCCAAAGATGTCAATGTCTGAATCTCCAGAAATGATTTTTCTACCTAACGTGGTAAAAAGACTTTGCAGATGTGATTAAATTAAGGATCTTGAGATGGGATGATTATCCTGGGTTCTCCAGGTGGGTCCTGCTACCACAAGCCCCTGTAAGACAGACGCAGAGGGGGATTTGACTATAGAAGAGAAGTGTCAGAGTGGTACAATGTGAGAAAGATTCAACCAGCTATTTTTGTCTTTGAAGATGAAAGAAAGGGGTCATGAGCCAAAGAAAACAGGTAGCCTCTAGAAACTGGAAAAGGCAAGGAAACGTGCCCTCCCCTAGAGCCTCCATTTGGAACACAACCCTACAGAAACCTTGATTTTAGCTCAGTGAAATGGATTTCGGGCTTCTGACTTCCACACTATAAGATAATAAATGTGTTGTGTTAAGCTATTAATTGTGTAATTTGTCTCAGCAGCAATAGCAAACTAGTACAGTGATTCTAAGCCTAAGTCTATTCATTTAGTGAGTCCACTCATTGGAAGCAATCTGACAAGCTCTCCATGGTATCTCCATTTTTCCCATCTGTGTTTTACCCACAACTGACCTGAGCTCCATTGTTAGTCTCTATCACATTATGATCCAGGAGCACACACACAAAAATTGAAGATCACCCAATAATACAAATAGGTGGATCCCACTAGGAGGGAATACACACAATCATTTGAGTTCTGATAATACTTAAAGAAGAGGTATAATTACAATTCAAGGATACCAAAGAACATAAATTTCAAAGAAAAATGAACATGAGACCAAGAATTATAAGAAGTTATCTACTTTTACCTTTGACCTTCTGAAGAGGACCCTTAGGTTATGGAGTTAGAAATCATCTAACCCAAGTATTTGGTTCACACCGATGGGGGATGTCCTGTGCAAGACTCTTCATCAAGTCTATACGTTTGCTGTGTTTTCCCGACCGCTACATTTCTCCCCATCAGCACATATTTTCTGGCTTCTTTATTTTATGCCTCCTAACTTAATGAAATGGGTATGAAAAGGGTGGGGGCTATTCTGACTAATGCCTGAAGTGAGTTATATGCTGCACCCTTTTATTCTGTGAAGCCGTATTTTCCCAAGGAAGAAGCCACCACCTTGCTTTGCTCTAAAGTATTAGCAGGTTTTGTTTCTGCTCCTGTACTAAGTGCTTTACATGAATTATTTAAAATAAAAGCCATATTTTATAATATTCTTCATAATTTTAATATATTATTAATATTTCATTTTATTTTCATCATTATGCAGAGGTCCCACAACCAGCAAGCTGATAACTTGATTTTAATCCCAGTATTTAAAAAAAAATGTATTCTGATAACATATGTACAACTTGAAATTTCTTTACATCTGCTTGTTTTTGGTTTAGTTTGCTTCTCTTTTTCTAGTCCCTTCAGGTGTGCAGTTTGGTTTTTGATTTTAGCTCTTTTTTCTTTTCTGATGTAAGCACAGTCTATTAAATTTCCCTCTCAGCACTGCCGTCATCAAATTCTATAAATTTTGATATGTTGTGTTCTCATTTTCATTTGTCTTAAGCTGTTGACTGGTTTCCCTTGTGGTTTCTTCTTTGATCTACTGGTTGTTTAAGAACGTGTTATTTAACTTCCATATATTTGTTGATTTTCCAGTTCTCTACCTGATACTTATTTCTAGCTTTATTCCATTGTGGCCTGAGAAAATGCTTTGCATAATTTCAGTCTTTTAAAATTTATGGAGACTTGTTTTATGACCCAACATATAGTATATCCTGGAAAATGATCCATGTGCAATTGAGAAGAACGTTTATCCTGCTATTTTGGTGTGCAGTGTTCTGTGTGTATCTGTTAGGTCTAGTTCACTTATCATGTTATTCGCCTTCTCTGTTTCCTTATTGATCTTCTGCCTAGATGTTCTATCTGATAATGAAAATAGTCTATCTAATCATGGTACTGCTGTTTTGAAGTCTCCAGTTATCATCGTAGTGATGTCTATTTCACCCTTCAGTTTTGCCAATGTTTGCCTCATGTATTTTGGGCATGATGCATACATATTTATGATTATTATTTCTCCTTGAAGATTGATCCTTTTCTTAACAATAGTGTCCTTCTTTTAAAGTCTATTTTGCCTGATATTAGTCTATAGTAACACCAGCTCTCATTTTGTTATTTGCATAGATTGTCTTTTTCCATCCTTTCACTTTCAACCTGTTTGTGTCTTTGAGTCTAGTTGGGTTGGGCTTTTTTTTTAAATCCATTCTACCAATCTGTGTCTTTTGATTTGATTTTAGTTTCCTAGGCTGTTTAAGCAAAAACCATGTGAAATGTGTTGTGTTAAACAATAGAAATTTATTTGCTCACAATTCTAAGACCAGGAAAATATTCAAATCAAGGTATCACAAAGGCAATCCTTTCTCCATGAAGACTGTGGCATTCTAGGGCTGGCTACCAGTGATCCATGGTTCCTCTTTTATATGGGACATTACATGGAGGTTTCTTGTAGTCTCTTCCGGATTCCATTTCAGTTTCTTTCTTCCCAAGGCTTTCTCTCTCTGTCTGAATTTCATTCCCTTTTAAAGAACTACAGTAATAGGATTAAGACCCTTCCTGACTGGGCTGGGGTACACCTTCTTAAATGAAGTAACTGCATCAAAAAGTCCTACTTGCAATGGGTTCACAGCCTCAGGAATGGATTAAATTTAAGAACTGTTTTTCTTGGGCACATACAGCTTAAAACCATCACAGGGAGTTTAATCCATTTATCATCAGTGTTATTACTATAAGGCTGTACTTGCTACAGCCATTTTGTCCTTTGTTTTTTATATGCCATATCTTCTTTTGTCTCTCGCTTCCTTTATTTCTGTATAGCTAATCTTTTGTAATGTATCTGAGTGATCCTTATCTTATTTCCATTTCTGTATTAAAAAAAAAACAAATTTTTTTGTGGTTACTTGGGGTTGTGCTACACAACCTGAATCTACAACCTATTAATTTGAGAAGATACCAACTTAACTCCAATGGAAAACATATTTTATGTCCTCACATATCCCTCCATTTCCCCCCTTTATATTGTTTTTGTCCCACATTACCTCTTAATATTTTATATGTCCATTATCAGGAAATAGGACTATTTCTTATTCGATTGTATTCTAACTTACAGCAATTAAAGAGTAGAGTTATATATTAAGGATTTTGCATTTACCCTTTTAGTTACCTTTACTAAGGGTCTTTTCTTCTTTGAACGGCTCTGATCACTCTCTCCTGACCTTTTCTTTCATCCTGAAGAACTCCCTTTACTAATTTTTGTAGAGCAGGTGAGTAGTAGAAGGTAGGCTTAGTTTCTATTTTCTAGTCCCTGGGGTCTGAATTCTCTGAATGAGAGCCATCACTTGTGCTGGGCCCTGCCTCCCCTTTACTTGGGGAAGATATTTCCTTTAGGGAATTATCTCCTTCACCAGACTACTTTGCCTCTCGGACATACTTTGCGTCCACCCTAGTCTGGGTCAGTGCTGACACTGGAAAATGCCTGGAGCTTTTTTTTTAATGGGCTGCTAAAAAAAGTAAAAAACAAAATCCTTTTCAAAGCTCGTCCCCAGCTCCCCACCACCACCACCCACACCGGGTTTGCCAATCAAGAGCCATTATTGGTACCTGGTTCTGTGTGCCCCTTTTCTTGGGGCACAGTCCTTTTCTAATATTCTGAGCTCAGCCCACTCCCAAAGCCTCTGCTTTTATTTTTTTCATCAGCCCTGTCTTCTCTCTGTAGCGAGGCCTCAGGGTTCCTTTCTGGGTTTATCTGGGCTCCAAGCTTGTATTCAGCAGTCTGAATTTGTTAATTAAATCCACAATTGGCTCTTTCTTGTGCTCTCATTGCCTCGCTTTTAGCAGAGACTGCTTCTTTTCCCCATGGGAAAAGCCTGCCAAGCTAGTGGGGTAAGATACCAATCTCCAGGGTTTGGGAGACTTTATTTACAGTGATCTCGGTCCTTCCACCCATTTCAGATCAGTGTACAGTGTGTTTCTGGTTGCAGAACAAACATTTGTTCCAATAATTTGGAACTATTTACTAGCTTCCCTAGAGGACTAACTAAATCCCACACCTCTCTATGCCACCATCTTGCCCTGCCACCCACCTCCCTCATTTTTTTTTGGTATGGTGGGGTCACATTTCATTATTTTTCCATGTGTGTAGCCCATTATTGCGGCACCATTTATTGAATTTTTGTTTGTTTTGCTTGTCTGTTTTTTGGGAAGTGCATGGACTGAGAATCGAACCCAGGTCTCCCACATGGCAGGTGAGAATTCTACCACAGAACTACCCTTGCACCCCTCTCTCCCTTATTTTTTTAATTTATTTTTTATTTTTTACATGGGCAGGCACTGGGAAACAAATCGCCCTTATTTTTGAAGTACAGTTTTGCCAGATAAAGAATTTTGGGCTGGCAGTTTTTCTGTTTCAGTACTTGTAATATATCATACCACTGCCTTCTGGCCTCCATGGTTTCTGATGAGACATGGGCACTTAGTCTAGTCAGACCCCTTTTGTGTAATGAATCAACTTTTTCTTCCTGCTTTCAGAATTCCCTCTTTTATCTTTGGCATCTGACATTGTGATTAGTATGTGTCTTAGAATAAGTAGGGTTTATCCTGTTTGGAGTATGCTCTGTTTCTTGGATATGTATATTTGTATCTTTCATAAAAGTTGGGAATTTTTTGGCCATTATTTCCTCAAATATTGTTTTGATTGAATTATGAATACCTCTTTGACTTATGAGTTATTTAAAAGTATATATTTTAAAATCTCCAACTATTTAGCGATTTCAGAGTATTTCCATTTCTAGCAATGGCAAAAACACCTGCTTTGGACCAACCATTTTGCTGAGAACAGTGGAAACATAGTTTTTAGGTTTATACTATTTGGTTTTCTTGAGGTTCTTAGGCCTGAAGGTTAATGTCTTTCACCAGATCCATGCACTGTACCTTTTTTTTCCCGTCCCCTTGTCTGGGTCTCTGAAACATAAATGTTAGACCTTTCATATTGTTCACAGATCCCCCAGCCTCTGTTTTGTTTTGTTTTGTTTTGTTTTTCAATCCTTTTTTCTCTCGCTGTTGTTCATATTGAAAATTTTCGGTTGATCTTAGATCATGTTTTCTGAATCTTTCCCCTGAGGTCTCTGTTCTGTTACTGAGCCCATCCAGTGAGTCTGTTTTTAAGTTTTGGTTATGGTATTTTTCCATTTGGTTCTTTCTAACTTCTGTTTCTTTGCTGAGATTTTCTATTGTACCTTTACTGGTTGGAGCATTTTTATACAAGTTACCTTAAAATATTTAAATAACCTAAATTTAAAGACAAGGAAACATCAGACAAACCCTAATTAAGGAACATTCTACAAAATAACTGACCAGTAGTTTCAAGAGTATCAAGATCATGGTTGACAAAAAAAGCATGGCAGCTCCCAGATTAAAGGAGACCAGGGAGACATGACCCCAGTGCAGTATGTGACCCTGGATCGACCCTTCAACAGGCAAAAAGACAGGGGCACAAGTTAGTGACACAATTGGAGAAATTTGATTAAGGTTTGTATTAAACTGATATATTGTATTTATGTCACTTTCCTAATTTTGTGGTTATTTAAGAGTTGAGAAAGATAACTAAAGGGTATACAATATTTCTTTGTACTGTTTTTGCAATTTTTTGTTAAGTCTGAGATTACTTCAAAATTAAAACTTAAACTTTTTCAAATTACCAGATGTACAAAAGAATTGAGTAAAATGAAAAGAATATTAGAATACCAACAGGAAATACAAATTCCACATTTTTAGACACAGACTTTAAAATGTGAGTGATTAATATGTCCAAGAAACTAAATAAAATAGAGAAACTATAAAAGAGAATTAGATGTAAATTCTGAAACTGAAAGATACATGAATTGTAAGTAGTAAGTCATTAAATGGGGTTCATAGCAGAGAGCTGAAGAGGGAATGAATGAATGCATGATAGATCAGAACAAATATCCAGATAGAAATGCAGAAAAAAAAAAGAATAGAAAATACATAAAATAATTTAAGAGATCTATGGGACATGGTAAATGGTTTCATGGAGTTCAACGTAACACTGTGTTCTAGTTTGCTAGCTGCTGGAATGCAATATACCAGAAACAGAATGGCTTTTAAAAAGGGGAATTTAATAAGTTGCTAGTTTATAGTTCTAAGGCCAAGAAAATGTCCCAATTAAAACCAGTCTATTGCAATGTCCAATCAAAGGCATCCAGGGAAAGATACCTTTGTTCAAGAAGGCCAGTGAAGTTCTGGGTTTCTCTGTCAAGTGAGAAGGCACATTGTTCGCAGACACAGTCAAGCCTTCTCTTTCAGATGAAAGGGCACATGGCGAACACAGAGTCATCTGCTAGCTTTCTCTCCTGGCTTCCAGTTTGTTGAAGCTCCCCAGGAGGCGTTTTCCTTCTTCATCTCCAAAGGTCGCTGGCTCGTGGACTCTGCTTCGTGGTGCTGCAGCATTCTCTGCTCTCTCCAAATCTCTTTTATTCTCCAAAATGTTTCCTCTTTTATAGGACTCCAGAAACTTATCAAGACCTACCCAATTGGTGGAGACATGTTGTCACCTAATCCAGCTTAACAACCACTCTTGATTAAATCACATCTCCAGGGAGATGATCTAATTACAGATTCAAACATACAGTATTGAATAGGGATTATTCTGCCTTTACAAAATGAGATTTTGATTAAAACGTGGCTTTTCTAGGGGACATACATCCTTTCAAACCAGCATACACATACAGATATCAGGATATCTGAAATGCTATAATCTATAAATGTGGACTTACTGAGTTTGGGTGATAAATTGAGTTTTGTCCTATGCCTCTTCCCCAGCATGTCCAGTAAATTTGGGGTCCCACTCAGTGTTTGCTTTTCTATTCTATGAATGTTTAACTGAGATATATATACTTAACGGCTGGAAGAGCCCTCACTTTGGTTGCCCAACTCATTAAAAGCCATTATGACAGGAAAGATCAAGCGGGAACTCCTCAGCTGCACTCCCCATAGTTGGTAAATTAGGAGAAATGTTGAATTATTGGAAAAATGACAGTGATTAGTATTACCATCAAAAACTTGAAGAATTAAGAGGTCCTGGTCCTCATCATACTCCTAAGTAATTCACCTATTGGTCCCCTGCAAAAAAAAAACCCACAAAGAAACAAATGACTGTGGTAGATCATTGTGAACTAATGTAAACATAACCAATTGATAGCCCTGGATACTGTTGCAATGCTCTATGTGGTGTTTTTCTGAAATCTATCTACATGGCTACTGGCACTTGGAATGGAGTTGTTTCCTCTCAATTCCCATCAGTAGATAGGATCAAAAGCAGATGCCTTTACATCACAAGGACATCAATACATAGTCACATCAAGGATAAGGGTCATAATTACTCTCATTCTGTCATAAAATAATATGCAGCAATCTTAATCAAAGAACAACATGTTGGCCCACTATACTGATTGTTCTAGTTTGCAAGCTGCCAGAATGTGATATACCAGAAATGGAATGGCTTTTAAAAGGGGGAATTTATTAAGTTGCTAGTTTACAGTTCCAAGGCCATGAAAATGTCCAAATTAAAGGATGCCTATAAAAATGTCCAATCTGAGGCATCCAGGGAAAGATACCTTGGTTCAAGAAAGCTGATGAAGTTCAGGGTTTCTCTCTCAGCTGGAAGGGCACATGGTAAAGTCTGCTAGCTTTCTCTCCTGGTTTCTTGTTTCATGAAGCTCCCCTGGGGTGTTTTCCTCCTGCATCTCCAGAGGTCTCTGGCTGCATGGGCTATAAGGCTTTTTCCAAAATGGTTCCCTCTCTTAAAGGGCTCCAATAAGCAAACCCCACCTTGAATGGGTGGAAACACATCTGCATGGAAACCATCTAATCAAAGTTACCACTCACAATTGGGTGGGTCACATCTCCATAGAAACAATAAAAAAGATCCCTCCAAGCAATAGTGAATGAGGATTAAAAAACTTGGCTTTTCTTGGGTACACAATAGATTCAAACCAGCACACTGATGAAGGCAATTTATTGGGAATTGTGTAGGAAGCAGCTAATACCCATGGTCTTATACATATATGCCAGAAAGTGGGAGGGAAACCCCAGAAAGATTCAAGAGCTGCCACATCACTGTTTTTATAGTTTCAGTGATGGGAAGAATGCTAGGACATCCTGTCTAAGTGAATGCAAGATACTGCATTCACACACTATAACAGAAAGAGTTTCAATGCTTGGTTGACCACTTTGGATTCTGAAGGCAGCATGTAACCCACTTGGAAATTCTGTATTAACAAATTTGTTAGTTAAGTTGGAAGGATTTCAGTTTTGAGTGGTGCCTAGAGCAAGAGAGGGAACTGCAGCATGCCCTGCATTAGTGTGAGCTATCCTACAAGCTAGGCCATATGATGCAGCCAATCTGACCATTCTAGAGATACACAAGTAAATAAGAATGTTATAGAGTTTGTTTCAGTCTCTAATAGTAGAGTTACAATAGGGTTGTGGCACAAGGCCACGCCTGTGCCAGAGAACTGCTTTCCATTTGAGAAACAGATTCTGGCATACTACTGGACCCTAATCAAGACTGAGCACTCAGAAAAAAAATAAATAAATAAGAAGAAAAGAAAGACTGAGCACTCTACCCCTAAGTGATTATATGCTTGCCATTATGAGGTGATATTATTAGATTCATTGACTGAGACCATGATTCATTGCAGATGCAAATGATTTGTTTTGGCATCAGAACCTGGAAGGTTTATAAAGCCTACGTAAAATGTATAAACAGGGTTGTCCAGACTCCTGTGCCACCTACCTCAAGTTATATATAGGCTTCATGGGGACTTCTCCAACAGAGGAAAAATTTTTTTCTTTTGGTTTTCCAGTGTAGTTACAAACAGCCAGCCCACATCACAAACTTTTATTCCTCATTCCCTCAGTGATGGTCTTCACAGCTGGCTTTTGATCTTCCAAACACTGTATATTGTGTGCTATGAATTATTTTCTAATGATAACTAGATCTTTACTCCTTTCAAAAGCAAGCTCATCAGAAAGCTAATCCACGATTCCCATTTCCTTGAGGGTCTACTGCCTGGAACTACTATTGGTACCAATTATTGTAACAGTGCTGTTACAGATAGACAATACAATTCTTTACTGCTAGATAGAAAGTAATATATCAAGGGCTATAACTCCTAAAATTACTGGGAAGGCTGAAGAAATAGATGTAGATTGAGCTTTCAGAAACAACTCCCAAAACCACAACATGGAATTGGAACACTGAGGGAGCTGCTACCTCTGCCATGGTCAGAAAGCTGCCTCATCAGTAATCTACTTGTCAAATCAGGACATTTCCAATACAGACTCTGTACAGTTCTAGTGACAGAACTGTACATTATTTGATATGTATTTTTTCATAGGAGCTGTATGTGGCATTGTGCTGGTTTAAATTTTTGGCCCCCAGAAAAGCCAAGTTCTTTAATCCTCATTCAATATTGCTGGGTGGGAGTTTTTTGATTATCCATGGAGATGTGACTCGCTCAATTATGGACAGTAACTTTTCATTAGATGATTTCCATGGAAGTGTGTCTCCGCCCATTCAAGGTGGGGATGCCTACTTGAAGCCCTTTAAGAGGGAATAATTTTGGAAAGAGCCACAGAGCTAGAGTAGCCAGAGACCTTTGAAGATGGAGAAGGAAAACACTCCAGGTACTTCATGAAAAAAGAAGCTGGGAGAGAAAGCTAGCAGATGCCGCCATGTTCACTATGTGCCTTTCCAGTTGAAAGAGAAATCCTGAACTTCTCGGCCTTTCTTGAGTGAAGATAACTTTTTGTTGGTGCCTTAATTTGGACATTTTCACTACTTTAAAACTGTAAACTTGCAACTAAATAAATTCCCCTTTTTAAAAGCTGTTGTGTTTCTGGTATATTGTATTCCAGCAGCTGGCAAACTAGGACAGGCATTATAACCATGCCACATAGTATGAACAGCAGGGCATGAGGGACCCTGAAGCCAAACGCCAACAGTGCTTCTTCACCTTCCACATCAGACTTCTAAAGAGATACTTGTGGCTATGGCCTGGGGGAAGACAGAGACTAGGAGGTAATAGTTGGAGGAAATTATAGAAAAGAAGTCATTAAGACCCAGGAAAAGATTCCCAACTTTCAAGATGACCATTTTTCTTTCCTCAGGAGATCAAACTTGGAGAGTTCTGTATCTACAGAAAATGTCACCACCTAGGTTTCTTCTAGTGAATGGTAGTCGCCAAAAAGATTTATCTACATTCTAACTTCAGAATCTGTGAATGTAATCTTATTTGGAAAAAGGGTCTTTGCAGATATAATTAAGTTAAAGCTTTTCAAACGGTGAAAATTAACATGCTCAAAGGTCCTTAACTTTATGGCATTTGGGGAAACAAGGTTAGCATAGAAAGGAGCAAAGTAATTGAAGGAAAGTTTGAAGAGGTAGATGGGGTGAGATCATGCAGAATACCGTAGAGCAGGGACTTTAGCCTTTACTCAAAAGAAGTAAAGAACATCAAATAATGTTAAGCAGAAGAATGACATGACTGGAATTGCTTTTATAAATATCAGACTGACTTCTGTGTAAGGAAAAGATTTGGGGAAATGGATGTGGTGAAGTGATGGCAATATCCCAGATGAGCAATGATAGTATGGGCAAGATTTGAAGATAAAACATACGCACACGCCCATCTCAACATGTTCCCAAATAAATTCATTTTCTTCGTTCCTAAATTTGTTTCTTTCCTGTGCTCATCATGTTCATTAAATAAACAGATAAGCCAAGAGACCTGGGCAAGGCATTGCGGTACAAGCGATGTGAGACTTTCTCATAAAGTCTCCAAATTCTGACCATATAGTGGCCCCACCGTCCTCCCACTGCACTGGGCCCCTAAGCCTTTCAGGGCAGGCCCGGGGCCGGCACCGCGCAGGCAAGAATTCAGTCCCTCGCTCACTCGGGCCTCTTCAGTCGGGGGGGACCGTCCCACCCTGTGCCTCGGGTCACTCGGCCTCCTCCTTGGGTGGGCTCTACGGCACGACCAGGGAGGGGGCTGAAGGTCAGGCGCACTGCGCACAACGCCGGTTCCAGGGCCACAGTCGGACGCCCAGGCGGCCCTGCTCCCCAGACGCGCGCTGCAGTCCCGGTTCCGAGTGGAGTTTGGGTCGCGAAGGTTTCTGGGAACCGTAATTCTCCGAGGCCGGAGGATGGTTATTTTTTCTTTTTTCCTCTTTTCCCCTTGGACTCAAGCGCTGAAGCCATAGTTAACTTTCGGGAGTCGTAGTTGCCCGAGGCTGGCGGTCTGGGAGATCGTAGTCGCTTGGGGTCGGCCGCGGGGTGCTCTGGGAGTCGTAGTCGCGTCAGGCCGGCCGCGCGGCGCTCTGGGAGTCGTAGTTGCTGAGGCCGGCGGCCTTCGTCCCGGCCGCGGGGTGCTTTGGGAGTCGTAGTCGCGTCAGACCGGCCGCGGAGCGCTCTGGGAGTCGTAGTTGCCTGGGGCCGAAGCCCCGGGTCCCCAGCGCGGAGGCGGCGGCAGATTCTAGCAGCTGTAGTTGCCTGAGGTTCGGGGCCTGGTCCAAGTCTCGGGTCCAGAAAACTCCTCGCGCGTCGCCGGCGGCGGGGTTCCAAGGTGCCGATCCTGGATCCTGGCTGGGTCGCGCCGAGGCAGGTAAGGGGCGTCCGCCCTGTCCGCTTCCCGAGCCCCGCCGGCCGCGCCGCGGTCACTCTGGGGACTAGGGTCCGCGGCCCGGGTTCCGCGCCCAGGAGCGCTTTGCGCCCCGGCGGGGAGACGAGGAAGCGCGCCGTCCCGTGACCGCTCCTGACCGCGCACGCTCTGGCGCGGCTCGCGGCGCCCTGTCCGGCGGGCAGGGGACGGCCTCCCGGGCCCGGCGTCCAGGCATGTGGCGATGGTGGCGCGACGGCGGGAGCTCTCCGTGTGGGGCCCCGCACAGCCGGCCTTCTCGTTCACGGCTGCTTTCTCTCCCACCCTCTCTGCCGTTTAGACTTCTCTGTTCTGCGGGTCTCTTCCGGGAGCCATGCCTCAGGTAAGCCGGTGTTTCCTCTCTGAAGTAAAAGCCTATTTTTAAGGGCCTGGGGGTGTTTGCTTTCTTCCGCCTGAAGCGCCCCCACGCCCGTCCCCGACCCGCCCGCAGGTGCTTTTACGGGCCCGGGAGCGCGTCACCTGCGGGCGGGGCTTTGCACCTGGCAGGCTCGTTCGGGAGGAGAGGCCACCTCTTCTTTTCCCCAGGGTTAGAATGTCTGCCCCGGGGACCACGGCCCTTCGCTCGCGTGTCAGCGTGGTTTAATTGAGCATCCACCTCAGTGGGTCCCGGACGGGGAGCCGGGGCGGGGGCAGGAGCAGGAGCAGCGGCTGCGAACTTGCTAGGAGCGCCTCCGCCTGAGCCCCCGGACTCCTCAAGGAGAAACGCGCATTGAACAGCCCCTTCAGTAATTCCAAAGCGTGCTAACATTTCAGACCCGCCGGCCTACGCTAGATCCGTGGGGATGGTCTCAGGATGCAGCAGTAAGCAAAAAAGTCTCCACTCACAAAGTGTGTTTTTCAGACATTCTCAGTTTGTTTAGCAAGGAAGATTTATGATTTATTTCTTCTTGGTGATAAAAAGGGGCAACTGCACTTCAGATTGGGAGAAAAGTGTCAGTTATTCTGAATTAATCTTTTTTTTGGCCCCCACTTCTTTATCTTGTCTTCTGTTATATTTATCTCCAAGTCCAGAGCCTCACTGAATTTGGCTGCAGAGTTCCATTTCCATCTCTGCTGCTCATTTCACTGTTTAGGAAACACCTTCCTTTATCAGCCAGCAATATTTGATCACCTTTTTCAAAAAAATTAAAAAGTGAAAAAATATCACCCTGCCCTAGCACCTGGGGTTGGTACTATTTGGGACTGTTTCAGTTCATGCCCATGCCTTGGAGGTATATGAATCCTCAGGTGGTGCAAAGTGAGGCTGCAAAGCAGGGCCTTGTTTATTTTTTATTTACACTGAGAGAACTTTTTTTTAAGTTTTATCTTTGGAGGTTTAAGTTTCTCACCTTAGGAGGTCCTTGTCTTGAGACATTGCTGAAATTGCCAAGTTTCTCAGCTGTCTCTTCAGCTTTCCTGACATTAAGGAAAACATGCATTGCATATTTAATAGTTTTCACTATTTGTGAAATATGGTAAGATGTTAAGAATTCTTAAACCAAAACCAGAAATTAATGTTCATGCTCATATCCTTTTATCTTTCACAAAATTGTAAATTTTAAAAATCTCATTTCTCCTTTTCTCCAATTATGCAGTAAAACAAAACAAAACAAAACAAAACTGGGCTTGTAGCTGTACAGTAAGTTCTTGACCTACATTACTCCGAATTCTGAATTCTCCTATTGCCGCTACCTATACACACTGTCCATCCTTTGCACTGGGATTCATTTTACTCCTTTATCAGGGGCTTTGGGGACATGGGTCCTGGTTGTATGGCTATTTGTCTATCATTTCAGGGATCAGTGACATTCAGAGATGTGGCTATAGACTTCTCCCAGGAGGAGTGGGAATGGCTTCATCCTTTTCAAAGGGATTTGTACAGATGTGTAATGTTGGAGAACTATGGCCATCTGGTCTCACTGGGTAAGTAGTCCCTCTCGTCTCCCCGAAGTCAGACTTTGCCTTTTAGGGTACCTGCTGTGAATCTTACCTGACTGAATATTCTCAAGATAGGAACTTTTTCTTTTTTTTTAATTATTATTTTTAGTTTTTAAGGTGGGGATTGTAACATCACCTTATCTTTAGATATCTTTCTTACTTACATCTGACGTTTCTTTTTAACACCCTTCTTTTCTGAGAATTCAGACTGATGTTGAATTTATTTCATTTTCTGTAAGCAGGCCTTTCCATTTCTAAGCCAGATGTGGTTTCCTTATTGGAGCAAGGCAGAGAGCCCTGGATGGGGAAAGGCGATGTGAAAAGAAATCTGTTTTCAGGTGAGTGAGTTACAAGCTGGTGGGTAGTTTTTTAAAAAATAACAACCCAAAGAGAATTAAATGAGAAAGCAGTTCTTTTTTGTAAGTTTGTTAGAAAGTTTTCTCTTAAAAAAAACTTGGAAAAAACCTGAAACTGTGAAGTCTTGTTAATAGGAGCTCCATGAGCAACTGCACACGTACTTACCAGTCTGCCTTCATCTCATCTTATACTTTCTCCTATTTTCTCACAGAAGGAAGTGTCTTTCTTTCTCTTGTGACTTCTGTCTGGTCTCTGGATTTCATTTCTTTTGGGTTTCTTCCTTTTTTTATTCTATTGGTATATGTTTCTTTTGCCTAATTAAAAATTCAGTTTATATTGTGTTCTGTTTAGCTATCTTGGAAAGACTAATTTATCATTGATTAATTGGTGGTTTATTCACTTGTTCATTTGTTAGCTTGTTTAATATTTATTGAAATTTTAATCTTGGCAAAACGTTCTCTTAGGAAAGTTTTACTTTATGGAGAGTAGAGGGCCTACACAAGATTAGTGACTATCACAAAATTTATGGGCTAGTGAGATAAAATGTGTCTGAAAATAAGTTACATTAGAGATCCTCAAATTGGCAGTTTGGCTGTTAGAGAGGAGGCATTTCCAGCTGTTTTTTTAAGCCTTGATAATTTGGATGATGATAGTAGTAATAGAAGCATAAAATACAGGAAAGGGCTGATTTTGGAAAAACAGTGATGAATAGCGATGTGCTCGGTGTGAGTAGAGGATGTTACTTTCATGTAAAGATATTCAATAGACTGTTAGGATATACCTGAGAAAAAATTCAGGTTAGAGACATGAATGTGCACACTTATATTAAGAAGCAAAAACTGAAGCCATGGGATTAAACGGTAGGTGCTCTGAAAGTGTTCTTTGCCTTAAGTTGACAATACGTTGGTTGCATAGCTCTTTAAAAGTTGGCCTCATACCTCACCTTGAAGGGTCTGACAATAGATCTGTTAGCCTGAAAGTATTTACAAAAAGTTCTGTTAATTTTGTAGTTGATTCTGATGCAAACCTCTAATGGAGATACACTGATCTTCCAAGAGTGAAACTGTTGAGAGAAAAGGAGAAACACCTATGTTTAGAAAGCAGCAGCAGCTTGGAACGACTGTTTAGGAAATGGAACAAGAACCATGGAAACTAAGCTGATCTTCTAAGGAGAGTAGCAGTAGTTAGTATCACATGTTTTAGAGGCCTGAAGGAGGGTGTAGATAAGGATTTGGAAAAAAGGTATTGATGTGGGCTGAAGTCATGTTTTTAGATGGAATAGGTGAAGGGAGAATTTTTCATTTAAAATATTTAAAGAAGAAATGTCTTTTTATAAATTCTTTTAAAATGATAAAAGCAGTAACCCATATACAAGGAAACTGAGGAAAAGGGAAAATATGGAAAAATGGCCTCTAATTCCACTACTGTAATACAGTTCTTGCAGATTTTGTGTTCCTTCCAGTACCTTTTTGAATAAAACATAAATGTGCAACTTAAATTATTGTAAGGCAAACACTCATGTAAACACCATTCAGGTTAGTAAATGGAACACTTGTCAGGTTCCTAAGAACTTCCAGTGTGCCCATCCCAGTTACGGTTCCCTCTTCCCCCCAAAGGTAGGTAATCATCGTCCCCTTTTATGATAAGTAAAGCCACACCGTAGTTTTCACTATAGTTTTATCATCTGAGTGTGCATATCTAATCACTATAGGTTTAGGTTTGCATAGTTAAACTTTAAGTACATTGACTTGTACTATAAAAATTATATTGTGATTTGCTCCTTCCTCTCAGAATTAAAGATTTAGGCATTTCACATATCGCTTTAGTAGTTTATTTTCATGGAATGAATCAGTATACTACGATGTATCTATTCTATTGAGATGGGTTCTTGGGTTCTTTTTAATTTAGGACTGTTAAAACAATGTTGCTGTTGTACCTGTATTCTGATGCATATTGATGTAAAGGCACCTGTTCCTCCATGGTGTGTATCTAGGAATGCAATTGCTGGGTCAGGGGATAATTCCTCCTCATCAGATAATGCCAGAATGTTTCACAGTTTGTTTTTTAACTGACTTACACTCCCATAAGTACAATAAGTAGATTCCTGTTGCTTCCATACTTACCTATACCTGATACTGTAGAGGATCATGATTTCCCATGCGGTACAGTTATGCTCATTGTGACTTCAACTTGCATTTCTGATTACCATGAGCTCCTTTCCCTGTTTATTGGACATTTAGATTTCCCCATTTCTAGTGTGCATCTTGAAGGTTTTTCTCATTTTTCTATTGAATTCTCTTTTTCATATTGACTTGTAGGAGTTATATATTCTGGATACAAATCCTATGATAATCACATGTACTGCAAATATCTTCTCTCACTTGTGGCTTGATTATTTTGTTTCCTTAGTGTCTTCTTTTGATAAACAGAAGTTCTTAATTTTAATGTACTAAGATTTATTATTCTTTTACTTTAGGTTAGTATTTTTATTTTTTTTGACCAGTTTAAGAAACCTTTCCCTACCATGAGGTCATGATGAAGACATCTTCCAGTATTTTCTTTTTAAAAAGCCTAGTAATTTTGCCATTCACATTTCAATCCATAACCCACCTTGAGTTTATTTTTGTATGTGATGTGATAGTGGTCAGTTGATCTCTTGTGTATAGATATTCTGCTATCGTGCAACATTTATTGAAGTGTTTGTCCTTTCCCCCACTGTTTTGTCATACGTATATCATAATTTAAATGTTGCTATTTTTGGATTCTCTATTCTGTTCTGTTGTTTATCTATATGTGTGCAAATTCTGTGCAGCTTTATTTATGAATTTAATAGATATTAACTTTTTACTGTATTTGTCTTACTCCATCCTTCTCCCTTCTTTTTTTTGCTCAATTTAAAGTAAAATGTAGATATTTTTATATTTCACTGCTTTAATATTTCACTTTCATATGTAAAGTTTAGGGATATTTTCAATGTAATCAAAATACCATTTTCATACCTTACCAAAATAATGGTATTTTCCTAATATTAAAAAAAATTTTGTCTATTTATACCTACTCCAAAGATGTATTTTATAGCTGAATTGCTGAAGCCAGAATCCAATGAAATACCATGCATTGCATTTGGTTCTTTTAAATTCCTTTTAATCTAGAATATTTTCCTGTCATGTATTTTTCTATGACATTAATTTGTTAAAGAGACCAGGCCTCTGCTGTGAAAGATTCCACCTTCGGGAATTAGTTGTTTTATTTTATTTTTTTCTGTTTGTTTCCTCTCCTGGTATTGTTTAACTTATTCCTTTATCCTCTGTATTTCTGGTTGTTAGATATGGAACCTTAATATAAAATTCAGATTCAGTGGTTTGGTTAAAAATATTTCATTGATGATGGTGTATATTCTTCCTGTGAGTCAAGTCAAAGGCATAATGGTTGGTCATTCCACTATTAGTGACATAAGTTTTATCACTGAAGATAAGGAGTAAAACAGCCAGGTCACGGTGTAAAGTTACATTTTCCCCTTAGTGAGTAGAATGTGATATGATTAATAATTTGACAAAATACAAATATCTAGTTTTCTCCATTAACCTTTCACTTCATGGTTTTGGCATCATTGTATCTTTGCTGGAATTAATTATTTCATTAAGATTACAAAATGGTGAACTTTCTAATTCTATCATTCTTTCCATATTTATTATCTGGTATTCTTCTGTAAAGAGAAAGTATTATCAACTGGCACCATTTGGTTACCCTGAAGTGTAGTTTGTAATGGAAACGTATCATCAGTACCTTATTATTTTCTTTTGATAACTAATTTTTAGAATAAGGTTTTACTGAAAATCACTTCCATTGCTGACAAATGAGGTTCGTTGTTTTTTCTTTGATTAGGGGCTTTGTCTATTTTAATATTGTTACTGATTCACAGATTTTTTATAAAGCTGTTGTGTTTTAGTCATTTATATAGTTTTGATCCTCACGTTGTCTCACTTGGTTAGTGGGAGTTCCTTTATGCTGCCTCCTGCATCGTTTTGGTATGACATCACTAGCTTTGAGGTTTTTCTTATTTTCTGTCACCTTGCATATTTCCTTTCCTGGACCCAAAGTCCCCCATTCTTTCAGTGAGTTAAGAATAGTTTTTAGAAACCCAATCCAGGGTTTAAGGGGGGCTCATTGCATTTGGAATACCATTAAATCCATGCTTCGTGAAATAGATTTGGAGCATTAGCTATTTTTTGGTGCTATTGTTGGTGGTGTCTTTTTAAAATTTGTCTATTACTCATTTCACAAATGCAATTGATTTTTTATTATTTACCTCATATCCAGGAACCATTCCAAACTCCTTTATTAATGCTAAGAATTTATCTGTAGATTGTTTTGGAGTTTCTAAATATTCACTCATATTGTTTGTAATTAATGGCAATTTTGTCTGTTCTTTTCCAGTTCTTATGCGTTATATTTCTTTTCCTCGCCTTATTGGCCTGGCTAGGAACTCCAGTAAAATGTTGATTAGAGATGGCAACAACAGATATCAGATATCTCTCTTTTTTCCCATTTCAAAGGGAAATTTTATAGTATTTCAGCATTTACTCTAATTTTGGGATAGACAAACTAAATCAATTTTTCTTGCATTTCTAATTAGATTTCACAGAACAATTATACATAAAATGCAGGATTCACATATACCACCCTATCATTAACACCTTGCATTGGTGTGGAACATTTTTGATGAAAATTCATTTTTATAATTATATGATTAGCTGTAGTCTGTGATTTAACTTAGGTTCATTGTTACTGTAGTGTAGTTCCATGGATTTTTAAAAATTGTTGCCAAATATACAATATAACATTTCCCCTTTTAATCATATTTGGATGTATATTTTGGTGCTGTTATTATGTTCACAGTGTTGTGCTACTATCACCACCATCCATTATCAAAACATTGCCATCATTCCAAGTAGGAGCCTCAAAGATTTTAAGCCTTAACTTCCCATTCCCTGCCCCCATCCTGTCTTCTGGTAACCTGTATTCTAGAGTCTTACTCTATGAATTTGCTTATTCTAATTGTTTCAAATCGGTGAGATCATACAATATTTGTCCTTTTGTGTCTGGCTTATTTCACTCAGTTATGATGTCCTCAAGTATATTGTCACGTGTATCAGTGCTGCATCCCTTTTTAGAGTTGAATAATATTCCATCGTATGTGTATACCACATTTTAAAAATTTTTAAACTTTTAAAATTGTATAACATATACAAAGCAAAGAAAGAAGAAAGCAATAATTTTCAAAGCATTCTTCAACCAGTAGTAGTTACAGAACAGATCCCAGAGTTTATCAATGGGCCACTTTCTATCTTCTCAGATTTTTTCTTCTAGCTGCTCCAGAACACTGGAGGCTAGAAGAAATATTAATATAGTGATTCAGGAGTCATACTTGTTTGTTAAATCCCATTTTCTCTTATTATACCCCCTTCTCCCAATCTGTAGGGATCTTTGGGGAATGCCTGTTCTGACTTTTTCATGTTGAGAAGGGGTGTCCACACTAAAGAATAGGGGGAGGTAATTAATTGATAATCTGGTGAGGCTGGTCGCTCGGGGTTTCAGGATTTATCTGAGCAAGGAACCATCTGAGAATTATATGTTCCAGGAAGGCAAACCTAGTGCACGAGACCTTTATAGAGTCTTAGTTCTAGCCCTAGGTGTTCTTAAGAGTCAATAGGAATGATGTTGATTGGAGTTTAGCAAACCATGGCAATGGGCAGTGACTGAATCTTGCATAAGAGCAGCCTCCAGAACAGCCTCTTGACTCCATTTGATCTCTCTTGGTCACTGGTGTCTTATTTTATTACACTTTCCCCCGTTTTGGTCAGGAAGGCATTGTCATTCTCATGGTGCCAGAGCCAGACTCATCCCTGGGAGTCATGCTCCATCTTGTCGGGGAGATTTTCACCCCTGAATGGATTGTACCACATAGGGGAAGGGTAACAATTTTCCTTGCAGAGTTGGGCTTAGAGAGACGCTATATCTGAGCAACAACGAGTCTTCCTGGGAGTAATTCTTATGCCTCATTATGAGTAGTCTTCCCTTTTCCCCTACAGAAACAAGTTTCTCTGTAAGAGCAAGCCTCAAAATCCAGGGCTTAGCCTATTTTCTCAGGAGTCTCCACTGGTTGGGAAGGTACCTGGGGTTTCCCGGATAGGAGAGTTTAGTAGTTCCATACATATTTCCCCTTCAGATCCTCAAGGCACTCTACTAATACTTTAAAATTATCAGCCCACCATAGTCTGAAATGTACTCTGGCACTACATTAATTACAAGTCCTCATTCCTGTTCTGGACTCTGGGAGTCTGGGTTGTCTAAATGAACTCTCCAGAGAGGCTGATTCAGACTATGACTTACAGAAAATTTAGGTTCTCAATATAATAAACCTCTCTGCTTTTGATCTCATACAGCAGCTGAAGGTCTAGAGTACGTACACTGTCCTCTTTTATCGTACATTCTAATTTACCTTAGACCCAGCCAGATTGGCTTCATCTTAAACTCAAATGGAGGCCTGATTTCTTTCTCGGTTTCTTCAGTTGTTATTATATATAGCTATGCCAACTTTCAGTTCTGCAGCTCGCCATTTCTGGGACCCAGGTGTCACAGAGTCACTCAAAGTTCCATAGACATACCAGTTGAAACACATATAGCTCAATGTCTCAGAATCCAGAAAAACTTCCACAATTTCAGAACAAATGTGGCTGCTATAAGGACCCACAATCCAGGCTCTCATTTTTGTACAAGTATTTTCTGAGAGACCTTAGCATATTTGTTTGTTTGTTTCTGGGCCATTCTGCACAGCCCATTGTCCCCAAGGTTTATTCAGTTTGTTGTGTGCCCCCTCAATGTCCTTTCTTGTAGCTGCACCAAATTCCATCATATAAATGTATCACCACTTGCCATTGTTCTTCTCACTCATTGTCCCCTTTGGCTCCTTCCATTTTTGGGCATAATGGATAATGTCCAAAATAAATAAACCATGTCTTACAGCATTTTTGTTTGATTATACAGTCACCAGCACTCTCAGTTTTGGACAATTTTATTGGTCCATAATGTCAAAGAACCCACAAACATAATGCAACCGTCTATCAAATAGAAACCAACCCTTTATCACTTGTCCCTCCCCTTACACCCCCCACCCCCAGTTAGTTGCCCCTGGTAGTGCTGTGGTACTGTTGATGTTTTCCTGTTAACTATTGGCAATAGCATGCATTTTTAGTTTTCCCCCATACCCTCTACTGTTGACTCTTTGTCCACTATTGAACCATTGAAATAGTTCATGTAAGAACTTACTTTTAATCATAAATCCAATCATTAGGATACATGGCACTATACATCCCCTTTCAATCATATTCACCTTCAATACGGCAGTGTTACTTATAACCTGCTAATTAGTTTTCATCACTTCTGTCTGTTCCCTTGCATTTAGATTCGACTATTCTTTGGGTAGCCTTTCTTCATCTCTAGCTTTTGTGTACCTCTAGGTCTGCTATATTCTACAGTGTAACCTCTGAGATTACCTTTACCAGAATCATAATAACGAAATCATACAATATCTGTCCTTTTATGACTACCTTATTTCATTCAGCATTAGGTCCTCAAGGTTCATCCACATTGTCATGTTTTGGGTTATCATTTTGTCTTAGTGTTGCATAATATTCCATTGTATGTATATACCACATTTTGTTCATCCATTCATCTTTTTTTTTTTTTTTTTTAAAGGAAAGACAGAGAGAAGGAAGGAAGGATAGAAGGAAGGAAGGAAGGAAGAAAGGGAAACATTTTTAAACATTTTCTTGTTTTATTGTATTCTGTTTCTCCGTTTTTGTTACATGGGCTGGGGCCGGGAATCGAACCGAGGTCCTCCGGCATAGCAGGCAAGCACTTTGCCCGCTGAGCCACCGCGGCCCGCCCCATCCATTCATCTTTTGATAGGCACTTGAATTGTTTTTATCTCTTGGCAATTGTGAATAATGCCACTATGAACATTGGTGTGCAAATATCTGTTTGTGTTACTGCCTTCAGCTCTTCTGGGTATGTACAGAATATTGGTATTACTGGGTCATAGGGCAACTCAATATTTAATTTTCTGAGGAATCGCCAGTCTTCCACAGCAGTCGCACCAACGTACATTCCCACCAACAGTGAATAAGTGTTCCCATTTCTCCACATCCTCTCCAATGATTATAGTTTAGCAATTGTGAATAATGCTACTATGAACATTGGTGTGCAAATACCTGTTTGTGTCACTGCTTTCAGCTCTTCTGAGTATATACTGAGTAGTGCTATTGCCACTCAATAGTTCATTTCCTAAGGAACCGCCAAAATGTCTTCCATAGTGGCTGCACCATTATACATTCCCACCAGCAATGCATAAGTGTACCAATTTCTCCACATCCACTCCAACAGTTGTAGTTTTCTGTTTGTTTAATAGCAGTTATTCTTATAGGTATGAGGTGATATCTCATTGTCATCTTAATTTACATTTCCCTTATAGCTAATGAAAATGAACAGCTCTTCATGTGCTTTTTAGCCATCTGTATTTGCTCTTCAGAAAAGTGTCTATTCGTATCTGCCCATTTTATTGTATACCATATTTATTTATCCATTCTTTGGTTGATAGACACTTGAGTTGCTTCCATCTTTTGGCAATTGTGAATAAAGCCACTGTGAACATCAGTGTGCAGATATCTTTCTGAGGAGGGAAAAATAGAAAATTCATAATAAAATGAATGATGTAAACTCAAGGTAAAATCCTATTAAATATAAATTAATTAAATACATTTCTTAAAAGCAACTAGAGGATGGAAAAAAGTGGGTATTACCCTCATCCTCTTGGGGCCACAGATTTTTTTTTTCTAGTATGGAAAGATTGCCCTCTTTGAGCTTTATATACCTAACTGGTCACTGCTGCTTCAAGATACCATGGGGTAGGAAAAGAGAGAATGGGAAACAAACAAAAGATGGGGTTTCTGTGACCCATAAGGACCCTCTTTCCCATTCCTCAGCTAGAGATAGAGGACTTCCCTTGGGGCTTTTTCTCCTCATATATGGTGCACATGTCTAGGTTTCAGACTATGATTAAGACCAGGAGATAATAGAGAGAGGAAATGTGAGAAACTACCACCAGTTTTTTGAGTTCTTTTTTCCTTTTTTAATTCGCTTGCTACCATTTACATTTTAGTCTTCAGATAGCTGTTCTATGCATTCTGCCCAGATTTTACTTGCATTCAAGGAAGAGACAGGTCAGTGTGTACTTCATTTTTAAGAAGTGGAACCATCACTGCCGGCTCCCTTACATTTCATAAGTGAAGAAAAGCAACATTGTAGCATGTAGAAGGAAGGAGCATGCTAGTAAAATGGCAATAATAGGAGTTTCAGTCTAGCTTGAGCAATAGCATAAAGTGTAAGGAGGAAAATGGTGGGAATCAAAGTTGGTCTTTATAAGCCAAGTTAATGAACTTGGAATTCATCCATAGACTAGCTGGGAGTCATCAAAAGGTTTTTAGGCAGGAGAACATTTTAGTAAGGTCATTCTGGCTGCAGTGTGAAAAAGAGATTTCCTAGAGGTAAGACTGGGAAGCAGGGTTAGCACTTAAGAGTTGTTGCCATAACCTAGTCTAGAAATAGCCATCACCTAAGCCATGGAGATGTCCTGGGAGCAGATGGCATAGATTGGTTACAAAGGAAATATGTTCAGAAGGACTTGATGATTATGAGTCATGAACCACCACTCTGTGTGTTGCTATTGTTATTCCTAAGGAAAAGAGCATGAGCAAGTTGGAAGAGGAAGGGGAATTTATATAAATTTGATACTTAAGTTTGGGTCTCTGTGGGACATGTGCATATATAAATCTAATAGGCAATTGAGTATTGTATTCTGGAACTGAAGAGATATGAGTCAGGGTAGTGCTTCTCGAACTTGAGCCTGCAAAAGGGTTATCTGGAGATGGTTTTAAAACACATATTCCCAGCCCCCACCTCAGAAATTCTAATTCATTAGTTTTGGAGTGGAGTCAAGGATTTGCATTCCTAAAACACTCCCAGATGATGCTGAGCTAACATATACATCACCATGAAGAATATCGGTTCATCTTTTCAAAGTTGTGAATTTTTCTTATGAATCCCTGAACACCTATTTTTCAGAGAATTCTTAAGCAGTTTTCCCCAATTTCTTTTCTAACAAGATTAATTGCTTTTCTGTAGGATTGCTAATAAATTTATATATATATTATAAGGGATAATATATAATTAGCGTTTTACTTTTATATCTTGAATCTGACTTTCTTGGTTGTGCTTTTTACTCTCTTTGATCTGAGAAATCATATGGTATATACTGTACTAAATCAATGCAGTTAGCTTTTTTCTTATATCATAAAATGTCTAAGATCACTGATGTGTTCCAATTCCCAACTAGTTTACTCAATGAAGCCCTCTAGATTTAAGCCTTCCTTTACTCTCTTCAGTGAATGTAGTCTTGTATCTCATTAATTTTTTTCTGTGCCCTCTGTCTCCCTATTTATATCTCTCAACTTGTGAAGAGAATTGTTCAATTTAATATCCCCAGGGCACTTAACTCAGGGACTAATTAGATACAGGGTTGGTTTATAGAAGGAGTGGGAAAGGAATTTAAGATGTTTCCTTTATTGAGATCATCATTTTCTTTAACATCTATTTGTACCCCCCATCCTAATCTGTTGTGTATTTTTGTGTGCCTGCTGTATAGTTACAGAGGTTTTGATTCAGTGCCGAGGTGGGTATTAAGCAAATATGAGATCTGTCTACAACTCTCCAGATGCTTATAGTCAGAGTGATAATAAAACAGTGCTCCCCTAAACAAAAAATGAGTCAAAGTGTGTTTTAGAGAAAAGTGAACATTTAATGTGTATTTGGAGATAATTTCAAACTTACAGAAAAGTTGAAAAAATGGTACAAAGAATACCCATATATCCTTTATCCACATTTACCTGTTTTTAACATTTTGTCCCGTTTGCTTCATCATCTGGTATATGAGATTTTATTTTTTCTGAAACATTTGAGAATAATTGTATACATCATGGCCCATTATCTCTAAATGTGTAAGTTTGTATTTCCTAAGAATAATAAGAGAAGGTATTTTTTAAAACCTACTTCATATTATTATAAGATTCTGTTTCAAATAAAAATGAAGTCCCTTTTTAAAACTTAGCCTGGAGAAAATTAGGGCTAATGTTTGTCTATCAAAGGAAATTTGATAGGAAGACACTATTTTAGCAAGGCTGAGCTTCAGATATTAGTTTGGAAGGCAGAGTTGGAGTGAAGATCATTGAACATAGTTTGTAGAGAAACCTTTTTTCCCCCATTTGTAATAAATTACTGTAAAGAGGTTCTAAAGGCACTTAGTACACTCAAGATTCTGATGTCTTTTTGAGATCTGAAGCACCCTTGTAGTGGATTAGCATTATGAAATTGCAATTTTCAGCTATTTATGGCAGCAAATAAAGTTTAAATGGAGATGAGAAAGACTGACATAGCTCATCCTTCCCAATTCCTTATCTTCTTTTTTATTTTTATTAATTTTTAAATTTTTAAAAGAAATATTACTAGAAAGAAACACATTCTTAACATATGCCCATTCTGTTCTACATATATAATCAGTAATTCACAATATCATCACATAGTTGCATATTCATCGTTTCTTAGAACATTTGCATCAATTCAGAAAAAGAAAAAGACAACAGAAAAAGAAATGAAACAAAAACAGGAAAAAAAAAGATTATACATACCATACCCCTTACCCCTCCCTTTCATTGATCACTAGCATTTCAAACTAAATTATTTTAACATTTGTACCCCCTATTATGTATTTTTATTCCATATGTTCTACTTGTCTTTTGACAAGGTAGATAAAAGGAGCATCAGACACAAGGTTTTCCCAATCACTCAGTCACATTGTGAAAGCTATAGCATTATACAGTCATCATCAAGAAACATGGCTACTGGAACACAGCTCTACATTTTCAGGCAGTTCCCTCCAGCCTCTCCATTACATCTTTTTAAATTTTCTTTTCTTTTTTCTGATACATGCAACAACATGGATGAACCTTGATTTCCATTACATCTTGACTAACAAGGTGATATCTACTTAGTGCGCAAGAATAACCTCCAGGATAACCTCTCAACTCTGTTTGGAATCTCAGCCACTGACACTTTGTCTCATTTCACTCTTCCCCCTTTTGGCCGAGAAGGTTTTCTCAATCCCTTGATGCTGGGTCTCAGCTCATTCTAGAGTTTTTCTCAATCCCTTGATGCTGAGTCTCAGCTCATTCTAGGATTTCTGTCCCACATTGCCAGGAAGGTCCACACCCCTGGGAGTCATGTCCCACGTAGACAGGGGGAGGGTGATGAGTTTGCTTGTTGTGTTGGCTGGAGAGAGAGGCCTCATCTGAGCAACAAAAGAGATTCTCTTGGGGGCGACCCTTAGGCCTAATTTTAATTAGGCTTGACCTGTCCTTTGTGGGGTTAAGTTTCATATGAACAAACCCCAAGACTGGGGGCTCAGCCTATAGCTTTGGTTGTCCACACTGCTTGTGAGAATATCAAGAATTCAACTTGGGGAGGTTGAATTTTCCCCCATTCTCACCATTCCCCAAAGGGAGTTCCCTTTGCAAATACTTTTCCACTTACTGATCAAATCACTCTGGGATTTATTGGGGCATCAATCTGGACAAACCAACAAAATCTCATGTCCTCCCCAAGGTTCCATGTACTTATGTTGTTCAACCAACTATCTACATAACTTATATTAGGAGATGCACTAGTCAAAATATAAATTTTGTACCAAATAAACATTTTTTGCTTTAGTCTCACACATAAGTTGAAAGTTTAAAATATTAATTACCTTCTATTTTCAGCACCCTACAGTAATGACATTCCTATGTTCTTCCTCGTGCAAAAACATTTTTTAAATTTGTACATTTAGTCACTATCATTATACATTCTAGGCTTTCCTAGATTATACCATCTCAATCTTAATCGTCTATCTTTCTTTGTGATTTCATTTATGCCCCCAGCCCTCCTCCCTTTATCATTCTCACATTCAGCTTTATTCAGTGTTCTAACATAATTGTATTACAGTTAGGTAGTATTGTGCTGTCCATTTCTGAGTTTTTATATTCAGTCCTGTTTCACAATCTGTGTCCCTTCAGCCCCACTTACCCAGTATCTTACCCTGTTTCTATCTCCTGATGGTCTCTGTTACCAACAAAATGTTCCAAGTTTATTCACTAATGTCAGTTCATATCAGTGAGACCATACAGTATTTGTCCTTTTGTTTTTGGCTACTCTCACTCCGCATAATGTCCTTAAGGTCCATCCATGTTTTTACATACTTCATAACTTTATTCTGTCTTACAGCTGCATAATATTCCATCGTATGTATATACCACAGTTTGTTGAGCCACCCGTCTGTTGATGGACATTTTGGCTGTTTCCATCTCTTGGTAATTGTAAATAATGCTGCTATTGGTGTGCAAATGTCTGTCTGTGTCCTTGCCCTCATGTCCTTTGAGTAGAGACAGCGTATAGATGGGTCCTGTTTTTTAATCCATTCTGCCAGTCTATGTCTTTTGATTGGGGAGTTTAAGCCATTAACATGGATTAAATGTTATAAATCCATTATTATTTATAACATTTATAAATAATAAAACATTATTTAGTGTTATTACTGCACGGGTAATACTTTCTTCTACCATTTTGCCTTTTGGATTTTATATGTCATATCTAATTTTCCTTCTTTTTACCTTTACTCATAGTCTTCCTTTCTACACTCTTCTCCACACCTCTCTCTTCTGTCTTTTCGTATCTGTCTCTAGTGCTCCCTTTAGTATTTCTTGCAGAGCTGGTCTCTTGGTCACAAATTCTCTCAGTGATTTTTTGTCTGAAAATATTTTAATTTCTCCCTCATTTTTGAAGAACACTTTTGCTGGGTATAGAATTCTTGGTTGGCAGTTTTTCTCTTTTAATAATTTAAATATATCATCCCACTGTCTTCTCGCTTCCATGGTTTCTGCTGAGAGATCTGTGCATAGTCTTATTGGGCTTCCCTTGTATGTGATGGATTGCTTTTCTCTTGCTCTTTCAAGATTCTCTTTCTCTTTGACCTCTGACATTCTGATTAGTAAAGGTCTTGGAGTACATCTATTTGGATCTATTCTCTTTGGGGTATGCTGCACTTCTTGGATCTGTAATTTTAAGTCTTTCATAAGAGTTGGGAAATTTTCAGTGATATTTTCCTCCATTAGTTTTTTTCCTCCTTTTCCCTTCTCTTCTCCTTCTGGGACACCCACAACACATATATTCATGCGCTTCACGTTGTCATTCAATTCCCTGAGTCCCTGCTCATATTTTTCCATTTTTTCCCTATATTTTCTTTTTCTTGTTGGATTTTAGATGTTCCGTCCTCCAGTTCACTAATCCTACGTTTTGCCCCTCGAAATCTACCATTGTAGGTTTACATTGTTTTTTTCATCTCTTCTACCATACCTTTCATTCCCATAAGTTCTGTGATTTGTTTTTTTCAGACTTTTAATTTCTTCTTTTTGTTCATTCCTTGCCTTCTTTATATCCTCCCTCAATTCATTGATTTGGTCTTTTGATGAGGTTTTCCATGTCTGTTTGTATATTCTTAATTAATTGTTTCAGCTCCTGTATGTCATTTGAATTGTTGGTTTGTTCCTTTGACTGGGCCATATCGTCAATTTTCCTAGAGTGATTTATTATTTTTTGCTGGCATCTAGGCATTTAATTACCTTAATTAGTTTATTCTGGAGATTGTTTTCACTTCTGTTACCTAGGGTTTTCTTGCTGGATGAATTTGTTGTCTATCTGTTCTTTGACATTCAGTTCAGCTTTATCTGGACCTCTAGCTTAGGTTTTGTTTAGCAAAGGAGAATTTTTCAGTTCTTGTTTTCTTGTTTCTTGCCCTGCTTTTATGGTGCCTTTTCCCTCTGACCCTTAGAAGGGTCTACTTAGGTATTATAGACCCCGCCGGATTTTCCCAGACCAAACTGGCCTCCTATCAGGAGGAGTCACCAGCGTCGGTTTTCCCTGAGCATGAGACACAGCAGGTTGAAAGACTTTCCTGTGAAGTCTCTGGATTCTGGTTTTCGTATCCTGCCCAGTATGTGGCTTTGTCTGCCTGTGGGTCCCACCAGCATAAGGTGATGTGGTACCTTTAAATTCAGCAGACTCCCCCTTCTGGGGGTGTGGTGGAGACAGAGGAGAGGTTGTAGGCTGATTTTAATGGTTTCAAATTACCAAGCCCTGGTGTCTGAATTCCTTGAGGGAGGGATTCCACCTGAGTTGGGCTTCACCCTTCCCTTGGGGAAGGCACCGGCTCCAGACAAGTTCTCAGAGAAATTGTTTCTGCCTGTCCTTGGGGCAGTTGCAGCCTAAGAAGCCCTGCCACTATATCCAAAGGCAGTCAAGCCTTTGTAGAAACACAGCCACAAAAACTTCTGTTTCCTTTTTTTTCTTTTTCCATCAGCCCTGCCCCCTTGGTCCTGGGGCAAAAATGAGCGACCTCTGCTTTGACCAGGTTCACCTGAGCTGGGGGCCTATTTTTAGTAGTCAGAATTTGTTAATTCCACAATTGGCATTTGGTTGGGCTCAGCCCCTGCTGCTGGTAAAGTCTCTTTCCTTTCTCCTCTCGGAAGCAGCCTGTGGGGAAGGCGCGCCAGCCGCCTTGGCTTGGGGAACTCACGGTTCTGGGGGTACTCTCAGCTGGTTCAGCTGGTCCAGACTGGGGTACACTGTGTGTCCGGTCACTGATGTGGCCCCACGAGCTGTTCTGTACTGTTCCTGGTTATTTAGTAGTTGTTCTGGAGGATGAACTAAAAGGACGAACTTAGCGTACACTGCTAAGCTGCCATCTTGGCCCGGAAGTCCCAATTCCTTATCTTCTTGATAGTTTTAGTCTTCCCTCTTCTTCTGTTACTTATATTTAGTATTTCTCCTTATACACCCACACTTCTGTTTGATCTGTTTTGAATTTCTGGGTGTGTTGTTCAGATTTCACAATCATATATATGACATCCATGAAAGTCATGCAATTGATGGGATTTTTTCCAATTTCATTATCTCATTTAAAATGGGAAGAGTGCCTTTTATTTTACTCAGTACAGAAAAAAGAGAAACATTTGCTTTGTTTTTTTTTGGTATCTTTCCATTTCAGAGTCAATTGGTGAGATCAAAGACCTTTCTCCAAAAACTGATATTTATAAAGATGACTCATCCCAGTATTTGATAATGGGAAGAATTCTAAGCCAAGGCACTGAGTATTCCAGTTTTAAAGGAGGCTGGAAATGCGAGGCTGGTACTGAGATACTTCAAGGAAATCAGGAATGTATCAGGCAAGTGACAGTCTCTCATCAAGAAGCCCTGGCTCAACATATGAGTATCAATACTGTGGAGAGGCCTTATGGATGCCAGGAATGTGGGAAAACTTTCAGTCGGCGCTTTTCTCTTGTGCTACATCAGAGAACTCATACTGGAGAGAAACCATATGTATGTAAGGAATGTGGCAAAACCTTTAGCCAGATCTCAAACCTTGTGAAACATCAGATGATACATACTGGAAAGAAACCTCATGAGTGTAAGGATTGTAATAAAACATTCAGTTACCTTTCATTCCTTATTGAACACCAGAGAACACATACTGGGGAGAAACCCTATGAATGTACTGAATGTGGAAAGGCCTTCAGCCGTGCCTCAAACCTCACTCGACATCAGAGAATTCACATTGGAAAGAAACAATATATATGCAGAAAATGTGGAAAAGCCTTTAGCAGTGGCTCAGAACTTATTCGCCATCAGATTACACATACTGGAGAGAAACCTTATGAATGCATTGAATGTGGGAAGGCATTTCGTCGTGCCTCACATCTTACGCGACATCAGAGCATTCATACTACCAAAACCCCTTATGAATGTACTGAATGTAGCAAAGCCTTCCGTTGCCACTCATTCCTTATTAAACATCAGAGAATTCATGCTGGAGAAAAGCTCTATGAATGTGATGAATGTGGTAAAGTTTTCACTTGGCATGCATCTCTTATTCAACATATGAAAATTCATACTGGAGAAAAGCCCTATGCGTGCACTGAATGTGACAAAGCCTTCAGTCGCAGCTTTTCCCTTATTCTTCATCAGATAACTCACACTGGGGAGAAACCCTATGTATGTAAGGTATGTAACAAGTCCTTTAGCTGGAGCTCAAACCTTGCTAAACATCACAGAACACATACTCTAGAGAACCCTTATGAATATGGAAATTCATTTAATTACCATTCATTCCTTACTGAACACCAGCAAATTCACACTGTAGAGAAAACTTAAGAATGTATGGATCATTTTTTGAAAAATCTTATAGCAGCAGTTAATGCCTTATTTTTACGTAGGGAGAGAAGCTTTATATCAGTATGTTAAATGTGAGGAAAAGGTGGTTCATAACCTTCTTCAACATAAGAATCCATTTTGAAGAAAAACCTTAAGAATATTTGGAAAAGCCTTTAAGCAGACACTCATTCTTTTTGCAGTAACAGAACATGATCCATAAATATTGAGAAGAATCTTCATATTGAAGCAAAAATCATACAAGCATAATGATTGGGGAATGCCTTCATTTACATGTCAATTTTATTAACTTTTTAAAAAGTTCTGTTCTAGGGGAGAAAGCAATTGTATTAAAGAAATGAATATAGGGGCTTTTTGCAATATTACAAACCTCTATATCAGAATCATAATGGGGGCAAACTGCTGTTGTAACATATGTGGCAAAATCCTAAGTGTTCTGAGAAATCATACTGGAGGGAATCAGTGTGTGAAAGGTTTTGTGTGTGTATATGTGGGAGGGCAGTGTTTTGTTTGCCTTGAAACAAAAGTCAGAAGAGAAAGAATGAATAAATCTTTTGGCCTATAATTCTGAACTTGCTGATTTTTTCTTACAGCATGATTCTGAAAAATGTAACTACCCCAGTATTGACATCAACATTGAAGAGTAGTGTGCTTTTATAGAAACACAAACATAATTTATAGAAATATTTTCAGATATCAATGGTAGACCTTATGATTTTAAGTTTGAGGTAGAGGAAGAGTTTAGATTCAAGCTTATTCTAACTCATGTTTATCACTGAATTTGGCTATAGACATTTCATACAATCTGTACAACACAGTAAGGAAAATTCAGAGTTAGTTTTCTTCCTTTTTTCCATTTACAGTGAAAATAGTTCTTTAAGCACAAATTTAAAACTCTTCTGGCATTTTCAGCTGTCCAGCTGTCAAAGCTTACACCATCAGATTGAGTTTACTTTGATCAGGAAAATAAGAAATTTTATTTGATAGAGAAGTAGATAATATGGATAGGAGTGACAAATTGACCATTAATGTTGTAATGAATGCATTGAGGGCACAGTTCTAGAAGGTGCTATTAGATAAATGAGATCTCATTTCATAAGTCACTTTGTAGAAGGCGGAATTTAGAAGAGTTTTAGTCCTAATCAAAGAGACTTATTTACATATCTGTAATTCTCAATGAATTGTCTAAAGGGTTTTTTTTCCCTCAAACCTGACATTTTGTGCACACATTTTGAGGCTTCCCAGCTTTCCATAGAACTGTTCAGGAGTGGGTGATTTACATTAAACGAGTGTACATCTTGGCTGAGACACTGATGAGCATGCTTTGTTCCATACAGGCTTGTCTGATGACAGATCTAGTGTCTGAGTGATGTTCTAAGGGGAGACAGTGGTCTATATCAGGGTAAAAGTAAGGTTTTTATTGGAACATGGAAAATTTATGATTTATTTGAATTATTTGAGTATCTTCCATTTTCTACTCCAGATTCATTCTCCACCCTGCTCTCTGCCAAACCCTGGATGACATCAGTGGGCTCCTTTGCCCTCTTACTTCTGGTTGGTACAGCCAACATTGAGAACCTTTAGAGGGAAATGGAAACATTACAAGGATTATGTGCACTGTGCTCAACCATTCTTTAGCCTGCAAAACCCTAGAAGACACTTCCTTTAAGGAATTAGGTAATGCATAGGTGAGAAATATACTACCATGCTTGAAGAGCTCTGTGCTATCTTTCCTTGGTAGGCTGTACATGATGTGGTTGCTACAATGAAAGCAGAATTCTAATTTCAACAGAGATGATGGGATTTTGGCATGGTAGACGCTGTGTACAATTACCACAAGAATCCAAGGGATAGAATGGTAAAGTTTTAACCACATGGGTCTGTGGCAGTGGCTAAATGATCGTGGGGTTCCTAGAAGTAAAATAGATGGTATGGTGATTTGAAGTATGTACCCTAGAAAGACAAGTTCCTAAACTTAATCTATTCTTGTGAGAAGGACCTTTTGATCAGGTTACTCAGTTAAGGTATTACCTAACTCAGTCAAGATGGGTCTTAATCCTATTAATGCAGTCCTTTATAAGCTAAATAAAGTTCAGGCACAGAGAGAGAAAGCCATGAGAAACAAGAATCTAAAGGTCAGTGGAACCCAGAAGAAAAGGGAGAGGCAAGGAGAAACCACCATGTGCATTGCCATGTGACAGAGGAGCCTGGGTCCAAGAATCAACCAGCAGTCAGCTGCAGAACACCCGTCTTTGAGAAGAAAGTGATGCCTTGATGATACCTTGATTTGGACTTTTCCTGGCCTCAAAACTGAGTGAATAAATTTCTATTGTTTAAGCCAACTGTTGTATGATATTTGCTTCAGCAGCCAAGAAAACCAAAATAGATGGGTAGTTTGCCAAGGTGCTGTTCAATACATACAGATGGGAAAATTCTACATCTGAGAAGAAACCTAACTGAAAGTTACCATAGTAGGGATTCACATCTTTGAGTCAGCTCCCAAATTTAAGCGAGCTCTCCATTGAGGGGTGTTCTAGTTTGCTAGCTGCCGGAATGCAATATACCAGAAATGGAATGTCTTTTAAAAAGGGGAATTTATTAAGTTGCAAGTTTACAGTTTTAAGGCTTTGAAAATTAAGGCACCAGCAAGAGGTTACCTTTACTCAAGAAAAGCCGAAGAAGTTCAGGGTTTCTCTCTCAACTGGAAAGGCACAGGGTGAACATGGTAATGTCTGCTAGCTTTCTGCCCAGGCTTTTTGTTTCATGAAACTCTCTCAGGGGCGTTTTCCTTCCTCATGTCCAAACGTCTCTGGCTGTGTGGTTCTCATGACTCTGCTGCTCTCTCCAAAGACTGCTTTTAAAGGGGTCCAGTAGACTAATCAAGACCCGCCTGGAGTGGGTGGAGTCACAGCTCCCTCTAATCAAAGGTTAATACCCACAATTGGATGCGTCATATCTCTGTGGAGATACTCTAATCTGGTTTCCAAACTGCAGTACTAAATAAGGATTATAGGAAATCGCTGCTCCCACAAGTTGGATCAGGATTAAAACATGGCTTTTCTAGAGCACATAATCCTTTCAAACCAGCACGAGAGGGGAAGCCAGGTTTCCTTTGAGGGAAGGTTTTGCGATTAGGCACAACATATACAATGAAGATTTCCCCAGAAATACCTGCTCCAGTTTATCAGGGTGCACTGAAGTAAAGAATACCAACAATATTGGGGGTTATTAGATACTAATCCTTGGAGACCTCATATATCATCATGTTCATAGTGGGGGGCTTATGGAAATCATTGATCATGCATTGATTTGCTAAAACTTCTGGAATGCAATATATCAGAAATGGGTTGGGCTTTAAAATGGGGATTTATTTATAAGCTTACAGATTTACAGCTCTAAAGCCGTAAGAATGTACAAATTAAGGCATTAATAGGACTATAACTTCATAACTTCTTGTAGAAGTTATAGTCCAGATATATATTTTCATTCTCCTTTAGAAATAGATGTCATTATACAATATTTTAAGGTACACTAGACTGTGGAAATAGCTTTACTTTCCTAGAGGTGGTCGGGACTAGTGCAGAGAGAACCCAGAATTAAGCATTAATTTTTCCTGAAATCTAGATCAGACAGTCTTTTTTTCTGAATGAAAAACCTTGGGTAAAAAAGAATAAGGAAGTTTGTGGGACTCAAAGTTTAATACTGATACAATTCTAGAAACTAAGCCTCCTAACTGAATTTGCTCTGGTTTTCTCCAGTCCACATGCGCTCTTCTTTTACAATGTGAACAGGTTGATGCCTTTTCTCACGGAAGGTTCCTTCTCAGAAAAACAAACGAAAAAACACATCCCTCACATATCCTTTCAGAGAAAGTAGGGGAGATATTTCTTATTCAGGCAGTGTGGTCCCTTAAAAAAAAGGTCAGAGTTTTGAGTCAGATTGGTTTGGAATCTCAGTTCTGTCATTTGCTAGCTGTTTGACCTTGGGTAGTCATTTAAGCTCTTACAAACTCATTTCCCATCACCTAAAGGAGATGGGTGTGTGGGGATGTTAAATACCGCCCTCACAGGGTTACTGTGAAGATTAACTGAGCTCTTATATACGGCTTTCCTCAACTTTATTAAGAGGTGCATGAAAAGTTTTAATTTAAAGCACATGTCTCTCTTTCAGGCTAGGGTTCTGTCCCTAGGAAACTGCTTTTTATCTCAGGGACACAGTACAAGAGTGGACAACAGTGCCTTGGAAGAGGCCTTCTCTGACGTTTGGAAGAGGTAGGGTTATGCTAAACTCCTCTGACCTTCCTTTGTGCATGTGTATGTGGTGGAACTTTGGGTACAGGGTGGTTACGAGCCAGACCTCTCAGGTCCCTCTCTTTCCCTACTTCTACCCTCCAAGAGAATATACTAGATTAGGAAGAAATGGCTACTGGACTTTTCAAAGATATATTCAAGGTGAGTTGATGTTTTATCCTTTTTAAAATTCCATCTTTTTTAAAGATTTGGCAAGGTTTGCTGTTATTTTGAAATTTTTAGTTCTTCTGACTCCGGGGAGTGATGGTAGCCATAGTTCAGATAGGCCCAGTGCCTTTCTCTTTGTGTGTTTGCATATTTATTTAATAAATTATTCAGAATTTTTTCTTTTTTGTAAACCAAATTTTCAAAATTTCTTTTGTTCCGTCTTCTAGAAACCCTGATATAATAGAAGTATGCCTGGAGGGATTGTGATTTGTTGAGAAGAAAATGAGTGCTTAGAAGGAAATGAGTACTGTAATCTACCTACCTGAATTTTTTTATGAAGACAAAGTAGGAGCTGTTTGGTGGGTCTTAGTCACAGCATGTGGCAAAGGTCATGCACAAGTAATTGAAAACTTTGAGCATAGATGTCTGGGTCACTAGGACTTGGCAGTTTGCCAAGGCACTAATGGGAAAGAAAAGATTGCAGAGGACTAGCTGGATCCAGTTAAGACTGGCTACATATGTGTCATGACGGGATCTGCACCCTTAGTTTCAAGGAGATCAGAGGGAAAAAGTTTTTTAGTAAGGCATAGTATAGTGGTAAGATGACCCTCTTATGCTTAAGCTTTTCTGCAAACAGCGTGTCAGGTGGGAAGGATTTTCAACATTACAATCAATTGCAAATGTCCAAAACAAGAGAGATACTTCAGTAAACTAGAGATACCATAGGGTAAAATATAAATGTATTTAAACGTTTCTGAAAAAACTAGCCCTACGTCATCCAGTTGAATTCTTGAGAAAAACTGTTTAAAATTGGTAGAGGAGGAAACTGACATATATCTATTCTTACTGCTCTGATTCTTCTTCTAATAGTGTATCTTCTCTCATACAAAAATGTATTTGTGTTATTGAGATAACTATGGTGGTATCCAGTATGTACATCTTGATACATATGTAAGCGATGATCATCTAGTTTGAACATTTTTGATCTATATAGTAGAAGACATTTTTATATATCTGAATATATATCTGATAATTTCAGTCACAATTATCTTAGGTTTGCATATAAATTCCAGATGTATAAAATTCATGTGCAACCATTATTTATATCTCTGAATCAGTTAATACATTTTATTATCCATTAACTATAAAAGGATCATATACCAAAAAACATGTCCATTCTTTATAGAAGAGCATATTAGGTCATTTTTATCATAACATATGATACTTTTTCTGGAATGTCCCTTTATAACAATTTCTGAGTGAAACATTTTCTGAATGTATTTGAATTTACTTAGTGTAATTCTCTTAAATACAGTCAAGCTAAATTTATGGCCAAATGGCCATCCATATTTGTCAAATTCCTAGGTATGGTTGTCATTTCCTGTGATTATGACTGCAAGTGTTTTTAACTGTTATTCCTTCAATTTTGTGCAGTGTTATTACATGCAGGTTGAGTTTAAAAGCTATTTCTAATATCTTTAAAAAATCTCCTCCCAGCTAGGATGCTGTAAGTCATGGTAAGCTAATTAATGCTTCTGTGGCAGCAGCTAGATAAAAGCAAATAAATTATAAAAATTATGTTTTTAAAGGCATCAGAGAGATGTAGAAGCATTGAAGGCTAAATGAACCATAATTCCAAAGAGGGATAACCAGATAATCATAAGCTATTTTTTTCCTTGTGAGCAGTTACTAATTAAGGACATGGCTGAATACTGGGCTTGGCCGGGGTAAAAGGCCTCCGCTGAGAGAAAGAGAAACTACAAATGTTTTGGTTGACACTTGAGGCTGAGGAAGCAGACTGGGAACTTGAGAAGTCTCAAATGAACAACTGGTTTGCTCTGAGTTTGAGGGTTTTGGAGCTAGACTAAAAGCTCCTAAAAAGCAGTAGTGAAAAATCTGCAGTGTCTGTCGTACTCAGGAATGAAATACCCAGGGAACAGTTATTGCCTAAAAGACATGGCAGTCTCTTTCTCAAGCCATTTGTCACAATTTGAAGCTGCATGAGATGGGAAGATGGAGAGGCTAAGACCTACCAGATTTCTAAGGTTTAAAAGTTGACGACAGCCATGCACCCCCCCAATAGCTAAATAGAGGTGAATTGAATCTTATTGAAACTCAGTTTTAAATCACCTAAATCCATAATTGGATCAAGGTCATTATCCCATTACACTATTTGACTCATAGGAAAGGAGAAACTCCCTATAGTAGAAGATAGCATAAACTGGTGCCTCTGTGGTTCTTTAAAAAAGTCTAGCATACAAAAAAATTACTAGGAATGTAGCAGGATCATAAGACCAATAACTAAGAGACAAAATAGACAAGAGAAGGAATTATACATAGAAGATAGCACTTAACAAATGAATATGAATGCTGAATCATTACATTGGTATCTCTTTTAGTCTCCAGTATTTTAGAGCAGCTAGAAGTAAAAACCTAATTGTGAGGTCAAACTCTGAAATATGTTCTACAACTAATTGTGGTGCTGTGCTTAGAAATGTGTAGCTTTTTTGTATATATGTTATTCACAAAAAAAAAGGAAAAAAAAGTCGATTGTGATGATTAAAAAAAGTAAGCCCTCTAGCCTCCTATATTCTGGAGCAGCTAGAAGGAAAAATATGAGAGGATCATATGGTAGCCCAGGACAAACTCTGGGACCTATCCTGTAACCACTTTTTGAAGAGTGCTTTGAAAACTATTGCTTTTTTATTTCTTTGCTTTGAATATATGTTATACTATACAATAAAAAAAGTTTAAAAAATATAGACAAGAGTAGCGGACACACAGGTGTTGGCAGACAGGGACTTCAATGTAATTATGGTTAATGTATTAAAGAAAATACAGAAAATCATGGGGAGAAACATGAAAAATTTCAGCTGATAATTAACTATATAAAAAAGAATGAAGTATATATTTTAGAATTGAAAAGAGTATCTGAAATTAAGAATCTAATAGATTGAGCAGTTAACACAGCAGAAAAAAATTTAGTGAACTGGAAAGTTTACCTTTAAAAAGTCAGAAATAGGCTAAGCAAATATATTTAATCCTTTTTCTTTACCACTTTAAAATACTAAAGTTAGGAGGGCAACGGTGGCTCAGTGGCAGAGTTCTCTCCTGCCATGCTGGAGACCCAGGTTTGATTCCCAGTGCCTGCCCATGTCAAAAATATATATATATTAGTCACACTTTTTAAAAATATTTAAGGAAAATGTCCATGTTAGAACTTTTTTTTTAAGAAAACATACACCTTAGCTCTATTTACTATATAAAATTAGAAAATCTAACAGAAAAATAAAAAAATTACTTTTAATGCTACAATTCAGAAATTCCATTGATTACATCATGGCATATACTCTTCCAGAATATTTTCAGTGCACACACATATGTACATATTTATAATACAAACTTTAACAATAATATAGATATACTGATAGCTTGTAATCTCCATTTAAAATTCACAATATATCAAATACATCCCTACAGTAATGACTATACAGTTACATTTTTGTAAATAACTACAGTATATTTCATTTTATGGACATAGCTTGTTTTTTTAAGCAACTGGCTGTTACTGGGAATTTAGGAATTTTCCATTTATTTACTACTGCAGAAAGCAGTATACATGCTTGAATGAAAAGTTATAAAAGCTCAGAAAGTAACTGCTAGGATTAAAGGTTATAATATTTGGGCTTTTGACATATATTGCTTAACCGTCCCCCAGCAAGTTTGTATTAATTTATACTTTCATCAGTACCCTAAAAAGTACACTGCACCCTCACGAATTATGAGTCATTTAATTCCTTTTAATTATTATATACATGGAGCAGCATACAAACACAGATCTTAAAAAATAAAATATATGAGATTGTGACACGAATGAAGGAGGAGGAAGAATGAGAGGAGATTGAAGAGGGAGATAATGAACAAACTTCAAACTGTTGTTCTCTTATCAACTTTACGTCCCTGCATAGTGGAACATCTCATTATGCTGAATTTGATTCTATGTAATTTTTGCCTTTTACAATGACTTAAAACCTAACCTTTAATTAAGTTAAAACTGCAGTGAAATATTAAATGGGGGAAAAAGACACAAAACTTACTGTAAAATCTTAAATGTTCCTTGAACGCCTACTCTGGGCCAAGTACTGGGAGTAAAACAGTGAACAAATTAGACAGAGGCCCATCTTATTTCCAATGCTTACAGTTTAGAGGGCAAGATACATAACAGGCAATAATGGAAAAGTGTGAAAAATGGACCAAGGATACAATACTTAAGGATGACCAGGCCAGGTCAAGATCAGGAGAGTGGGAAGTAGCAAGGGAAATGCAAGAGGTCTGAAGGGTTTTTTAAAAGATTTTATCTTAAAGGGGGGAAAAACCAGTGGAGGACTTTAAAGTGGAGTGTATTATAATTGCATTAGTACTTAAGATGGATCATGCTAGGAACAGTGTGGAGAAAAGATAAAAGAAAAGCAAGATATGTAAACAAGATTGTTCAATGCAGTATTGCTTGCTACTGTAAAAAAAAATTGGAGGGTAAAATGGATTACATTATGGTACATACATGTAATCAACCACTAAGCAGCTATTAAGAAACAGAATTACATGTATTGACATGGGAATTTAAGTTTAAAAAGATGGAATGAAAGGTATGACTCAATTCTTATAAAAAAATATTTGTATACACACAGAGTAAAGTCTGACAGAATGCACACTTAGCTACCATGTCAAATTTCTAAGGCAGTAAACTCTCGGAAGGAGGAGGAAAAGAGTCCCTTCTGGATAGAGCAGAGTTTATTTACATTTTTTTCTAATATGTATACATTACTTTTGCAGCTAAAAATCACCAATAAAGTTATTTTTTTTCCTTTTTTCAAAAATAGGATACTATGGCATCTGCATAGAAAACATATTGGAACAAAGTAAGTTGTGATTCAGGGAAACCAGTTATAAAACCCTTGAAAGAAAATCCAGGTGAGATATGCTTGGTGAGACTATGCTTGAGTCTGTACCTGCTGCTGGGCCAGGATCTAACTAGTACATTAAATTCCATTCCCTAATGAAGCAGAGTCCAGTCTTCTGCTGAGAGCTGCCAAGATGCTCTCCTCACCCATGGGGCACGTGCACTTGGGTTAATTCTCTAAACACTGCCTGCTGCTTCTGCACCTACCAGGGCTACTAACGCCTCAAGAACAAAAGGAATACTTGGTTCTATAGCATGACTGCAGGCTCTCTGTTCCAAGCTATCTATGAATCCTGTTAGAACTAAGTACCCATCATCTTCTAAGACTTCTGGAATTTAATCCAGCCTCCCTCCAATTTTAATTTTTGCTGGTCCAATGTCTCAGGCCACCCTGAGCTCTGATCCTATTATTTCTATCAAAACTGTCATCACAACCTTCTGTATAATTCCTCATGGCCCAGCCACAAACCCCAAACTCCTGTCTTTCCTGGAAATTGTTTCCATAGTGCCCTCTGGAATCCCCCTAAGTGATAGTTGTTCAAATTCTAAATTATGTCCCTAAACATTCCCTTTCATTAACTTAAAACAACCTCCTCAACAACAATCATATTAAAGAGGTTAATTCTCATATACCCCATCTGGTTTGGACAATTAGATCAAAGTCCTCCTTGCTCCCTGATACTGCTTCTAACCATTGCAGTCTCTTGTAAAAACTCTCCTTCTGTGAAGCTCATATCATCTAGCTATATCACTTTTCCCTCTTTGCTGTTATCATCTCTCCAACTAAACTCTCCTCATTCACTTAAGACTTTGCTTTGCTGTCTTTTCCACTGAAGGCCCTCCTTATAAATTGAAGGACTTTTACCTCGGTCACTAAAGCCCCCGACTATTTTTTCATCTATCTGGTGGCAGGTAATCTTGCCACCAAACCTACAATCCATGTCATGTCTATATTTCACTGACCAGGAGCAAGGGAAATGGCTACCCATGAGTAAAAGTAGGGTAGGCTAGGAGTTTTCTAATAGGACACATTGCTACCCCAGGCAAAACTGGGGTTGTCAGTAAGGAAGAAGGAGGAAATGTATGTTAGGATCTACCACTGGGCTAGAAAGCAGCTCTTAATAAACATCAAAAAACAAAAACATTATATAGGCCAGAAACTCTGACAACAATGCTGTTAACTTAGATAGAAATATTAAAAGGAATTAAACCAATCTGTCCCTTCCTTGTTTCTTTTTGAGAAAATGGTAGAAGTATCCTGCCTTGCAGCAAACTTTAGCAAATCTTATTTCCACTCCAGGTATCTCTATCCCTTCAGAAATTTTATACTATTGACTAATGTTCATTTTATGTCTATGTATTTAATCTCATTATACTGGATCTATCACATTTGGATTTAAACATGTTCTAGTCTCTCATATTTTAAAAAATACTTTGCCTGAACGAATCTCTCTTCAGCTGCTACCCTTTCTCCTAGTATTCAAACCTTTAAGAGTTATCTATATTCAGTCTCAGTCTTTACTTTCTCATCTTTTAGTTATTCCTCAATTCATCCCAATCTAACACCCATCCTGAACATGCTACTGCATTATGTCCCAGTAAGGTCACCAGTGATCTTCACATTGCTGTAAGATATTTTTACTTTTAAAGACTTCATTTACTTGATCTCTCAATAGCATTTAAAACAACTGTTCTTTCCTTTTGTTTGTCTTAGTTCAGCAGTACTCCATGCCCCCTGATTTTCCTCATTTCTACTATGGTTCCTTTTTAAATTCTACTTAAATAAAGGAGTTCTTCAGGGTCAGTAGTAGGCACTCTTTTTTTCTTCACTTCATTTTTCCTATGCAATCTTAGTTACCTCCATACACAGTATTGTAGTCTGGATAATCATGTCCCTAAAATTTATACTCCATCTATACAACATCTGAGGTCCAGACCTGCATATAAACTGTTCATCTGTATGTCTCACAACCTTATTAAGTTAACATGATTAAACTGCAATTGCCACTTCATCCTTCCACCATACGCTCCTCTTTCTGTATTGTTTCTTAGAATATTAGGGGTAATATGGTATCTACAAGATAATGTAGCAAAACTTCAAGGGCTCCACCTATCATTTGAAATTAGTAACTGCCCCCCTGAGAATTCTCTATTTCCAACACTGAAATGTTGAGATTTCCTTCTTCTCTAATCACTTGCTCTCAGTTTATCTCATCTTTAAGTATAAAAATTGTCAGCATTCTCTTCCATTCTTTCTCTTCTATATTCCTGTGAGAATTTGTGCATCCAGTATAAAATGTTTAACTCTACAAACCTCTATGGTTTTGTTTTTTTTTTAAACAAGGCAACTACATTCACGGATTTTTTTTTTTAATTCATATACATTTTCTCAGATATCCAGGTATAAACAGTGCAAGACTGGCACAGTTACTTAAAGTTGCCTTTGGGGAACCCAGATCTCTTTCTTCTACATCATCCTTGGGCTGTGATTGTCATTCTCAGGGTCACAAGATGGATCTTCCAATTCCAGGAATGGTAAATTCAAGGACAGAAAATGGAGAAGACAGAAAGGCAAAGTGCAAAATACAAAAAGAACAAAACAGTTAGGGCTGTTCCCAGTGAAACTAGCCTTTTCTCAGTTGACCAGAAAGGGGGGATATGGCTAATGCTGGCTGCAAGGAGGCTGAGATAAGTTTTCTAACCAGAAGCATTGCTATCTTGATCTAAAATGGGGTTCGTTAGTAAGGAAGAATGAACTGAATGTTTCATTGGTTATTCATAGTACCTGCCCCACCGGATCAGAAAGCTATTTTCAGGATAATACCAATAAAGTCAAATCATATAGTCTAGACACTCTGAATACAACACAGTTAACTTAGAAATCAATATTTAAAAGGTAAATAAAATATCTTCATACCTCAGACATTAAAAATACATAATTCTAAGTAACTCCTGGGTAAAAAAAAAAGTCATAATAGCTATTAGTATCAGAACTAAGGCAAAATTAACATATCAAAATTGGTATTTGTGTAGCTAAAGTGTTTAGAGGACCATTTAGAGCCCTTCATGCTTATATTATAGAACAAATCCTGAAATAATGAACCTCGCATCCACCTTAAGACAATACAAAAGGCAATTACACATTCATAGTACTTACAGAGTTTTTCTCTCCCAGTATGAATTTTCTTGTGTATAATAAGTGAAGAGCTCTGACTGAAGGCTTTTCCACATTGAATACATTTGTAGGGTTTCTCTCCAGTGTGAGTTCTTACATGTCTCCTAAGGGAAGAGGAAACACTGAAGGCTTTCCTACATTCTTTACACACATAGGGTTTTTCTCCAGTATGAGTTCTCACATGCATTCTAAGAGATGAAAGACCACTAAAAACTTTCCCACAGTCACTGCATTCATAAAGATTCTCTCTAGTGTGTATTTTCTTATGTACCTTGAGGTGAGAGCTTGTGTTAAAGGCTTTTCCACAGTCACTGCATTCATAGAGTTTCTCCCCAGTGTGTATTCTCTTGTGAACTATAAGGTAAGAGCTTGTGCCAAAGCATTTCCCACACTGATTACACTCATAAGGTCTCTCCCCAGTGTGAGTTCTCAAATGAGCCTTAAGAGATGTTTTCTGACTAAAAGCTTTCCCACATTGATTACAAACATAAGGCTTCTCTCCTGTGTGAGTTCTGACATGTCTCCTTAGGGTTGAGGAATCATTGAAGACTTTCCCACATTCCTTGCATTCATATTGTTTTTCATCCATGTGACTTCTCTCATGCAAAATAAGATTAGAAACTTTTCTGAAGGCTTTTCCACACTGATTACATTCATATTTCTCTCCAGTATGAGTTTGCCCCTGTTGATTAAGGGATGGATGATGACAAAAGGTTTTATCATTTTTGTTGCATTCATAGGGATTCTCCATCATATAAAAATTGTTATATATAGGAAGCATATTATGTTGGAAGTGTATACCACACCTGGAGCATGTATATGCTTTTTGTGCCATTTGGGCTCTTTCAGCCTCCCATAGAGCTGTATCATATTCAGGACTTTCACATAGCTTCTCACTTAGAGAGATTTTTTGATAATTGTTTAGAATTGAATTATATTTTAAACAAACAATATCGGACTCATATTTATGGCATTGTTTACTGGTGGAAACTTTCTGTGAAAAAACAAGTTTTGAGCTAAATTTAGAGTTTCCCTCAAATTCATGATAGTCAGAGACTCTCTCTTGAGATGCTGCTTTCTTTTGCGTGAATGGCACTTGCCTCAAATATCCCTCTGGGATCAGTTGCTGTTTTCTGATCTTATGGCACTCCCAGTCTTCTCCTAATAGAGAGGACCAGTAATCATCCATTGTGAATCCTATCATTTTCATTCCCTTGGATGGTTTATCCGCCAAACTACTTTGCTTAGGAAGTGATTCTTTGGTTTTAAGTTGAATCTCCCAGTCTGGATGGATGCTTTGAGGAACTCTCCTTTTCATAACTCTCTCTTCTTGATCATACTGGGAGACCAAAGTAAACCTGCATAATTGATATTTTACTAAGGCAAGATTTTTATAGTTTTCTGACATCACTTCTCTGTATAGACTTCTCTGAGTAGGGTCCAGCATCACCCACTCCTCCTTGGTGAACTCCACAGACACATCTTTGAAGGTCACTGGTTCCTGTAACCACGTTGTCACAAATTCAGCAACCATGCTTTCCTCAGCATTTCCCACATGAAAACAGGCAGTGTCCTGTGTAGGCAGAACCCATGTGGGGGACAGGCCATTGGCTGCCATCTTGTGAGTCTGAAAATGACATCTACCTGGAGAATAGGGCAGAGAGATTAAGATTTCCCTCATTTCTCTGGATCAATCAGGGCAGTGACGCATCTTACCAGGACTAGTTCTTGATGTTTCTGTACATGTTCTCCCTGTAGCCAGAGGTTCAAGTAAAGAAAGGTGGAAACAGAGCCCCATTGGAGGCAAGGTGAAAAAAAAATTGTATACCCTTATCCCACACACCTCCCAGCAAGGTCTCTCCAGCTTACAAATCTTTATTGGGTTTGTAATGATATGCAATATATGCTCATTCCTGGTTCTCTCCAAGAACTGCCAACTTAGTTATTTACACTGCCTTCTCCTGCAGACTCCTCAGTCAAGGATCAAAAGAATGCCTAGAGTGTATGATAGTGACTAAATGTACAAATTTAAAAAATGTTTTTGCATGAGGAAGAACAAAAGAATGTCATTACTGCAGTGTGATGAAAATAGATGGTACTTAATAGTTTAAATTTCAACTAATGTGAGACTAAAGCAAAAAATGTTTATTTGGTACAAATCTATACTTTGACTAGTGCATCTCCTAATATAACTTATGTAGATAGTTGATTGAACACCTTAAGTACATGGAACTTTGTATAGGACATGAGATTTTGTTGGTTTGTCCAGGTGATGCCCTGATGAATCCCAGAGTGATTTGATCAGTGAGTGGGAAAGTATTTGCAAAGTCCCCTTCGGGGAATGGTGAGAACGGGGAAAAACTCAACTTCCCCAAGTTGAATTCTTGATATCCTCACAAGCAGTGTGGACAATGAAAGCTATAGGCTGAGCCCCCAGTCTGGGGGTTTGTTAATATGAAACTTAACCCCACAGGGGACAGGTCAAGCCTACTTAAAATTAAGCCTGAGAGTCACCCCCAAGGGAACCTCTTTTGTTGCTCAGATGTGGCCTCTCTCTCCAGCCAGCACAGTGGGTGGACTTAGCGCCCTCCCCCTGTCTACATGGGACAGAAAATCCCAGAATGAGCTGACATTCAGCATGAAGGGATTCAGAAAAACTCTAGAATGAGCTGAGACCCAGCATCGGGGGATTGAGAGAACCTTCTTGGGGGGGGGGGGGGGAAGAGTGGGATGAGACAAAGTTTCAATGGCTGAGAGATTCCAAACAGAGTTGATAGGTTAACCTGGAGGTTGTTCTTATGCATTAAGTAGATATCAACTTGTTAGTCAAGATGTCATGGAGAGGCTGGAGGGAGCTGCCTGGCGATGTGGAGCTGTGTTCCAGTAGCCATGTTTCTTGATGATGATTGTATGATATAACTTTCACAATGTGACTGTGTTATTGTGAAAACTTTGTGTCTGATGCTCCTTTTATCTACCCTGTCAACAGGTGAGAGGAACATATGGAATAAAAATAAATAATAGGGGGAACAATTGTTAAAATAGATTTAGTTTGAAATGCTACTGATCAATGAAAGGGATCAGTAAGGGGTAGGGCCTGTAAAATTTTTTTTTTGTTTATTTTTCTGTTGTCTTTTTACTTCTTTTTCTGAATTGATGCTAATGTTCTGGGAAATAATCATGATGAATATGCAACTATGTGATGATATTGTGAATTGCTGAGTGTATGTGTTGGGAATGTTTGTTTCTTGTAATTTTTTTAATAAAAAATTTTTTAAAAAGAAAAAATAAAATAGGGGGAACAAATGTAAAAATAAATTGAGTAGATTAAAATGCTGGTGAGCAATGAAAGGGAGGGGTAAGGAGTATAGTATGTATGAATTTTTTTTGTTTTCTTTTGATTTCTTTTTCTGAATTGATGCCACTGCTCTATAAAATGACCATGCTGATGAATAAGCAATTATGTGATAAAAAAAGAATGTTCATATTGTATGTTGATTGGTTTTATTAATAAAATTAAAAAACAAAAAAAAGAATCAGGGCTGCTGGAGCACAGCTCTACAGTTTCGGGTACTTCCCTCCAGCCTCTCCAATACACCATAAACTAAAAAGGGATGTCTATATAGTGTGTGGGAGTGGCCTCCAGGATAACCTCTCACTCTGAAAACTCTCAGCTGCTGACACTTTATTTTGTCTCATTTCTCTCTTCCCCTTTTTGGTCAGAACTTTCCCAGTCCCATGATGCCTGCTCCTGGCTTATCCTGGGAGTCATGTCCCACGTTGCCAGGGAGACTTTCTCCCCTGGGACATGTCTCACATGGGGGGGGAGGGCAGTGAGTTCACCTGCTGAGTTGCCTTAAAGAGGCCATATCTGAGCAGCAAGGGAGGTTCTCTGGGGGTGACTCTTAGGCATATGTGGTAGTTGGGTTCAGGTGTCAATTTGGCCAGGTGAAGGTGCCTAGTTCTGTTGCTGTGGACGTGAGCCAATGGCATGTGAACCTCATCTGTTGGTGATTACATCTGCAGTGGCTAGGAGGTGTGCCTGCTGCAATGAATGATGTTTTATTTAACTGGCTGGTACTTAAATGAGACTCAACGTAGCACAGCCCAAGCAGCTCAGCCTACCTCATCTCAGCACACGCAGCTCAGCCCAGGTCTTTGGAGATGCAGAAAAATCATCCCAGGAAAAGTTGTTGGAACCCAGAGGCCTGGAGAGAAGGCCAGCAGAGATGCCCTGTGCCATCCCATGTAAGAAAGAAACTCAGTTGAAAGCTGCCTTTCCTCTGAAGAACTATACATTTTTAACTAAATAAATCCTTTTGTTAAAAGCCAAAAAAAACAAAAAAGTCATCATTACTTTAAAAAAAAAAAGTTCAAGAAAATGAGTAAAAAACATATGGTTATTTAACATGTTTCATGCATAGTCTGCAACTTTCCTGTAATGGAAAAATAATTTTCCTGCTGAACACAAGTGTTTTAGTTAAATTTGTGTTCTGTGTAAAACCTTAGTATTTGTCTGAATGACCTTACCTATAGTAAGAATGACGATCTCACTGTTCTACTAAAGACTTTCTGAAGTTGTTAGAGGTAGTGCTATGGTTTTCAAACACATGTTCATTTGAATACCTCCAACTTAATCTCTCTCCCAAAAGGCCACATTTTCTTATGATAATTTGTTTTATCTAAAACTTGAATGTAATCAAGAGACAAAGGAAGGAGCAAGGCCTTGTTCTAAATTTGGGTGTGAGGCCCTAAAAGTATTTACAATTTGGGCAGTATAGTACTTTCCAGCATAATTTTAATAATGGCCTCAATATACAACAGCAAAACAATGAATATATAGTATGAATACAAAAAGATACATGCTTGAAGACATCAAAGATCATAAAATCGATGAGAGAATTCACTATGCTAATATTTCTAAAGTACCTAGTTTTTGGAAATTAGTTAACTTTCAAATGCAAGCCTTCTCAGTATTATGCTTCAACCAGAATTCAGTTGTAATGCACAAAATTATAAAAATGACATGTTTTTTAAGGCACAAATCTTTGACAGGTAAATTCTACATTCCTAATACAGAATCAGTAGGTCTGTTGCTTTAGCATAAGTTGTATATAAATTGTCTTCTTTGTTCATTGCTGTATTCTCAGCACCAAAAACAGTCCCAGCATGTGGCAGACACTTAAAAGTATCTCTTGAATAAAGTGCATAAATCTATGACAAAGTTTTATGGAAGGAGGTAGTTTCACCCACAGCCTTCATTCAGAAGAAAGCAAAATCAGAAATGTAGGCTTCCTCTTCAAGAAAGGAAATCATTTTGCATTCTGGTTAAAGTTGTTAGGCTAAGAATGTTGCTATGGGTCCTTTCCTTCTTGATGATTTTATTTTTTAGTTACAGAAGTAACTATGGAGATTAAACAACTTTAATAAACAAAAGGAAAGACTATTTGAATAAATGGAGAATCAACTATGGATGGTAAGACTATTATATAAAGATTTTACTTTTTTTCAAACTAGAATTGCATTGGGATTTTGATTAATCTATATATTCAGTAGAAATTTCTTCTACCATGACAAGCTGATTTTTAAAGTTTTATGGGCTTTGAATGGATTGTATGGTATGTGAATATATCTCAATAAAACTGCTCGAAGAGAAAAAAGTTTTACAGAAAAGTTAATATATATGAATAAAAAAGATTATTAAAAGAAAACAAAGCTTTGCTGCATTATACTTCAGAATTCATAATAAAGCTCTGGTAATTTAAACAGAATGATAGTGGGACAATGATAAAAAAAATAATTTTGTAAACAGACTAACTGGTAGTTAGACTTTTAGAACATCATAAAACATCATAAATGACATAAAATAGCATTTTAAGTCAGTGGGGGAAGAATGAACTGTCAATAGTGGTATCAGGACAAATCGCTTCCTATTTGGGAAAAAGGTAAATCCTCCCTCACACATTTACAGATTCCAAATGGATTAAATATGTCAATATATGTCTAATAGGAATTCTAGAAGTGGACAGAGGGATTAGAACAGAAGCAGTATTAAGAGATAATGGATGTTTATATAAAAAACCAAGTTATAAATCCTTAATCTGAAAATTTATATTCCACCAGCCATACAGAATAAATTTTTAAAATCCACAATATACATAGAGAATAAACTAGAGCATCGGGGATAATGAGCAAAATTTAAAAGTTACCAGGGAGAAAAAAACAATCTACAAGAGATTCCAATTATACTGAATATAGACGTCTCAGCTACAAAGATAGAGAACAGAAGACTATGCACCAATGTCATCAAAGTAATGAAGGAAAACAATGTCAACCTATAATTCAATACTGGAATAAAGTCTGAGAACAATATGAACATTATCATGTTCATATATAACATGAGATAAATGTCTGAGGTACTTACCACTCACAGACAGTTCCAGAAGGAACCACTAAAAGGATGTTCTTTGGGAAGAAAGGAAATTGAACTCAGATGACAAAATAAAGGACTTCATAAGAAACAAAGCAATGTAGGGGTCAAAAATAATCAAACCTCAAAGCAAGAATTATAACCTCAGAAGATGGTTATAATGAGAGAAATGTGAAGTGAAACAAAATTCAGATATAATTTCTCACTTAGATTGAAAACATAAAAGTATGACCGCACACTCTGTAAAAGCAGCTGTGAAAGACTTTAGATTTTAAAAGAGACTTTAAGTTGTATGTGTATGTATCTTATTTGGACCATGAATCAAAATCTTTTTTTTAACATTTGAAATAAAAAAATTTTAACACTGCCTATATATTTTCTATTAAATAATTTGGTACCTATGATATTTCCTGATTGTTTTTTAAAGGAGTCCTTATCATTCAGAAATAAATTCTGAAATATACTTTAGACTTGCTTCAAAATAATATTTTAAAATAATCATTTAAATTAGTATTAAATCATATTTAAAATGTTTTGTAAATTTCCTTAAATGTTAAAAAATAATAAAAATAATGCACTGGGATAGGAAATGTGTAAGGGAGCTTGAGCAAACAAGATTGGCCATGATTTGATAGTTGAAGTTGAGTGATGGGTAGAAGGGTTGTCATACTATTCTTTTTGTATTGTATATGTCTGTTTTCATAATAAAGTAAAAAAATATCAGAGGCATTTCATCCATGAAACAATAACATTTTATAAAAAAACATGTATATTTTTAATCATAAAATAAAAGGTCTTAGGAAATTAAAAAATTATAGCAAAAAATTATTTAAGGGTTAGAAGATCAAGCTGAAACACTCTTCTAGAAAGCAGATCCAAAATAAAAAATGAGCAATGAGAAAACGTAGGACAATTATATAATCAGTTCTGAAGGTACAATTCCAGATTATTCAGTTTCAGAAAGAAAGGAGAAAATGAGAGGAGAAAAGCAAACAAATATAGGGAAGATTCCTAAAAACAACTGAGGGTATCTAAGGATTGAATAGACCCACAAAGTTTTTCTAAAATGGATTTTTTAAAAGTCTGAATCTAAAAGATATCATTATGAACTTTTTGAATATCACAGATAAAACAAATGAACCTAGACACTAATTTCAGAGATATACAAATAGGGTATATATAAAGAAATTGTAAGAATGTGGAATATGACATCTAAACAGCTACACAACTCCATCTCCTTTCTAGGTTCCCCTGCTTTCAAAATTCTGAGAAAAAAATAATTTCCCATCCAGGACTTCTATATTAGCCCAAAGTAGCATGCAAATGTGGGGACAAAATAAAGTCATTTCTAGATGTAGACAATCTAAAGTATCATATGATAGTCCAGGAAAGTAGTAAGATTGTAATCTACCAAAAAGGAAAAAAAGTTTTCAGCAAAACAGAGATCCAAGCTAGACAGAGATGAGGGGATGGATGAGGGTCAAGAGGAAATCCCAATAAAAAGTATGCCTAGGTAATCAGTCTTAGATAGTAAGTAGGCCAGGAGGCTCCTGGGTAGGGGGACAGGGTATATGTTCAGGAGAAGAAAAAAAAAAAGAGGTGTGATAGGTTTGACCTTGAGGGTGATGGAATGGACAGGCAGTTAAATAGCTTCAAGAAATATTAAGCTAATGAAAATAAAAGGAACGATTATTAAAAAGAGGAAAATTACATTAAAAAAGAAACGGTTAGCATTGGCTCAGCAGTAAAGACTGTAAGTCATCACAATGAAAACAATGAACATAGATTTAAGCAAAAATTGTGCGAGGGCTATATTACAACATTTATAATATAATTATATTGTGATTTAAGGATGTACATGCAGAAAAGAAAGGCAGGGTGTAACAGTGAAAACTCTCATGTGACGCAGTAAGAAGTCTCAAATTGATGAATGAAAAACACTGAAGACTGTTTAAAAACCTTAAGAACACTGTTGCCACTGGGAAGAGAGGGAGTGAGGGAGGAGGGGCTTGCTGTTTTTCCGAGGGTTGTAGTATGGTTGACTTTTTAAAAATGTATACACAAATTCTCGCCTGCCACACCAGAGACCTGGGTTTGATTCCCAATCCATGAGCTTCCAGAAAAATTTCAACAAATAGTGCTGCAATAAAGGGACAGTCACATGGAAAAAGAATGAAATGTGATCTCCACCATACAGTATACAAAAAAAGGGATACGCATGTTTTTGCTGAGAAAAACTGAAGAGAAAATAAGTGAATTAAGTATTCAAATCAAGAACTAGAAGAACATTAACAAAGTAATCTAAAACAAGAGAAACGCAAACATTATGGAACAGAAAACGAAAACACAAAAATCACTATAATAGTATGAACTTATGCCAACAAATGTGAAAATTTCGATATGAACAATTGTCTAGAAAAACTTAAGTGCCAAAAGTTGAATTACAAATACAAAACCCAAATTAATATAATTAAAAATGGAATCAGCAAGCAAATATCACCAAATGTTCTGCACTCTGCAAACTTCCAAAGGAAAAATCGTTCTTCCTAAGTAAACTCTTCATAGCGTAGAGGAGAAAAAAAGCTATGCTGCAAAACTTATTCGAGACTTGTAAAAAAAAATTGTAATGACATTGGGCCAGGATTGTACAAAGAAAAATTAAAGAACAAAAGCCATCAATGTGTTCCATCTCATTAAAAAATTAAGTGGTTAAAATGGATTCAGGAAAAGATACTGAAAAAATAAACGACATTGAAGGCGCACCTAGCTGCTCTCACTTTCCCGCCTGGCCCTGCGTCTACAGCTGTCCACCCCCCCCCGTGCTCCCTGAGCGCAGCCCCCAGGCCACCCACCGACCCCTCGGCACATCTCGGGCCTCCGCGTTTCCCCGCGCACTTCCCGGCCTCCGCGTTTCCCGCTCCCCCACGGGCTTCCCGGGCCTCCGCGTTCCCCGCTCCCCCACGGGCTTCCCGGGCCTCCGCGTTCCCCGCTCCCTCGCGCACTTCCCGGCCTCCGCGTTTCCCGCTCCCCTCAGGACTTCCCGGGCCTCCGCGTTCGCCGCTCCCCCACGGGCTTCCCGGGCCTCCGCGTTCCCCGCTCCCCCACGGGCTTCCCGGGCCTCCGCGTTCCCCGCTCCCCCACGGGCTTCCGGGCCTCCGCGTTCCCCGCTCCCCTCAGGGCTTCCCGGGCCTCCGCGTTCCCCGCTCCCCTCAGGGCTTCCCGGGCCTCCGCGTTCCCCGCTCCCCTCAGGGCTTCCCGGGCCTCCGCGTTCCCCGCTCCCCTCAGGGCTTCCCGGGCCTCCGCGTTCCCCGCTCCCCTCAGGGCTTCCCGGGCCTCCGCGTTCCCCGCTCCCCTCAGGACTTCCCGGGCCTCCGCGTTCCCCGCTCCCCCACGGGCTTCCCGGCCTCCGCGTTCCCCGCTCCCCTCAGGGCTTCCCGGGCCTCCGCGTTCCCCGCTCCCCTCAGGGCTTCCCGGGCCTCCGCGTTCCCCGCTCCCCTTAGGGCTCCCCGGCCTCCGCGTTCCCCGCTCCCCTCAGGGCTTCCCGGGCCTCCGCGTTCCCCGCTCCCCTCAGGGCTTCCCGGGCCTCCGCGTTCCCCGCTCCCCCACAGGCTTCCCGGCATCCGCGCTCCCCCCCACGAGGCTTCTCGGGCCGCCGCGGGCCCCGCCTCTGGGCACGGCTCCTCTCCCTTAGTCCCGCTTCCCTTCGATGGCAGAGCCTCGCGCACGGGGTTTAACAGCGCGTTTCCAGGCTGCCTCCGAAGGCGCCGCTCCCCGGCTTCAAGGCGCTCACCTGCCCTCGGGGCGTCGGAACCAGTTTCGGCACCCCCAACCCCGCTCGGCTGCCCCGAGAACAGAAAGAAGCGCAGGTAGCGGCGCCGCCCGGAGGCCAGAAGCCCGAGGCAGGGTCGCGTCCGCGGACGCCCACCCATCAACGCCTCTGCGGAGCCCAGCAGGCGCCCGCGCGCTCCAAGCAGGAACTACAGCTCCCAGCGCCCCCGGCTCGCTCCGCCCCGCGCAGACGTTCCGGGGAGGGGCTGCGGCGCCGAGGGCGCGTCGGACGTGCGCGGCGGCGTGGCGGGGCGGTGCACGAGCTCCTTGAGGCGTCTGCGGCGAGCGGGGACACGGCCTGAGCGGGGCGGGGCGGGCGCGGGGAGAGCGCCGGGAGAGCCCGGGGAGAGCGCCGGGAAAGCGCGGGGCGGGCCCGCACGCCCGGGCCCGCGGTCACTCTCTCGCTCGCTCTCTCACGGAGTCCGGTGCTGCCGCATTGCGTCGCGATTGCCTCTCCCGGTGGCGCCTTCTGGTCGCTCATCGCAGGTACGCGGGGCCGCTGGGTTTTGTGCTGTGGGAATGGTGAGGTTTCCGTTTATCAACCCCATCTTTCGGGTGAGGTTTCCGTTTATCAGCCCCATCTTTCGGGTCAGTGTTATTTTTCTGGGTAGTAATCGTGTTTTTCTCCCTCACGGTGATGCTACCTCCCGCCTGTCCTGCTGCTTTCCCTCGGCCGGGACTTCCCGCGGCCGTGGGCGCGTGGTGGGTGACGAGCGGGCGCTCCTGGGCTCGGTCTGCGGCCGCGCCGGGTGCCGACGGCCTCCCGCACGCCGGGCGCTCCGCGCGTCGGAGCCCGGGGTTGTCGGATCCTGCTCGCATGCGTTTCCCTCAGAAGTGGAAATAGATGGGGAAACGTTTGATGCTCTCTTCTGGCGTCTGCTCAAACGATCAAGCTCTTCTCTGTGGGGGTGGGCGTGTCTTCTTCAAAGCTCCCGAGTTTGGGGGAGACGTCGAGCAACGTCACGCGGGTGTTGGGGTACGCACTGTCGGATTCTGTTCCTAGGCATTGTAGAGAGAGTATGCTGCAGTCATTGACGAAATAGGTCTTCTTTTAATTCATGTTTGCTTGGCAGAATAGACTGGATAGATATTTATTTCTTGGTCTAGTCTAAACAAGATAAGGCTTGGAAATCGTGTAATAAAAAATGTATATTTCAAAGGACTCACCAAAGAAAACATAAGCTCCTAGCCTTTTGAGGGAAAATTCGTGATTTTCTTTGTGGTCTTTTACTATGTTTTCTTTCTTCTTTTTTTTTTTTCATGGGTAGGCACTGGGAAGTGAACCTGGGTCCTCTGGCATGGCAGGCAAGCGTCCTTGCCTGCTGAGCCACCGTGGCCCGCCCTTCTTTCTTTTTTTTTTAAAGTTTACTTCATACTGAAGTTGTTTTGGTCGTTTTTCTCAAAATTATCCATTTCACCAGTATTTTTAGTGTTTAGGATAAAGCAGGTTTATGTGTGGTCCTTTTAAAAAATAAATTATTCATATGTAGCTCCTAGCTTCATCATTTTCAGTTTTGTTTTTAATAGGTAGGTTAACTGGAGGCATGTTGATATATGTAAAACTAATCAAAACTATACACTAGCATCTAGGATATATACATATGTTAATATAGATATCATCTTGCATTTAGATGAACATAAAGATTACGTAGATCCCACCGATGTGTGTGGAGAAAGTGAAGAATTTCAGCTCTAGCTATGCTTTAGTGGCAGAAGGAGGCTGTAACAGCAGCAGGAATGTGAAAGGGAAGGCAGAATGTAGCTTGCCAAACGAACAAGTTTTCGATGGTTGGAGATTGGCTGCAGTTCACTGTCTGCTGGGAGCTCCGTAATACAGCTCCTTCCTACCCGGTTAACCTGCCACGGCACCGTGCTAGCAGGTATCTGTGACCTAACACGTCTGTTCCTCTTTTGAATTGCTACTTTTCCTCCTTTCAAAGCCTCCTAGACTTACATACACTTCTTTCTCTTCTTGAAAATTGCTTTTCTCTCTTCTTGAAATTTTTCATTTGTTCCCTCATTCCTTTTCTCCGCTCATATTTATACCTGCGTGTCAGCATTTTATACAAACCTTGTTCTGGAAGTTCTGCTTAGGGCAATACAGTATTTAGATAGATATGTGGTATGCTTTTTGGAAAGGAGATGAGAGAATTATCATTATTAGTAATGATTAAATGTATCCCAAGGAACTGCAAGAGGTTTAAATACCATTAATGAGTTTTTAGTAGTGACTGAAAAAGAAACATGCTGAGAAGTTGCTTTTCTCTCCTTGGTCACAAATTAGCAATCTTTTTATTTATTGTTCTTTAATTGTGAGATATAAAATATACAAAAAAACATCAAATTTCCAAGTACATTTTAACAAGTAGTTACAGAACAAATTTTAAAGTTTGGTATGGGTAACAGTTCCACGATTTTTCATTTAGCTCCTCCAAGACCAGTCCAGGGACCCATCTAGAGGTTTTAGGTTTCTGGAAAGTTAATGTAGTACATGGAACTTTTGTAGAATCTTGTATATTGCCCTACGTGTTGTTTAGGATTGCCTGGAATGGTTTTGGTTGGGGTTTGGCAAGTTATGATAGGTAGCAGAGTCTAACTGTTGCATGTGTATGAGTGACCTCCAGAATAGCCTCTTGACTCTATTTTAACTCTCTCAGCCGATGACACCTTATTTGTTACACTTCTTTTCCCCCTTTTGGTGAGGATGGCATTGTTGATCCCCCGGTGCCAGGGAGAGGCTCATCCCTCGGAGTCATCTCCTGTACCTCCAGGGAGACTTTCGCCCCTGGATGTGATGACCCACCAAGGTGGGGGGGCAATTATTTCACTTGCAGAGGTGGGCATAGAGAGAGAGAGGCCACCTCTGAGCAACAAAAGAGGTCCTCCAGACATAGCACATCTTTTGTAAAAGAATTCTATTCATAATAACAAAAAATACCTAATGTTATTATAACTAGAAATATACATAAACTATATATGAGGAAAACCTCAAACCTTACTGAGAAATATGAAAGAAGAATGAAAGATGAATAGGAATGAGAACAGTTCTAAAATTTGTTTATAGATTAAATTCATTTACCAATTAAATTGGATTTTATTATTTGGATTATTTTAAAACAACATGCACTTTGTTCTTCCCTTTATATCTTTGTGCTTCTCAAAAATTTTGTAGAAGTGGCTCATTCTTCTTTGCAGTTTAACTGGAAAAATTTTCTGTTTTGGGAGAAATACTCTTTGAAATGATGGGTGTGGTAGTTAGGGTCAGGTGTCAACTTGGCCAGGTGAAAGTACCTAGTTCTGTTGCTGTGGACATGAGCCAATGGCACATGAACCTCATCTGTCACTGATTACATATGCAGTCAGCTAGGAGGCATGCCTGCTGCAATAAATGATGTTTGAGTTAATTGGCTGGTGCTTAAATGAGAGAGCACAAGGTAGCACAGCCCAAGCAGCTCAGCGTACCTCATCTCAACACTCGCAGCTCAGCCCAGGCGTTTGGAGTTGCAGAAAGAAATCACCCCGGGGAAAGCTGAAGATTGATTACTGTTCCGGCAAGAAGCTGGAACATGGCCCCAAATTCCTGAAGTCTGGTGTCATGGTCAGGTTCTTGTGTCAGCTTGGCCAGGTGTTGGTACCTGTTCAGTTGGGCAAGTGTGGCCTGTCTGTTGCTATGGGGACATCTCATAGAATTAAATCATGAGCATGTCAGCTACATCCACAGCTGATTCCATTTGTAACCAGCCAAGGGGAGTGTCTTCTTTAATGAGTGATGCTTAATCTAATCACTGGAAGCTTTTTAAGGAGGATTCAGAAGAGACAGGCCAGCGAGCCTCTCCTTTGGAGTTCGTCCAGACCCTCGCTTGGAATCATCAGCTTCACAGCCTGCCCTACAGATTTTGAACTCTACGTTCCACGGTTACGTGCATTGTTGATATGATTCCTGGCAAGCTCATGTGTGTTGAGAATTTCTCTGCCTATCTCCCTCCCTCTGGATCATTTTTCTATTCGTGACATGAGACAGTTGTTTTGGGTGTCATTAAGGCAGTGGACACGATGGGTGCTGGAGCTGGCAAGGTCACCAAGTCTGCCCAGAAAGCTCAGAGAGCTAAATGAATATTACCCATAACACCTGCCACCCCAGTCTTACTCAGTGATGGAAGAACAGTCTTAGTACTGTTTGTCTCAATTGGCCGTTTAAGTTTAATAGTAAAAGACTGGTTAATGGTAAAAATGCATCGTAAAACCTTCAGAAGGAAAGGAATGTTTTGTGGGCCATTTGTTTTCGTGTGGCAGTTTTAAGTTATCAGTTTTTAAAATCAGTACATTTTAAAAGGAAACAACGACCGAAAATCTGTCACAGAATTTTGAGACCCATTAAAAAAAACAAAAAATGAAAGTTTAATGAGAAACTGGTGTCTTCTTTTGAAAGGTCACCGTTGATTGAATTGCTTAGGCAAAAAAACTCAAACCATTTCTGGTGTCCCATCTCTGAAATGTGATAATTCAGGGTAAAGTTTTGTTAGGACAGAAATTAGTTTTTTTTCTGTTTTAAGTACTTACTAAAATACAGTGGTTTGTTGGTGCAACCTTGGTTAGTATGGAAAAGCAGAGGGTAACTTGTAATGTTTATAAGCTTCCTTAGGCCAACTTCTATAATAAAGTCCATGTGTTGCATATAGTATGCTTTTGTGTAGTTATGTTTATATCAATAATTGAGTAAATGCTTTTATTGTATCTAGATTCTAGGAAAGATAAAAGGTGCTGGAAATTGAAAAAAGAAAAAACAACCTGATTTTCAAATTTGTGTGGAAATGTAAAGGACCTAGAATGGCCAGAAAACTCTGAATAAAAGAATAAGTTGGAGGGTTAACACTACCTGATTTCAAGTAGTGTTATAAAGCTACAATAATTAAAACAACCTATTATGATAGTAAAGATAAAACAAATAGATCAACAGAATAGAATAAAAAGTCCAGAACTAAACTTACACATATATAACGCAACTGATTCTTCACAAAGACAAGGCAGTGGTGAAAGGATGGCCTTTTCAACAAATTGTGCCTCAAAAAAACCCTCGGATGTGTACCTTGCACCTTATACAAAAAACTACCTTAGTGCTTTGAGGACACAGCACAGCTGCTGAGAGGTTCTCAAATAGTAAATGGCATCATAAGGTTGGAGGATACCTTATAGAACATTCTGGCTACAGTCCAGAAACTGAACTGGCAGAAGGGGCTGTTAAGAAAGAAGCAAGGTGTTCTAGTTGGTGGCTGTTGGAATGCTATATGCCAGAAACGGAGCAGTTTTTATAGAGGGGAATTTATTAAGTTGCGAGTTTGCATGTTCTAAGGCCTTGAAAATGTCCAAATTAAAAGAAGTCTATAGAAATGTCCAATTTGTGGCATCCAGGAAAAGATACCTTGGTTCAAGAAGGCCAAGTGACATTTAGGTTTTCTCTCTCAGTTGGAAAGGCACGTGGTGAACATGGTGACATCTCCTAGCTTTCTCTCCAGGCTTCTTAGTTCATGAAGCTCCCCCGGGGGCACTTTCCTTCTTCATCTCTAGAAGGTCCCTGGCTGTGTGGGCTCTCATGGTTCTTGTGGCTCTGAAGCATTTTTTCAAAATGGTTGCTTCTTACAGGGCTCCAATAAGCAGCCCCACCTTGAATGGGTGGAGACACAGAACTACATGGGAGCCATCTAATCGAAAGTCACCACCCACATTGAGTGGGTCACGTCTCCGTGGGAATAATCAAAAAGCTCCCCACCCAGCAACATTGAGTGACGATTAAAGGACATGGCTTTTCTGGGTCCACAAATTCAAACCGGCACACAAGGGGAATAGCTACTGATAATATTCCAGATAAGTGGTGATGACAATGGTGGCCTGGGCCAGGGTGAAAGCAGTAGGGATGGAGAGAAATAGGCACTCTGGACAGGTAGAGGTAGAGCAGTAAAACTCTAAACTGGAACCCTCCTTGGGGACTGGGAAAGGGAGAGCGCTGTAGAGGGGTAGATTGATCGGAAGAATTGCCTTCACATTTCCTATAGAAGCAAATGTAAATGTGAAACGCAGAATGTGTTGGAAAAGGGCCCAGTGTAAGAATCAGGAGACCTGAGTTCTAGAACCGAGAGATGTTAAATGCAGCTAATCTTGAGTGAAAGTCTTCTGTTCTCTGTACCTGTCATCCACCCACATCAGTACTGGAGTGTTTCTGGAATGATTCCTGTTTCCTTCCAGCTCTGACTATATGTGAATCTCTGCTTTCAAGACATAGCTTTGTCTTGAAAAAAAAATTTTTTTTTTTTTTGTGGATGATTGAATGTGTGTCTCCAGGCCCTCAGGGAAGGGTCTTTTTTGACATTTTCTTATCTCCTGCATGGAGACAACAGTGTATGCATGAAGTCTGCATTCTTTTGGGGCCTGAATATGATGTTGGTTGCCAACCCAGAATCATTGTTTTCTCCTACCCAGAATTTCCCCACTTAACATGCAGTGTCCTCCTCTCCCCTATAAAGCCCATAGGCCACAGGGAAATCTAGTCCCGCATCCACCTCTAAGGGTGGATCCTCGCCAGCTTAAGTCAGTTGGAACACCCATTTCCCTCTCCCTAGTCTCTGTTCAGAGTTACTCATGGGATTCTTGCTTGGGCTGCTAAGCCACTAGTGTTCTCCCTGTCTCTGAAAAGGTTGTATATGAATGATAAGTCCTGGAAGGGCCATAGCTGTCCTCCTGAATCTGAGGAGGAAACATGTCCAAACAATGCCTAGAGAAACACAGAGAGGCCACAAGTCTAAGTTCCAAAGCCCACTCCTAGACCAATAAGATATGTGAACATATATATCTCCTTGTTGCTTAATCTCTCTGGGTTGGGTTTTCTGATGCTTGGCAGTTAAAAACATCCTAATACACAGGTACCTTACCAGAAGTACTGTAAGCCAAGTGTGTTGGATTCAGTTGTCAACTTGGCCAGGTGAGCATACCTAGTCTTGTTGCTGTGGACATAAGCCAATGGTACGTGAATTCATCTGTTGCCGATTACATCTGCAGTCGGCTAGGAGGCGTGTCTGCTGCAGTGAGTGACATTTGACTTAATTGGCTGGTGCTTAAATGAGAGAACGCAATGTAGCACAGCCTAAGCAACTCGGCATTCCTCATCTCAGCACTAGCAGCTCAGTCCAGGCCTTTGGAGATGCAGAAAAAAGTCACCCCGGGGAAAGTAGTTGGAACCCAGGGGCCTGGAGAGAAGACCAGCAGAGACCATCCTGTGCCTTCCACGTAAGAAAGAACCTCAGTGGAAAGTTAGCTGCCTTTCCTCTGAAGAACCAACAAAATAAATCCCCTTTTATTAAAAGCCAATCCATCTCTGGTGTGTTGCATTCTGGCAGCTAGCAAACTAGAACACCAAGCTTTCCCATTCTTCTGTGAATGTAAACATCTGAATTGTTTATTAAAAATATGAATTATTGTGCGGGCCACGGTGGCTTAGCAGGCAGAGTTCTCACCTGCCATGCCGGAGACCCAGGTTCGATTCCCGGTGTGTGCCTGTGGAGGAGGGGAAATATATATATATATATAAGTTATTATATTTTTAACCTACTGAATTACAATTTCTAGGGACTCTGCTGGTATTCTATACATTTACAGGCATCCCAGTTTTTAAATAATCCCTTTACTTTTACGTGAGTCCTATTTACATAGCAGGCAATGAGAACTATTTCTCTCTCCATTTCCAGTGTCTTCCAAGGAACAGAAGTTCGAAATAGAGGCATACCTCAGAGATTTTTGCAAGTTCAGTTCCAGATCACTGCAATAAAGCAATATTGCAGTAAAGTGAGTCACAAATGTTTTAGTTTCCCAGGGTATATAAAAGTTATGTTTAAACTATACTATAGTTTCTTGAGTGTGCAATAACATTATGTCTAAAAAAACAGTATACATATCTTAGTTAAAATGTGACACAGAGACCCAAAGTGAGCACACACTGTTGGAAAGATGACACCAGTGTACTTGCTTGATGCAGGCTAACCACAAACCTGCAATTTGTAAAGAATGTAGTATCTGTGAAGCACAGTGAAGTGAAAAGCACTAAAACAAGGTATGCCTGACAAATTCAAGTGAGGCTATCTGTGGAATTTTAGTGAATCAATTACCAAAAGGTATGTGAGCAAATTTGACTGGCCTGGACAGCACAGCTTATAACTTTAAAAGGATGAGGAAGAGAAGCAAGGAAGAGCCAGTCCCAGGCAGAAGGCACAGTACATATGAAGACCAGAGAGAATGCTAGAGCAGGGTGGGCTCAAGAAATTGAAAATAATTTAGTGTCGACTGTGGGACAGTAAGGGAGGGTGTGAATGAAGAAAAATGAGAAAGCAATAAAAGTAGGGGTCTCATACAGCAAGTTATTCCTAATCATGTTTTAGGATTTGCATTGGGGTCATCCAGGCTTTGGGGGGCCTGGGGTATTGAAAGAGTATCAAAAGGAAGCAGTAGCACATTAACCCAGGAGGCAGTAGATGGTGCCCTGTACTACAGCCGTGGAAGAGAGAATGGATTTGAGAACAGTTTAGGAGGAAGACACATCATACTTGGACGTGGGGGTTGAAGAATACTATTTTCTGGCTCAGGCCACTGTGGAAAGCTAGTTCTGTTTACTATCAGGTGAGCTTTGTGGAGAGAGAGAGATTAATTTAGGGTATGTAGAATTCAAAAGATCTACAGACTTGTAAGGTTGATCTGTCCGTTAGGTAAACTGATGTGTGGGTCTAGAATAGAATTGTGGCCTGGGAATAAAGACTTGGCATCATCATCCTGAAACTGGTGTAGCCATGCAGAAAGAACTTGCTTCAGACCTACCCCCATGAAATCTGAACCTGGGGACAGACTGAGAAATAGGGGCCTGCAAATCAGATAGAGAAAGAACAGCCAGAAGGGTAGAAATTAAATCAGGAGAGTGGAGTGCTTCAGAGCCCAAAGAAGGAAGTGCTTAATTGTATGAATTACTAAGACTGTTAACTAAGATGAAAGCAGACAATTCTACGTGAGAGTTTTGTTCATGGTTTTTGTGACCTTGATGGCAGCAGTTTTGGGGTATATAGTAGCAGGAGACAACTGGGGGGATGAGTTAGAGGAGTGAGAGGGAAATAAGGTGTGGAGACAGAGTAAAGACAGCTGCTTCAAGAAGTTTGACTATGGTGGGGAGAAGAGAGGATGGTATTTCAGGGGGGTTGGGGATCAAGTGAGTTTTCTTTGATATCAGAAAAGTGTCACCATGTTCAGATGCTAATGGGTGCAGAAGTGTTGGCTTCAGGTTTCTCTCATTCTAATTTCTCCCAGGAGTAGGGGATGAGACGTCTTGTGAGTTTGCCATAACCATGTGTTTTAGTTCTCTGGTTGCTGAAGCAAATAGCATGCATTAGGTTGGCTTAAACAACAGGAATTTGTCGGCTTATGGTTTTGAGGCTAGAAGTCCAAAATCAGATGTCATCAAGACGATACTTTCTCCCAGAAGACTGGTGTTCTGGGCTGGCTGCTGCTGATCCTCAGTCCTTGGCTCTTCTGTCACATAGCAGTGCACATAGAAGCCTCTCCTGGCTTCTCAGTTCCGTTAGCTTCTGGCTGCTCCCTGTGTGTTTCTCTCTCTCTGGCCTTTCCTATGAGGCCTTCAGTAATAGGCTCAAGACTCCACCTGGTTCAGGTGGGCCACAGCTTAAAACTGAAGTAACCTCATCAAAAGGTTCTTTTTACAAGGGTTCACACTCATAGAAAGGGATTAAGTTTAAGAACATATTTTTCTGGGATATACATAGCTCCCAGCCACCACAATCTACCCTCTGGACCCCCAGAAGATGGGCTCTTTCCACATGTAAAATATCAACATCCCCAAAGCCTTACTCATTTCAGTAACAGTGCTAAGTACAAAGCCTCATCAAGATGATGGCAGCACCCTTCCTGAACAGTATGGTGCAAGTCCCACCCCCTTCAAGTGCTGGCCTCCTCCAAGCATGGACCGTCCACTCTCTTGACCCAAGGAGATATCTTTGCTCCAGACCTCAATTTCCGTTTTCTATCCTTTAAGTCATTCTACCTTCAGTTTGTCCCTTCTCAGTCCCTTTCAGTCCAGGCTGGTAGTAGTTCTGCTCAGACAAAATTTGCAAGAAAACTTGTCAGTTTTGCTTGTAGTTCATATGGATTCAAATCATCAGACAATAAAACTTCCATGGATCCTTCCTGCATAACTGCATTTCCAATCCTGGCTTCCACTAAAATGGCTGACTGGGTCATGGTCAGTTTAACCCTCCCCTGGAGCCCTGTTTTCTAGGGACTCACATTGGAAGCTCAGGGAGATCCCTAACAGAGCATCTTCTGGCCCTGGCCCTGGTACCTGGCGGCCTCTCCTGACTTCTCAGTTCTCTGGATTTACAGCTTCTGGCTGCCTCTTGTGTGTTTCCCTGTAATACCTTCAGTGATAGAATTAAGACCCCTCCTGATTCAGGTGGACCACACCTTAACTGAAATTAAGGACCACACCTTAACTGAAAAACCTCATCAAAAGGTTCTATTTACAAGGGTTCACAGGAGTGGATTAAGTTTAAGAACATGTTTTTTTAGGACAATACCTCTAAGCCACCATACCATGGCTTTGTGCCAGCTGGCCTGGTCTCTGGGAAAATGTAAAGAGGCTTGGACATATGGCTTCCTTTTTAGGCCCAGTTATTGTACAGTTTTGAAATTCACTCTAGATAAGATGATGGTCATGATCTGTGGGCCACTGCACTCCCAATACTTTTCTAAATAAGGAATTTGATGGGGGTCCCTTCAGGACTGCTATCAGATGTATTTGGTGTTCAGTATTGGCAGAGATTGTGTGTGTGTCTGTGTATGTATGTGTGAGCGAGAGAATGCAGAGTATCACACAGTTGTGTTATCCATTGATTTGGAACACTTTTATTGTATCAAATATCAGCTCATTGTCTGGTTTGATGTTTTGGACATGTCCTAGTTTCATTATAGTTGTACTTATCACCTCTATTTTTCATTTTCTGTATATATTTAGGGAATTTAATAAAAGTATATAAAGGTTCAGTCACACTGAAATCTTTACAGGAACTCCATTGGAACATCTCAGACATTTTTTGCTGTCTCTCTTTAGAGTTGGTGTTTCATAGAACTAAAGAGGGACCGTAAATAAATCTTTTCCCATTTTGTGTCATTTTAGACTACTCAAATTGCCTGCCATTTATAAAGGACTTAACTTCCCCCTCCATAACCAGTAGGAGTTCATTTCTTGTATTTTCTAGGTAGTGTTACAAAAGCATCTTCTCTTACAAATCTTTTAATTGTCTCCTTTATCAAATGCCAGTTCTCTTTTTTTTCTTACTATCAAAAAGAACATAAATGTCTTAACTTAAGCCCAAAATGGTACTGAAAACCTGGTGGGAAGAAAGTATCTAATTTGCCAAGGAATATTACGTCTGAAGAAATAAACATGCTATCAAACAAGGATTAGCCTATTTTATGAACCCTTCAAAGCCCTGGTTTGCATGGTAGAAGAAAGTTCAGAGAGCTGATCTCCCTAGAAAATCATGAGCCCCTTTAGGGAAGCAGGCTCGGAGGCCTGTGTGAGACATATGGGTAATTCCTCTGACTTGGAGTTGGCCAGCACATGCAGAACCCTGAATGAGTCTGAAATCTCTGCCATTGGTGTAGAAGTAGGTCCTGAAAGTTCTTATACACTAAGTGTCTGACCATCATTCTTGGAATCATCAGGTTTTGGGGAGGGGGGCAATTTCATGTATTCAGAGAAGTGTAAATATATGGTAACTTTGGTAGAGGACTTCTTCCAGTGTTTGAAGAGGAAATGAGTAGTTTTCATGAGAGTGTGGTTAGTAGGATGTGAGATGAGAAAAGGGAGAGCTGCGTTTTTCAGGATATGAATCCATGCTAATGACTTTGGACATTTTTTTCCTGGGGACAAAAATAAGGCATAAAAAATATTTTGAACAGAGACAGATACAATATACTTTATATTTCTATACAGTTGCTGTACCTGTGTATTTGACCCTAAACTTCTCCATGTGCCCAGATGTAAGATCTGTAAGAGCTACTGTAGTAAAAACTAGCCCTTTCCAGGAAGCCCAGGGTTTCTTGATTCTGAGCCCAGAGAGAGCCTCCCTTGTGGGTCCCCGTATACCTGTGACCCTGTGTGTGGGGGCAGCACCTCAGCATCTCTGCACACCTACAACATCAGGCCTCACTGGGCTTTTCTTCCAGTGACTCTTCATCCAAGGCTTAGTACAGCCATGACTGAGCTAGGTCTCTAATCCTAATCCAGTTTAATAGGTAAAACCAAGTATGATTTAGGGATAGCCTCATTCTACTCAGCATTTGTTTTATCTGTAAAATGGGGATGAGATGAGGCCAGGGTTTCCCACTCCCTCCCCCAAAAAGGGGGTGGGGATTTTTAGTGGTAGAACCATTTGTTTCCAAATGAAATTTAATATGAAAGACCAAACGGCAATTTATGTAGCCTTTTTCTTCCTGATCCTGGGGAAGTTCCAGAATCATAGATTTGTTTATAAGCTCTTCCTGATGTTCTGTTTTGTGTGGTGTGTGTTTGTGTTGCGCCCAGCTGGTATGTGAGAGACGTACGCCTGTGGTAGCAACCACAGTCAGAGCAAGCTTTCCTCATGTTTTGTTCTTTTCTCCAGGGCTGCATTTTCTAGATCCTCCCCTTATTCAGGAAAGTGTCATCATGAAAGAGGAGGGTATGGAAGCGAAGTCACTGACTGCCCAGTCTCAGGTAAGTGGGAGCTGCCTTTTTTCTTTTTGGTTTTCCAACTGGGAATCCCTTTTTTGCCTAAGTCCTGAAATTTCCTTGGCTCAGGAATTTATATCTCAAACTTTCCCTTGAACTAGGGAAAGTTTTGCTTTATCTGTACTTGTAGTTAAATTTCCTTAAATAAAAAAGAGAAATACAACATAGATTTAATAGTAACACGGACGAGAATCAAGTGAAGAGATAACAGCCAGGGCTCTGATAAAGGTGCTGCTGTGTTTCATCCACACCAGGAATTAAACTCACCACAAGCATTCTCTCCTGAAGATGATGAGCAGTTTAGCAGGAGGTGGAGTATATGAATCTCCTATCAGGTTTCTAAGCAAAATGGACTGAAAGGATGCAACTAGGAGTTAAGTGAAGAGGACACCACAACCTCTTGCTGTGTCTGGGGCAGCTTAGTCTCTCTGTTATAGCCAGGGTCCTCTCCCAGCCACTCCCTCTCTTTTCAAAGATTGGATTTCCTAGACCAGCTCTTCCTTTCATTTCTTGACAGTTTTGCTCATGCCTGAGAGTCCCTTCTTCCTTTTGGTCATTGTATCAGGGTTCCAGGAGAATTGTTACCATGAAGGGTTGGAGGAGAACCCTCCCTCATGGCAGCACATTTTCTTCAGGGATGCCTCAAAACTGACGAACTAGGCATGTTGGTGCCTTTAAGGGATTTCTCTAGTCCCTGATGTCCCTTGGTGTGAGGGTTTCGGCTGTATTAATTCCTCTCCGGGGAGTGCCTGTGAGGAGGAGTGCAAGGGAACACATTCTCTCACTATTAAGGAGTAACTGTTCACCCAAGGCACAGTGCCCTCAGAGGAAGTGAGAACCTCCAGGATCACTGGAGGCTGTGTCTCAGCTCCATTCTCCTCGTTTAACTGCTTCCTCTGGGGTCTCCTACTGGTCTGTCCAGGTGATCTGGAAAAATAGCCCTGAGACTGGGACTGAGCATGTAAGACCTGTTATTCCCTGGTTGGTCTGTGGCGGGCTCAGCCTCACCCTGAGCAGGTGCTTAGTGTGCATTTAACACGGGAGATTTAAACTAGTTTAGGGGTTCAGGAGTAAAGTTCCTCAAAAGATGTTTAAGATCTTACGGATGACTTGTGATTGTCCAAGTAATTATGAGAAAACTGGGTTTGTAAGGGCCTGGGTGATTAAAAGAGCATGGCCTATTTGAAGAATGAAAAGCAGTTCAGTGAGACCTAAACATGGAAGAAAGGGGGAGAACGGTGGGTACTACAGACTTTCTGGATGTGTTAAGGACTGTGGACTTTAAAACCTCACTCTGACCACAACATGGATGCTGTGTTTTCATGGGGTTGATGAGATTCTGCAGAAAGAGAGTACAGACTAATAACAGGGCTGAGGAAAGAGCTTACACAAATACCAGTCGACAATTTATGAGATTGACAGAGCTGAAGAGCTTGCAAAGGAGACTAAGCCAGAGAGTCTGAAGTAGGAAGGTAAGCCAAGTGTGTGCTGTGTCTAAGGAAGACAGTTTGTAAGAACGAGAATATGTACTAGAACATAATGTTCTGCTGAGAAACCAGACCACATTGAATGAAAAATGAGTTGGAAGAGAAATCACTCTTAGCCTTGGTCAGAGTAATTTGCGGAAATTCTGCAGGACAGAAACATGATTACATTGTATTGAGGAAGGGCTGGGAAATTGAACATGTGGAGACATTTTTTTTCCCCAAGAAGTTTGGTTGAGATGAGAGGAGGTAATAGCTGTAGAGCATGGCAGAGCTAGGAATGTTGAAATTGTTAAAACCTGAGGTCATTGAGCATGTTTGAATGGTGATGGTAAAGAGCCAGTAGGGGTGGAGGATTTGAAGATGCTTGAGAGAAAGTGCAAGTATCCTGAGGTGTCACGGGAATAACCCATGTTCACGTGGAGAGATCAGCCTTTTGATAGAAGTTCTTCTATTACAGCAGTGATATAAAGAAGAGATATTTAATAGCTGATTTTTCTCATTAAAGTGCTACAGTAGATGGGATGGTGGATTGTTTATGAGAGACACAAAGATTTGAAGTTGCCGTGGAGAATGGCAAAATGACTTGCTTTGAGAAGGATGGAAAGGAGTACTGTTGAGTTCATGAGCTGTATTAAGGTTGACAACCAGGAATTTATTATGGAATCTATGATCTCTGTGAGTATTTTCTAAAAATTCTCTGTTTCTGCATATAGTGGAGGTGTGGTCCAGACAGAATTAGCCAACAGTGGAAGGAGAAGAGACTAACAGGCAAGGGGTGTAAGCTGTTTGCTAGAGAGTATATGTGAAATGATGGACCATAGATTCTTTTTTTTAACTTTTATTAATTAAAAAAAATTAACAAACAAAACATTTAGATATCATCCCATTCTACATATACAATCAGTAATTCTTAATATCATCACATAGTTGCATATTCATCATTTCTTAGAACAGTTGCATCGATTTAGAAAAAGAAACAAAAAGACAGCAGAAAAAGAAGTAAAATAATAGAGAAAAAAAAGACTATACATACCATACCCCTTACCCCTCGCTTTCATTTACCACTATTTCAAACTGAATTTATTTTAACATTTGTTCTCCCTATTATTTATTTTTATTCCATATGTTCTACTCTTCTGTTGATATAGTAGCTAAAAGGAGCATCAGACATAACGTTTTCACATTCACAGAGTCTCATTGTGAAAGCTATATCATTGTTCAATCATCATCAAGAAACATGGCTACTGGAACACAGCACTACATTTTCAGGCAATTCCCTCCAGCCTCTCCACTACATCTTGAACAACAAGGTGATATCTGCTTAATGTGTAAGAATAACCTCCAGGATAACCTCTCAACTCGGTTTGGAATCTCTCAGCCATTGACACTTTGTCTCATTTTACTCTTCCCCCTTTTGGTCGAGAAGTTTCTCTCAATCTCTTGATGTTAATTCTCAGCTCATTCTAGGGTTTTTCTCAGTCCCTTGATGCTGAGTCTCAACTCATTCCAGGATCTCTGTCCCACGTTGCCAGGAAGGTCCACACCCTTGGGAGTCATGCCCCACGCAGAGAGGGGGAGGGTGGTGAGACTGCTCATCGTATTGGCTGGAGAGAGGGGCCACATCTGAGCAACAAAAGAGGCTCTCTTGGGGGTGACTCTTAGGCCTAAATTTTAAGTAGACTTGACCTATCCTTTGTGGGGTTAAGTTTCATGTGAACAAACCCCAAACCTGGGGGCTCAGCCTATAGCTTTGGTTGTCCACACTGTTTGTGAGAATATCAAGAATTCAGCTTGGGGAGGTTGAATTTCTCCCCACTGTCACCATTCCCCGAAGGGGGCTTGCAAATACTTTTTGGACCACAGATTCTTGATGAGATAGAGAAGAAGAGATCACAGAATGGACTGATGCCTCCGGAGGACTTCATGGGCCACAGGCTCCAGTGCAGGTAAAGGACAAAAGCAGATGGAGCAAGTGAGCAGCAGTGGACAAGTTTTGATTAAAAATGATTAGGTCTGTGTTTAGTATATCAGAGGAGGAACCATTTGGGAAGATGACCAGGTCCCCTGAGCAAGTCTGGTGGTGAGCATTGAAGTGAAACACAGAGGACTGAGCCTGAAGAAGAGGCTCAAGTGTTGGAGAAGCAGTGACATGTCTTGGTGAAGAAAGGAAGGCTCTGGAGTCAGATACAATACTTGGTGCGTTTTCTTTGTTTGTTTAAAATCACTACTGTTTACTTGAAACTACAGCCTTGGGTTGCAAATCCAGATGAGGCTATCACTTCCTGGTCAGTCCCAGTATGATCACACAGTATCAAACCATTTTGTAAGAAACATGCTGATATAGAATTAAAATTAATTTTGGAAATGATGAATTATGCTGAAGAATTTAGGAAGCATGTTTGTACATTTTAAAGAATAATAATAAACCAGATTTCAGTGCTCCCGTCCTTAGACTGAGAAACAGGGTGTTACCCTTGCACTAGGCTTCTGTGCTAATCTTTAGTCATGAGATGTTTGGAACCCTTATGCCTGTCTCCTTTTTGATTTGTTCTTCTGTTTTGATAGAGTGTGGCGTGCAGTAGCATCCTGGTGCATGGCAAGAAAACTCTGGGGACTCTCCCTGTCTGAAAATATCTTAATTCTACCCTGGTACTCAGTTTATAGTTTGGCAGGGACTGTAACTCAAGACTGGAAAATTATTTCTGTTTATGGTTTTAAAAGACAGTGCTGTCTTTTGTTTGTACTGTTGTTGCGAGGCCTGAAGCCATTTTTAATTCTGATACTTACATGTAACCGGTTTCTTATTCGTCCCTGGTACCTAATGGAGTCTTTTTGTTGCCCCAGTGAACTTTACGGTGATTTGCTTTCTTGTAGGTCCAGTTTTATCTGTTGTACCAGGAACTTTTGATATTTCCTGTTCTAGTTTGCTAGCTGCTGGAATGTAGTATACCAGAAACAGAATGGCTTTTTAAAAGGGGAATTTATTAAGTTGCAAGTTTACAGTTCTAAGGCTGTGAGAATGTCCAAATTAAAGCAAGTCTATAAAAATGTCCAAATTAAGGCACCAATAAGAGGTTACTGACACTCAAGAAAGGCCAATGAAGTTCAGGGTTTCTCTCTCAACTGGAAAGGCACATGGCAAACATGGCGATGTCTGCTAGCTTTCTCTCCAGACTTCTTGTTTCATGAAGCACCCCCAGGGGTGTTTTCCTCCTTCATCTCCAGAGGTCTCTGGCTGTGTGGACTTTCCTCATAGCTCTTGTCGTTCCTGAAATTTTCTCCAAAATCCTTCCTCTTTTAAAGGATTCCAGTAAACTAATCAAGACCTACCTGGAATGGGTGGAGTCACATCTCCCTCTAATGAAGAGTTGGGTGAGTCACATCTCTGTGGAGATAATTTAATCAAGTTTCCAGCCTATAGTACTGAATAGGGATTGAAAGAAATGGTTGTTCCCAAGATTGGATTAGGATTAGCATGTGGCCTTTCTAGGGCACACAATCCTTTCAAACCAGCACACCTCTTAATTGCCTCATTCCCATCAGCTTTTGGTAATTTTCTTGAATTATTCAAACATAATTTCTTTCTCTGTTTTCTCTGTACTCACTTCCTAATTCTTGAAGTCTAGACTTTTTGTAATTGTTCTCTCATTTTCTCTTATTTTTAATTTTGTTATCATTGTGCTGTTCTTTCTAGAATAGTTTTTCTATTTTATCTAGTAACTTTCATTTCAAATATATCAAAATATTTTTTGCTGTTTTGTTTCTTGTTTTATTGTTTGCTCAAGACATCTTTGTTTTCCTCTCTCTAGATGAGGTAATATTGTTGCTCTTTTGCTTAACTTGGAACTCATTCAGATAGAAAACTGGTCGAAAACAATCCTAAAGCAAATGAAAAACCTATTGCTATCTGGGACAAAAGATTACAATTGAGACATATAATAGCCTAAAACCTTAAAGTTACTCCCTTTGGGAAATTAAGGCATTCAGAATATGGGGGAATTTAGAAAGCTGGATGCAAGTCCAGGGTAGGATGCATGCTGAAGAAGCACCTAGGAAGTCTCTAATCTTTGGAAGGTCTCTAAACTCAGTGCAAGTAGGAAGTGAAGGCTGAGGCAGAGATGTAAATGGTATGGCTAATTGTTGAAGGAGTGCCCTAGCACAGAGTCAGTCTGTAAAGACTGAAAGAGGTGTGTTTTGTTTGGTTGGTTTTTGAAATTCCTGATGTGCAAGGAATTCTCTGACAAAATATTAGCTGAACACAAACTAAAGGAATAGAGATTTCATTTACTACACATGACAAGCAATTCAGTATTTGCAGAGAATAGTCACTAGACAAGTGAATGACTGCAACCTCCAGTAATCTAATAGTGCAAACCCTCGGAAAGTGGGAGAATCTGATTTCCAGAGTCAACACGTTATGATATTAAAATTCCCAGTTTTCAACAACAACCACAAAAATCACAAAGCATGCAAATAAACAGTGGACTATGATCCATGCACAGAAAAAAATCGACAGGAACTGTCTTTGAGGAAGCCCAGACAATAGACACATTAGACAAAGACTTTAAGTCAACTCTTAAATAAGGTTAAAACACTAAAGAAAACCACAGACAAAGAACTAAAGGAAACCAGGGAACTCAGGTATAAACAAAATGAGAATATCAACAGAGCTATAGGAATTATAAAATAGGAACAAAATAGATATTCTGTAGCTGAAAACTGCAATATAAAACTCACTTAAAAGGTTCAACAGCAGTTTTGAGCAAACAGAAAAATCAATGAACTTAAAGACAGGGCAATTGAAATTACCCGTCTGAGAAGTAGAAAGAAAAAGGAGTGAAGAAAAGTGAGCAGAGCCTAAGGGACTTGTGGGACACCAAAAGCTGACCAACATACACATTATGGGACTCTTAGAAGGAGACAGGGAAAGCTTAACGAACTTCAACTAGAATAAATGCAAAGATCCATACTGATTCCCATTATAATCGAACTATCACAAGCTAAAGACAGCATCTTGAAAGCAGCAAAAAGAAACAACAGGACACTTACAAGGGATCCTCAATAAGATCAACAGCTTGTTTCTCATAAAGAAAAAAAAAGCCATACAGGTCAGAAAGCAGTGGGATGAATATACTTAAAGTGCTGAAAGAAAAAAAGCTGTAAACCAGGAAAGCTGTAAACCAGGAATTATATATAGCAAAACTATCACTTAAAAACAATGAAGGAAAATTGAGATATTCCTAATCAAAAGTTGAGTGAGTTCATTTCCAGTAGGCCTGCCCTTCAGGAAATACTAAAGGAAATTCTTCAGGTTGAAATGAAAGGACACTAAAAAGTAACTCAAAGCTGAACAAAGGAATAAATATCTCTGATAACAACATGTACATAGGTAACTATAAAAGCCCATATTACTCTATTTTTGCTTTGTAACTCTACGTCTTGTATGTTCTTGATTTAAAATACAAATATATTTAAAAAATGAAAAATCTGCTTTGGGGCACACATTGTATAAAGATATAATTTTTAACAACAAAAACAACTTAAGCATAAGGGAGGGACAACTATGTGAAGGCAGAGGTTTTGTCTGTTGTTTTGTCTGATATCAATTCAAACTAAATTCTTAAAAATTTAGGATGCTAATTATCCTCACAGTAACCACTAAGAAATCATCTAAAACTACACAAAAAGAAATGAGAAGGGAGTAAAAATGGAACGTTTCAAAAAAGTCAACTAATGAGTTGGGACTGTGCCACGCTGGTGTCAAGCTCCACGGGTTACTCTTTGTCTCTTTGTGCCTGAGAAGATGGCAGTACAGCCGTTCAAGTCGGTGCTGCTTGTTTGTCTGGGTAACATTTGTTGGTCACCCATTGCAGAAGGAGTTTTCAGAAAACTTGTAACTGAACAAACAAACACTGGAACCACAAAATATAATGTTTTGTGTGTTTTGTAACAGTCATTTCTTTTCAGTGTTTAACCTTAAGGTACTCTCCAGTGATGGCTAGCCTTCTAATGTGCTTTATTATGATCTTAATAAATAATTAAGACATCACTGTCAGGCCCCAAGTCAATATCTGAGCCCACTGAGACTTTTAAATAATCTACCCCTTTATTAAGCTTGTATGTATAACTTGATGGGCAACTGTCCTCTATTCATCTATACTACCTCTCTTTTTACCCCAGGACCTTTTACTGAATTACATACTCCCGTAGTCACAGGAGTTCACAGTCTTGACTTCAAGTATTTTGATTCACACATACCCAGAGTGTATATTTGTATGTTCAAAGTATAGGAAAGAGAATGGTTTATGGTATAAATCTTTAGGATTAGTCTTAATTTTTCTTTAACTAGTTTATTATTTCATGAGAAAATCAACTTTTTGTTCATATTTGGACCACTTTGCCTCTGAAAATTTAATTATATCCAGAAAGGACACTGTATGCTGTTTTATCTTATGCTCACTTTGATAAATCTGTCTGCTTTATATGCACGTATAACCCAAATGTCAAATATATAATGGCTTATATGGGAGAAAGTAGTTTAAAAAGCTGAAAAAAGAGAATTCTACTATGTTGAAGTCCTTAAAATGTTGTGTTCTTTTATCAGTGTTTCATTTATAGGTAATTACTGTGTACTTTGAGATAACTGTACTTTCTAATTCATTTGGATGTATATAGGAAAAGCTTGTTGGCAAAATAAAGTAGGGAGTATAAAAATGCAGTTGAGATATAAGAAAAATCAACTAGCATCATGACTACTACTGTAATGAAAAAGTTTTTGGTAATTATTTTAGGTGATAAAGTATGGCTAGAGTGGTAAGTCTCTTAAGTCTTAATCCCTGAAGTTGTAACTGAACTTAACTGTTTTATCTGCCTCAAATTAGGTTCTTTATTTTAGTTAAACTGCTGGAATGCAATATACCAGAAACAAAACATCTTTTAAAAGGGGAATTTTAAAAACGGAATAGCTAATTAAAAGGGGAATTTATTAAGTTGCAAGTTTCTCCAAAGAAAGGGCCAGTGAAGTTTGGGTTTTTTTTTCTCAGCTGGGAAGGTACATGGTGATGTCTGCTAGCTTTCTCTACTGGCTTTTCCAAATGGCTTCTCCCAAGGGCATTTTCTTTCCTCATCTCTAAAGGTCTCTGGCTCTGTGGGCTCTCAAGCTTTTTCCAAAAATGGCTCCTTGTTAAAGGGTTCCAGTAAGCAACCTCACCTTGAATGGGTAGAGACACATCTTCATGGCAACTGTCTAATCAGAAGATCTCACCCACAATTGGGTGGGTCATATCTCCATGGAAATCATCAGAAAGATCCCACCCAGCAATACTGAACGAGGATTTAAAGGACATGGGTTTTCTGGGGTACACGACAGTTCCAAATCTCCACAAATACTATAAAAATAAATTGATTTTTGGCATCTGACTCTCAGTGCTTTAGCTATTTTTAACAAACTTGATTTAAATCAAAGTGGTTCTGACATTTTTTCAACCTCAAGCAAAATGTGGAACTTGTTTTGGACAGTAAGTATGTAATAGCCATTCCTGTTTTTTTTTTTAACATGGGCAGGTACCGGAAGTTGAACCCGAATCTCCGGCATAGCAGGCGAGAACTCTGCTACTGAGCCACCGTTGCACTGCCCTAGCCATTCCTTTTAAGACTTGACTTGAAAACCCCAGAATAATGAATGTGACTTGCTCATAGAATAAATTCTTTGTCCATCCTCTTTCCCTACCCCCCATGCTATCAGCCTAATATCTGCCTGTCAGAAAAAAAAAGGAAAGGGAGGGCAAAGATATACATCTGGTTCAATAAACATGTATTTGATGTTTTAGACACTGGTGACCTTCAAGGATGTAGTTGTGGACTTCACCAGGGAAGAGTGGAAGCTGCTGAACACTGCGCAACAGGTCATGTACAAAGATGTGATGCTTGAGAACTACAAGAACCTGGTTTCCTTGGGTAAGACTAGCTTCTATTTTAAAGGAAGGTAGACTCGTTGTGGCAATTTTGTTTTTTCATTGATTAAAAGACTCTGAAGAACCTGAAACATATAGCAGAGCTTGGGCTTGAGGGTAAGGGACTCACTTTCTTTCTCACATAGGTTTTTTGTACTTCTGCTTTTTTTTTTTAGGGATAAACAGTTCTCATGTATTTTTCTGACAAAAGACTTATATCTAGTATATGTAATTAACTCCCATAAATTAATAATAAAAAAGATAGATAATCCACCAGAAAAATAGACAAATATTTCAGTAGACCCTTAGCAAAAGAGATAACCAAATAGCCCAAAAAAAATGCAAATTAAACCCACAATATACTAGTATGCATATTCCAAATGAATAAAATAAAAACCTCTGACGATACCAAGTGTTGGTGAGGAACTCTCACACTCTGCTGTATGTAAACTGTTACAATCTCTTTGTAAAACTCCTTGGAGGTATCTCCTAAAAATGGATATTCTCTATGACCCAACAGTTCCACTCTTAAATATGTACCCAACAGAAATACATACCTGTGTTCACCATATACAAATTGGAAACAACCTAAATGCATCAATAGCAGAATGGATAGAATAAAATGGTTATATCTTTTGTGGAATACTTACAGAATTAAAAATGAGCTACAGCTCTGTTAAAGAGTACATATGATTCTTACAAACATAATGAAGACATCAGACACAAAAGGGTCCATTTACATAAAATTCAAAAACAAACAAAATTGGGGGTACAAGGGTAGTTCATTGGTAGAATTCTCGTCTGCCATGCAGGAGACCCAGATTCAATTCCCAGTCCATGCACTTCCCCCCAAAACAAACAAACAAAAAAATTCAACAAAAGGTGCTGTAATAATGGTATACTCACGTGGAAAAATAATTGAAGTGTGACCCTGTCATACAGAATACAAAAAAACAAACAAGCAAAACTAATTCAGAGATCGGAATGTTGGTTATACTTGGGGAAGAGAAGGTAGTGACTTGGGATGGGCCCATGAGGTGGGTTCCTGGGGTTGGTAATGTAAATTTCTTGTGGATTCTGGTTACTGGTATGTTCCCTTTGGATAATTCATTGAGCCATGCACACATAATTTTCTTACTTTTTGGCATGTGTGTTATACTTCAACTCACAAATCCAATCAACTGATTAAAAAGTTTTTTCTGTTTAGTCCCAAAGCCAGATAGCATAATGGTTGGTGCAAGACTTTGGAATTACAGAGTCTTCATTCATATCCTGGATCTATTTCCTATCTCAGAAATCTTGGCCAAGTTACTAACTCTCTGAGCTTCAGTTTCTTTACCTGCAAAATAGGGTTAATCATGGTATCTCACTCATACTTATTGAGAGGATTTAATTCTTGCTTGCAGACAGTGAGTACTCAATAAATGAAAGCTTTTTTGGTTGTTCTTAGTGTTCTTTGTTGTATGGGCCAGGGGAATGATGGATAATATCCTGTGGCAGGGGAGGAGAAGGATGAGGATTGAGTCAAGAGAAATTTTCAAGGTGAGGAGTAGGGGAAAAGTTCAGAGATGATGCTAAGTTGCAGGAGAAACAGTGTGAAGGCCTGGTGTACTTCTGCTTTTAAAAAAAATTGTTTTAATTTGTTGAATTTTTAAATGCATATTTTGTTTGCTGCCTTTGCAGCCTCACCTTATCTTCCCTTCTTAGTCCCTTGGGACCAGAGATTGAATTTGGTGGCTGCTTTGCCTACTGCTCAGACCTCCCTTACTCTTGCCTGATTCTTTGTCTTTTACAGGGCATCGGCTTCCCAAACCGGACATGATCCTCCAGTTGGAGAAAGGAAAAGAGCCATGGCTGCTGGAGAAAGGAGTATACCGAGAGACATCTCCAGGTGAGAATGAGACAGGAATCGTCACTGGTAATACCTGGCTAACCCATGGGTTAGAACCCCTGGACCTTTTTTTCTGTGTAGTGGAGTTAATTTATTTGCTTTTTATTTCCTTAATACTATTGTACATTCTTGTCGTACTTCTACTTGTATTTAGAAACAAAGGGATCTTACTTCTTCATGAAAATTATCATTCTGTTAACGTGCTTGGTTTCGTCCCTGTTCATCGTACTTTCCTGATTTTTACCACTAACTCTAGCACCCAGTTCTCTCAGTCTTCACGGAATCATTTCTTATATCTTTGCATCTCTTTTCCTTTTCATTGTGGTCCATTCCCACAGCCTCAGTTCTGGTTTTCTGTGTAAAATCTGCACCAGGATTCTCATTACCTGCCTCGCTTCTGAGAATTTATTTTGGGGCCAATTAGAACACTGTGTCAAAGCGCTTGTAAATTCCACTTGGTTTCACTGTCCTTCCTTTCCAAGTCGCTGCTTTCCAACTACCATCCCCATGCCTGTTTTTTCTCACTGTGCTCTAGATCTGGATTTAATATTTCTTTGATTTATTGCCATTTCATTTTAATCTCAATATTTCTGAAATATATATGGCCTCGTTAACAACTCCTTTCCCCAACCTCTCTGTGTATACTGTCACTTGGAGAATCAGCTTCTAAAGTTTAAAAACTAGAAGTTTTTCATCCATCCTCTTCCCACACTTTCATTCTCTACAAGTGTTTTTTTTTTCTGGCTTATTTCCAAGCCAGATATTCTGACATCCTCATCTTTTCTTTGTCACCTTGGATACTGCTTTCTGAATCTCATACATCCAATAACCCATTTATGTCATGCAGAATGGATAGGACACTTGCCAGTGACCACATGCAGGGTTTTCCCTGCTTCTCAGGCTTTAAGTATAAAACCTGTCTGGATCTTACTGATCCACTAAGTTTCATCTTCTCTGTGAAACCTTATATGACTCATTGCATTAAGTACAGCTCCTTTCCTTTTCTGAGTTTCCACTTATTTTAAAACTCTAATACACAGCTTTGAAATATGATCATAAAATTGTTTTTGACTTTTAGTTTGGCTTTATAGGGGACTGTATCACATTCCTACCTCAAGGGCAGTACACTGTTAAAAAATGGAGTACTCAGTTGCTTTGGGGCCATGAAAAGTAGATTGTTCTTTTTTTCTTCTTTATTTGTTTAGTTCCATTTGTCTATTTGTTGATTCAGCAAGCTTTATGGATGTCTATTGACAATATAAGTATTCCAGAATAATAGACAATCATAAACTAGATTTAGCAATGTAAATTTTTTTCAGTTCATTGTCAAAAGAAATACTGAAATGCCACATGCTAAGTATTTCAGTTTGCTAAAGCTGCGGGAATGCGATATACCAGAAATGTATCCGTTTTTATAAAGGGGGTTTATTAAGTTACAGATTTATAGTTCCAAGGCAATGAAAATGCCCTAATTAAGGCACCAAGAAGAGGTTACCTTAATGCAAGGACGGTCCATGGGTTAGGAACACCTTTGTCAGTTGGGTACTCACATGGCTGGCGACTGCGTCTCCAGGTTCTGGCTTGCTTGACGTCTCGTGGCAGCGTCTGCTGGGCTCCAGGCATCCCCAGACATTCTTGTCTTTGTTCCTCTCGTGTCCATATCTGTCGGCTCTGCTGTGGAAGTTTCTGTCAACTCCCAGGCTTCTGTCATTTCCCTTGTTTGTGACTCTCTCCAAAATGTTTCCTCTTTGAAAGGATTTCAATAAGCTAATCAAGACCCAGCCAGAATGGGTGGAGCCACATCTCCATGTAATCAAAAGTTAATACTCACAATTGGGCGTGCCACAGCTCTGTGAAGATAATCTGATCAAATCCCAACCTACAATACTGAATATGGATTCAAGGAAATGGCTGCTTCTACAAGATCGGATCAGGATTAAACTATGGTTTTTCTAGGGTGTATAATACTTTCAAACTGGCATAAGTTCTAAGGCCTTAAAAATATCCAAACTAAGACTTCCCAGAGAAAGATATCTTGACTCTGAAGAAAGGGCCAGATGTCATCTGTTCTAGTTCACTAGCTGCCCGAATGCAATATACCAGAAATGGAATGGCTTTTATAAAGGGGAATTTAATAAGCTGCTGGTTTATGGTTCTAAGATTGTGAAATTGTCCCAATAAAGCAAATCTATAGAAATGTCCAATCTAAGGCATCCAGGGAAAGATGCCTTTATTCAAGAAGGCCAATAAAGTTCAGGGTTTCTCTCTCAAGTGGAAAGGCACATGGAGAACACGGCATCTACTAGCTTCCTCTCCAGGCCTCTTGTTTCATGAAGCTCCCCCAGGGCATTCTTCTGCCTCTCCAAAGATCACTGGCTGGTATACTCTGTCTCTCTCAGAATCTCAAGACTTTTCCAAAAATGCTTCCTCTTTTAAAGGATTCCAGTAAAGTAATCAAGACCCACCTAATATGGATGAAGACACTCTCCACCTAACCAGGTTTAATACCCACACTTGCTTGAGTCGCATCTCCAGGGAGATGATCTAATTGAAGTTTCCAGCATACAGTACTGAATAGGGATTAGTAGATTTGTAAATCCCAATGTCTTTACAAAATGGGATTTGGATTAAAATATGGCTTTTCTAGGGTACATAAATCCTTTCAAACCAGCACAGTGTCCAAGTTGGGAAGTAATGTGACTGGCATCTGAGGGCCCTGCTCCCTGTTTTTTAAAAAATATTTTTATTATAAACAACCAAGGAACATTCTTGACATACATTCTTGACATGGTTACAGTCAGTAGTGCACAATGTCATCATGTAGTTATGTATTCATCACCATGATCATTTTTTTGAAAATTTGCATCTCTGTAGCAAAAAAAGAAAAACTTATACATGTCATACACTTACCATTCCCTCTCGTTAACCACTAATATTTCCATCTACTCAATTTATTTTAACCTTTGTTCCCTCTATTATTTATTTCTTATCCATATTTTTTACTCACCTGTCCATACCGTAGATAAAGGAGCATCTGACTCAAGGTTTTAACAGTTACACAGTCACATTGCGAAAGCTGTATCATTATTCAGTCATCTTCAAGGAACATGGCTACTGGAACACAACTCTGCATTTTCAGGCAGTTCCCTCTAGCCACTCTAATAGACCAGAAACTAAAAAGGGTATATCTATATAATGCATAAGAATAACTTCCAGGATAATCTCTCGACTCTGAAATCTCTCAGCCACTAGCCCTTTATTTTGTCTCATTTCTCTCTTCCCTCTTTTGACCTAGAAGACTTTCTCAGTCCCTTGATGCTGAGTCCCAGTTAATTCTGGGATTTCTGTCCCACATTGCCAAGGAGGTTTACACCCCTGGGAGTCATGTCCCACATAGAGAGGGGGAGGGCAGTGTGTTTGCTTGCTATGTTGGCTGCTTATTCCTGGTCTCTTGCTTTGTGCTTCTGATTCCGGTGGCTTCCTCTCCAAGTGTCTGTGGGCTCTCACTTACCTTTTGTGTATTGGCTGCTCCCAGGTTCTGGCTTGCTTAGCATCTCATGGAAAGACTCATGCTGAGCTTTGCATCTCTAAACGTCTGTGTGTAGGTGTCTGCTTTCTGTATCAGCTATCCAACCATCTGTGTCAGCACTCCAGACATCTCTAAATGTTTGTGTGTGTGTTGATTCTGAGTTCTTTCTCTGTGAGCATGCTTAAAGACTCCAGTAAACTAATGAAGACCCAACTCGAATAAGTGGAATCACATATTCATTTAATCAAAAGTTAAACCCACAATTGGGAGTGTCACATCTCCATTAAAACAACCTAATCAACAGCTCCATGCTACAATATTGGATCAGCATTAAAAGAGCATGTCTGCCCCCACAAGATTGGATTAGGAGTAAAAGAATATGACTCTTTTCTGGGGTACATAACAGTTTCACACCAGTACAGAAAGACACGGCAAATTTTAAGGAAATCGACAAGGCTGTAGAGCTTAATTATAAACAAGTTGATAGCTTTAAAAATTCAAACGATGAGTTAGTTGATTAATAAGTGCCAAATAATTTGAAGGCAACATACTTAAGTGGTTATGTTAGGTGATACATTGAAGATTTTTAGAGTTTCAATAAATGTAAGTACCCTATTTATATGTTCACCACACTCCACTCAGAACTGTTCTGCATTAGTGCTCCTCATCACACATGTTCATTTCAGAACCTTCCAGTTGGCATTTGTAGTTTGAGAATCTTCTCCTTGGGATTCTCATGCCCTAGGGAGGTATGTGCTTCCTATTGAAAATCATTAAGATAGAAGAAGAAACTGGAAGTTAGAAAATCTATGAAAATAGATTTAGGACCTGGGGCAAGTGATTGTACAGAGAAGGCAGTTGCAGGCATTGCCTGACAAGAGTAGGGGATATTTGCCAGGTAAGAGTGGACCATCAGCCTGCTTGCATAGGAAAAGGGATCATTGTACATACAGCGTTATTTCTGGGTTCAGGGCCAAAGATTTTATCTGAAAGGCATTTAAGAACAAATGTGTGTTCATCACCAGGGGGAAAGCGTTCACAATAATATCCATGGGTAGCAAGAAGGACAAAGTTCAGGATAATATGTATAAGGGTCAGTGTTCTGAGTTCACATCCTGCAATGTTAGGTCCACGAGTTGCTAAATCTTGAGTCTCAGAACAAAGAAACTGAAATAGAAGACAGGAATAATCATAATTATTGTAAATATTACTGTTTCACCCATATACACTGCCAAAGACTTCGATGGACTCATGCCTTACATAATACCTAACATAAATATTGTCATTCCTGGATTACAGATATGCAAAAATGAGGTACAGAAATGTTTATAACATGTCTAAATTCTAAATTCACTATTAGCAGTGATTAAGGTAAAATTAGAACCTGTAGATATGTAACTTCTGTGCACGTGGCTCTATTCTCCCTATCATGTTCATATCTTTCTGAGAGATCTGTTGTGTCAGTCATCCATGCATTCTTTCAGGAGTGCTGTGGTGACGTAGATAAAAGGCTTTGCTTCATATACGGCTACAGTCATGGTGTAGGCATATTAACTTGGCAGCAGTGTCAAGAATGGATGTCAGGGGAAGAACCTGGAAACAAATAGACATGTTAGGATCTTATATGCTTAACGTTAAGTAGATATTAGGAGTCGAGTCCCTTTTGTGATATTTCCCTTTCTCCCACCCCTGCCAAATAATATCCTGATCCCATTTGTCATAGGTTTGTCCTCTGGTTTCCCCTTAATCCTTATGCTCCCTTTGTATACTATGTAGCATCTATCCTTTTTTTTTTTTTTTTAATATTTTTGTTGACAAAAATCATCACACACATACAGTCCATATAAGATGCACAATCAGTGGCCCACAGTACCGTTACACAGCTGTGCATTCCGTGCAAACCGTGATCATTTGCAGAACATTTGCATCAATGTAGAAAAAGAAACAAAAAGAAAAAAGAAAAAACTCATACATCCCACAGTCCTCACCCCTCCTTCTCAGTGACCACCAGTATTTCAATCCACCCAGTTCTTTTCAGCCCTTATCACTCCTATTATTTATTCATTCCCTATCCATATTTTTCCACTCATCTGTCTTCACCATGGATAAAAAGAGCATTAGACACAAGTTTTCACAATCACACAGTCACATTGTAAAAGCTATATCATCATACAATCACCTTCAAGAATCAAGGCTATCAGAACACAGCTCAACAGTTTCAGATACTTGTCTCCAGCTACTCCAATGCACCACAACCTAAAAAAGGACATCTATATAATGCATAAGAAATACTTCCAAGATGACCTCTCGACTCTGTTTGAAATTCTCAGCCACTGAAACTTTTGTCTCATTTCTCTCTTACCCTGGTCAAGAAGTGCTTTCTCAGTCCCAAGATGTTGGGTCCTGGCTTATCCCAGGAATCATGTCCCACATTGCCACTGGAGATCCACACCTCTGGGGATCATGTCCGATGTAGTAGGGAGGGTAGCAGCCTACCCACCGAGGTGGCCTAGAGAGAGAGGCCACATTTGAGCAACATAAAAGGTTCTCTGGGGGTGACTGTTAGGTATAATCACAAGTAGGCTTAGCCTGTTATCCACAGGAACAAGCCGTGTAGGGGCAAACCCCAGGATCAATGGCCTAGCCCACTGACGTGGTTGTTCCCACTGCCTGTGAGAACATCAGGAATTCTCCAGATGGAGAAGTTGAACATTTTCTCCTTTCTCTCATGCAAATATTTCTTTTTTTGTTGTTAAGGCAATAACTTGTTAACATGTATTTCAGATTTTCAAAAATTGCAAGTAAAAATGACTCATGATGCTTAGATCATTCCGTGAATTGACTCAGTTTTCCTATCTCTGTGCACAACAGAAAGCCCTAGAAAGATCCTCCATTGGGAATCACTTATGCCAGGGAGGGAGGAGCTGGGGTCAAGTCTGGGCTCACAGAGGTCCTCAATCTATGCCCCAGATTACTTCTGAGGCTTTAGGATCTTTTTTTTTTTAATTTTGTTTTGATAATATACAAACATACAAACATTTCATACATGATGTACAATCGATTAATACACACATAGTTATTTATTAATCACCATGATCATTTTTGAACATCTGCATTACTTCAGAAAAAGAAAGAAAAAAGAAAGCTCTCATACAGGCCATACCACTTACCGCTCCCTCTCATTAACCACTAAATTTCCATCTACTCAGTGTATTTTAACCTTTGTTACCCCTATTATTTGTTTTATTTTAACCATGTTTTTTACTCATCTATCCATACCATAGATAAAAGGCATCAGACACAAGGTTTTCACAATCACATAGTCATATTGTAAAAGCTAAATCATTATACAATTGTCTTCAAGAAACAGGGCTACTGGAACACAGCTCTACAGTTTTAGGCACTTCCCTCTAGCCACTCTAGTTCACCATAAACTAGAAAGAGGGTATCTATTTAATGCATAAGAATAACCTCCTGGATAACCTCTTGAATCTTTTTGAAATCTCTCAGCCACTGACCCTTTATTTTTTCTCATTTCTCTCTTCTCCCTTTTGGTTGAGAAGGTTTTCTCAATCCCTTGATGGCGGGTCCCATCTCATTCAGAGTTGTCTGCCCCACATTGCCAGGGAGATTTACACCCCTGGGAGTCATGTCCTATTCAGAGGAGGAGGACAGAGTTCACATGCTGTGTTGGCTTAGAGAGAGAGAGGCCACATCTGAGCAACAAAAGAGGTTCTCTGTGGGTGAATCTTGTGTCTCATTTTAAGTAGACTTAGCCTATCCTTTGCAGGAATAAGTTTCATAGGGATGAACCCCAAGATTGAGGGCTCGACTGATTGAATTGCTTGTCCCTTCTGCTTGCGAGAATATCAGAAATTCTCCAGATGGGGAAGTTGAATATTTTTCCCTCTCTCCCCTGGGGACTTTGCAAATGCTTCTTTATTCACTTCTCAAATTATTCTGAGATTGATTGAGTCATCACACCAACATGGGCAAACCAACAAATCTCATGCACTACCTAAGACTCCATGTACTTATGATGTTCAACTAAACCAACCATACAAGTTAAATTAGGTAATATGCCACCCAAAATATAAATCCTAAACCAAACAAACATCTCTCCCTTTGGTCTCACACAGAAGTTGATGTTTTAAAATACATCATCCTGTTTTTACTTGCTGTCAGGTTTACAAATCCATATTTGAAAACAGCTCTATATATGTCTTACATATTTTGTCTCTGCATACATCCCCCATGCTAACTTTAATACTTCTTTAATTATACAACATTTTTTCATTTCTTTCAGATTCAGAGACTGCAGTTAAAATTAAATCATCAGTTTCCAATAAGAGCACTTCTGAAGATAAACTGTCCTATGAAGTTAAAATGGAAAGAATGGCAAGGAATGATATCTGGTATTTGTCATTAGAAGAAGTATGGAAAGGTGAGGACCAGTTGGAAAAGTTTCAGGAAAACCAGGAGAGACATTTGAGGCAGGTGGCATTCACCCAAAAGAAAGTACTTACTCAGGACAGAATCTGTGAAAATAGTAAATATGGGGGAAACTGTCTTTTTCCTTCTCAGCTAGTACTTAGAGAGTATTTCCATAAGCATGATTCACACATTAAGAACTTAAAGCATGGTTTAGTTTTTAGTGGTCATCAGGAAAGCTATTCAAGTAACAGTAATGAATGCAGTCAAACCTTCTGTCAAAACATTCACCTTATTCAGTTTCCAAGACCTCAGACAGGAGAAAAACCCTACAAATACTCTGATAATGCTAACTCTCTTACTCATGGTACTTCCCTTGGTCTATCAAAGAGCATACATAGAGAGAAACCCTATGAATGTAAGGAATGTGGAAAATTCTTCAGCTGGCGCTCTAATCTTACCAGGCACCAGCTTATTCATACTGGAGAGAAACCCTATGGATGTAAAGAATGTGGAAAATCCTTCAGCCGGAGTTCTCACCTCATTGAGCATCAGAAGACTCATACTGGTGAGGAACCCTATGAATGTAAAGAATGTGGGAAATCTTTCAGCTGGTTCTCTCATCTTGTTACGCATCAGAGAACTCATACAGGAGACAAACTTTATACATGTAATCAGTGTGGGAAAGCATTTGTTCATAGCTCTAGGCTTATAAGGCATCAGAGAACTCATACTGGTGAGAAACCCTATGAATGTCCTGAATGTGGAAAATCTTTCAGGCAGAGCACACACCTTGTTCTGCATCAGAGAACTCATGTTAGAGTAAGGCCCTATGAATGTAATGAATGTGGGAAGTCTTATAGCCAGAGATCTCATCTTGTTGTGCATCATAGAATTCACACTGGACTGAAACCATTTGAGTGTAAAGATTGTGGAAAATGCTTTAGTCGAAGCTCTCACCTTTTTTCACATCAGAGAACCCATACTGGGGAAAAACCATATGAATGTCATGATTGTGGAAAATCCTTCAGCCAGAGTTCTGCCCTCATTGTGCACCAGAGAATTCATACTGGAGAGAAACCATATGAATGCTGTCAGTGTGGGAAAGCCTTCATCCGGAAGAATGATCTTATTAAGCATCAAAGGATTCATGTTGGAGAAGAGACATATAAATGTACTCAGTGTAGAATTATCTTTAGCCAGAGCTCTCCATTTATAGTACATCAAATAGCTCATACTGGAGAGCAGTTCTTAGCATGTAATCAGTGTGGGACAGTTCTTGTTAATAGCTCTAACCTTATTAGGTACCAGTCAAGTCATATTGGGGAAAACACTTAATGTGGAAAATTCTTCAAGCAGTTCTTAAGCAATAATGTTGCATCAGAGAACTCATTCTGGAAAGAAACTGTATAAGTAGAACCTATATAGAAATGCTTTCATCGTTACTACTTAGGAATGCTTTAATTGCTAACCCTATTGTGCACTAGAGAACAAGTCCTGAAGGAAAAAGAAACCTAAATATTACATTTCAGTATACAAATACATCAGATTTTCTTCTTTCCACAAATTTTCACAAAAATAATTGGCCAGGCAGCATTCTTTACCAAATACTAATGTTTGACTTTGAGAAGGAACTGTTAAGTAGGCAAGTTGTTGTTGAAATGACCCAGTTTTGTGACCTCCTTCAAAATGATAAGAAAGTTGTTCCTGAAAAATGTAAAAAAAAGAAAAAAATGGTATAGGTATTGCAACAGAAGAAAGTAGCATCCAGTGAGCTAGTAGGCCACTGTTGACTTGATGATCCCTCTCTTCTGAGACACTTAATAGTTTTTAATCTGTCTTCTGTGTCTGGTATAAACATTTTTCATAGCAGTTGGGAATATGCTTATAGTGTAAAGCAACTAGAGAACAACACATTTACACTACTGGTAGTGCCCTTTTAAAGATATATCTGCATGTTGGCAAGAAGTAAGAGTGCCTATAGATAAATGAACAGAATTGATTTGTTAGATAATGGGAGTATGGAGTTTCTTTTTTATAGATTACTCAGTGTTAAAATAATTTGTATGTGAAAAAATTTTAAATATTGAGAAGGGATATCCAGTTTCTCTATTCTCCCATCGAGGAATAGCCTGCTAGCAAACTTTCCAATGAATTCTAAGTTGTTAGATGGAATTCTTAGGTGTTAGTTGGTGTTCACTTTTTAGACATGGTGCTAAAGGTTCCTGAGAATATAAAATCATAGTAATTCTCTGGATACTGGGACCTAAAAGAGATGGTGGGCATTTAGGCAGGTCAGGGAGGGCTTCATTGGAGTGGGAACATTTCACCTGCACAGTATTGAGAGCAAGGTAATCCTTTCCAAGGCATCCTCTCCAAGGCAGTCTTCTTATCTTTTAAAGAAAACTGGTTAAGAACATAGACTTGCATTAGACTACCTAGGTTCAAATCCACCTCTGCTCCTTACTACCTTGGTGGTCTTAGGTTTATTTTGGTGATCTTAGGTATGTTATTTTCTTCTATGTGCCTAACCTATATAAAATAGCGATAATAATAGTACTTACCTCATAAGATTGTGGTGAATATTAAATGAGTAAATATATAAACAGCTTAGAATAGTGCCTGGGATATATTAAGTGCTTTATAGTTATTGAGCTGTGATTAGTAATATTTCCCCAGCCTAGCATGTGTCACTTAATTTAAACCTGGCTTGAGTACTCATAAGAACTCAGTTCTCACATCCCTGCCAGTCACACATATTTCCCTCCTTTTCCTAAATAAGTAGTTATCAACCTTTGGGAATCACAGACCTGCAGTAGGTACATGGATACATTTTCAAGGAACAATAAGCCACTTTTTCCATTGTATGCAAAATTGGTTTGAAGCAAGTTGTTCCCTACAAGAGAGGAAGATCCTGATCTTGAGATTCCCTGTAAGTCCAGGACCCCAAAAAGAGATTCAAGAAGAGGATCTATTTTATTTCTGTTTTGTTCTGTAAATTGATATCCTGTATGTAAAACTGACCATGATCGGCCATTTTCTAGCTGCTCAGTGATTGAATGTTAATTGATAAGTGACTTGTTGAAACCAACAAGACAGAGATCTTGATGTCTGTTGAGAACCAGAGGTGCATAAGAGACCCTCTAACTTGTACTCCTCATTGTACAATTGAGATAAGGTGAGTTGTCCCAGGTCTCACTTGAGAATTGGATTTCAGGTTCCTCAAATACTGCTTGTCTTCTCAATGCTTACATACCATTTGCATGCATAACATTCTGTCAGAAATAGTTTTCAGTATAGTGATTATACTTTCTGGGAGTAGATATGTAGCCCATTACTGGATACCTCTGTATTTCTGATGACTTTTGGCTCAGTTTCCTCAACTGCATTCTACTGGGAGTCTCCAGAAAAACAAGGTGATGGTGAAGTCCCTAATCCAAATCCTCCAGGGGAAGCAGGCTGATTGGAAATTCCAACAAGAGCAAATGCTGATGCTGAGGCAGAAATTCTAGCCTTCAATTCTGCTTTTTAAGCTGATTGGATGAAGACACTACCCATATTGCTGAGGTCAATTTCCATTGATTGTAGATGCAATCAACTGATTATGGATGCAAATCCTATCTACAAAATACCCTCACAGTTACTTAGGACATCATGTCCTAAGTAAGTTCACATAAGAAATTAACTATCACGGCCCATCCTTGTCAGCTTAAAATATATACACACCGTCTTAAATCATACTTATTCTTCAAATAAAGACAATAACATAGCCATACTTCTGCCCAATATGATGTACAACTGAAAATGGCCTAGTCTCTTCCCTAGAAGAGGACAGAAGTTCTTGGTGATAGAAACTCTTATCCTTGATATATTGTGACTTAAATACTATGACATAAAACTTTTTAATAAGGGGATTAGAGAGCAGAAAAAGAGTTTTTACACAGACACACAAAATTTCAGATCAAAGAAAGAAATTCTCATGAGTCACATTTCTCATTTCTGTATCTGGTCACATGGTCATAGCTGGTATTTGTATCTCTTTTCCACTCCCCATTCCATATTCCCTTTGTCTTCAGCAAGTACCTCAGCTGGTTGTGGTTCTTGGTCTGGGAAGTGACCTAAACTTTCATTCCTGAAGGGTTTAAGTCACTAGTTGTCCTGCATGGATTTGGTGGTAGTTTTCCATTGATTTTACTCACAGGTCATCGTAGTACTAAGAGGCTCCCGAGAGATTTCATGTATTCCAGATATATTCCTCTTTGCCTCCATTGTGTAGTTGCAGTCCAGTGGCAATCAGGATCAATCACCACAGCCAATACAGTACTTCTTTTCTTTGCCTGCTGATTCACAAAGGCATGGAGAATACAGAGAGGCTGTGTGGTGGTCTTAACTTCCAGTTTAATGGAATCATTGTCTCCTGGTAGAAGCACTTCTCCTTTTGAGACTAAGACCTGTAGACCAGCAGGGCTTAAGGTTGCAATGATAGGAAGAAAAAAATTTTGTAGTGGATCACTAGGGGTAGTTGTAAGTGGTGCCACTTCAATTTCTACCCCTTGATTCCTGGACCCCTGAATCTTGGCTGTGGGAAACATAGTACCTCAGAGTGAATGCTGATTTAGAGCGTATACAGGCTCTTGGAGGTAGATTAATGGGTATCTGCACTTTTCAGAATTACTGGTGACCTGTTGCTCAATTTCTTAAATTGTGTAATGGGCATACCACTAGAATCTACCTCATAGAGTTGTTGTATAAATTGAGATAATATGAGTGGAACACTGAAGAGTTCTGTATGTGTTGTTATCATCACAGTAAGGACCTAACTTGTAACATGGATAGAGATACATGTCTAGGGATGAAAATTGAAATGTTAGCTTTAATGGTATACAATTTGCGAATGAAAAATGGTATAATAGCATAATGGTTATATATGGCATATCCAAGTAATGGAACATTATGCAGACCTTAAAATTATGTAAACAGGAAGTTTGGTAACAAGGAAAATGTTGATGCTGTCATGTGTTATGAAAAAAGCATGATAAATAATTGTCAGCATGGAGTAAACTCAAATAAGTAAAATGCATTGTAAAAAACAAGTGAATTTTGATAAAAATGTCAGGCAACTTGTCAAAAGATTAATAGTGGTTAACCTACATATTAAAAGAATTAAGAGTTTTCTTTTTTTTTTTTTAACTTTTCTATTTTTACCAAAGTTTCCTCAAAGAATATATGTCATTTTTGTAATCAGGAAAACAATCTCTTAAGTGAAGGAAGCTTTTCTCATCAAAAATTCAAATCTTAAAAAAAAACAAACCAGAAAACTAGAACTAAGGGGATTTATCACGGTTGCAGAATATACGGTCAATATACAAAAGCTGTTTTTACCTCTATGTATTAGCATCATTTCAATTAGAAAATGAAATCAGCGATGAGATTCCATTTACAATGGCGTACCAAAACGTGAAAGACTTATAAATACACTGATTGAAATATGTGCAAGATCTATACACTGACAACTACAAAACGTTGCTATAAGAAATTAAAGAACATGTCTTAGTTGGCCAGGTTACTCTGACAGAGACCACACAGCTTCCAAGGCTGGAAGTCCAAATCAAGGTGTCAGCAAGGCCGTGCTTGCTCTCAGCGTCAGTAGTGTTCTGGTGCTGCCTTACGGCTGTCCTCGGGGTTCCTTGGCTCGCATCTCTGCCCCAGTCACATGAAGATCTCTTGCTCATGTGTCTGTTCTTTCTAGTTTTCACTGACTTTTAGCTTCTCTGTGTGGCCTTCTCTGACTGACTACTTCTGAGTTCCTTCTTTTTATAAGGTCTCCAGCAGTATGATTAAAACCTACTCTGACTCAGTTGGCCACACCTAAGAGTGATATCTTTACAAGGCACTGTTTACAATGGCTTCACACCAATAAGAATGCAGATTCAGATTAAGTAGTTTTCAAAAAGAATAAAGTTGGGGAAATTCTGCCATATGATATTAAAGTTTACTTTAAAACTGTACTAATGGCAGGCAATGGTGGCTCAGCAGGCAGGAATGCTTGCCTGTGATGCCAGAGGACCCGAGTTCAATTCCCGGTTCCTACCCATGTAAAAAAACAAAACAAAAACTGTACTAATAAATGTGGTGATATTTTTGTGAGTCTAAATGCAAATCAATGAAACAGGATAGAGTCTAGAAATTGACCTATACTTATATTGTTAACTCATTTTCAACAAAGTGCCAAAATGATTCAGTGAGGAAGGAATAGTCTTTTCAACAAATGGTGTATTTAAAAAATCTAGATATTTGTATGGGGGGGGGACTTTGAGCCTTACCTCACACTATATTCAAATAAGAACTCAAAATGCATCACTAAATATAAAAGCTAAAGTACTAAAATATCTAAAAGAAAACAGGAGAAAATCTTTATGATCCTGGGCTAGGCAAAATTTTCTTAGACTTCAAATTTAAAGTCATTCACGGAGGGCAACTCATGCCATTCTGGGCAGGGACACAGAAGGCCCCTCCCACCTACTGCTTCCTGAAACAACCTTTTGCAACCTAGAAACCAGCGGCCCTGGGTGTAGCTGAAGGGAGTTGCTCTTTCTGTGCTCCTTAGGACAGTACAAAAATGTCAAGTGTGAGAGAGAGATACTGGGAATGCGTCTGTGTGTTGTCATTGGACTCCCGACCTCAGGTCTTTTCTCAAACCGGGAAGATGGACTCCAAAGAAACAAGGCTTCCTCCTCCCTTTGGAATCTGTTCACCTTTTTCCCTGATAAAGTGAAAACCAGCAGCTTCCAGCTTGCTCAAAAAAGGACTCAGGCTTTATATATATGGGAAGAAGAAAAGAAGAAAGGGAAACGAGGCCCTTTAAGTCAGGAAGGCAGAGACTTAATTCCAGGAAAATTCACATGCAAGTCTAATTATCAGCTGACACTTAAACTTGCTATTTAAGAAGTGGAAGGGACCCATTTCTGACTGAGAGCTTAACTTGAACCAAAGACTGGCCGTTAGTTCACATTCTCCCAACACTGGTTCTTTGCACGCAGATTTGTCTCTGAAATCAGAGTTGCTGGGACATGTTGAAGAGAAAAATATTTTTGAAGGGGACAACAACACAATATTAGGTCCCTTTACTAACTTTTAGTAAGATACCATTTGTGTTTGTTTGAAAGCTGCCACAATGTAATATACCAGAAACAGATTGGCGTTTAAAAAGGGAATTTATTAAGCTGCAAGTTTACAGTTCTAAGGCTGTGAAAATGTCCATATAAGGAAACAATAAGAGATTTTCTTTACTCAAGAAATGCCAGTGATGTTTGAGGTTTCTTCTCATCTGGGAGGGCACATGGTGACATCTAGCTTTCCTGTCTTCTTGTTTCATGAAGCTTCTCTGGGGGTGTTTTCCTTCTTCATCTCCAAAAGTCTCTGGCTGTCTGGACTCTGTTGGTTCTGGTTGCTCTAAAGCTTTTTCCAAAGTGGTTCCCTCTTAAAGGGCTCCAGTAAGCAACCCCACTTTGAATGGGTGTAGACACATCTCCATGTAAACCATCCTATCAAAAGTTATCACCCCAAATTGGGTGGTCACATCTCCATGGAAACAATCGAAAAGCTCCCAGCCAGCAATATTGACTGAGGATGAAAGGACATGGCTTTTCTGGGATAAATAATAGCACTGGCACACCATTCTCAAAGTAAATGCACTTCTTTAAACAGTGGCATAGTTACAACCATTAAGCCCTTAACATTTCTTCTGGGAAATTGAGCTATAGCTTTTACAATCTGCCTGTTCAATATGGGAATGGATTTTAAGGAGAATAGCATAGTCAATCCTCTACCTCCAAAGAGTGGATTACAACATTCACTCCTTGATAAAGAGCACACCTATTTATTAAAAGGAAAATAATAAATTGTGCATATCGGAATTTAAAACTTCACCTCCATGAAGGACACCATCAAGAGCATAAGGTAAGTCACAAACTAGGAGTAAATATTCACAATACGTACATCTGACAAAGGATTTGTACCTAGAATATATAAAGAACCTTTACAACTCAATAGTAAGCAAACCAATAAAAAAGTTGAAAAGATTTTGATAGATGCTTCATAAAAGAAGATATACAAATGGCTAGTAAGCATATGAAAGTTTGTTCAGTGTCACATCATTAGGGAATTTCAAGTCGAAACCTCTTTACATACATTAGGATGACTAAAATAAAGAAGATGCAAACAAGTCTTGACAAGGATGAGGAGCAATCAGAACCCTCTTACATTTCTGATGGGATTGTAAAATGGTGCAGCCATGTTGGAAAACGTTTGGCAGTTCTGAAAATGTTAAACAGATTTACCACATGACCCAGGAGAATTGAAAACTTACGTCCACACAAAACCATGTAAATGTATGGTCTTAGCTATATCTAAAGTAGCCCAAACTAGAATGGACACAATGTAATAAGTACAAATGGTGTTTATAATCCACTACATATGCATGGCAGACAAAGTGTAGTATATCCATATAACAGAATCCATGCACTGAAAAGTAAACATACATCCAACAGCATCGGAAAAAAACAATGCAAAAGAGTACATACGATATGGTTCCACTAAAAATTACAGGAAATGCATGCTAATGTATATTGATGGAAGTTCAGGACTTTCCTGGGGTTGGGAGAGAGACTGTAAAGAGGACCATAAGGGAACAAGTAAGAGTTGTGGAACTGTTCTGTATCTTGATTATGGTAGCGGTTACATGACTATGCAACTGTCAAATTCATCAAAATATCCTTTAATTGATCCAGTTGTATGTAAACTGTGCCACAGTAAATACGTTTTTAATTGTCAGAAAATCAGGGATTCCTGGAAAATGAGGAAATCTGCAGCTCTAAGTGTTGGTGGTAATAGTAATTGATGGTTTTAACAACTTGTCTCCATTTATCGGCAATTTAATATTAAGTAGCCGGCATGCTAAGCCCTTTAATGCGATGGATTATTTTATACTGAAGACAACCCTATAGAATAATAATATTTTCCCCTACGCTGTAGTTAAGAAAACTAGGGTATGGAATTTTAAGTAACTTGCCTAAATTTACGTAGCTAGTAAATGGTGGAACTTTATTTCAAAAGTGACTACCTAGCAAGTTTGTATCAGAAATCAAGTGAGATAATACCTGGCAAACAGTAGGGGGTTCTTATAAGATAAGCTATTATAATATTAAAAAATATGTACTACCATTATTGTGCTTAGTTATGTCCAGACACCTTTCCACTTAGGCCTCTTCCTCAGCCACTGTCCTCCATCTTTATATTGTCATTGTAATGATGATAATGATGCCAGATAGTAAAGATTACATGGCTAGTAAGTGGAAAATTAGAATCTTGAAGGAAAGAAATAAATTATGTTAAATGTGTGAGTCACAGGCACGATCTCATTTAATTTTCACGATAATTCTTTTGTGTGTATTGCTTTCTTCTATTTTTTGAGTCCAAAGTGATCTCATCCACGGTTGCTCAATAAGAAGTGAAGAAACTGGCATTCAAAGCCAAATCACTGACTCCAATATCCGTATTCTTTCTGCTACTCCCTTCTGCCTCCATACATGGTGAAGGATATTGGCCTTTTCCTGAGGGTAATAGAGAACTGTGGAAGAGTTAAAGCCAGGCCGTGGCATCATCAGTCCTAATACCACAGACATATAGGAAAGTATTTTCTTTATTATTATCCATGAAGCAAGTATACATTGATTATGTGCTGATTATTTGTCTAGCCTTGCCTAGACATAGGATTACAATCTCAGAATGAATCATGCACATTCACTTTTATTTTCTGGAAACCCTAGCAGCTTTATTTGCAGAACAACAGGCATTCAGTCACCAGCCTTTCTTACCCAATCTTGATATAAGGCTACTGCAGTAATATAGCAAAGCACACAGCAAGATTATCTGGTTAATTAGAGCTCTCCTGTCACCCTACTTAGCCACTATGTCCGTCACAGTGATAACGACCAGGGCACAACCATATTCTTAGTCAAGACTTTAAATGTTTTTATGTGTGTAGATATCCTATATCTCTTCTCTACACTCTACTCTCACCTTCAAAGGAGAGTTTTGACTTTTCTAGTCTGATACCCAAGTTTGTGGTGCAAATTAGAAAAAATAATTAGAAATTGGCAAGGAGAGGGTATAAATTTTGGTTTGTTGGTCAAACACAGGCTTTCTCTGCTTTGGAGAATGTAGATAATGGGTGAAGAAAATAGAAAACTTTAAAGTTATAGCAATTCGATTAATTAACTAAAATGTTAAGAAAGGGGAATAGAAGAGAGGAAGAGAAAGTCTGTGCAAACCCCAGTGCTAAGGAAGGTTTGGATGCTTTGGAGAATTCAAGGCATTAATGCATCTAGGGGTGTAAGAGAATTGGGGAGAAGGTGAAAAGGTACTTGAAGAAGGATTGCTGTAGTTACAAATTGAGTTTCCTTTAGTGTTCTTTGAGAATTATAAATGAGGTTTGGAATTCTGTTAGATTCTATACAAGATTTCTTTGAAAGTGATTCTGAGGAAGGGAATAGTTCAAGTGTGGCTTGTCACCTTTACCTTTGACCCACGAACAAGCCTGGTGCTCAGAATGCGTTAGCCTGGTTTCTTGGGTAGGACATGAGAACCCCCTTCCTAGGGTGTCTTGACACAGAAGGCATCTCATAGCAGATAGTGGTCTGTCAGCACATGTAAGCATTCACAGGAACTATGTAGTAAGTCTGCATTTTATGGCACCTGGCCCACCCCCACTGCTGTATCTGTTCCTGTTGAGGAGGGAGTTGGGTCCCTGTAGCACACATGAGAAAGAGGTGTGTAGTGACCAGCTCCTTGCATCTGCTGCACAGTGAGGCACACTGGCTGTGGAGACTGATTCCCACCATTGAAGCTGGTCTTTCTTGGTCTCTTTTCTATGTGAGTAAAGCATTGTTCATCCAGTGTCTGTGTGAATCATGCTTTTGTTGGTGACCTTGACACCTGCAAACCATTGACATCCCAGGGCTTTTTCTCCTGGTTATACAATGACAGGCATTGTTATGTTCTGTGCTACCTTCCCTGCAGTGGGCTCCTCCATGCACAGACTGGCTTTATGGGGCTGACAGTGTGTGCTTTGGTAACATGTTACCATTCAGAATCTTAGACCTAATAGGTATTAAGCAGACATGGCTCAGATTAAAATTAACAATCAAAAAGTTAATTTTCACCATAACTTCCTGTTGGACTAATTAAAATTGTGATCGTTTGAAGTTGTATGCTCTTAAAAATGTGTTCTTAAACTTAATCCATTCCTGTGGGTGTGAATCCACTGTAAGTAGGACATTGTAGGTAAGCTACTGCAGTTAAGGTGTGCCACACATTCAAGCAGCATGGGCCTTAATCCTTTTCCTTGAGTCCTGTATAAATGGAATGAATTCAGAGAGAGAGGGGAAGTGACGGAATCAAGAAGCTGAAATCAGCAAAATCTTAAGAGAAGGGAGAGATCGACAGACACCACCATATGTCTTCCCATAAGTACTGGTTTGCTAAAGCTGTCAGAACGCAATATATCAGAAATGGAACAGCTTTTATAAAGAGAATTTATTACATTGCAAGTTTATAGTTCTAAGGCCATACAAATGTCCCAGTTAAGGCACCAACAAGAAGTTACCTTCATTCAAGGAAGGCTGATGCCATCTGGAACACCTCTGACACCTGGGGAGGCATGTGGCTGGTACCTGCTGCTCCTTGTTCCTGGTTCTGTTGCTTCGAGCTTCTGATACCAGTAGTTTCCTTTCTAAACATCTGTGGGCCTTCACTTAGTTCCTCCAGGACACAACTGGGTTCTGGCTTGTTTAGTTTCTCATGGGAAGACACATGGTGATGTCTGCTGGGCTCGGCCTGTGCGTAGGCATGTGCCCTCTCTGTCAACACTCCAAGCATCTCTAAACATCTGTATTTCTGTCAGCACTAAAGGAACTGTTCTCCAAGCGTCTCTGTGTGAGATATCTCTGAAGAGTTTCCCCTTTTAAAGAATTCCAGTAAATTAATCAGGACCCACTCTGAATGAGTAATGTCACATCTCCATCTAATCAAAAGGCCACACCCACAATTGACAGTGTCACGTCTCCTTAGAGGTAATCTAATCAGTAGTTTCCACCCTACAATATTGAATGAAGATTGAAAGAAATGACTTCCCCCACAAGATTGGATCAGTATTCAAACATGGCTTTTGGGGGTACATAATAGTTTCAAACTGGCACATCATGTGACAGAGTAGCCAAGGTTTGCAGACAGCCAGTCTTCAGGAAGAAGGCACCACCTTAATGATGCCTTGATTTGGACATTTTCCAGACATCAAAATCTTGAGCAAGTCAATTCCCATTGTTTAACTGAGCCCATTTCATGTTACTTCTTTGCGCAGCCTAGGAAACTAAAGCAAAAGTCAAAACTGAAGGGTTCTTCGGTGCACTCAAATGGCCAATCCCAGAGACATTGGGGTTTCAGTGAGAGTAAAGTGCATAGCAGGAGATCAAGTGGCCTGTTGGCCTAAAATTCTCTCCCCCTGAGCTGCAGAAATCTGATAGTTTTGTAGTACCAAAAAGTGGGGAGGCCTGAGGATAATGAGCATAATGGCTCAAGATGAACTAATTATTGAGCATATCCAGATTGAGTACATGCTAGCTGTGTCTACTAGGATAGGTTAGGAATTGTGGAGGATTAGTTCTGAGCTGATTAAGTTCCTTCATTAATAAACATTGGGGGCTTCCTTTGTGATCATAAGACTATAAAATTGTAAAACAGGATAAGAGGGTACAATTGGGGCCAGTCACAAGGTTTTTACAATCACACAATAAGGGCTGTATCGTTACACAATCATTATCAAACATCAAGGCAGCTGGGCCACATTTCAGCAACCTCAGGCCATTTTACAATAAATGAGAATGTAAGAAAAGCCTCTATATAATGATTCTGTAATTATAATTATTTGCTAATTCTTAGCTCTTGGCTACAATAGAATCTACTAAAGCACTGCTTGCGATACTCAACTTTGTATGTCTGCCATATCCGCCAATGTCAGATTATAGTTATAATAAAGAGAACTTTTAATCTTTCTTCCTCCTCACTGTACCCATCCCTGTCTTCTGATTCCCTCTCTGATCCTACACCAGTCAGGAGAAGCAAATAAAAGTGTCCAAGAAGGAAAAGGAGCAACTTGAGGAATATAATGGAGCACTTCACCATACTCCCTTTCTTCTCTTCAGGCTTCCAAGCCTGGAAGAAGTCTAAGAGTATGGGAAGGAGTAATGGGTGGAGATAACTACAGCTTTAATTTAGGAAAGACAGGTTTTGAAAAAATTATTTATTTTTATTGATATTATATATTCACATACCACATGATTATGTGGTGTACAATCAGTGTACTGATTGTGGTGTACAAACAGTGTACCAAAGTGTACAATCAGTACTTCACAATATCATCATAGCTGTGCATTTATCATCACAACCGACTTATTTTCTAGTCTTTTTTTTAATACCTAAAAAAGAGACTGTTTGTTAATACCTGACGCTATGGGACTTGCCTGAGATTTCACCCAAAGAATGAAGAACAGTAAATCAACAAAGCAATCAAAGGAGCACTGGTGAGGAAGAATGTTGTTTACTTTTTGCTTCCAATTTACTCAGTTGAAAGTTTATATATGAACTAGTTTAAGAGAGAAGGAAGAAGAGAAATGGAAGAAGATAAGTTGGGTGAGGGGAAAAAAAGAAGTGGAAATACGTTGGGAAGAATGAACAGGAAGATGTTGCCTATCTTTCTACATTCTTTTTCTCCTCAGCCATGTTTTTTTATAATATTCCCTTACCTGAAATGCCTAGCTGCTCTTCTCCCTTTACCAGGCTAATTTATATTATCCTCGAATCCCTGTTTAGATTCAGCCTCCTCCAAAATTGATACTTAACGTTGTAGGTACATAGCAACTACTTTAAATTGCACATATTTCATTGGAATGGGAAGGTGAATCCATTACTTCCTCCTCACATGACTTTGAACTTGGAACACTTTTTAAAATTGTTGAAGGATTATTAACATACCATAAAGTATACAGATCTTAGGTGTTCAGTTCAATGAGTTTCGACAGTTATATATACCTCTGTGACCGAAGTCAAGATAGATTGTTTCCATCACCCCACAGTTACTTATGCCCTGTTCCAGTCAATTATCTCTCCCACTCCAGGAAACTACTTTCTATGTCTGTAATTACAGATTCATTTGGGATGTTCTTGGATTGCATACAAATGGAATCATATAGCCTGTGCTCTTTTGTGCTTAGCTTATTTGATTTAGCGTAATGCTTTTGTGATTAAACCATGTAGTTGCTTCTATCAGTGGTTTGTTTTATTTATTACTGAGTAGTATTCCATTCTTGAATATAGTTGTTTGAGTTTGCTTAAACTGCTGGAGTGCATTATACGAGGAATGGTTTGACTTTTTCAATGGAGTTTTATTAGATTACAAATGTACAGTTCTAAGGCCATGAAAATGTCCAACTAAGGCTTCAAGAGGAAGATACCTTCTCTGAGGAAAGGCTGCTGGCATCTGGGGTTCCTCTGTCACATGGGAAGGTGCTTCTCTCCTGGTTCTGGCTTCAGTGACTGTCTCTAAATGTCTCTTGGTGTTTTTCTCTCACTCAGCTTCTCTAAGCTGTCTGAGTTCTGTCTGTCTTTTATTCTCTCATAGAAAACTCCAGCAAGAGGATTAAGAATGGGCTGGGTCACATCTCCATGAAAACAACCGAATCAAAAGGTCCCACCCAACAATAGGTCTGTCCCACAGGGATGGATTAGGAAAACTTGGCCTTTTATAGGGTACATAACAGCTTTAAAACAGCACAATAGTATAATCCATCTGATTTCTCATTGATAGATAACTGGGAGTTTTTTTTTTTTAAACTACTACTTAAGGGTACCATAAACATTCATTTACAAGTTTTTGGAACTGTAGTTTTTCGTTTTTCTTTGATGTATACCTAAAAGTGGAATTGTTAGAAGTATGTTTAACATTTTAAGAAATGAACAAACAATTGTCTAAAGTTGTATCATTTTACATTCCCATGAGGAATGTAAGTAAGCTGTATGGCTTCATATGCTAACCTACACTTAGATAAAATCCCATTGTCCTTAGTATTGCTTATTCTAACGAGTGTGAAGTGGTATCTCACTGTAACTTTAATTTGCATTTACCTGATGACAAAAGACATTAAGCACACTTTTCATATATTTATTGGCCATTCATATATCTTCTTTTGTAAAGTGTCTATTCAAATCTTGCATTTTCAAGGAAGTTGTGATATTTTTATTGATTGCTTATTGAAAAGAAAAAACAACTTTTATTCCCTCATATAAGATACTATCAACATCAAGGCAAGACCCTCCACCAGCGAAAAGATTATGATTCACTGCAGGCTCAGGTTATGGTTGGCATTTTTTAACAATAAAATTTTTTTAAATATGTACTTTTTAGAGAGATGCTATTGCACATTTAATATAATGCAGTATATTATAGACATGACTTTTTTTTTACCACACCCCTTACCCCTCGCTTTCATTTACCACTAGCATTTCAAACTAAATTTATTTTAACATTTGTTCCCCCTATTATTTATTTTTATTCCATATGTTCTACTCTTCTGTTGATGTAGTAGCTAAAAGGAGCATCAGATACAAGGTTTTCACATTCACAGAGTCTCATTGTGAAAGCTATAGCATTGTTCAATCATCATCAAGAAACATGGCTACTGGAACACAGCTCTACATTTTCAGGCAGTTCCCTCCAGCCTCTCCACTACATCTTGAACAACAAGGTGATATCTACTTAATACATAAGAATAACCTCCAGGATAACCTCTCGACTCTGTTTGGAATCTCTCAGCCAATAACACTTAGTCTCATTTCACTCTTCCCCCTTAGGTCGAGAAAGTTCTCTCAATCCCTTGATGTTAATTCTCAACTCATTCTAGGTTTTTTCTCAGTCCCTTGATGCTGAGTCTCAGCTCATTCCAGGATTTCTGTCCCACGTTGCCAGGAAGGTCCACACCCCTGGGAGTCATGTCGCACGCAGAGAGGGGGAGGGTGGTGAGACTGCTCGATAGACATGGCTTTTGTATGCACTGGTGGTTTTGTTTGCAAGCTGCCAGAATGTCATATACCAGAACTTGAATGGCTTTTAAAAAGGGAAATTTAATAAATTACACATTTACAGTTGTAAACCTATAAAATATCCAAACTAAGTCATCCAGGGAAAGATTCTTTAATTCAAGTTAGGTTGATTGCTACATAGTGCCTCAGTCAGTTGGGAAGTGATGTGGTGGCATCTGCTGGTCCCTTGCTCCTGAGCATCATTGCTTTCTGTCTCTGTTAGTATTTGATTTCCTCACTTTGCTTCTTTAGGGCTGGCTTCATCTCTTGGCTTCCCTTGGCTCTGTCCAGGTTCTGGCTTGCTTAATATCTCATGGCGTTGTCTGCTGGGCTCCACTTATCTCCAAATATCCATGTCTCTGTTCTCCAAGTGTCAGCATCTGTGTCAGCTCTCTCTGTCAGCTCTGCTTTATTGGCTCTGAGCTCTCTCCAAAATGTTTCCTCTTTTAAAGGACTCCAGTAAACTAATCAAGACCCACCTGGAATGGGTGGGGTCACATCTCCATCGAATTTGAGGTTACACCCACATTTGGGCATGCCACATCTCTGGAGATAATCTAACCAAAAGTTTCTGCCCTACAGTATTGAATTAGGATTAAAAGAAATGGCTGCCCCCGCAAGACAATCAGGATTAAAACATGGCTTTTCTGGGTTACATGATATTTTCAAACCAGCACAACTGGGAAACAAAAACTTTATGTGACTCATTTAATTGTGATATCCACTTTAATGCAGAGTTCTGGAATCAAATTCACAATCGTTGAGGTATGCCTGTATTTAAGTCAGTGATCCATTTGGAGTTCCTTTTTGTATGTAGTGTGAGGGTCTCTGTTCATTCCTTTGCATGTGGATATCTAGTTTTCCAAGTACAATTTGTTGAAGCTACGTTTCTTTTTCTATTGTGCAAACGTGACTTCCTTGTCAGAAGTCAGTTGGCCATAAGTGTGTGTTCTAGTTTGCTAGCTGCTGGAATGCGATATACCAGAAACAGAATGGCTTTTAAGAAGGGGGAATTTGGTAAGTAGCTAGTTTACTGTTCTAAGGCTGAGAAAATGTCCCAACTAAAACAAGTCTATAGAAATGTCCAATCAAAGGCATCCATCCAGGGAAAGATACCTTGGTTCAAGAAGGCTGATGAAGTTCAGGGTTTCTCTCTCAAGTGAGAAGGCATATGGCGAACACAGTCAGGCCTTCTCTCTCAGCTGGAAGGGCACATGGCGAACACGACGTCATCTGCTAGCTTTCTCTCCTGGCTTCCGGTTTCATGAAGCTCCCTGGGAGGCATTTTCCTTCTTCATCTCCAAAGGTCACTGGCTGGTAAACGCTCTTCTTTTCGTGGCTATGTTGTTCTCTGCTCTCTCAGAAATCTCCTTCATTCTCCAAAATGTTTCTTCTTTTATAGGACTCCAGAAACTTATCAAGACCCCCCCAAATGGGTGGAGACATGTCACCTAATCCACCTTAACAACCACTCTTGATTAAATCACATCTCCGGGGAGATGATCTAATTACAGTTTCAAACACACAATGCTGAATAGGGATTAGAAGAAACAGCTGCCTTTACAAAATGGGATTAGTATTAAAACATGGCTTTTCTAGGGTTCATACATCATTTCAAACCAGCACAGTGTGGATTTATTTCTGTGCCCTAAAATCTGTTCCATTGTCTATATGTCTCCCTCTTATGCCAGTACCACACTGTTTTGATCATTGTAATTTTGTAATAAGTTTTGAAATCCATAAATGTGATTCCTCCAACTTCAATCTTATTTTTCAAGATTGCTTTTGCTATTTGGGATCCTTTGTCCTTCTGTATAAATTTGATGATTGACTTTTCCATTTCTGCCAAGAAGACTGTTGGAAAGTTTTTTTGTTTTTTTTCTTGATATGCTATATGCTTGGGATCACATTTCATTCTTTTTCTATATAAGTATCCAGTTATTGCAGTACCATTTGTTGAATTTTGTTTATTTGTTTCTACTTTCTTTGGTTGCTTGTTTCTTTGTTTTTGGGAAGTGCATGCGCTGGGAATCGATAGACTGTTGGAATTTTTATTGGAATTGCATTGAATCTATAAATCACTTTGGGCAGTATTAACATCTTAATGATATTAAATCTTCCAATCCTTAAGCACAGAATATATTTCCACTTAGTAAGGACATGATTAATTTCTTTCTGTAATGACTTTTAGCTTTCTATATATAGGTCCTTTACATCCTTGGTTAAGTTTATTCCTAGATGCCGGGATTTCCCTAGGGAATAGGGGAGAAGAAAGGGTGCCGCACAGGATTAAGAAATGACAGACACAAGAAGTTAGTTAAGTGGGGTCAGGGGACTCAAACTCATCAGGAGCAAGAGTACCAAAAAAACAGACATCCACATATTTATTGTGCTCTTACGTGGGAACTGCTTTAGGGAGTATAACAAAGCAAGATTATTTTTAATATCTGTCATGCCTGCAAAGCTGTAAAGTTTGGTTCACAGTTCCTGTCCTAGGAACCATTTATTACTTATCAGAATATTTTCTATACAGCTCTCTTTGGGCTCCAGAGTCAGCGTCCTTGAGAGCTGAGTGAGCATTGACTAACCTGCCCGAAACTGCAGAGACAGAACTTTCTCACAGTAAGGCCGGATTAGATAAGGTGCATACTGGCTGGACCTCATTTCACACAGACCAAGGCGCTGTGCCTCACAAGGTTATTCTGACGTGGCTCTGCCAACAGTCAGAGGCCCGCTTCTGGGTCCCAACACCTAGATATTTTATTTGTTTAATTGCTATTGTGAATGGAATTATTTTCTCGATTTCATTTTCAGATTTTGATTTTCTGAATGGAAAGTTTTTCATTGTTTCAATCTACCCTTTAATATATATTTGGTCTCCAAATTAAAAAGGTGCTGGTGCATATGCCCAATTGTACACACACACAGTTCACAAATCATGCTCTTATCTTACCTAAATAATAATTTTGGGAAAATTAACATTTGTCAATTGTTAGAAGGCAAAATTAAGTGTTTATCTGTGTATTTCATAAATATCAAATATAGAAATCATCATATCCCACATAAAAATGATGCAGTGAATTTTTTAAGCCTGATGGAATTTAGTCATATTACATACGGATCTGAAGGGTTTGCCAGTCAGAAAAGGCTGGAGAATGCTGTTGTAATATGTTTGGGAAATTGAAAGCTTTTCTCTTACTGTGCCTGAACCCATCCATGCAGCACATGGCATGATCATTTTCAACACGCTCTCAGTTCCACTTTGGACTGCCACTCGTTTTTCTGTTGTCATTGTATTAGTTAGGGTTCTCTAGAGAAACAGAATCAACAGAAAATGTTCACAAATATAAAATTTATAAAAGTGTCTCACGTAACTGTGGGAATGTTGAATACAAAATCTGTAGGGCAGGCTGTGAAGCTGATGATTCCGATGGAGGGTCTGGACGAACTAACTCCACAGGAGAGGCTCGCCAGCCTAAGCAGGCAGAGAGCCTGTCTCTTCTGAATCCTCCTTAAAAGGCTTCTAGTGATTAGATTAAGCATCACTCATTGCAAAAGACACTCCCCTCGGCTGATTACAAATGAATCAGCTGTGGATGTAGCTGACGTGACCATGATTTAATTCTATGGAATGTCCTCATAGCAAAAGACAGGTCAGCACTTGCCCAACCAGACAATCAGGTACCACCACCTGGCCAAGTTGACACATGAACTTGACCATGTTGACAGTCCACCCCTTGTCAACTTGGCAGCTCTACTCATCACCTTAAACCATGCCTAATTTCTAAATAGAAAACAATAAAAGACGCATTTTTTTCCTAATCTAACAATGCTCAACTGCCCTACATATAACCAGAAACACAATAAATCTCTCCAGAATAGGGTGCAAATCCTTGGGTAATATTCATTCTTAAACTTGATATCTTACAACTTAAATAGTATAACATGAACAAAATGGCATTACAGTCCTCTTTTCTGTAACTGATCACATGGCTGTTGTTCATATTTATCACTACCTTCTTCCACTACCCACTCTATGTTCTCTTTACCCTCAGCAAGCACTTCAGCTGGCCGTGGTTCTTTGCCTGGTGGGGTCACCCAAACCTTCATTCCTGAAGTTTCAGAGCCATTGGTAGCCCTGCCTGGATTGAGTTGTTGCAGTTTTCCATTGATTTTAATCACAGGGAATGGTAGTACTAAAAGATGCCCTAGGGGATCTCCTATATTCCAGGGAAACTCTTCTTTTTCTCCATTGGATAGTTGCAGTCCTATTTCCCCCTGATAGTCAGGGTCAATCACCCCAACCAGTAATGTAATCCCCTTCTTGGCTTGTTGATCCAGGGGGCATGAGTAGCCCAAAGTGACCAAGTGGCAGTCTTAGATTCCAGTTCAATGGAATCACTGTTGTTTCTCCTGGTGGAAGCACTCCCCCCTTTGAAACTAAAACCTGTAGACCAGCAGAGCTTAGGGTCGCAGGGGCAAGAAGCAAAAGTTTTCCTAGTGGATTACTAGGGGTAACAGTGAGTGGTGCCACTCCCATTTCCATCCCTTGGTTCCTGGACCCATGGATCCTGGCTATAGGAGAAACATCACCATACAACAGATGCTGATTCAGAGCATACACAGCTTCCTGGAGAACATTACCCCAACCCTTCAAAGTATTGCCACCTAGTTGGCACCGTTTTCAAAAGGCCATTCCACTGTTCTATTAATCCAGCTGCTTCTGGATGATGGGGAACATGGTAAGACCGGAGAATTCCATGAGCATGTGCCAATTCCTCCACTTCACTTGCTGTGAAGTGTGTTCCCTGATCAGAAGCAATGCTGTGTGGAATGTCATAATGATGGATAGGGCATTCTGTAATCCCACAATTGGTAGTTTTGGCAGAAGTATTGCATTCAGAAAAGCAAACTCATATCCAGAGTATGTGTCTGTTCCAGTTAGAACAAATTGCTGCCCCTTCCATAAAGGGAGTGGTCCAAGGTAATCAACCTGCCACCGTGTAGCTAGCGGGTCAACTTGGGGAATGGTGCCATATCGAGGGCTCAGTGTGGGTCTTTGTTGCTGGTAGATTGGGCACTCAGCCGTGGCTGTAGCCATGTCAGCCTTGGTGAGTGGAAGTCCATGTTGCTGAGCCTATGCATAACTTCCATTCCTACCACCATAGCCACTTTGTTCATGAGCCCATTGGGCAATGGCAGGAGTTGCTGGGGAGAGGCTGACTGGTATCCATGGAACAGGTCATCTTATCCACTTGATTATTAAAACCTTCCTCTGCTGAAGTCAGCTGGTGCGCATTCACCTGGGACACAAATATGTTCATGTTTTTAGTCCACTCATAAAGGTCTATCCACATACCTCTTCACCAGCCCTCTTTGTCACAATTTTCCAATTATGTTCTTTCCAAGTCTCTGACCATCCAGCCAAACCATAGCAACAGCCCATTAGTCAATATATAAATGCACCTCTAGCCAGTTCTCCTTCCAAGCAAAATGAACAACCAGGTGTCCTGCTCAAAGTTATGCCCACTGGGAGGATTTTCCCTCACCATTATCCTTCAGGGACACCCCAGAAGGGCTTGTAGTGCTGCAACTGTCCACTTTCAGGTGGTACCTGCATATTGTGCCGAACCATCTGTAAACCAGGCCTGAGTTTTCTCTTCCTTAGTCAGTTCACTATAAGGAACTCCCCAAGAGGCCATAGCTCTGGTCTGGGAAAGAGAAGGTAACACGGCAGGAGTGGAGACCATGGGCATTTGGCCCACTTCCTCATGTAACTTACTTGTGCCTTCAGGACCTGCTCTGGCCCTATTTGTATATATCATTTCTGTGTTATGATGGAGTGCTGCTGTGCATGCCCAACTTTATGGCTTGGTGGGTCAGACAACACCCAGCTCATGATAGGCAACTCAGGTTTCATGGTAACTTGGTGGCCCAAGGTTAAGCATTTGGTCTCCACTAAGGCCCAGTAGCAGGCCAAAAGCTGTTTCTCAAAAGGAGAGTAGTTATCTGCAGCAGATGGTAAGGCTTTGCTCCAAAATCCTAAGGGTCTGCGTTGTGATTTTCCTATACGGGTCTGCCAAAGGCTCCAGACAGCATCTCTATTTGCCACTGACACTTCCAGCACCATTGGATCTGTTGGATCATATGGTTCAAGTGGCAGAGCAGCTTGTACAGCAGCCTGGACCTGTCGCAGAGCCTCCTCTTGTTCAGGTCCCCACTCAAAATTAGCAGCTTTTCTGGTCACTCAATAAATGGGCCGGAGTAGCACACCCAAATGAGAACTATGTTGTCACCAAAATCCAAAGAGACCAATTAAGCCTTGTGCCTCTTTTTTGGTCATAGGAGGGGCCAGATGTAGCCACTTATCTTTCACCTTAGAAGGGATATCTCGACATGCCCCACCCCACTGGACACCTAGAAATTTCACTGAGGTGGAAGGCCCCTGTACTTTTGTGGGATTTATCTCCCATCCTCTGACACACAAATGCCTTACCAGTAAGTCTAGAGTAGTTGCTACTTCTTGTTCACTAGGTCCAATCAACATAATATCATCAATATAATGGACCAGTGTGATGTCTTGTGGGAGGGAGAAACAATCAAGGTCTCTGCAGACAAGATTATGACATAGGGCTGGAGAGTTGATATACCCCTGAGGTAGGACAGTGAAAGTATATTGCTGACCTTGCCAAGCTGAGCGCAAACTGTTTCTGGTGGTCCTTACTAACAGCTATTGAGAAAAAAGCATTTGCCAGAACAATAGCTGCATACCAGGTACCAGGGGATGTATTGATTTGCTCAAGCAATGATACCAATGATCTGGAACAGCAGTTGCGGTTGGAGTTACCACTTGGTTGAGCTTACAATAATCCACTGTCATCCTCCAAGACCCATTTGTTTTCTGCACAGGCCAAATAGGAGAGTTGAATGGGGATGTGGTGGGAATCACCACCCCTGCATTCTTCCAGTCCTTAAGAGTGGCAGTAATCTCTGCAATCCCTCCACGAATCCAGTACTGCTTCTGATTTACTATTTTCCTAGGTAGGGACAGTTCTTGTGGCTTCCACTTGGCTTTTCCCACCATAGTAGCCCTCACTGCATGAGTTAGAGAGCCAATGTGGGGATTCTGCCAGTTGCTCAGTATGTTGATTCCAATTATGCATTCTGGAACTGGGGAAATAACAACAGAATGGGTTTGGGGCCCCACTGGACCCACTGTCAGATGGGACCTGAGCTAAAACTCCATCAATCACCTGACATCCATAAGCCCCCACTCTGACTGGAGGACAAGCTTGACGTTTTGGGTCCCCTGGAATTAATGTCACTTCTGAACCAGTGTCTAACAATCCCCAAAATAGCTGATACTTCCTTTTCCCCAGTGCACAGTTACCCTGGTAAAAGGCTGTCAGTCTCCTTGGGGAAAGCTTGGAGGAAAATTAACAGTATACATTTGTGGCAGTGTAACAGGATTCTCCCCCAAAGGGACTTGGCCTCTCCTTCATTCTAGGGGCTCTGGGTCTGTAAAACTGTCTCAATCTGGAATTTGATTAAGGGGCCATGACTCTGTCTTTTTGTGATTCAAATTAGGCTTCTGTTCACTTAACCTAGAACTCTTTTGTTTATACAGCTCCAACAGTAGACGGCCCATTATTGTATTTCTAGGTACCCCATGATTTACTAGCCAATACCACAAATTTCTGTGAATCAGATTATTTTGACTCCTGCTTTGAGTTTGCTGTCCATGTTAATAGTCACATCCACCCTGTCTTTGGCGATTAAGTACTGCCACTTGGCTTCTGCCAACTCAGGATCCAGTCCCCATTGTGTTTAATGATTTCAGCTCAGTGACATCCGTTCCCACAGTAATATCTGACCTACAGAGAAGTGCAACTACAGAGCTTTTCAGGGCTGATTGTGCTAGTCTCAAATTTGTTTCTCACAGTTCTGGTAAAAGGCGCATCCTCTGGACATTCCTGGGGTGTAAGAGCAGCCTTTGCATGATAAATCCACTCTGACATTCCAATCTCTCTAAGCCTCTGGATCCCCTCATCTACATTATACCAGGGCAGTTCTGGCATTTCAACCTCAGGTAATGGCGGCCACCCTTTCATCCATGTTTTAACCATTCATCCAAACAAACTGTTAATGCCTTTTCTAACCCCTTGAGCTATAACATTAACTGCAGAATCTCTGCTTAGTGGGCCCATATCAATAAATTCAGCCTGATCCAGCCTTATTATCCCATACCCTTAAAATCCATTGCCACACATATTCCCCTGATTTCTGTCTATATAAATTGGAAAACTCACACAGTTCCCTTGGAGTATAACATACCTCCTCATGTATGATACTTTGTACCTCACCTTTAGAGGCTTGTTGGGACTTTAGTTATAGGTCTGGAAAAAATGAGGGGTGGTTGGGCTCAGTCATGAAAAGAATTAGAAGTACCTTCCAAGCCATCTGCCTCAGGGCATTCATTTGCAGTTTCATCTGGCGAAACAGGATTAGTCACTCTAGGGCTAGTCCCTTCAGGTGGAGGTTGGGTGGCCAACTCCTCAAGGCAGACTGGAGGTGGGGTGGCTATGTCCTCAGGACAGACTATTACAGGGTTTTCTAGAGAAAACTCAGCATGACCTCTGAAACCCTATATATCCATATATCATCATCCCAGTTTTCAGGGTCCCACTCCTTTCCAATCAATCCCCTCACTTTAATGGCAGACACCATGCAAGATTGAGATTTCAGTTTACGTTGTAAAGTTGCTACTCTAGCAATAAGATTCTGAGTCTGATTTTCAGAGATCTCAAGTCTATGGCTACAGAAAAGATTTTCCTTCAGGACCCTCATAGAAACGTCTACTTCTGTCAGATGGCACTTAAGCTTCTCATTTGAAGCCTTAAGCCCATCCCTTTCACTCATTAATGTATACAGTGTATCTAACAACAACCAGCCAACATCTCTCCACAACACTCCGTAAAGGTGTCAAAAACATTATCCCCCAGAGCCTGGCATTTGTACAAGCAAAGCATTAGAAGAATCAAATTGGTGATATTTTGACTATCTCTTTTGCCAACTCACTCCATGGATTGGCAATGTCATTCTGATTATGGGAATCAGAGTCCTTAGTGCCTTTGAGTCCAGTCAGTTTAGAAAACCATTCATAAAAACTCATTTTTAAGATTCTATTTCTTAAGAATCACTTCTGGTACCAAGTTGTATTAGTTAGGGTTCTCTAGAGAAACAGAATCAACGGGAAATATTTGCAAATATGAAATTCATGAAAGTGTCTCACGTAACCATGGGAATGTAGAGTCCAAAATCTGTAGGGTGGGCTGTGAAGCGGACGATTCCAGTGGAGGGTCTGGATGAACTCCACAGGAGAGGCTTACTGGCCAAAGCAGAAAGAGAACAAATCTCTTCTGAATCCTCCTTAAAAGGCTTCCAGTGATTAAATTAAGCATCACTCATTGCAGAAGACATTCCCTTGGCTGATTACAAATGGAATCAGCTGTGGATGTAGCCAACATGACCATGATTTAATTCTATGAAATGTCCTCATAGCAAAAGACAGGCCAGCACTTGCCTAACCAGACAAACAGGTACCACCACCTGGCCAAGTTGACACATGAACCTGACCATGACAGTCATCTACAAAATTTTCAGTTCCATTCTTCTTTTCCATGATGCGTCTACTTTTCGCTAGCTCAAAGGAAGGGATAGTACTGGTAACTCTACATATATGCAAAAAATTACTACAACTTTTTTTGGTAACAGCATTATTGAGATATAAATTGCATATTATAAACGTCATTTGTTAAAGTGTAAAATTCAGTGGGTTTTAGTATATTTACAGCATTGTGCATCTAATTTTAGAAAACAGTTGTCACCAGAAAAAGAAACTCCCATAGCCATTTCCTTCTCCCCACAGCCCCTGACACCTCTAATCCACTTTCTATCTCTAGATTTTCCTGCTCTGAGCTTTTCATATAAATGGTGCCATAAGTGTGATTCTTTTTGACTGGCTTATTTCACTTAGCATAGTGTTTTCAAAGTTCATCTACATTACACCATGTATCAAAACTTCCTTCTTTTTATGGCTAAGTAATGTTCTATTACATGCATATACAAAATTTTATTTATTCCTTCATCAACTGAAGAGCATTTGAGTTGTTTTCACTTTTTTGATACTATGACTCCTACTGCTGTGGGCATTTGTGGAAAAGTTTTTGGGTTCTTTCAATTCTTTTGAATATTACCTGGGGTTGGAATTGCTGAGTTAATTGTAACTTTATGTTTAATGTTTTGAGGAACTGCCAAACTATTTTCCAAAGTGGCTGTACCATTTTCTGTTCCCATCAGCCATATATGAGAGTTCTAATCTGTCCACATCTTCACCAAAAATTGTTATTGTCTGGTTTTAAAAAAATTATAGCCCACCTGTATTATTTCCCTAATGATTAACAATGCTGAGCATCATTTCATGTGCTTAGGAGTCATTTGTGTATTTTCTGTGGAGTACTGTCTATTCAGATCCTTTGCCTATTTTCATTGTGTTATTTGTCTTTTTATACTTAACATTGTAAGTGATTTTATATATTCTTGTACCAGTCTCTAATCATTATGTGGGTTGTTTTCTCACTTTATTCATGCTTTCATTTGAAGCACGAAAGTTTGTCATTTTAATGAAGTGCAATTTATCTAGTTTTTGTTTCTCTCACTTGTGTGATAAGAAACCATTGTCAAACCTAAGGCCATGAAGATCTATACCTAAAATTTCTTTTGAGAGTGTTATAGTTTTAGCTCTTGCATGTAGGTTTATGATCCATTTTGGGTTATTTTTGTATAGTTGAGAGGTAGGGGAACGAGCCTTTATTCTTTTGCATGTGTTGATCTACTTTTTGTTTCTTAAAATTATAAAATAATATATAATAATTATACAGATTTAAATCGTACAGTGGTATTTATAGTAAAACATTAAAGTTCTTCTCCAACATACTCCTAAATCTTACTTTCTTCTTTGGAGATAACCTCTATCAATCACTTGGAGATAAATCCTTCCAGGTGTTTTATAAATGCATACACACACATATACATAATCTATTGAGTTATATAAACATATAAGTAATATGCTGCTGTGCAATTATTCTTATAAAACACGATGTTTCAGCATTTTGGTCTATATAGATATACTGGTAGTTTTTATAGTAAAGTAATAGAACATAGTCACCTCTAGGGAGAGAGAGGGAACGGAGTGGAAGTGGAAGGGTGTGAGTCAGATTTCCCTGAAAATACTTTTGACTTTAGAACATGGATAGAATTTTGATATTGTTCCATGCTGCATTCCCTGGTCCTCTTATGATCTGAGCCACAGTTGTGGTAGACAATTCTGTGCAGCTTATACTCATTTGCCACTGATAACATACAATTTTAAGTCCTACCCTGCTTTTTTCCACTTTCTTCCCCAGGGGTTTCTCCAATGCCACATGAGTTTATTTGTCTAGTATTTAAGTGTAAAACAGATATGAGGGAGAGTTAATGCCTCTGGGACAAACCAAAACCATACGGAGATAGCCATGGATAAATATATCCACCTTCCAATCTTCTGTTGGGCTATTTTAGGAGGCTTCTATTGCTTTTTAGAAGTTTCAGGGGGAATGAGCCCACACTACCCACAGTAGTGACTTTGACAATGTAACCCTGTGTTGGTTTTTGCTCCTTCCCTACATCACTTTCATTGGTACTGTGCTTCAGCTTTTCTCACAACTTTCTAGTAAACTTCCTGTGTTCAAGTTTTTGTCTTAGGCTCTGTTTTCAGAGGATCCCAAACTAAAGCTGTTGGTTCAGGAAGTAGTCCTACAAAACAGATCTCCAGGATGCAATGTTCATCAGGTTGAATGGCAACAAATATCCCATTGCTGGTGGTAAGCGGAGTGATGATAATTCCTGGTTTGCTGTAACATCACTATTATCAAGATTTTCACCTGTGCTTGTGAGAACTGTTGATTAGATTATCTCCATGGATATGTGGTGCGCCCAATTGTGGGTGTGACCCTTTGATTAGATGGAGATGTGACAACCCAATCCAGGTGGTTCTTGATTAGTTTACTGAAGTCCTTTAAGAGGAAACATTTTGGAGAGAGCCAATGTCAGAACTGACAGAGCCAACTTGAGACCCAGATGTTTGGAGATGGAAGGCCCAGCAGCTATGGCCATGTGCCTTCCCATGAGATGCTAAGCAAGCCAGAACCCAGAGTTGTGTCCCAAAGGGGCTAAGTAAAGACCCACAGATGTCAAGTGAGACACTCTGTGTTAGTTAGGTTCAGGTGTCAACTTGGCTAGGTGAAAGTGTCTAGTTCTATTGCTGTAGACATGAATCAATTGCACGTGAACCTCATCTGTTCCTGATTACATCTGCAGTCGGCTAAGAGGCATGTCTGCTGTAATGAATGATGTTTGATTTAATTGGCTGGTGATTAAATGAGAGAGGTCATCGTAGCACAGCCTGAGCAGCTCAGCATACCTTATCTCAGCACTCGCAGCTCAGCCCAGGCCTTCGGAGATGCAGAAAGGAATTACCCCGGGGAAAGTTGTTGGAACCCAGAGGCCTGGAGAGAAGGCCAGCAGAGATCACCCTGTGCCTTCCTATGTAAGAAAGAACCTTAGTTGAAAGTTACCCGCCTTCCCTCTGAAGAACTATAACTAAATAAATCCCCTTTTATTAAAAGCCAATCCATCTCTGGGGTGTTGCATTCTGGCAGTTAGCAAACTACCATGCAGCCCCATAGGCAACAGAGGCTGAAAGCAAAGGAGCCCAGGAACAGATCCCCGCAGGTGACTGTCCAGCTGACGGAGCTGTTCCTGAGGATATCAGTCTTTTCTGAATGCCTTAATTTGGACATTTTCTTGACACTAGAATGGTAAACTTGAAACTTACTAAATCCCGGTTTTAAAAGGCGTTCCATTTCTGGTATATTTCATTCCTGCAGCTTAACGAACTATACGGATAGATTGGTAGGCAGCACAGATGGAATAGAAATCATTGAGTTTGCAGTATTTCTGTCACATGAATGGTATCTGAGCCATAGTAATGACAAGGACTGTGGGGGTGTCTTGCTTTAACTGCCTTGGATACGCAAAAGAAAGAGTATGACAGGCTAAAGTCAGTCGATTTTCAACTAGGAAAGCCAGGAGTCCTCTGCAATGTTTGCAGAGACCCTCCCCCCTACGCCTGGCAGACTGTACCGAAAAGGAGGCTGAGGACTTCATAGTAAGAGTGACTGAGCAGTAAAGACAGCTGCATGCACAAGTTTAGCAGGTGTCCTGTTCTTAGGGCCCTGAGATCTGAAGGGTGCACGCGAGTGGGTGAGCCCCGGAACCCTAGGCCTGCGGTGGAGAGCCGCTCCCATCCCCGCCCACGGGCGTGGCCAGCCCAGCAGAGCCTTGCCGCGCGGCCTGCCGGGAGTTGTAGTTCCTTCCGTGCCGACGCGCTGACGCATCTCTTGTGCATCCAAACGCCGCCGTTGCTCTGTGCGCGCCGGCAGACCCCTTTCCCGGTCCGGCTTGTGTCACCAGCTTCGGTGGCCAGATAGAAGCGGACAGACCTGGTCTGGCTTTGGGGCCGCTTGCCGAAGGGTCCGCGCAGCAGGTGCCGCAGAGTCAGAGCGGGGACGGAGCCGGACTGGCGTGCCTTGCTCCGACTAGAGGCAGCCATTCCCTTCGGGGTTCCCCTGTTGCCCATCCAGGGGTCGGACCGAGCCGGACTGGCCCGAGTCACCGACGTCAGCACGGCACAGAACAATCTAGCCTCCCTACCTCCTACTCCAGACCCCGAGCGGTTGCCTAACCCGAGCGTGCGCGCTCGCGCGTGTGCGGAGGTGGGGGACTGCGTCTGCGGAGCGAAAGGGGTATCAGTTCTAGGAAGGACAGGCTGAGCCTGGCGCTCGCTGACCCCTCCTCCTTGGGGCCGGAAGCATCACCCCCCGGGGTGGGGGTCAGGGGACTAACAGGGAGACCAGTTGGTTCTCTCACGCTTCTCTTCTGCAGCCCTTGTGTGCTGCCACCCCGGGCGGAGCAGATGAAACCGACCGTTGGAATGGCCACCAGGATCCGGACAGCTTCCATCTGGGTAAGCAGTTTTCCTTCAGTACTGAACGCGGAGGTGTGCCCATACTCTCCATTCCGGGATCTGAGCTTCCCTTGAGCTCTCTGTGTCCATCCGCCTTCCAAGCCACTGGGCCTTTTTTGAGTATGTTAGACTTTCGGAAGTGCTTGCCATGATAATTTTCATTTGTCCCTTCCTTCAGCTTCTCTTCCCTCCCAAATTTGTATCCTGAACTTCGAGAGAAACAAGGGAAAATCATCCACTCATCCTTCTTAGTGTCTTTGTGCTTTAAGATGGCTAGAATGTAGAGTTTCAGGGTTTAATGACTGGGTGATGGAGCTGATTAAGAAATGAAGCCAGAGCTGTAGACAAAGACCTGATGGTAGAGAGATTTGAGCACCAGATTGCAAATTTGGACTTTATCCTATAAGGCAGGAATAATTACTGAAGTGTTTTCACAAGGAGGTTTTGGATGGGATAGTCAGCCAGCAGGCAAGAGAAGACAAGGGTTTAAATAAACTAGTGGTTTTGAGAAAGGAGAGGAAGAAGGTAGATCCCAGAGGAGGTAAAGAAACAGAAGAATGGAACTAAGTAAATTGATTGGGTGCTGAAGGGGAAAGAGCCAGAGATGACAGCTGGAGTTTTGCTGTGTGGGCCTGGGTTGGGATAGAACCATTCCTTGAGTCAGGAATTGTCTGTCAGAGTTGTTATTTGGGATGAAAATTTCACATTTATATACATTGGGCCCGCCAAATGGAGGTATTGGTGGGCAGGAGGTAGGTTTATATTTCAAGAGAAAAGTGTGGATGGGTTACACGGATGAAGTGTGCCAGAGTTAGCTCAGGGAGAGTGTGTTCTGTGAGAGGAGGACTGAGGACAGTGCTCAGGGAAATGACAACTAAGGGGCCAAACAGCAGGGGCTGGAGGTTAAAGATGGTGTCCAGAAGAGGTGGGAAAAGGTAAGGAGCGAGTGAAGAGAAGCAAACCTTAAAAATGGTTCCCAAGTGAAATATTCCAGGAAGGCCAAGTAATGTTAGGTTATAAAAGTTTAAATTGTGTTTGATGGTGGTGGTGGTGATTGCTGGTTATATTTCCAAGGCGAGTGTTTGTGTATTGGGCAGGGGAGTAGAAGGCTTGACTTGATGAAGGGGTGAGGTTATGGGAATGACAGTTGGCTGCAGAAATGAGAAGTAGGGCAGTGAACACCAGCAGTGCAGTCTTTTGCCAGGGAGGATGTGATAAGAAGTGAAAGGTTGCTTGAGGAAGTTGCTGTAAGGTAGCTAGGTATAAATCACCCAAAAGTCCATAGCTTTCATACTCACAAACAATATCTATTTGTTTTAGTCAGGGTTCTCTAGAAAAACAGAACCAACAGGAGATATCTTAAATATGAGTTTGTAAGGGTAGCTCATGCAACCGTGGGAATGGAAGGGTCCCAGATCTGTAGGGCCGGCTGTGAGGCTGGCAGCCCTGACAGAGTGTCTGGATGAACTCCACAGGAGAGATTTACCTGCTGAAGAAGCAGTGAAAAAGTCTCTCTTCTTTCTGAATAATCTTCAGCTGATTGGATTATCTCATTAGTGGGAGACATGCCTTAGTTGATCGCAGATGTGATCAACCGCAGCTGCATTCATCTGACTGATGATTTAATACACCAGCCTTCTGGTTTATCAACCATCCACAAAATACCCTTGCAGCAATGGTCAGGCCAATTTTTGTCTGTTTGCCTGACCAGATAACTGTGCAGTCCACCCATTGTCAACTTGGCAGCTATACACATGACCTTGAAACATGCTTAATTTCCAAATAGAGCATAATAACAGACATACGTTTCGTCTAACAATACTCAGCTGTCTTGCCTATGACAAGAAATGCACTACATCTTTTCATAATAGGGCGCAAATCCTTAGGTAACATTCACTTTTTTTTAAAACGTTATTGTTGTTTAGTATAACATATATACAAAGCAAGGAAATAAAAAAGCAATGGTTTTCAGAGCACTCTTCAACAAGTAGTTACAGAGCAAATCCCAGAGTTTGTCATGGGCTATCATATGATCCTCTTAGATTTTTTTCCTTCTAGCTGCTCCAGAATATAGGAGGCTAGAAGGCTTAAATATTTATTTATAATCACAGTCAACTTTTTTTTTCGTGAAAAATAGCATATGTACAAAAAAAGCAATAAATTTCAAAGCACAGCACCACAATTAGTTGTAGAAAATATTTCTGAATTTAACATGGGTTACAATTCCACAATTTTAGGTTTTTACTTCTAGATGCTCTAAGATCCTGAAGACTAAAAGAGATATCAGTTTAATGATTCAGTAATCATATTTATTTGTTAAATCCTATCTTCATTGTATAACTCCACCATCACCTTTGATCTTTCTGTCCCTCTCTTTAAGGTTGTTTGGGCTATGGCTATTCTAAATTTTTCATATTGAAAGGATCTGTCACTAATATGGGGTAGGGAGATGAAACTATCTGATGTTCTGAAGAGGCTGGGCCCTCTAAGTTTCAGGACTTCTCTGGGCTAGGGACCTATCTGGAGGTTCTAGGTTTCTGGAAAGTTACTCTAGGGCATGGAACCCTTGTGGAATCTTATATATTGCCATAGGTGTTCTTTAGAATTGGCTGGAATGGTCCTGGTTGGGGTTTGGCAGGTTATGATAGGTAGCAAGGACTAACTGAAGCTTGTGTAAGAGCAACCTCCAGAGTAGCCTCTTGACTCTATTTGAACTCTCTCTGCCACATAGTTTATTAGTTATACTTCTTATCCCCTTTTTGATCAGGATGGAATTGTTGATCCCACGGTGCCAGGGCCAGATTTATCCCTGGGAGTCATCTCCCACATCACCAGGGAAGCTATCACCCCTGGATGTCATGTGCCATGTAGGGGGGATGGCAGTGATTTCACTTGCAGAGTTGGGCTTAGAGTGAGGCCACATCTGAGCAACAAAAGAGGTTCTCCAGAAGTAACTCTTAGGCATGTCTATAGGTAGGTTAAGCTTCTCCACTACCTACAAAAGCTTCACAGGAGTAAGCCTCAGGATCAAGGGCATGGCCTATTGATTTGGGTGTCCCTAAAGTTTGACACAGTATCAGTGGATTCCCTGATGGTAAGGTTTAATAATTCTGTGTTTTTTCTCCCATCCCTCCAGGGACTTTGCCAATACTTTTTTTTTTTTTTTTTTTACATGGGCAGGCACCGGGAATCGAATCCGGGTCCTCGGGCATGGCAGGCAAGCATTCTTACCTGCTGAGCCACCGTGGCCCGCCCTGCCAATACTTTTTGATTATCTGCTTAATATACTCTAGGATGTATCCAGGCATTACAATAGTCTATACAGGATTCAAGGACCTCTTTCTTATTCAGGGCTCCCTGTGTTTCAGTTGTTCAAATGAGCTATAGATTGAGTTAGATTATGCGCTACAAAAAATTTCAGTTCCAGACCAAATGAACCTTTCTTCCTTTGGTCTCAAAGAGTATATGTGGTTCTAAAATATAGACACTGTCTTCCTTACACCTGTGTTGTGAATAGATATATATATGGCTTACTTCCTCGTTCCCGCCTCCCGGTCCGAGCACTCCTGTAGACTCTGCACTTCCATGTTAGGGTTCAGTTCTCTGCCTCTCAGTTCCTCAGCCTCTGCAACCAGGGCTGGCCTGTGTGGTGCAGAAGGCTCTCCCAGGTCAGCTGTACTCTTGAATTGCCATCTCCGTTGCTCCTCTCTCTGTTCTCTAACTTTTCCTTGGAGCAGGGCTGAGCTCAATCTACCCTTTTCAGCCATCTTCCTGGAACTCCAACATTCACTCTTAAACTTCATATCCTATAACTTAAATACTATAACATGAACAATACAATTTATAAGAGGAAAACAAGATATTTGCTAATGTACAAATGCAAACATACTCATATCAAAACAGGGAGGAAATAGTCACAGTCCTTGTTTCTATAACTGATCACATGGTCGTAGTTCATAATTATCACTACCTTCTTCTACTGCCCATTCCATGTTCTCTTTACCCTCAACCAGCACTTCAGTTGGTCGTGGTCTTTGCCTGGTGCAGTGACCCAGACCTTCATTCCTAAAGCTTCTAGCCCATTGGTAGTCCTCCCTGGATTGGGTTGTTGCGTTTTTCCATTAACTTTAATTGCAGGGCATGGTATTTCTAAGAAACACCCTAGGGGATCTCCTGTATTCCAGGAAAACTCTCCTTTACCTCCATTGTGTAGTTGCAGTGCTATTTCCCCTTGATAGTCAGGATCAGTCACCCCAGACAGAATAGGTATCCCCTTTCGTGCCTGTTGATTCGGTGGCATGAGAAGCCTAAAATGACAAGTTGGCAGTCCTGACTCCCAGTTCAGTGGAATCACTGTTGTGTCTCCTGGTAGGAGCACTCCCCCTTCTGGAACTAAAACCTGTAGACCAGCAGAGCTTAAGGTTTCATGGACAGGAAGCACAAATTTTCCTAGTGGATCACTAGAGGTAATGGTGAGTGATACCACTCCCATTTCTACCCCTTGATTCCTGGACCTGTGAGTCCTGCTATGGGAGAAACAGCACCATACAGTGGATGCTGATTCAAAGCAGACACAGCCTCCTAGAGAACACTGCCCCAGCCCTGCAAGGTATTGCCACCTAGTTGGTACCATAATTGGGTCTTCAAAAGGCCATTGTACCACGCCTTCCCTTAGGCGCACTGCCCCGATAGCTGTCTAGTACTCGAGCCGCGCTGTTCACCTGGCCAACGAGCTGCTGTGGGCCTGTCAATTGTCCGGCGTGACAGCCGCCGCCCAGAATTGTCTTTGTGCGAAGTTGGTTCTCAGTCCTTTGCGACCATGCCGTAGATACTCTACTTCAGGCAGTTCCGGGCTGACTGCTGGCAAAATTGCTGGAGCTGGTCTTTTATTTATTGATGGAGGTATTGGTGGCACTATCCTGTATGCCAAATGGGATTCCCATTTCCGGGAAAGCATGGAGAAAACCATACTTTATTCAGACAAATTCTTTGAGATGGTTCTTGGTTCTGCACCTTATAATGTTCCATTGCCAAAGAAGCAGATTCAGTCTGGTCCACTAAAAATCTCTAGTGTATCAGAAGTAATGAAAGAACCTAAGCAGCCTGCCTCACAACTCCAAAAACAAAAGGGAGACACTCCAACTTCAACAACAGCAGGTGACACACTGTGGGTACCAGCCCCTGCAGTTCAGCATGACTTTAAACGAGAACTGGATAGTATTACTCCAGAAGTACTGCCTGGGTGGAAAGGGAGGAGCATTTCTGACCTAGCTGACAAGCTGTCTCTCGATGATCTGAACTCCTTGATTGCTCATGCCCATCATCGCATCGACCAGCTCAACAGGGAGCTGGCAGAGCAGAAAGCCATAGAGAAGCAGCACATTGCGTTAGCCTTGGAGAAACAAAAGCTGGAAGAAAAGCAGGCATTTGATTCTGCAGTGGCAAAAGCATTAGAACGTCATAGAAGTGAAATACAGGCTGAACAGGACAAAAAGGTAGAGGAAGTCAGAGATGCGATGGAGATTGAAATGAGAACCCAGCTCTGCCGACAGGCTGCTGCACATACTGATCGCTTACGAAATGTTCTTAGGGTACAAGAGCAGGAACTGAAATATGAATTTGAGCGGGACCTGTCAGAGAAACTTGCTGACCAAGAATTACAGTTTCGATGTCTTAGTCAAGAGCAAGTTGACAACTTTACCCTGGATATAAACACTGCCTATGCCAGACTGAGAGGAATCGAACAGGCTGTTCAGAGTCATTCGGTTGCCGAAGAGGAGGCCAGGAAAGCCCACCAACTATGGCTTTTGATTGAGGCTTTAAAGTACAGCATGAAGACAGCGTCGGCAGATTTGCCAACTGTTGTACTGGGCAGTGCTGTCGAGGCCATTAAAGTCAACTGTTCTGATAATGAATTTGCCCAGACTTTAACCGCAGCTATCCCTTCACAGTCCCTGACCCGAGGGGTGTACAGTGAAGAGACCCTTAGAGCCTGTTTCTGTACTGTCCAAAAACTGGCTCGAAGGGTAGCAATGATTGATGAAACGAGAAATAGCTTATACCAGTGTTTCCTCTCCTACTTGCAATCTCTGCTCCTGTTTCCGCCTCAGCAACTGAAACCACCAGCAGAGCTTGGCCCTGGGGATGTGAACACATTTAAATTATTGTCATCATTGAGCATGGTGATTTGGAGCTGGCAGCCAAGTTTGTCAATCAGCTAAAAGGGGAGTCCAGACAAGTGGCACGACTGGCTGAATGAAGCCCGAATGACCCTGGAAACTAAGCCGGTAGTTGAAATTCTGACAGCATATGCCAGCGCCATAGGAATAGGAGCCACTCAAGTGCAGCAAGAGTAAGGTCTAGAAAGAGCTTTTGTAAAGTCGTATTTCATGTCAAAGGAAATCAGTGATATATGAAGGGTTGCAACAAAGGGCCCCCAAATTGTCTATAAATGAGCAGGTTACAGATACTGTTCTAAATGTTAGCACCTGTTGCATTTATACTATTCCCATTTGCTATCATGTCAGTGAACTCCAGGAGTGTTTTCTTTGCAACTTGTGTAACATTTTCCATTTTTCAGGTTTTACTGATTGGCTTGTGAGCCAGTCAAAATGTTTGTGATCCATACTACTATTGATTTTGCCTTGAAGCAAACCCAATAAAGCAACAAGATGAAAAAAAAGGCCATTGTACCATACTCTACCCAGCTGCCTCTGAATGAAGGGGATCATGGCAAGACCAGAGAATTCCATGAGCATGTTCCCATTCCTGCATTTCATTTGCTATGAAGTGGGTTCCTTGATCAGAAGCAAAACTGTGTGGGATACCATGATGGTGGATAAGGCATTCCGTAAGTCCACGGATGGTAGTTTTTTTTTTTTTTTTTTTAAAGGAAAGACAGAGAGAAGGAAGGAAGGATAGAAGGAAGGAAGGAAGGAAGAAAGGGAAACATTTTTAAACATTTTCTTGTTTTATTGTATTCTGTTTCTCCGTTTTTGTTACATGGGCTGGGGCCGGGAATCGAACCGAGGTCCTCCGGCATAGCAGGCAAGCACTTTGCCCGCTGAGCCACCGCGGCCCGCCCCAATGGATGGTAGTTTTTACAGAAGCCTTGTGTGCAGGGAAGGCAAACTCATATCCAGAGTATGTGTCTATTCCAGTTAGAACAAATCACTGCCCCTTCCATGGTGGAAGTGGTCCAGTGTAATCAGCTTGCCATCAGGTAGCAGGCTTTGGCCACACCTTGATTTAGGACTTCTTTTTGCTTCAAAACTGTGAGCCAAGAAATTCCCATACCATGCAATGGGTTGTTTAATCCAACTCATTGCATGGTATTTGTTGTAATGAAAGGGAAACTAACACAACCACATTTTATTTATCTATTCATCAATTGATAGATATTTGAACTGTTTCAATTTTTTGGCTATTATGAATAATGCTGTTATGAACATCTGTGTACAAGTTTTTGTATAGATATGTTTTTATTCTTGGTTCTGGCATTTCTCATTTCACTTTCTCCTGCTGTCTCAGCATTTAGTTTATGGTTATTTTATTTTTGATATTGCTAACCTCAGAGTTTCAGTTGTTTTTCTAATTTCTTTTAGCTCTTTTGAAATGATGGTTTACATTTGTGTGCGTGTGACCTAATATTTCAAATGTGTTTTATTGTCAGAGCCTCATTTGGGTTAATTTCATTATTTTTTCATCATGGTGTTAATATGTTTTGTTTCTCCCAGGTTTAAATGAGGTAGACTTTCCTGGCATTCTGTGTGGGGCGAGGCGGCTGTCAGGTTTGGAGACAGTGGTGGCCAGTCACGTCACCAGCTGAGACTCCTGCCTTGTGTTCTCATAAAGGCTTCTAGGCATGAACGGACTGCCTTGAGCGTTGTGTTTCTGAGAAGTGGACATGCCTTGTCTTCTAGTGTTTCTTTCATGTTCAGATGTTGAATTTTGCTAGTTAAGATAAAATGCCTGGAATATGCTTCCTCTGGATCCTTCCTTCTTATTATTTAAGTCTTCTCTCCCTTTCCTTTATCGTCTGGATTGTCCCCCTTCCTAACCTCCTGCTGTGGGAACCTTCCCTCTCCCTTCCCACTCACTGATCCTTCCCTCTCAGTCTCGGAACCTTTTTCCTCCTGCACTTATCAGTTAGGTTTCTGTTTCTGTCAGTTCTTCAGATGATGCTCCGCTTCTTTGATGGGAGTATTTGCTGTGTGGCCTCAGCTCCTCATGGCCTTTGATAGCCACCCTACTGTTGAATACCTTAATGACTTTCAGAATAGGTCGTGTGCAGTCATGTGAAGGTCTGAGCCAGAAAGGAGTTCTCCCAGTTCTTCTCTTTGTAGTTTGATTTGCTTCCCAAATTTTCACTCAGGTGAGGGTGCTTTCCTGATTGGGGGGATGGTATATTTGTTGGAGACTTGGAGATCCTGCAGTTGTGGCCTGTCAGCACTTCCTCTCACCTCCCACCACGCTCTCTGCTTAAAAACTGTCTGTGTGCCCTTCCTGTTCCTCTCTCAGGTTTGGTCAGATCTGCCCATGTTCTGGGAGTCATGTGAAGACCCTGTCACCGAGGTTATGTTTTTTTTTTTTAAAAGATATCCATGGGCTTTGTTCTTTATCCTCTTTATTTTTCCATTGGGTGTTTTGAGGTGATTAAAAAGCTGCACAGTACCATCATACCATTTTAATAGCAACAACGAAAAATAAGACTCAAAAGAAAGAGGTCAGATGAGTTGTCCCAGGGCGTGCAGGTGGGGAGAATGGAAATGCAGACTGGTTTATTTAAAATCTTGTGCTCCTGTATGCCCTGCCTAAAACTGAGTGTTACTCCTTAGCATCTGGAACTATGCTCTAAGTAACTGGCTGCCCAGTTTTAGAGTAAATATCGAGTGAATCTCAGATACTTTCGGTGTACTCATTGTACTTTTGGGATTTCTGGATCCCATGCAGAGTCTGTGGGTGGACTGTGTCAGCATGTCTGCTAGGTCCCCATATGCACTTTGCCTCATTTCTCCCCTGTGGTAGCACTGACCGGCCTCTATGTGAGCATCATTTCAGCAGAAGACCAAGATTGGGTCCAAAGGAAAACATGCTAAAGTGAGCTTTCTCATGAGTCACAGGTCCCACCTGTTCAGGAAAAAGAAAGCGCATATGACATAAGGATCAGAGCCCTCCAAGGCCAGGAATCCATCCTGGGTCAGGGGATCGCTGTCTGGAGGCCCCCCTGGAGTACGCGGGCAGAGGCTTACAAATGGCAGGACTGAGCAAGTCCTGGAGTGGCTGTTCATTTCCCAGGAGCAGCCAAAAACCACCAAGTCCCAGGTGAGTCACTCATTTTATTTTTCTCACTTCCTACTGGTTTGTGTAAGGCCCTTATCTATTATTATTCATTATACCTGTATTTCCCCATACTCCATTTCCTTTTCCTTCTCCACTCCCCAGTGTTGTTTTCTGTTTTATGTATATCTTTTTGTTTATGTATATTTACAAATATATTTCTGGTTGCTGTGTGTATATTTTTTATTTATGTTAAAGGAATGTGTGTGTATGTATACCTTATTATATTGTATCATCCCTTTTCCTATGCCTATAACATTTTCTGTACTTTCTCGAACCCAGCCTTCAGTCAGGTGCTTTAATGTCATTTCTTAGCAAAGTCTTTCCAGGTCCCTCCTATGTTGGGTGCTCTTATAGCACCCTAAGATTTAATTATTTTTTCATACTGTTATCTAACTGTCCCAGCCCCATTGAATGTTTGACTTTTGCCATTTTAGGTGTATGATGTATGTATGGTTTGGCTTCATAAGTCTTTACTCTTTTCCATTGATTGGTTTATCTGTCCTTCTGCCAGTACCACACTACCTTCAGTTATAGTAAGTCTTGATATCCAGTGGTTTCCAGTTTTTGGCACACACATTTAGGTTTTTATGTGGACATAAGTTTTCAAATTAATTGGCTAAATACTTACATGTACAGTTGCTGGGTGGTATGATAAAACTATGTTTAACTTTGTCAGAAATAGCCAATGTCTTCCAAGGTGGTTGTACCAGTTTGCAGTTCCACCAGCAATAACTGACAGTTCTTATTGCTCAACATCCTTGCCAGTATTTGTTATTATTTTTTTTAATGTTGACATTGTAATAGGTTTGTAAAGATATGTCATTGTGATTTTCATTTTCATTTCCCTAATGGCAAATATTGCTGGTATCTTTTCAGATGCATAGTTGCTTTCTGTTTAAGGTTGGTGAAATGTCTGTTTAGGTCTTTGGCAGTTTTTTTTTTTAACATGTATTTTTTTATTAGAGAAGTTGTAGGTTTACAGAAAAATCATGCAGAAAATACAGCGTTCCTATATACCCATCCTATTACTAACACTTCATGTTAGTGTAGTACTACTTTTACAGCTGATGAAAAATATTATTATAATTATGCTACTAACCATAGTCCATCATTTTAATTTACCTTGGGGTTTACTGTTTATGTTGTACAATACTATGGGTTTTTTTTATTAATTAAAAAAATTAACTAACACAACATTTAGAAATCATTTCATTCTACATATACAATCAGTAATTCTTAATATCATCACATAGATGCATATTCATCATTTCTTAGTACATTTGCATCAATTCAGAAAAAGAAATAGAAAGACAACAGAAAAATAAAACGATAATAGAGAGAAAAAATAAAAATAAAAAAATAAATTAAAAAAAACTATACCTCAGATGCAGCTTCATTCAGTGTTTTAACTTAATTACATTACAATTAGGTAATATTGTGCTGTCCATTTCTGAGTTTTTGTATCCAGTCTTGTTGCAGTCTGTATCCCTTCAGCTCCAATTACCCATTATCTTACCCTATTTCTATCTCCTGATGGTCTCTGTTACCAATGCTATATTCCAAGTTTATTCTGTAATGTCGGTTCACATCATACAGTATTTGTCCTTTAGTTTTTTGGCTAGTCTCACTCAGCATAATGTTCTCTAGGTCCATCCATGTTATTACATGCTTCATAAGTTTATTCTGTCTTAAAGCTGCATAATATTCCATCGTATGTATATACCACAGTTTGTTTAGCCGCTCGTCTGTTGATAGACAGTTTGGCTGTTTCCATCTCTTTGCAGTTGCAAATAATGCTGCTATAAACATTGGTGTGCAAATGTCCGTTTGTGTCTTTGCCCTTAAGTCCTCTGAGTAGATACCTAGCAATGGTATTGCTGGGTCATATGGCAATTCTATATTCAGCTTTTTGAGGAACCACCAAACTGCCTTCCACAGTGGTTGCACCATTTGACATTCCCACCAACAGTGGATAAGTGTGCCTCTTTCTCCATATCCTCTCCAGCACTTGTCATTTTCTGTTTTGTTGATAATGGCCATTCTGGTGGGTGTGAGATGATATCTCATTGTGGTTTTGATTTGCATTTCTCTAATGGCCAGGGACATTGAGCATCTTTTCATGTGCCTTTTGGCCATTTGTATTTCCTCTTCTGAGAAATGTCTGTTCAAGTCTTTTGCTCATTTTGTAATTGGGTTGTCTGTTTTTTTTGTTGTTGAGTTGAACAATCTCTTTATATATTCTGGATACTAGACCTTTATCTGATATATCATTTCCAAATATTGTCTCCCATTGTGTAGGCTGTCTTTTTACTTTCTTGATGAAGTTCTTTGATGCACAAAAGTGTTTAATTTTGAGGAGTTCCCATTTATTTGTTTCTTTCTTCAGTGCTTGTGCTTTGGGTGTAAGGTCTAAGAAACTGCCTCCTACTATAAGATTTATAAGGTATTTCCCTACATTTTCTTCTAACAGTTTTATGGTCTTAGATCTAATGTTTAGGTCTTTGATTCATTTTGAGTTAATTTTTGTATAGGGTGTGAGATACAGCTCCTCTTTCATTCTTTTGCATATGGATATCCAGTTCTCTAGGCACCATTCATTGAAGAGATTGTTCTGTCCCAGGTGAGTTAGCTTGATTGCCTTATCCATTGTCTATAGATGAGAGGGTCTATATCTGAGCACTCTATTGATTCCATTGGTCAATATATCTGTCTTTATGCCTGTACCATGCTGTTTTGACCACTGTAGCTTCATAATATGCCTTATAGTCAGGTAGTGTGAGACCTCCAACTTCACCTTTTTTTCCTCAGGATACTTTTAGCTATTCAGGGCACCCTGCCCTTCCAGATAAATTTGGTTATTGGTTTTTCTATTTCTGAAAAGTAAGTTGCTAGGATTTTAATTGGTACTGCATTGAATCTGTAAATCAATTTAGGTAGAATTGACACCTTAATTATATTTAGTCTTCCAATCCATGAACATGGTATGCCCTTCCATCTATTTAGGTCTTCTGTGATTTAACAGTTTCTTGTAGTTTTCATTATATAGGTCTTTTGTCTCTTTAGTTAAATTTATTCCTAAATATTTTATTCTTTTGGTTGCAATTGTAAATGGAATTTTTTTCTTGATTTTCTCCTCATATTGTTCATTACTAGTGTATAGAAACACTGCAAATTTTTGAGTGTTGATCTTGTAAGCCATTTTGCTGTACTCATTTATTAGCTCTAGTAGTTTTGCTGTGTATTTTTTTGGATTTTTGACCTATAGAATCATATCATCTGCAAACAGTGAGAGTTTTACGTCTTCCTTTCCAATTTTTATGCCTTGTATTCCTTTTTCTTGTCTAATTGTTCTGGCTAGAACTTCCCACACAATGTTGAATAAAAATGGTGATAGTGGACATCCTTGTCTTGTTCCTGATCTTAGAGGGAAAGTTTTCAGTTTTTCCCCATTGAGGATGATGCTAGCTCTGGGTTTTGCATATATTCCCTTTATCATTTTGAGGAAGTTGCCTTCTATTCCTATCCTTTGAAGTGTTTTCAACAGGAAAGGATGTTGAATTTTGTCAAATGCCTTTTCTGCATCAATCGAGATGATCATGTAGTATTCTGCTTTGATTTGTTGATATGGTGTATTACATTAATTGATTTCTTATGTTGAACCATCCTTGCATACCTGGGATGAATCCTACTTGGTCATGATGTATAATTCTTTTAATGCACTGCTGGATTCGATTTGCTAGAATTCTGTTGAGCGTTTTTGCATCTGTATTAATAAGAGAGATTGGTCTGTAGTTTTCTTTTTTTGTAATGTTTTTGCTGGCTTTGGTATAAGGGTGATGTTGGCTTCATAGAATGAGTTAGGCAGCTTTCCCTCCTCTTCAATTTTTTTGAAGCGTTTGAGCAGGATTGGTACTAATTCTTTCTGGAATGTTTGGTAGAATTCACATGTGAAGCCGTCTGGTCCTGGACTTTTCTTTTTGGGAAGCTTTTGAATGACTGATTCAATTTCTTTACTTGTGAGTGGTTTGTTGAGGTCATCTATTTCTTCTTGAGTCAAAGTTGGTTGTTCATGCCTTTCTAGGAACTTGTCCATTTCATCTACATTGTTGTATTTATTAGCATAAAGTTGTTCATAGTATCCTGTTATTATCTCCTTTATTTCTGTGAGGTCAGTGGTTATGTCTCCTCTTCCATTTCTGATCCTATTTATTTGTGTCCTCTCTCTTCTTCTTTTTGCCAATCTTGCTAAGGACCCATCAATCTTGTTGATTTTCTCATAGAACCGACTTCTGGTTTTGTTGATTTTCTCAATTGTTTTCATGTTCTCAATTTCATTTATTTCTGCTCTAATCTTTGTCATTTCTTTCCTTTTGCTTGCTTTGGGGTTAGTTTGCTGTTCTTTCTCCAGTTCTTCCAAGTGGACAGTTAATTCCTGAATTTTTGCCTTTTCTTCTTTTTTGATATAGGCATTTAGGGCAATAAATTTCCGTCTTAGCACTGCCTTTGCTGCATCCCATAGGTTTTGATATGTTGTGTTTTCATTTTCATTTGCCTCGAGATGTTTACTGATTTCTCTTGTAATTTCTTCTTTGACCCACTGGTTGTTTAAGAGTGTGTTGTTGAGCCTCCACATATTTGTGAATTTTCTGGCACTCTGCCTATTATTGATTTCCAACTTCATTCCTTTATGATCTGAGAAACTGTTTTGTATGATTTCAATATTTTTATATTTATTGAGACTTGCTTTGTGACCCAGCATATGGTCTATACTTGAGAATAATCCATGAGCACCTAAGAAAAAGGTGTATCCTGCTGTTGTGGGGTGTAACGTTCTATAAATGTCTGTTAAGCCTAGCTCATTTATTGTATTATTCAAATTCTCTGTTTCTTTATTGATCCTCTGTCCAGATGTTCTGTCCATTGATCAGAGTGGGGAATTGAAGTCTCCAACTATTATGGTAGATGTGTCTATTTCTCCTTTCAGTGTTTTCAGTGTTTGCCTCATGTATTTTGGAGCATTCTGGTTCGGTGCATAAATATTTATGATTGTTATGTCTTCTTGTTGAATTTTTCCTTTTGTTAATACATAGTATCCTTCTTTGTCTCTTTTAACTGTTTTACATTTGAAATCTAATTTGTTGGATATTAGTATACTACTTCTGCTCTTTTTTGATTGTTATTTGCATGAAATATCTTTTCCAAACCCTTCACTTTCAACCTATGTTTATCCTTGGTTCTAAGATGTGTTTCCTGTATACAGCATATAGATGGGTCCTGTTTTTTAATCTATTCTGCCAGTCTATGTCTTTTGATTGGGGAATTTAATCCATTAACATTTAGTGTTATTACTGTATGAGTAGTACTTTCTTCTACCATTTTGCCTTTTGGACTTTATATGTCATATCTAATTTTTCTTCTTTTTACCTTTACTCATCGTCTTCATTGCTACACTCTTCTCCACACCTCTCTCTCCTGTATTTTCACATATGCCTCCAGTGCTCCCTTTAGTATTTTGTGCAGAGCCTGTCTCTTGGTCACAAATTCTCTCAGTGATTTTTTGTCTGAAAATGTTTTCATTTCTCCCTCAATTTTGAAGGACAATTTTGCTGGATATAGAATTCTTAGTTGGCAGTTTTTCTCTTTTAGTAATTTAAGTATATCATCCCACTGTCTTCTCACCTCCATGGTTTCTGCTGAGAAATCTACACATAGTCTTATTGGACTTCCCTTCTATGTAATGGATTGCTTTTCTCTTGCTGCTTTCAAGATTCTCTCTTTCTCTTTGACATCTGACATTCTGATTAGTAAGTGTCTTGGAGTACATCTATTTGGGTATATTCTCTTTGGGGTGTGCTGAACTTCTTGGATCTGCAATTTTAAGTCTTTCATAAGAGTTGGGAAATTTTCAGTGATAATTTCCTCCACTAGTTTTTCTCCTCCTTTTCCCTTCTTTTCTCCTTCTGGGACACCCACAACACATATATTCATGTGCTTCATGTTGTCATTCAACTCCCTGAATCCCTGCTCATATTTTTCCATTCTTTTCCCTATATTTTCTTCTGCTTGTCAGATTTCAGATATCCTGTCCTCCAGTGCAATAATCCTATCTTCTGCCTCTTGAAATCTGACATAGTAGGTTTCCATTATATTTTTCATCTCTTGTACTGGGTCTCATTCCCATAATTTCTGGATTTGTTTTTTCAGACTTTCAATTTCTTCTTTTTGTTCATTCCTTGCCTTCTTTATATCCCCCCTCAATTCATTGATTTGATTTTTGATGAGGTTTTCCATGTCTGTTTGAACATTCTGAATCAATTCTTTCAATGCCTGTATCTTATTTGAATTGTTGGTTTGTTCCTTTGACTGGGCCATATCTTCAATTTTCGTAGTGTGATTCATTTTTTTTTGCTGGCATCTAGGCATTTAATTACCTTAATTAGCTTATTCTGGAGATTATTTTCACTTTTTTTACCTAGGATTTTCTTGCTAGATGACTTTGTTGTCTATTTGTTCTTTGACATTCAGTTCAGTTTATTCTGGACCACTAGCTTAGTTTTGTTTAACAGAACATAAATTTTCAGTTCTTGTTTTCTTGTTACTTACCCTGCCTATACGGAGCCTTCCCCTCCTCCCCACCCTTAGGAGGCTCTCTTTAGGTATTATAGAACCCAGCCAGATTTTCCAAGACCAAACTGGCCTCCTGTCAGAAGGAAAGAGTCACCTGCGTCAGTTTTCCCTGAGGGTGAGACCCAGGAGGTTGGAAGACTTTCCTGTGAATTGTCTGGACTCTGTGTTTTTCCTATCCAACCCAGTACATGGCACTTTTCTGCCTGCAGGTCCCACCAGCATAAGGTGATGTGGTACCTTTAACTTAAGCAGACTCTCCCTGCTAGGGGTATGGTAGAGACAGAGGTGAGGTTGTAGGCTGGCTTTAATTGCTTCAAATTTCCAAACCCTGGAGTCTGAATTCCTTGAGGGAGGGAATCCACTTGAGCTGGGCCCCACCCCTCTCCTGGGGAAGACACAGCCTGCAGACAAGCCCTTAAACAAACTTGTTTCTGCCTATGCCTGGGGCAGTTGCAGCCTGAGAAGCCCTGCTGCTGTATCTAAAAGCAGTCCAACCTTTGTAGAAATACAGCCACAAAAAAAAAAAAGAGAGAAATCCTTCTCAGAGCAGCACCCCCGTTCCTCAGTTTTGCCAATCAAGAGCATAAGTTGGTGTGTTGCTTTGTGTGCCTTCAGATCCTATGTGCCCCCTCTTTTCCTTCAGGTCCCAGACCCTTTCAAGTATTATGTGCTATCCAATCAAAAAAAACCTCTGTTTCTTTTTCTTTTTTCTTTTCCCATCGTCCCTGCTCCGTTGGTGCTGGGGCAAAAATCAGCAACCTCCCTTTGACCAGATTCAGCTGAGCTGGGGGCCTATTTTTAGTAGTCAGAATTTGTGAATTAATTCCCAGAGGTCCTATTGCATATTTATTTCTTCTACCTACTGCCAAGGAGTTTCTTCCCACACGAAGGTAACGGGATTTGTGTAGGTTATGACACTCAACTCCTTTTTCGTCAATATTTTGTTTGCTCCTCTCTCCTCTTTCTCATATTGGAAAATTCCCTTATTCTTTTAGATTTGTGACTCCCCCGTAAGAATTGGTCTTTCCCTCTGTGTTTTCCTCTGCTTCCCTCTCAATGTTGAATTTACTGGTTTATAATGTAATAGTGAATTTTTAAGACTATTTCCTCCATAAGGATTTCAAGTGTCTTCATGAAGGGAATAGGGTTTTAATTCCTGATTGTATCCCTAATACTGTGACAGCGTCAGGCCTGCAGCCAGGCACTGAGCAGCTCTTATCATTTGGTCATGTTATTCTCACATTTTATCCTAGCATTTTCCTCACTTGAGGTGGTGCGTGTTTTTAGTTGTAGAAAATGGAATGGAAAGCAAGGTCCCATATGCAGTGATATGGTTTTATTATCAGTAACTAGCTGTCTGTTATTTTAAAGGCTCCTTGCTAACCACTTCTGCTTGAGTTGCCTCAATTTATTTTAAGTGTTTGAGAGTAAAAATGCTTAAAGACATTTCTGGCCCTTTACTAAGTGCTTTATTATTATTATTATTATTATTATTATTAGAATTTTAAAAGCACACCTAGCAATTGGTAAAATTCATTTAAATAACTTGCCCGATGAGAATTAGTGTGGGAACCCTTGTCCTTAATGGCCTCCACTTGTCCATTTGTCTGTGGTTGAAGTGGACCTAGAATTCTCTCCTGGAGAAGGTACAACCCTGTCTCTAGCCACTCTCCTGGCCATCAGGAGGCAATTGTCTTCTGTTCATGCACATTTTAGCTTACCCTACATTCTGTAACTGAGCCTAACTAAAGAGCGAAGCCTGGGGACCTGTTATTAATTTGCAACATGTAATTTCTACTTTCAGAAGTTATCAGAGCAACCCCAGATGCTCTACTGGCCATTATTTATCAAAATCTACAACTAATAATTTGTCTGAAGCAAGGCAGCTTAGCACATCACTTGGTAATACTTCAATAAATGATGGATCTTCTCTCTCGCCACCATCCTCATCAGCTTTCCCCTCTTTGTCATTGTTGTTATTGTACAAGAAAGGTGAGGCAGTCCATCTGTTGTCTGATTTTCCTGGAACCTCTAAAATTCCATCTTAAACCAGGCAGGCTTCTGGATTGCTGCCCACACTCCCTACGTTACTGTGGTCTTTTGTAGACTGACATTTGTGACAGCCCAATGGGTAAGCTGCCAGAATGCAAGTTTGCAGTTCTAAGGCATGAAAAATGTCCAAATTAAGGCATCCAGAGAAAGACTGCCTTAATTCCAAAGAAAGGTTGATGAAGTTCGGGATTTTTCTTTCAGCTGGAAGGACACATGGTGTCTTCTCGTTTCACAAAGCTTCCCCAGAGGCATTTTCCTTCTGCATCTCCAAATCTCTGGCCCTGTGGGCTCTGTCAGCAGTGAAGCTTTTTCTAAAATGTTTCCCTCTTAAAGGGCACCAGTAAGCAACTCCACCTTGAATGGGTGGAGACACATCTCCATGGAAACCACCTGTGTTAATTTGCAAGCTTCTGGAATGTGATATACCAGAAATGGAACAGCTTTTATAAAGGGAATTTAATAAATTACACATTTACATTTCCAAGGAAGTGAAAGTATCCAAACTAAGGCACCTTAGTTTACCTTCACTCAAGGAAAGCTGATGTGTCAGGGGCACCTCTGTCAGCTGGGTAGTCATATGGCTGGCATCTCCTGGTCCCTTGCTCCTGGGCTCAGTTGCTTTCAGTTTCTCTTCCTGTGGGGGTCCCTCACTTTACTTACCCAGGGCTGGCTTTCATCTCTTGACCTCCCTTGGCTCTCTCCAGATTCTGGCTTGCTTAGCATCTCATGGCAATGTCTGCTGGGCTCCAAGCATCTCCCGATATCTGTGTCACTGTTCTCCATATGTCCACATCTGTGTCAGCTCTGTGAAGTTTCTGTAAACCCTGAGACTTCTGCCAATTCTGACCCTCTCCAAAATGTTTCCTCTTTTAAAGGATTCTAGTAAACTAATAAGACCCACTTGGAATGGTTGGGGTCATATCTCCATCTAATCGAAGGTCACACCCACAATTGGGCATGTCACAGCTCCATGGAAATAATCTGATCAAAAGATTCCAACCGACAGTATTAAATTGTGATTAAAAGAAACAGTTACCTTGACAAGATTGAACCAGGGTTAAACCATGGCTTTTCTGGTGTACATAATATTTCAAACCAGCACACCATCTAATCCAAAGTTATCACTCACTGTTGAGTGGGTCACATCTCCATGGAAACCACAAAAAAGATCCCACCCAGGAATATTGAATGAGGATTGAAGGAAATGGCTTTTCTGGGGTTCACAACAGTTTCAAACCGGCACAGGTATGATGACCCCTGGCTGGGTTGTAGAGACCATTAAAGGAATAAATAACATACAGCACCTAGCTCAGTGCCCGGCCATGGTATGTGATAATTTTGTTTTTTAAAACTTTTAAAATAATTATGTGTGCATTGTTGTATTGTCATTGATCTTCCTGGAGAAACATAACACAGGGTTCCCCTTGTGGTGTCATGGTGGGGATGTTGCCATTCATTCATTTACTCCAGAAGTATTGTGATTGGCTTATCATGTACCAGACATAATTCCTTTGGTGGCAACAGAGCAATGGCTAAAACATGAGACAATCCTAGCCCTGAAGGAGACTATATTCTAGGTGGAGGTGGGATATGTATAGTAATTGTACATGATTTAATACATAAGGTGAGAATGCTATGGAACCAAAGTGAGAACAAGATAGTAGATGTGGGGAGTTTTGGGGGAGGGGAATTTATTTTAAATGTTGTCACAGAGAGCATCACTGAGATGAGGTCACTTGAGCAAATACTTGAAGTAAGCAGATGTGAGATGTGCATATATTTTTTGGGGGGGCTGGAATGAGCGTTCTTCCAAAAGCCTAAATATGGGAGTGAGTTCCTGATGTGTTCAAGAGATGACCCAGGGAGCAGTGGGGCTGGAGATCAAGGGAGTACTTAGTCAGCAGGGAGGTTGGGTTAAGGGTTGGAGGGTGGTGGGACTGGGCCAGGTGGAAGAGCCACTCACTTAGACCATGTTGGTTTCTCTAAGGACTTTGGGATTTGCTTTATGTGAGATGTGGTCCACGGCGAGGGTGGAGGGTGATAAGGAATGGAGGCTAGCTTTCTCTACTTGTATATCTCACTTTTCTTCCCTTCCTTCCTTGCTTCCTTCCTTGCTTCCTCCCTCCCTCCCTCCCATCCTCCCATCCTCCCATCCTTACATCCTCCTTCCCCCCTTCCTATTCTTCTCCATTTTCTTCCTCTCCTCCTCCTACTTCTTCTGAGGTCAGGAATTTTTTTCCACTAATGAAAGTATCAGGTCACGTATGCCCCTGAACATCTGGTTGGTTTTAACATACAATTATGAAGAGTGTGGCTTATATGATTTCCAAGGTTGTGTTCTTTGTGTTGACATCTAGAAAGCTGGTCTACATCAACTTCCGGATCAGAGCAAGAACCCCTATTGTGGAATAGGATGTTGAGTTGACTAAACTTGACATGGTTAGCTGTAGGACTTTCTCATGGCACTGGGTTACTTCAGAGCACTTACCATCGTTGCTTATTACTCTCTAGCTGTGTGACTTTTTGATTAATAGCTCTTTCCTCTATAGAGCATGTGCTCCATGACGGCAGAGATCATGTGATGTTTCAAAAATCAGCCTTGTTTCCCCACAGCCTAGTACTATGTCTTGTATACTTAATAAATGTTGGTTGAATGAATGAACAAATTGAATCAATGTCACAATTTCTATTTTCTAAATTACTAAGATGCTAGTTATGAACGTAATGAAACCTCATGTTCAGAAGTTATAGACAATTATACTATTGGGAAAAGTCTAAGTGTTAGACTGTTCCAGACTATATTTTATGCCATCAAGGTGTGGGACAACATGTGGTCCAGCTTTTGTCATGATTTAGCCCAGTGAAATTTTTCCACTGTGCCACTTTGTTGTAATTCAAGAAGATTTCAGAGGAAGAGTGAGGTTCATTAAGAAACACACTATGTATGTGAATGAGAGACTTCAGATTAGTTAACTCTTTTTAAATTTAACTGTGTTGAGCATATTTACTATAATTATATAAAAATATAAATACACTCATACAATTATAAAATCAAATTATTTTATTATAAAAAACAAAATAATGAAATCCATATAATTAAAATCATTAGCAGTGAAAGTAGACTTCACCCCACCATGTGATTAGCTTGCCATCTGCTCCACCATCTTTTGATTTCCTCTGGCAGGTTTCCACGGCTCTATTCTTGGAGATGGTGTAATTCCCTGAAGACTTCCCTGTATTCAAAATATTGCAAAATATGTATTCTTTCTGCAGTCTGCAGTGCATTTTACCTTTACTGTGTTAATAATGCAGCATTTATTCAGTCCACTGTGCCTAGCTCATGAAAGTTAAAGTAGTTTTCATTGATCATCAATAAACACAAACCCAAATGAAATCATCTAGCCATCCTCAGCTATAAAGCAGCCATCCAAATACCCAAGAAAATGCTTACATTAAAATGTCTCCCTCTTAAAGGACTCCAGTAAGTGAAGCAAGTCCTACCTTGAATGGATGGGGTCACAGCTCCATGGAAGCAGCCTAATCAAGAAGTCCCACCCAGCAATAGGTCTGTCCCCACAAGATTGGATTAAAATAACATGGCTTTTCTGGCCTGCACAGCAGCTTCAAACCAACACACTTAGCTACTCTGTGTGCCCCACTTTCCTCATCTGCAAGATAGGCACAATATTGCTACCTACTTCACAGAGTTGTGAATATTAACTGAAATGGCACTGGTAAAGTCTCAGTAAGTGTTAGCTATTGTTATTAGCTATATAATTAAACAGTTCATTTCAAATTAGGTGTGACTAGATTATACAGATGGGTGGGCCTACTTTAATAAAAGTAGTAGCAAGATAATTGTAAAAACTAAAATTAAATTCCTGTCAGGGATACATGCATACATGGGAGGGTATTTATTGTTTTGAATTTCATGATAGTTATCAGATGCTGAATTGTGCCTACTGTGGCACAAGGTGAGTGCCTTGGGAAAGGACCATCAAACAAGGCGTGTCTCCGAGGGGTTCCCCTCTCTGCCATCATCTCCTCTGTGACTGCAGCAGTGGGTAGCCCCAGGAGAAAAGGGCTGAACATGCAACCAAGACCGTGAATTTTCCCAGAATCAGGCCCCACACTGGTTTATAAATATTTCTCTGTCACCATATGCATCTATAATAAGCTAAACATGAGCTCTTACTGATGTCTCCAATTCTAATTTATTAACACGTGGGTAATTCCAGCTTCCTGCTTTCCTGATGTTCCCACTCCCACAATGAGAAAACTATCTACCACCTTCTGCCATTCATTTACTTAATTGCTTAATTAAGTAAATATATATATATATATATATATATATATATATATATATATATGCATTTATAAAATGTATATAGCAGCATCGCAATTGTCAGCCAATAGCACCTTGGGAAACAATCTTATCATCCAGAGTAGAGTGCATATGTGCTTGTCCTTTTGACTTTTGTCTTACAGACTCCATTAATTTCCAAAGGCAAGCAACTTCCTCCTTACCTCTTTTAGTAAAGTTGTTTCATATATTTGTGATTCAATTAGATTCTCTTGTTGTGGTCTGCATTTCTTCTTGGAGTTTATTTCCCAATCCCCAAAGTGATTTTTAAAATTTTGTGTCGGTCTGTGCACTGGTGGTGAGGTGGCAGAGTTCTTGCCTACCATGCTGGTTAATGCCTGCCCATGCAAAATAAAAATTTTGTGTTCATTGAGATTGACTCTTTGTACTGTGAAATTGTATTAGTCTTCACAAATACATGTCATATACCCACCATTACAGTTTCATACAAAGTAGATTCAGCACTATAAAAATTCCCCGTGCTTCAAATATTCAACCCTCTCCCCCTCTACCCCAACCCATTGGAAATCACTGATCTTTTACAGCCTCTATAGAGTTGCCTTTTCCAGAATATCATATAATATATGATTTGTAGCCCTTTCAGACTGGCCTTTTGTACTTAAGGATCTGATATGTCTTTTCGTGTCTTCAGAGCTCATTTATTTTCATTGATGATTGATTTCCCATTGTATGAATGTACAATAGATTGTTTAACCATTCACCTATTGAAGGATATTGGTTTGCTTCCAGTTATTGGTGATTGTGAATAAAGCTTCTGTAAACATTTACGTGCAGGTTGTTGTGAAGACATCAATTTTCATACCAGTCGGATGATGTGTCTAAGAGTATGATTTTTGGGTGCTATGGTAAGAAAATTTAGCTTTGTAAGAAATTTCTAAACTATTTTCCAAAGTGATGAAACCATTTTGCATTCCCACCATCTATGATAAGATTTCCTGTTGCTAGTGAATAAAAAGTATTTGCAAAGAGAAGGGGAAAATTCAGCTTACCCAAGTGGGGAATTCTTGATATTCTCGCAAGCAGTGTGGACAGCCAACGCAACAGGCTGAGTCGCCAGTCTTGGGGTTTGTTCATATGAACTTAACCCTGCAAAGGATAGGTTAAGCCTACTTAAAATTAGGCCTAAGAGTCACCCCCAAGAGAACCTCTTTTGTTGCTCAGATGTGTCCTCTCTCTCTCTCTCAGCCAAAACAACAAGCAAACTCACTGCCCTCCCCCGTTTATGTAGGACATGACTCGCAGGGATGTGGACCTTCCTGGCAACGTGGGACAGAAATCCTAGAATGAGCTGGGACTCAGCACCAAGGGATTGAGAAAACCTTCTCAACCAAAAGAGGGAAGAGAGAAATGAGACAAAATAAAGTGTCAATGGCTGAGAGAGTCCAAACAGAATCGAGAGGTTATCCTGGAGGTTATTCTTATGCATTAAATAGATATCACCTTGTTAGTCTTGATGTAATGGAGAGGCTGGAGGAAAGTACCTGAAAATGTAGAGCTGTGTTCCAGTAGCCATGTTTCTTGAAGATGATTGTATAATGATATAGCTTTCGCAGTGTGACTGTGTGATTGTGAAAACTTTGTGTCTGATGCTTCTTTTATCTATCTTATGGACAGATGAGTAAAACATATAGATTAAAAATAAATAAATAATAGGGGGAACAAATGTTAAAATAAATTTAGCAGATTGAAATGCTAGTGATCAAAGAAAGGGGAGGGGTAAGGGGTATGGTATGTATGAATTTTTTCCTGTTTTCTTTTTATTTCTTTTTCTGAATTGTTGCAAATGTTCTAAGAAATGTTCATGATGATGAATATCCAGCTATTCGATGAAAAAAAAGATGTTCAAAAAATAAAAAAAAGATTTCCTGTTCCTCCACATCCTTGAGTGTATTTACAATTTTTATTTTTTTTAAATTTGCCCATTCTAATAGGCATATAATCATATCTCATTGTTTCAGTTTACAATTCCCTAATTACAAGTGATGTCGAGCATGTTTTCATATGTTTATTTGGCATATATATATTTTTGGTCAAGTGTCTGTTTAGATATACTATGCTCAATTGGGTGCTTTATTATTGGGTTTTTTTTTTTTAATTTTTTTATTAACGGAAAGAAAAAAAAAAAGAAATTAACACAACATTTAGAAATCATACCATTCTACATATGCACTCAGTAATTCTTAACATCATCACATAGATGCATGATCATTGTTTCTTAGTACATTTGCATCGGTTTAGAGGAACTAGCAACACAACAGAAAAAGATATAAAATGTTAATATAAAGAAAAGAAATAAAAGTAGTAATAATAGTAAAAAACAACAACAACAAACAAACCAACAAGCAAACAAAAACAAAAAAAACCCTATAGCTCAGATGCAGCTTCATTCAGTATTTTAACATGATTACTTTACAATTAGGTATTATTGTGCTGTCCATTTTTTTTTTTTTTTTTTAGGTATATCGAGTTTTATTTGCCTTTAAATTACACAAATACAACAAATATATTATTCAAAATGTTAGATTTTCTTGAATTAACAGAAGAAAAAGAAACTGAAGTAAAACTGTAGAAACTGCTGAACTTCAGATAAATGTTTCTTCAAAACAAGAGATACTAGTTCCTAAATGATTCCTCTAAAGTTAAAAAAAGATTAAGAAAAACATTAATCCATTGGGTTATTACTTAAAAAAAATCTACATGTTTTTTAATGGATATATGTTTACATTTATAGATAGTAAACTTAGTGTCCCGTCTCATAAAATTCAGAAGACACCTGATGTCTTAGATAAGTAAAACAATAAAAGCCTTTTTATATTAAAAAAAAATTTAAACCTAAATCTACCTTCATATTATTTTCTAAGGAAACATAATAAGGAATGGCTAATCTGGAAGCAAATTGTTGTACAAATCACTTTCAAGAAAAGAAATACATCATGGGCTTATGCTTGTAGCTAGTAGTATCAATTAAAAGCTCAAAATGATGACACATGAATTCAGAGTATCAGCCGGTCCTCTCCTCCCTCCTGAATTACCTGACCAATGGAAGTTTGGCTTTGCTGTTTCAGAAAGCACTGTTTCTTACATTCCATCAATTGTTCAAAATCACGCCACATTTTTGCTTGTTTCATATTTGGACCATGACTTTCTCGTACAGCCTTTTGCTTTTCTCGGAGTTTCTTTCCAAGGTTCTCTTGTTCAGCAATATTTTGGTATACTGTTCCCTAATAGCTTTTCTTTTTTCTTGTTGATCAGAGGAGACATATGCCTTCATTTCATCAGTAGCACGACGAAGTTGTACTTCTAAGTTCTTAATCATGCAATTTGTATAATGGTATCTGCTTTCTTCTTGAAGACATTCTTCACGCAGTCCTCTGACTTCCTGTTCTAATTTGGACCGATTGCTTTCAAGACCCGCTGCACAGCTATCATACTGGAATTTCTTTTCCTCACATTCCTGAGTTAGTTCCTGACATTTCTGACGTAACTGTCGTAGTTCTTTTATAACTGGGGCTAGAGCTGACTTCTTTTCAGATACCAGTGAATTCAGTTTTTTCACCATTTCAGACATGTCATCCAGTGTTCGTCCTTTCATTTCATCTACTTCACTCTTCAGTGCAGATACTCTTTCTAGTTCTTCTTGGGTATAACTATATCCAGATATACCCTTTTTCTCTTCAATAGTTTGCAGTTGATGCTGAATATTTTCATGACGTTGCTTAAGAAGTTCTTCTGTCCTCTGTAAGAGACCGAATTCAGCTTTAAATTCAGCTATTATCTGATGCTTCTTCTTGAAAACTGTACTCTTGCCTCGGAGTTTACTGACATATCGTTTAAACTCGTCTCCCTTCAGCACTTCAGTGCCATCAAATTCACGAGTCTGATTTGTCTTTACTGATGCTTCTCTCTCTAGGCTGGCTAGCTTCTCCTTTGCCTCCTGAAGTTCCTCAGCTTTGGCTTCTTTTTTACGAGAAATGATGGATGCCTGTTGTCTATATAGTGACAGTTTGCCTTCAATTGGCTCATTTCTCATCATTTTCTTTTCAATCAACTGATTGATCTGTGTGTTTATTTCATTTATCTTAGATTCAAGTTCAAGAAGATCAGAATGGCCCATAGCTGGCTCTGAAACCACTTTTTGTAAAAAATGTAATTCTTTTTTCTTGTTCTCTAATTCTTTAGGAAATTTTTCAGTTACCATATATGAATTAAACTTTATCTCCTCCTCTAGCCTCTTCATTAAACTTTCAGGCTTTGCATCTGATGCTGCATGGCGCATACTTTTCAGCTGGTTTTGTACTCTTTGTAGTCTCTGCACTGCATGAAATAGCTGATTCTTTTGTTCCTGTTTCTGTTGTCCAAGAAATTCTTCCCTTTCTTTTTCAACTCTAAGTTGCCTTGCTATTTGAAGCATCCGTTGATGATTCTGAACTGTCTCCACCCTTTTCTTCAAACGTTCAACTCTCTTAATGAGCTGATCCTTTTCTTCCTCCATTGCACTGATATCCCTTCTTATTTCTGCTGTAGAGAATCCAGATGTCTTGAGCTGCTCACATTCTTTATGCAAAGTTTTAAAGGCTTCCATCAATTCTTCATACTGCTTATTAGTGTCAGCCACAGTTTCATCCTGAAGAAACTCACTTGGTACTTCAAGTTTTATTAAAAAACGAGCTAAATATGCCCTTTTCTTCAGTTCATTTGTCCTCTGTAGAAGCCAGTGGAGCACTGGGTAAATTACAGGTTTACTTCCAATCACCAGACCCTGACGAAAGGTACTCATGTCTGTAGCATTTCCTGGTGGTTTGTATTTAAGAATGCCAAGAAGGCTCAACATCCGTTTGGCTGTCTGCTCTGGCATCTCCTCTCTGATATCAACAACTTGCTTTGGGTCAATCTCAGCCAGAACATCATTCAGAACTTGTAATAGCTGCATTGGCTCCAGGGAATCAAATGTGATTAAATTATAGTTCTTCCTAAAAGGCTCCTTATTGAGCTTGTCCACAATGAATTTGATTTGCTCACTCATAATTAGGTCTTATAACTTCACTACTCAGATTCTCTCCACGAAACCACTTTTCCCCCCCAGGAGGAACCCGGCTCAATTGGATTCCTAGAGACCAGCTCCTTGGCAACGGTTCTGTCCATTTTTGAGTTTTTGTATCTAGTCCTGTTGCACAGTCTGTATCCCTTCAGCTTCAATTACCCATTGTCTTACCCTGTTTCTAACTCCTGCTGAACTCTGTTACCAATGACATATTTCAAGTTTATTCTCGAATGTCCGTTCACATCAGTGGGACCATACAGTATTTGTCCTTTAGTTTTTGGCTGGATTCACTCAGCATAATATTCTCTAGGTCCATCCATGTTATTACATGGTTCATAAGTTTATCTTGTCTTAAAGCTGCATAATATTCCATCGTATGTATATACCACAGTTTGTTTAGCCACTCTTCTGTTGATGGTATTATTGGGTTTTAATAATTATTTGTATATTTTTGATACATCTCTTAGATATATATTCTGCAAATATTCCTCTCTGTGGTTTGTCTTCATTTTGTTAATAGTGTCTTTCAGAGAACAGAAGTTTTAAGTTTTAATAGAGTCCAACTTAATATTCCTTTAATGGATCGTGTTTTTATGTATCTAAAAAAAGCTCATTGCCAAATCCAAGGTCCCCTAAATTTTCTCCTATTATTTTCTTCTAGAAGTTTATAGTTTTGTTTTATGTGTAAGTCAGTGATCCATTTGTAGTTAATTTTTTTAGTATAATTTAATTGTAAATTATATTAACCTGTTTTTTATCTTGATGTGACAATTTTGGATTAATCTGTGTTCATTACTCAGGTCACTTAAGAACACATGGCATATATATATTTTATGAGTGTTCATGCTAAAACTGTTTTTTATTTAGATGTATTTCAAGTACTGCTTTTTCTTACTTCCTCAGTTGGTGTGAATGCGGAAGTGACTCATTCTGTTTGCACTGACATGTATCTCTCCTAATGTAATGTTCTGTCCAACACCCATCTTAATTTAGACGCTTGGCCCTTAACTGTAGGCAGACCTCTGCCAGACTCTTGGACCAGTGTTTTTGCTTTTGAGATAGGTACGGAGAGCTATAGATCAGAAGTTTATGAGCTCAGTATTCAGATATTCCTGCTGCTAGTTCTGCTCTAATCTTAATTCCTTGGTTCCTGAATTTCTGGGTTTTACTTTGTCTTTCTCATTTTTCCAATGACTGGCATCCTAATCCATGTCCAAACTTCATACCATGGCACAAATTGGCTTCCTCTGGATTTGTGGTTTGTTGTCAGCAAAATATCCTTTATATTCAACTTGGCCTCTGAATGTTCCATCAACTTTATGCAATGAGGTAGTGGCTGTCAATCTAGGGCAGTTTTGCTCCAAGGAGACATTTGGCCTATCTGGAGGCATTTTTAGCTGTGAACAGTTGGGCTTGGTGGGAGGAGATGCTGCTGGCATCTAGTAGGTAGGTAGAAGTCAGGGATACTGCTAACCTCCTGCAGTGCTCAGCACAAAGTTTTAACAGTGCCAAGAGTGAGGAACCCTTCTTTACTGGAGACCCAACCTTCCCTGAGGTCCCTGCTTCCATTACATGTGGTGGTTGTTCCTTTTCCACACACACTCCTACCACTGGACTTGCTTTTCATTACTGCTTTCATAAAAGTATTCTTTAATCCTTCCGAAACAGAGAAAAAAATCCAAGTTTGAATCTCCTGTCATCAAATCACGCACTACCCTCACTTGCTGTCAATGCCAACCCCTAAATGGGCCCTGTATTAGTCAGTGTTCTCTAGACAAACAGAACCAATAGGAGAGACCTGTAAATATGAGATTTATAAAGATGTCTTATGCAACTGTAGGAATGCACGAGTCCAAAATCATATGGCAGACAGTGAAGCTGGCAACTGCAATGAAGGGTCTCGATGATTCCACAGGAGAGACTCACTGGCTGAAGAAGAAGCAGTGAAAATTCTGTCTTTTTCCTTAAAAGTCTTCAGCTGATCAGATCAAATCCAACTGATTAGATTATCTCATTTGAGGGAGGTATGCCCTTACTTGATTGTAAGTGTAATCAGCCACAGCTGCAATCAACTGACTGATGGTTTAACAAACCAGCTTTCTGGTTTATCAATCAGCCATGAAATATCCTTGCAGCAACGAGACCAGTGCTTGTCTGATGAAATCCCTGGGCACATCACCAGGCAAGTTGACACCAGAACCCATCCATCACAGTCCATCACTAGTCTACTTGGCAGCTGTGCACATCACCTTGAAACATGCTTAATTTCTAAGTAAAATACAGTAACAGACATATGTTTCACCTAACAATACTCAGCTGTCCTGCATACAACTGGAAGAACACTAATTCTCTCCAGAATAAGGTGCAAGTCCTTAGATAACATTCACTCTCAAACTTGATATCCTATAACTTAAATACTCTAACATGAACAATACAACTTAGTCATATGATAAGAAGAAAACAAGGTATTTTCTTTATGTATGAATACAAACATACTCATAACACAACAAGGAGGAAATAGTCATACCATCACAGTCCTCATTTCTGTAACTGGCCACATGCTTGTGGTGCATATTTATCACTGCCTTTTTTTACTATCCATTCCATGTCCCTTTACCCTTATTGAGCACTTCAGTTGGCCGTGGTTCTTTGCTGGGTGGCAAACCTTCAATCCTGAAGTTTCTGGCCATTGGTGGTTCTGTCTAGATTGGGTTGTTGCAATTTTCCATTGACTTCAATCACAGGGCATGGTAGCACTAAGAGGAGCCCTAGGGGGTCTCCTGTGTTCTAGGAAAACCCTTAACTTCCACTGGGAAGTTTCTATCCTATTTCCTGTTGATAGTGCAGTAGTCCCTTCCCTGCCTGTTGGTTCAGAGGCAAGAGAAGCCCAAAGTGTCCAGGTGGCCGTCTGAGCTTCCAGTTCAATGGAATCATTGTTGTGTATTCTGGTAGGAGCACTACTCCTTTTGGGACTATGAACTACAGACCAGCAGAGCTCAGGGTCACAGGAACAGGAAGCAAAAATTTTTCTAGTGGGTCACTAGGGGACATAGTGAGTGGTGCCACTCCCATTTCCACCCCTTGATTCCTGGACCCATGAATCCTGGCTATGAGAGAAACAGCACCATACAGTGGATACTGATTCAGAGCATACACAGCCTCCTGGAGAACATTACCCAAGCCCTGCAAAGTATTGCTCCTAGTTGGCATTGTAATTGGGACTTCAAAAGGCCATTCCACCATTCTATCAATCCAGCTGCCTCTGGATGATGGGGAACATGGTAAGACCAGAGAATTCCATGAACTTGTGCCCATTTCTGCACTTCATTTGCCATGAAGTGAGTTCCTTGATCAGAAGCAATGCCATATGGAATACCATGATAGTAGGCAAGGCATTTCATAAGTCTATGGATGGTAGTTTGGGTGGACATGGAAGGCAAACCCATATCTGGAGTATGTATCTATTCCAGTTAAAACAAGGTGCTGCCCCTTCCATGATGGAAGTGGTCCAGTGTAATCAATCTGCCACAGGTAACAGGCTGATCACCTTGGGGAATGGTGCCCTATTGGGGAGTGAGTGTGGGTCTCTGTTGCTGTGTGCAGATTGAGCATTCACCAGGTTGCCCTTGCTGAGTGGAAGTCCATGTTGCTGAGCCCATGCAAATCTCCATCCCTACTGCCATGCCCACTTTGTTCATGAGCCCATTGGTCAATGGTAGGAGTGGCTGGGGCAAGAGGATGACTTGTATCCACAGGACAGGTCATCTTATCCACTTGATTATTAAGACCTTCCTCTGCTGAAGTCACCCTCGGCTGAACACTCACGTGGGACACAAATATCTTCATGTTTTTAGCCCACTCAGAAAGGTCTATCCACATACCTCTTCCCCAGACCTCTTTGTCACCAATTTTCCAATCATGCTCCTTCCATGTCCTTGACCATCCAGCCAAACCATTAGCAATAGCTCATAAGTGAGTATACAAACACATCTCTGGCCATTTCTCTTTCCAAGCAAAATAAACAAGCATGTGCACTGCTTTAAGTTCTACCCACTGGGAGGATTAACCCTCACAATGTTCTTTACGAACATCCTGGAAAAGGGTAGTAGTGCTGCAGCTGTCCACTTTCGGGTGGTCCCTGCATATCATGCAGAACCATCTGTAAACCAGGCCCAAGTTTTCTCTTCCTCAGTCAACTGAGGAACTCCCCAAGAGGCCTTAGCTCTGGTTGGGAAAGAGAAGGTAGTGCGGCAGAAGTAGGGGACATAGACCATTTCCATTTTATGATGGAGTGCTGCTGCGCATGCCCAACTTTATGGCTTGGTGGGTCAGACAACACCCAGCTTATGATAGGCAATTCAGGTCTCATGGTAACTTGGTGGCCCATGGATAAGCATTCAGTCTCCACTAAGGCCCAGTAGCAGGCCAAAAGCTGTTTCTCAAAAGGAGAGTAGTTATCTGCAGCAGATGGTAAGGCTTTGCTCCAAAATCCTAAGGGTCTGCGTTGTGATTCTCCTATAGGGGCCTGCCAAAGACTCCAAACAGTGTCTCTATTTACCACTGACAGTTCCAGCACCATTGGATCTGCTGGATCATATGGTTCAAGTGGCAGAGCAGCTTGTACAGCAGCCTGGACCTGTCGCAGAGCCTCCTCTTGTTCAGGTCCCCACTCAAAATTAGCAGCTTTTCTGGTCATTCAGTAAATGGGCCAGAGTAGCACACCCAAATGAGGAATATGTTGTCTCCGAAATCCAAAGAGGCCAATTAAGCATTGTGCCTCTTTTTTTGATTGTAGGAGGGGCCAGATGCAGCAACTTATCCTTCATTTTAGAAGGGATATCTTGACATGCCCCACACCACTGGACACCTAGAAATTTCACTGAGATGGAAGTCCCCTGTAGTTTTGTTGGATTTATCTCCCATCCCCTGACATGCAAATGCCTTACCAATAAGTCTAGAGTAAAAGTAGAAGAGCTACTTCTTGCTCACTAGGTCTAATCAACATTATATCATCAATATAATGGACCAGTGTGATGTCTTGTGGGAGGCAGAAACGATCAAGGTCTCTGCGAACAAGATTATGACATAGGGCTGGAGAGTTGATATACCCCTGAGGTAGGACAGTGAAGGTATACCGCTGGCCTTGCCAACTGAAAGCAAACTGTTTCTGGTGGTCCTTACTGACAGCTTTTGAGAAAAAAGCATTTGCAAATCAATAGCTGCATACCAGGTACCAGGAGATATACTGATTAGCACAAGCAATATTACATCCATAACAGCAGCTGAAATTGGAGTTAATGCCTGGTTGAGCTTACAATAATCCACTGTCATCCTCCAAGACCCATCTGTTTTCTGCATAGGCCAAACAGGAGAGTGGCATGGGATGTGGTGGGAATCACCACCCCTGCATCCTTCAAGTCCTTAAGAGTGGCATTTATCTCTGCAAATCCCTTCAGGAGTCCAGTATTGCTTCTGATTTACTATTTTGCTAGGTAGGGCAGTTCTAGTGGCTTCCGCTTGACCTTTCCCACCATAATAGCCCTCACTGCATGAGCTAGAGAGCCAATGTGGGGATTCTGCCAGTTGCTCAGTATGTCGATTCCAATTATGCATTCTGGAACTGGGGCAATAACTACAGAATGGGTTCAGGGGCCCACTGGACCCACTGTGTGATGGAACTGAGCTAAAACTCCATCAATCACCTGACGTCCATAAGCCCCCACTCTGACTGGTGGACCACAGTGACGTTTTGGATCCCCTGGAATTAACGTCACTTCTGAAACAGTGTCTAATAATCCCCAAAATATCTGATCATTTCCTTTTCCCCAATGCACAGTCACCCTGTAAAGGCTGTAGATCTCAGTGTAAATTTTGGGCAGTGTAAAAAAGGGTCCTTCCTCAAGGGTACCCAATCCTCCCTTCATTTGAGGGGCTCTGGGTCTGTAAATTGTCTCTAGTCTAGGAATTAAGGGGTCACTGAAGTAGTGGAAACTCCATTTTCCCAAGAAAGCAACTGAGCCGCTGAGAAGTGGCCAGAACTTTATTGCTGGCTGACCAGAGGACCCTTTGACCAAAGTCTGAGCCCTGGATTTTCTTTGTTTCTAGATTATGTAGGCAAGTGAGCAAGGCTGGAGTTACTTGGGAATGGGTGGTAAACGCTGGAAAAGGACAGAGACAGAACTTGCAGGGTGGGAGTTATGGTCTGGCCTTTAGCTGAACTCCTTTGTCCAGCATAAGGGCAGCTTCTGGACGTGACAAGAAACCAGCCTGGCAGCCTCCCTCTTTGCACATCAATAGCTTCAGACAGGCTTGAGTAAGCCTGGATGTGATTTACAGTACTGCAGACATTCTGCTTTTCTTCCTTCAAGAAAGAATTATATACATACATATACATATATATATATACCTTCATGAGCGCATCAATTTATAGTGATGCACATAAATACACAGAGTCATATGCATGAATGCATGAAGTGATACACATAAATTCATAAAGTTATACAATAATACTGAGGTTAAACTTGTAACTATGTCACCACAGCTCTCCATTTTTTTAATTCAAGTTAGGCTTCTGTTCACTTGACCTAGAACTCATGTGTTTATGTAGCTCAAACAAGAATTTAGTAGACTGCCCATCTATTTTACTTCTAGGTACCCCATGATCTACTAGCCAACGTCACAAGTCTCTGTGAGTCAGATTATTTTGACTCCTGCTTTGAGTTTGTTGTCTATTAAAATAGCCATGTCCACCCTGGGATGTAAGAGCAGGCTTTGCATGATAAATCCACTCTAATATTCCCATCTCTCTAAGCCTCTGGATTCCCTCATCTTATTATACCAGGGAAGTACTGGCATTTCAACCTCAGGTAATGTCAGCCACCTTTTGATCCATGTTTCAGTCAACCATCCAGACAAACTCTTAATGCCTTTTCTAACCCCTTGAGTGGCAACATTGAATGCAGAATCTCTGCTTAGTGGGCCCACATCAATAAATTCAGCTTGACCTAACTTTATATTCCTTCCATTATCTCACACCCTTAATATCCATTCCCGCACACATTCCCCAGATTTATCATGGAAGACCTGCTCACATACTCATGAATGTCCAGAGGACACATCTTTCATCAGAACTTTGAGAAATAAATTTGTGAGACTAGCACCATCATCCTGACAAGCTCTGTAGTTGCCCTTCTCTGTAGGTCAGATATTACTGTGGGAACTGCTGTCACTGAGCTGGATTCCTTAAATGCAATGGGGATGGTCAGATCCCAAGTTGCCAGAAGCCATGTGTGACAGTTAATCACCATAGACAAGGTGGGCATGGCCACCACAATGGACAGCAGACTCAAAGCAGCAGTCAAAATAATCTGGCCCACAGAGATTTATGGCATTGGCTAGTACATCATGGGGTATCTAGAAGTACAATAGATGGACAGTCTACTAAATTCTTATTTGAGCTGTATAAGCAGAAGAATTCTAGGTCAAGTGAACAGAAGTCTAACTTGAATTACAAAAACAGAGTCCCGTAATCAATTTCCAGATGAAACAGTTTACAGACCCAGAGCTCCTTGACAAGGGGAGGGCTGGGTACCCCCTTGAGGAAGGATCCTGTTATACCGCTCAAAATTTACACTGTTAACCTTCCTCCCAGCCTTCCCCAAGGAGACCTTTGGCCAGGGTGACTGTGCAGTGGTGAAAAGGAAATGATCATATGTTTGGGGGATTATTAGACACTTGTTCAGAAGTGACACTAACTCCAGGACACCCCAAACATCACTCTGGTCCACCAGACAGAGTAGGGACTTATGGAGTCAGGTGATCTCAGGTCTGTCTGATAGTGGGACTGGTGGGTCCCTGGACCCATTCTGGAGTACAAAATCGGAATCAACATACCCAGAAACTGGCAGAATCCACATTGGTTCCCTGACTCATGGACTGCGGACTGTTATAGTAGGAAAGGCCAAGTGGAAGCATTAAAACTGCCCCTACTTACCAAAATAGTGAATTGGAAGCAATACCAAATTCATGGAGGGATTGCAGAGATTACTGCTACTCTTAAGGAATTGAAGGATGCAGGGATGGTGATTCCCACCACATTCCCATTCAAGGCTCCAATGTGGCCTGTGCAGAAAACAGATCAGTCTTGGAGGATGACAGTAGATTACCATGAACTTAACCAGGTGGTGGCTCCGATTTCAGCTGCTGTTCCAGATATGGCAACGTTGCATGAGCAAATCAGCACATCACCTGGTACGCGGTATGCAGCTATTAAGCCGGCAAATGCTTTTGCCCAATAGCTGTTAGTAAGGACCACCAGAAACAGTTTGCATTCGCTGGCAAGGCCAGCAATATACCATCACTGTCTTACCTCAGGGGTGTATCAACTCTCCAGCCCTATGTCATAATCTTGTCTGCAAGAAACTTGATCATCTCCCCCTCTCACAAGACATGCACTGGTCCATTATACTGATGATATTATCATGATTGGAGCAAGTAGAGCAGCACTCTAGACTTGTTGGTAAGGCATTTGCATGTCAGGGGATGGGAGATAAATCCAACAAAAGTACAGGGGCCTTCCACCTCAGTGACATTTCTAGGTGCAGGGTGTGGGGCATGTCGAGATATCCCTTCCAAGGTGAAGGACAAGTTGCTGCATCTAGCCTCTCCTATGAACAAAAAGAGGCACAATGCCTAGTTGGCCTCTTTGGATTTTGGAGACAACTCATTCCTCATTTGGGTGTGCTACTCAGCCCACTTACCAAGTGGCCAGAAAAATTGCTAGTTTTGAGCAGGGGCTGGAACAACAAGAGGCTCTGCAACAGGTCCAGGCTGCTATACACGCTGCTCTGCCACTTGGACCACGTGATCCAGCAGGTCCAGTGGTGCTGGAAGTGTCAGTGGCAACTAGAGATGCTGTCTGGAGACTTTGGCAGGCCTCTATAAGAGAATCACAATGCAGATCCTTAAATTTTGGAGAAAAGCCTTATCATCTGCTGCAGATAACTACTTTCTGTTGGAGAAACAGCCTTTGACTTGGTACTAGGCCTTAGTAGAGATTGAATGCTAATCATGGGCCACCAAGTTACCATAGAAATGGAAATGGTATATATGAGATAGGAAAATGGAAATGGTATGTACGAGATATGGCTAGAGCAGGTCCTGAAGGCATAAGTAAGTTACAGAGGAAGTGGCCCAAATGCCCATGGTCTCCACTCCTGCCGTGTTACCTTCTCTTTCCCAGACCAGAGCTATGGCCTCTTGGGGAGTTCCTTACAGTGAATTGATTGAGGAAGAGAAAACTCGGGCCTGGTTTACAGATGGTTCGGCATGATATGCAGGTACCACTCGAAAGTGGACAGCTGCAGCACTACAACCCCTTTCCAGGATGTCTCTGAAGGACAGTGGTGAGGGGAAATCCTCCCAGTGGTGCAGAACTTTGAGTAGTGCAGCTGGTTGTTCATTTTGCTCGGAAGAAGGACTGGCCAGGGGTGCATTTGTATACTGACTCATGGGCTGTTGCTACTGGTTTGGCTGGACAGTCAGGGACTTGGAAGGAGCATTGAAGTAATGAAAACTCCTTTTTCCCGAGAACACACCTGAGCCTCGATAAGTGGCCTCAACTTTATGTCTGGCAGACCCAGAGGACTCATTGTCCAAAGTCTGGGCCCCAAATATTCTGGGTTTCCAGATTTCACAGGCTAGTGAGCAAAGCGGGAGTCGCTATGGGAGCAGGCAGTAAACACTGGAAAGGTAGGAACTTTCTTTTGTCTGAGATGTACAGAGGACCCCTGGTCTGCAGACGTGACCCAAGGAGACAGATGCCGCAGACATTTTGATCTACTCCCTACTATTTACATACTTCAGGAATACATAGTCATGCATAAATTCATAATTCATTTACGAATACACGTAAATTCATAAAGTTACACAACAATAATACTGAAGTGGTACACAGGAATTCATGAGGTAATACAAAAATACTGAGGTTGAACTTGTAAACTGCCTCGGCATGATGGGAAAATTGGTGACAAAGAGGTCTGGGGAAGAGCTGTGTGGCCAGGCCTTTCTGAGTGGGCTAAAAACATGAAGCTCTTTGTGCCCCACGTGAATGCGCGCCAGAGGGTGATGTCAGCAGGGAAGGTTTTAATAATCCAGTGGATGAGATGACCCGTTCTGTGGATGCTGGTCAGCCTCTTTTCCCAGCCACTCCGGCCATTGCCCAACGGGCTCATGAACAAAGTGGTCATGGTGGTAGGGATGGGGGTTATGCATGGGCTCAGCTTCATGGACCTCCACTCACCAAGGACCCCCCACCCCTCACCCCGTGCCCCTGGGAGGAGCGCAGACCCTGCCAACAGACCTGCGCTCTGGTGCCACCTGGTGGCGGCCGAGCTGACGGCCCCGGGGTTGACCCCTGCTCCGTGCGGGAGCAGGTGGTCCGTGTCCAGGGTCCCCACGTGGAGTCAGGGCTGTAACCCAGAAATCAGGGTTTAAGGGGAATTTTGATTGCTGAATCATTACAGACATGTTCCTTTTGCTTTTAGGGTGTTGCTGTGGACAGAGGCGAATACCCGGAAGCCTAAGCTCTAATTGAGCCTCTGGATCTCTGAAAGGGTTGTGAGAGCCCTAGTCTCCTTTCTGGCGCCTCTGTGACTGTGAGAGCTGACCGCCCGTTACCTGGTCACTTCCTGTCCGCCCTGGTCTCGGTGAGGACACTAGCCTCAGGCCTCATGTTTGTAAACCACTTCTGCTAGGCTCTGCAATGGACCATGGCGCTGCCTTCCTCCTTTACAGTGTCTTCTTTTCTGCTTTGAACTTACTGTCCGAAATGTCCTCACCCCCCCCCCTCGCTAAAGTCCTTAAAAACTTCGAACCCCCCGAAAGTCGGGGAGACAGATTTGAGGCCGTTAGGCTGTCTGCTTTCCTGCTACACGAATAGTAATAAATTCTTTCTCTCTTTGAAACCCGGGCGTCTCAGGAATTGGTCATTGAGCGCTTCAGGCAAAAGAATACAAGATCTGTATCCAATAATAACAGTAAATTAAGAAACAAAAAATAATAAAAAGATAAAAAGATAACATTTCTATAAAAATGAAAAGATATAAAATAAAAAATAATTATACTATAAATAAAAAATGTATTTTAAAAATGGGAAAAAGAAAATGGAATGTTAGGAAAATAAGATACAATAAAAACGTAGAAAGATAGGGAGTCAGCCTGCCTGCATTTACCCTTTCTCCCCAGCAGGTGGCGAGCACGAGGTCGGCGCGTGCAGGCAAGGGAGGGTAAGGGCAAGATTGGGTTTGGGGTCTCTGGGCATCTCTTTCTGACCCAGACGAGGAAGAGGTCTCCCCATGTCCACCTACTTTGTGGCCAGCCCTGTGCTATGCAGCCTAACCCCGATGTCCTGGGAGGACCCTCAGTGTTTTGGGTGGGAAAGGAATGCAATCCCACATCTTAAGAGTTTAAAACCAAACACTTCAAGGCTGTTTATAAAAGCACAGGGTACGGGGAGTGGGGCAGAAATTCAGATAGAGGCCGGGGTCTGAGGATGGGGCCAGAAGAATTAAAGGCACCGCCCTGCGTGAACTTGGCAGCGACGGGTTTGCGCCCCCCTTGTTTCGGGGCAGCGCAAAACCCAGCCTCCGGTCTGAGGTGGGCTACAGGGACCCCCGGGACACTCTCCTCGCGACAGCGGGAGACCCGACCTCCAGCCTGCCGTGGGCTGCAGGGACCCCCAGGCACTGTCAGCATCGCGCTCCCTGCGCCCAGCAGGCAGCCTCTCCCTTCCTTAGTGCACGAGGCCAGGTTGCCCCACGAGCACCCGCCCGAGGCCCGAGGCGGGAAGGTGGGCGCGCCTGAAGGGTCCACCCCGTGAGACCCACCTCGCAGTCCCCGCCGCGCCCTCGGGCAGGCCCAGCGCCCAGCGGGGCTCCCGGTGCCGACTCAGCGCCCCGCTTACCTCCGTGTCCTGAGCCGGATTGCCCACGGGCCGCCCCTTCCCCACGCGCCCGGGAGGCTCGCGGCACGCTGGCCCCTTCCCCAGGTCCGGGGCAGCTCCAACGTCCAGCCCGGGGCGGCCAGAGAGTGAACACTTCAGGCTGGGGCGCCACGCGGTGGCAGAAAAGCTGCCCGCGACTGGGCGTCCAAGACGGTGACCGCCTTCCCGTTAAAACCCGAGTCGCAAAGGCGGGCCGTGAGCGGGGCTGGCCCGAGGACACTGGTGGGTCCGCCCAGGCTCTCAGCCAGTAGCGAAGACCCTCCCTCGGAGATGGCTTCGGGGCCGGTCCTCGGTGCGCCACCCCAGGACAGCCCCACTGGAACGCAGGTCACCACTCCCCGCGCTGGCAGGATGCGCGGTGGGCAGAGAAGGGCTCCGGAGGGGCGGCCGGGGGGCCCTGGGGCTGCCTGAGGGGCGGGACCCCCGAGGGGCGAGGGCGGAGGTCCCTCTGTTCTGGGAAGGGAGGGCGCGGGAGTCGCGGTAGCGGCCCCCTTTCCCAGACTCGGCGGCATCTTCTTTTGTCTTTTCTCCAAATCTGGGCTTCTTTAATACCTTTTTGAACAATTAACCTTACCGGGAAAAAATATTTCTTTTCCTGATGGTTAAAAACCTTTTACACCTTCTCACTAACAACGAGGAATTCAAGAAAACGTTGTTCTTTTAACTGAGTGAAAACCAAATTCCGGTTTTGCATGAAGATACACCTGATAAGAAAATTAGTAAAATTCTTATAAAGCCTTAAAAATCTTAGCTAATCTTAACCCCAACCCATAAAGTTGACTTCCAACAAGATTTCTACAACTTTCTATGCCCATCTATTTTGTCCTGCACATTTCTGTTGCTCATTCTGCAACAATCAGTGATTTTATTGTAGAGGAAAAAGTACTCTTTTTTCCTTAATAGAAACATTTCCTGCATACTTTACATATTTAAGGGACCAAAAAAAGATGTTGGAATCAATCCTCAAGCCAAGAGAGCAGGGTCTTTTCCGAAGAGGACGGGACTCGCGAAGACAGTTGCGTTCTGCGGACTCGCGCTTTTCAGCCGCTGCGACCTGCGGCGCCCGGAGCAAGACCCGCCCTGTGGACCCCGAAACGGTCAGGCCCGCCACCCCGACAGCTCCGCACCGCGCGCCCTGCCCTACAGAATCCCCCTCCGCCCTCCCTCTGCTTTCCCACTGGGACGCTGCCCCATTCCTGAGTCTCTCCCTAGAGCTGGGGACCCTAAACTGCCTGTTTTTTTTTTCTTTTAAAAGTGGTCATTGTCAGGCAGCCCCGGCTCGGCCTGCGGCACCGTCCGGGAATTTCCGGTACTTGTGTCCGTGAACTTGTGCTCTGCGAAGCCCCAGGACTAGCGCGGCCGCCGGGCCCCGCTACCCCCTTGGGCGCCACACGCGGGACATGGGTGGACCCGCCGTGCGTGGGCGTCCGCGATCCCTCCAGCGAGTGCAGGTGAGCGTGTCCCCTAGGCCCACCCCCCCCACCCCCACCCGCACCCTCACCCCACGCCCACCCTCACGGCAGGGGCAGCAGTGCTTGGGGATTGGGGGAATTGGCTCTGAGCACAGACTTCGCCTCCTTCCCCCACCCCACCCCCACACGCCTGCTGAGCACAGCTGCTGCCCCTGCAGGGATTTGCACTCAATGGGGCTAATCAAGCAGCTGGGCGGCTTCGCAGTCACCAGGTCCTCCTTGGCCCCACCTTAGCATGGAGGCCGAGGTCCGTGAGAGGAAGGGGCTCTTGGGAGCTCTCTTCCAGCATTCTGGTGGAACTCACACATCCAAAGGAACTTTGCCAATTCCTGTACAGCTAATGGGGCACATAAACCTTTCTAAGGACTGCTTTTAGTCTTCCCAAACCATAGCCACTGCCAACCCCTGATGAAAAGGATCATCTAATTCCCAAAAATCTCAGCGCTGTACACAATTTAAATCTACTCTCAAAGCAAGAAGGTCGGCTGCGTTACGGCTAGGTGAAGAAAGAGAGCCTGACTGAGATCCTGAAGCAGGTTCCCCACGTGGTCTGCAGGGGCAGCAATGGGGAGGGAGTGGCCGGCTCTCTCCTGCCTGGGGCCCCATGGTGGCTGAGACATGCCTTGCTTTTCTCTGTCTTCCTCCACCATGTCGGAAACATGGCAAGCATGCAGCAAAGGGCTTGCTGAAGTCACCTGATCCCACCAGGGGCATGGATGGTGGCTCACAGGAAATGCTGGCTGAAGGCCTTCCTTAGCCAGTGTGTCCTCTAGGAGGCACGGGCGCCTGTGTGTCTCTGTGTGTGGCAGTACTCACCAGAAACCAGCTTTGGTGACAGTCATGAAGACATTCTTGGGTCTGTTCCAGACTCACACCACAGCATGGAGAGTGAGCCCGCTTTTCCTTCAGGACAAGACTGTCCTAATGCCCTCTGGTTGCTTGCTTTATAAAAGGGGCGGGGGATGGCACTGGCTGAATGGGTGTTTCTTCTGAGTATTTGCTCTGAAGCAGTACTCTCTACCTTGCCATCTGGACAGCTATGACTCCTGACCATATGCTTTGCAGGGAGAACACATTTGTTCACACTTCCCACTCCCACACTCTCTGTCCAACCTCCTCTTGTCACATGCACTCCATGGGTGTGACCAGCCACAAAGGGAAGCCTGACGGATGGAGTATGGATGTGTGTGTGCCTGTGTGTTAGTGTGTCTGGGAATATCTGTATTTGTGTCTGTGTGTGCGTCTTTGTGCTTGTGTGTCTGTGGGTGTTTATACATGTCTGTGTGTGCATGTTTGAGAGTGGGTGTCTGTGTGTCTTCGTATGCATACGTGTGGCTGCTTGTATGTGTATACCTGTGTGTGCATCTGCTGAGTGTGTACATCAGGGCTGCTGGAATTTCCATGTGGGCAGTGCCACCCCATGCAGTGGCTAGACTCTCACCTCTATCAAACAGAGGCAAGAACTGTTCACACCACTGTCTGTTTGTTTGGTTATTTATTTATAACCCACCATGTTTTAAAAATGATTTGAGGTGGATATGTTGGTTAGCCGGGGGCTCCCCTTTGGCCATGTGTGGAAACTTTCCTCTGAGGCTTATTTAAGGAACCCAGAACAGCCTCCCTCTCCGCTTTGGCCCAGATCGCTACTGAAGATAGCACTCGTGGACCTCATCCTTTCCTCCTTGGGCTCCAGAAGCAGGCACCCACCTGCAGTTCCTGCCTCCCCACTTAGCTCACTGGCCTCCCTGGCCAGGCCCTCGGTCCCCTAGCTCTAAAACCTGGGCCAGCCAGTTCCTCCCCGTGCCTAAGTCTTTGAACTTCATCTCAGTCCCCTCCTCCTTCAGCATCTCTCCCCAGAGACTGTGTGGGCCTCACTGCTCACTCCCCTCCTGGCCACCACCTCCACTGGAGATGGACCCTAGCATTGCACCCTGCCTCCAGCCACCCTGGCCTCAGTGGCTTAGCTTGCTTCCTGGGCAGGAGCCACACCCACTACCACCCAGTGCACCCCCTTCCCCACCTATGCAGCGGAGGCTGGGGCCTCCTCTACTCAGTCAATGAGGGAGGAATTGAAAGTTCCATAATGACCTGGGGGCCCTTGGAAACTTTTCATCTCAACACGAGACTGATTAAATAGCAATAAAAATAAATTACGTATACTCAGGGTTGTAGAGGCACCCAGAGACCTGGAGACTTGGGGTCTGTGCTGCATATAAATGCAAATACTGTAACAACATTGCAGTGGGTTCCCCCACTTCCACCCCGCACACAACTCAGAGGGAGGAGGTTTGGAGCCACCAAAGATGGTGTATAGCCATCTCCAACCAGTTCAGGCTTGCTAGGGTTTAAAACAAAACCTAAAGCCAAGCACCAAACTCAACCCTGCACAGAACCTGATCCCCATAACTATGGTTTAGGGTATGGTTGGCAAGCAAGAGACGGAAGAGGCAGTGCCTGCATCTAGAACCTACTGGGATCAGTCCTTCTGGGTGGGGTGAGAATTCTGGAGATAGCAGGGGAAGAGAAGGGAGGGGCCCTCAGCAGGGAGCCCAGGGCCCTGTTTACCTGTCTTCACAGTACCCTGGAAGAGCTGCAAGACGTCCCCTTCTGGCCTCAGCCTCCTCCAGGAAGATGAGGGATTGTCTGTCAGGTCCCCTCCAGTTCCCAACTCTGAGGGGTGAGCAAAATTGTGCTCTCCATCCAGGATGCCCTCTCCCATGGCCTGCTCTTGGGCACTGCCCTCTCAGCCCGCACTCCCCAGGGAAAGTGTTCGTTGGCTTCTCCTCACTCCTAGGGGATCTTGGCAGGATGCTCACATTAGCAGATCTCACTTGGCCAGAAGGTGGGGCCAGCCACTTTTTATAAATGCAGGTGTCTCTGGGTCAGGCTGCCTCCCTCCTGCACCCCCCTTCCTGTTACAGCTTCCTCTCTCATTCCTGGGAAACAGCCTAAGCCTGACTGCTGGATGCCTGTGCAGTTGGGTCAGGCAGGGGTTCTGGGCCAAGCAAAGGGAGAACGGGGTAAGGGACTCCAGATTCCACTCTGGTTGGGGTATCATGGGCAGGCCATGTGCCAGGAGTGGCCATGGGTTTTGGGGCCCTCCCCACCCTCCTCCACCTCCTTTGTCACCCCTACCACTTGGTTCATGCCCACCTGAAAATGGCCAATTCATTGATTACAAAGTCATTACACTGACAGCAAGTAGTTCTTTCCCTGGTAGGCATATCGTCCCCGTCTGATTTCTGTATTCCTTTTCTATTATGCAGCTGCTTTCACTCCCTTAAATTATGTGAAACCTCAGGAAGCCCCTGCCACCACAATAAGATTGCATTATTAAACTTCCCTGGCAGGTGAGCACAGCACTTCACACTTTTCAAAGAATCCCTTTATTCTCTCGTCTCATCCTCCTAACACATTCACAAGGCTGTCTGGGCAGGTACCATCATGCCCACTCTACAGATGAGGAGACTGAGGTCCCAGTATGCACTTGTCCACACTCACATAATTAGGCCTCCTGAGTCTGAGATTTCCATTCTGTGGAAAAGCTGTAAAAGTCTGACATAGGACACTGCACCTTGAACATTGAATTTTCCACCAATTGTGAAAAGTAAGGGCATGAAGGATGCCTGTCTGTTACTGTCTTTGGGATGAGACCTGGGCTGGGAGGCTATGGGACATGGGAGCCACAGGACAGGGAGGCCAGGCAGCACAGCCTCCTATACCTTGAGTCCCTCTGGTCCTCTCTTTGGGCTGATTCCTGTCTGGTGCCCAAACTCCAGGCCACAGTGGTTGAGGAGCAGCCTGGAGTCACTCTATGGAGTCCAGCTCCCAGGAGGACCTCACCTTCTTATCTGTACAACAGATAGGTGTATTATAGGGTCACCTGACAATGATGGGGTCAGGCAGTGGGGGCAGGGGGGGGTGTTAAGCACAGATTCTAGAGCTTCCCCAGGCCTGGCCCCTGCCCTAAAAGAGTCCCTGTCACCTCCCAGCCAATGTTGCCTGGGCTTGGAAGGGGGAGTAGGAAGTGGGGGGGGGGGGAAACATGGCATTTGTTCTCCTACTTATTTGAAAAGTGAAATGAGAGAACAATGAATAAATTGTGGCAGGTTTCACCTGCCTCCAACTTTTTAAACAACAAAGAAAGTCAACAAAGGTCTACCTGAACTGTTCCTAGCCTACCCACCTGAACTGTTCCCGGCCTACACACCTGGACTGTTGCTGCCCCACCCAGGACCATGCAAAGGAAATTCCAGCAGTAGAGTGATTGGGAAGAGCTGTAAGATGCTAAGCAAACCTATTTAAAATGAAAGATGCCAGGGAGAACAAAACTTATTCTTATTCATATGGTTTGGTAAAATAAATTTTTTTTGGTAAAAAATTCATATGTTCTGTACAAAGAGGCTCACACTGTGTCCATTTCATCCCTGAGAACCACAGGACCCATCTAATGTTTCCTGGTGACTGGTATTATTAAAGCAAGGGACTTACATGGCTCCTGTTGTGGCCCCTAGAGAACAGTCACTAGAATCCATGTGCGTCCTGCTGCCCCTCCACGAAGCCCCTGTGAAATAGATTGATTCTGCTGCCTCATAACACAGCCATCCCCTCACACTTACAGTTTTATTCCCTCCTTTTAAGGAAGGCTTCTTCGATTGCCCCAGACTGCTAATGATTTTCTTAACTATGTCCTTTCATATTCTGTGTTTTATGCACTTTTGATTTGCTCCAGCTTAGAAATGAGCTTGTAAGTACAGCCAAGCATCTTTCTAACGTCCATTTTCCTGGTATGTCCATTTCCTGGTTCAATTCTTGGTATGCACAAGACAGGTATTGCATTCCACAATCACCTGTTTCCAACACTTATACAGAACCAGTCTGTGCTGACTTGGGGGAACAGGCTGCCAGAGGTGCAGAGGGATATAAACTGTGGTTGGGACTGCCTCTGGGCGGGAGACCACCCCCTGCACTTCTCCAGTTCAGCGCCTCACACACTGATCTCCTGTACCCCAAGAGTGACTGTGCTTGTAGGAAGGTGAGAGCCAGAGAGGGCTTTATAGATCATCTGAGCCCACCCTTTCTTCTGTAGTTGAAGAGACTGTGGACCTGCCTAGGGAAGGAGCGACTCCAGACCACCCAGTGGTTAGAGGTAACCAGTGACAAGACCCAAGCCCTGTGACATGAAGTCCCGTGCTCTTGCCAGTGCAATGTAGCAATTTAGCAGTTGATGTTTTCTCCTTTGTGTGGGCCGTTGATTTTCTATTGCACACTTGTCTGGACCCCTTCTAGACTGAATGCTGCTTGAGGACAATGGTCACATGTGAAGTTTAGTCTGGGACTCGAGAGTGTCCAGCAGGTCAGAGCACACAGCAGGCAAATTATAGTGCTAGTAACATAAGGTCCGATTTATCTGAACCTCTGTTTTTGGAAATTATCTCCAAATGGGGTGTTGTAGCCATGACCAAATTTGCCTGGGAAAGTCTTGTGAGCACTGACCACCAATGGGGTGGTCCACCTGGCCAGGGGGATGTTCCCTGCCAGCAAGTGTGTACAAGCAAAGACTGTAAGAAAGGCTGGCAAGAGGAGGTCCCATGGTGGGTATGAGGCTGGACCACACGATTTTATTCTTCTCTTAGAATTCTGTAACTCTGAGACCAAAAGGAGAAACAGACAGCACACATCTGGAGTCCCTGGAAGATGGCTTGCTTTGTTGAAATTAGTCTTTGTGATGGGTTCTCTCCATCAGAACTGGAAATTCCTGCAAGAGGCAGAGTTTTGTGGTTTTTTAACCAAGAAGTCTTCATTGAGTACTCACCGCACATAAGGTGCTGGGTGCTAGGTGCCAAGGGTGAGACCGAGAAAAACAGGTTAGTGTCTGGCCTCAATGAGCTATAGTTTTGTTGGAGAGAAGAGAAGCTGCACATAAACTCTAAAACATAGGCCATAGAAAGTAAGCTAATAATGCGAGAGCTAACTAACAGCTCAGAATGAAAAGAGAAGCGACTGATGTTTCAAGGCCATCCCCGATTAGCTGCCCAATGAGGGGTGCAGACAGCAAGGCCTCGGGCTACTGGAAGAGGGCGCACCCACTCAGGCAGCAGGCTCGCGGGGGGCCCTGAAGGCTGGGTTCTGGCCTTTACAGTCTACTAACTGCAGTTGTGACAACTGGGGTTTGACTTTCAAGGACCATCCAAAAGAATCCACCAATCCTCCTAGAGCCAGGAATTAGCCCTGATGCCCAACTGGGGAGGGCAGAGTTGCCATCAGCCCCCTTCAGGTGGGGAAGGTGGCTACAGCCCCTGTCTCCAAGGGAAGAAGCTGACAAAACAGGGGGCTCTGCCCTGGTTCCCCCTGCCCTTTCCTCCTCTGGGTGAGGTTGGCCTTCCTCTCCAGTGGGTCAACAGCACCGCAGGACCAACAGGACCAGGAGCTGGGGCCCTTCAGGCACTGTGTCCTGCTGGCACTTCCAGGTCTGGTCTGTGGATGCCAGGAGACTCTGGTGGCAATCCGTGAACACTGACACCACTAATCTGTATGTGCCCTCCTAACAGAGGGGGTGGAAAGGAGGTCCTGCACGCCCTCCAGTTGCCCATATCTCCCCCAGGCCTGGCTGGGATGCAGCCCCTAAACTTGAACTCCCCCCCCTCCCCCTCTCTTCCCATCTGGTGTCCTTTGCTATTCCCCACCTTCTCAGCAGAAGAATGGCACTCAGTGGGGGGTGGGTGTGGACTTCAGATCTTCAGCCCACCTCCTCCAAACCTGGGGCAGGGGAGAGGAACGAGTCCACAGGAGGGACAATTCCAGGGGTGGTGGTGACAGGCACCACAGTCTCTGCCCTCCATCCTAATGCCCTCTTCTCTCTCAGCCCCTGGGCTTCCCTGGGTTTCCTTTAAGGGCTGGGGAGGGGCAGCCTTCCCCACCATCTTAGGACTCTGACCTCAGCATCCTGAGAACAAACCCCCTTTTTAGCTTAGGGGAGACAAGCTGGAGTTTTTCCAGCTGAACTTTCCTCAAAGCCAAGAGAAGAACATGAGCCTCTGCAAACCCCAGAGACTGTGCCTTGTTTGGCTCACAGGTTACCAGCACACGCCCAATTCCCAGACCTGGCTGGTGCGTATGTGCCTGTCACCCTCTCTGCCCGCTGTCTCCAGTTGGGGTTGGGGTCGGGGGTGAGGTCGCAGGGTTCAGCTCGCCTGCTCCTCCCACAGCCGGCAGCGGCTCCTTGGGCATCCCTTCTCACCTGCTGTCCCCTGCTCTCCTGCCCAGGATGCCAACACAGCTTGACCACTAAGTTTTTCTCTCCTTTGAGGACGGTCCCCTATTCTCAGCTTTCTTTGCAGCTCTGACTGAGACAACCTCTCGTGTTTTGAACTAAGCAAATTAGACAGCTCTCCGAGCCCAGGCTCCCTGTGGGGACTCATCACTCACTTTCCGCCACCTGGCCCCCACTGTCACACGGGCCTGGGCACAGGCTTCCAGGCAGCTCCCAGGCGGAGGAGGCTGCACCCTCCATGGACATCCCTAGTGCCTGGCACTCCAGCTCATCCCGGGGTGTCTTACAGAGGGACACAACCCAGGAGAGACCTCACTCTCCCGCAGAGTTCCTCCCCAAACCTGGAGAGCACCTGCGGGGGGGTGGGGGTAGGCAGGATTTTGGGGAGACTTCTTTCAGCGTCCCCGTGAGAAAACTGGTGGCACTAAGGAAAGGGGCCCAGGCCCCGCTGGCGTGCCAGGATGGCCGAGGAGGGGTGGTGCGGACCAGCGGTGTGGATGCTGCAGAACCACCAGCTGCAGGCTCCCCCCGCCTCGGGCTCGCCCCTTGCGGTGGGGTTGGACAGGTGGGCGGGGTGGAGGCAGCGGGAATGACTTCACATCTTTGTGGCTGAAAATAGTCCTCTCTCTGGCAGGCTGGTTCAGGGTGTGAAAAGCAACTCTCCCAGGGAGCGGCAGGAAACAGCAGGGGAGAAAAGTGAGCTGGAAGCCTGCGGCTGCCCGCCCAGCTGGAGGGAGCAGGCGTGACCCCTCCCACCTGCTCTCACCGCTGGATCCCGCAGCCCCGCGGTGCCCACGGCCTCGCCCCTGGAGCCAGCGCCGGCCTCGCAACCTCCTGCAGCCAAGTTCTCACTTGCAGCTGGCACCAGGACAGCTCCCACTCCTGCAGGGTTCTTCCTGCTGCACCAGGACCATGCTAAAAATTCCACACCTTTGGGCATCTAATCCTCCCGTGACCCTGGGCACAGGTGATATTATCAAGCTCATTTCACAGATGTGGAAAATGAGGCTCAGACAATGAGTTAGGCCACCCAGGCTCCCACAGAGAGGAGGGCAGAGGGCGGGGCGGGTGCCGGGGCTGCTGACCTCTGTTTTCCAGGAAGCAACCTATTATCCCATTTGACTGCTGGAGACACCCAGCCCCTGCACTTCCCCAGCAAAGCACTCAGGCTGTAAAGGGTCCCCGGCCTCTCACACCCCACACATCCAGGTGCTCACACCATGAGCTGCCACCTGCCCCGTGCTGGGCTCTGGAGAACGAGGTGTGCCAGGAGGAGCCAGTTCACCCACTCCTCAGGCTCCCCAAGGGATGGGCAGAAATGGAGGCTCCCTCCCCACCAGGTCAGAGGGAGTTTCTGGGGCTAGAGGGATGTGGGACGCCTCCCCACCTCTGCCCAGGGGCCTGACACCTAACTGCTGCCTCAGTGTGAGCATGGGTGACATTGTCTATTCCCAGTGCGATTCCCAACCTTCATTTCCACCCTAAAGTACACCAGATAATTAAGTCTCTCTCAGGCCTCCTCAGGATAATGCAGATTAATTTATTATTTAAATCTGAACAGAATATTAGCTCATTGTCTTAATAGTTCTGATAAATGCTTGGGGAGGGGCATAGGATGGAAATCCTTCCACCTGCCCCCTACTCCCCTATGTTCCCCCCAGAATGCAAAGATGCCGCAGGCCTGGCAAGCAGCTGGCAGAGCGGGTGCACGCATTGGGGCTGGGGGCCAGGCAGGAGACACGGTGTGCACATGCCACTAGCAGTGACTGCTTGGACCCTAGATCAACCCTCTGACCGCAGGCCCCACCCCGTGCCCTTCCACCCAAGAAGGAAAGTAGACCAAAAGTGAGGAAGGCAGGAACCAGAGACAAACTCTCCGATGCTGGAGGCTGCCCAGCCATCCCAACTCCGGCACACCCTGCTAGCAGGGGCTGGGGAAACAAGCGCGGCGCTCAGTTCCCGAGAGTGCACAGCTCGGGTGATTTGAGAGCTGCCCTTCTCAAAAATGTTTTCTGGGGTAAAGGCCATTTTGCCAAATGAGCCGGGGACCGGTAGAGGTGGGGCAGTGGGGGGAGGTCACTGCTAGGCACACAGAAACTGGGGCGATAGGGGTGCAAACTGTCTTAGCCTGCCATCACCCCTTTCTCCTTCCAAGCCCCATCTTGTGCCCTGTGGACCAAGGTGAGGCCTCGGAGCAGCTCCCTCTTCCTGGGCGCACTCCTCCTTCCCCCACGCAATGGTCTCTGGTGAGGGCCGGGTGCAGCGTGGGAGAGCTAGTCCTTATCCTGTCTCCCTGCCGAGACGCTCTCCACAGGCAATGACACAGGCAGAAATAACCTCAACATTACAAGGGACCTGCGGCCTGCTTGGTCACGCCTCTCACTTTACAGATGCAGAGAATGAGGCTGAGAGATGGAGCGGGTGACTTTAGGCACAGAGTGAGTTGGTCACACAGTAAATGATGTGAATGTTGTCCAGTTATCAGTGCTCCCCACTGACACTGGACCTGAGTGTCCATTGTGGGGTGATTGGCAAGGAGGAGGGTACAAAGAGGACTATGGTGTGGACCTGTGCCCAGGGTGCTGACAGGACAATCACAGATACAAGAGCCTCATCACAAGCAGCTGCCCTGACAGATGGGAAAACTGAGGCCTACGAGGTCAGGGCTGGGCGGGCTGGTACGGAGAGGAGTCAGCATTCTACCTCCCAATTCCCTGGGCCCCTTGCCTTGCTTGCTGCTTCCCTGGCAGCATCCCCACTTGACAGTGGCTTGTTCAGGCTCAGCTTTACCTTGATGCCTGCAGGTCTGGAGACAGGCAGGAGCCCCTGGCATGGAAGGGGCTGGATTCCACAGGAAAACGTATGGAACACATTGTGTGGTTGTGGTTTCTTTGCACCAGCCAGTCCTACAGCTGGCGATTAATTTCTCCTATAAATGAAACACCTTTCATATCACTTTATCTGGAGAGCTTGAATTGACAACAGTGGGTGCAATTTATACCTACTTTTTACCCATCTGTTAGCATTCCGGCTTCAGGCTGCTTGCGTTTTTTCCTTCAATTCTCTCCCCAGCTGAAAGGATTAGGTTTGGATTAGGTGAGTGTTTTAACCAGATATTCAAAAAGATGAATGGCAGTGTTTCCAGATGGTTAATGCCCAGGGTAGGCCCTCACACAATGTGGCCTGGTGGGACTCAGTGATCTGGGAAATTGCCTCCACCGTGTGGGCCCAGCAGCCACTGCCCTTGGGATGCCAGCTGCCAAGGGCCTCAGGGACTCTCTAGACCTTCCCTTCATTTTACGGATGAGAAAACTGAGGCTCAGAGAAGCAAAGGGACTCCTGAAAGGCTGCGCAGCTGCCCAGAGGCAGAGCCAGACCTTATTTTCTCTGGCACGGTTGGCTGTCTTCTCCCAACCTTTACAAGGGCTTTGGGGTCAAGGGCCATGCTAGGCTCCCTAGGGTCTCTCCCTGCCTGACCATCTTCATAGGCTTCTCCAGGTGGCTCCCCCCCCCCCCCCCCCCCCGCCAAACCGCCCCACCCCTGGAGCTCTGAGGTGCAGTACAGAAGGAGCCGTCACACTGCCTTGGGCAGGTTCTGGCTGATACAGCTAGAAGGTTTCACACCACGTCTGATGGGCTGGGAAGGTCAGGAAGGCAGTGAATGAGGCCCTGACTCTTAGTGGGACCTGCTGGGGGACAGGGAAGAGGTCCATGTTTGTCTTTGCAGGTCATTCAGGAACCATTTGCCCCCAAGGCCCCTAAATCCCAAGCAGAGTAGCCGGTCATTCATCCATGCACTCAGCCACTGTGGCTTAAGTGCTGCCCTGGGTGAGACCCTGTGGTAGGCTTCCAGGAGGACACAATGGGGCCTTGCCCTCTGAGGTCACAGGCTGACCTCTGGCCACCCAAGTGTGGGCCGCCATTGGCTCCTTTGTTACTTCTTCCTGTCCATACTCGGCCCTGCAGTCATTAGTAGTGAGACCGGTTAGAACCAGTGAAATAGCTTCGTATTAACACAGGGGGCTGGAGGAGATTCGGCCATTCAATGTTACATTAGACCCAAGGTGTCCTGTACATGTTCCCAGTGGAACTTTCCAGGCAACCTTGGCTGGGGGGCCTAGGTGAGGGGGAACATGCCGGAACTAACAACCAAGTCTGGGGGAGGGGACGCAGGCTGTGCTCTCCCCTTGGAGCTCGAGGACATCCTAGAGAGCTGAGAGGAAGGGCAGGTCTGTCCTTGCATCCGTGCAGTCCCCCTCCCCCCAGTGCTAGCCGCCATGGCTAGAGTGCCAGCATGTCCCAGTCCAGTGGGACAGCAGCCAAAGCTTAGCATTGGTTCCTGGGCCTGCCTGATGTTGCTTCTCCATCCGAGGAGTCACACCAGATGTCCTGAGGTTTAGCTCCAAAAACACAGTCATGTCATGCTAAAGACAGAGGAGAAGCCCTTTCTTTTGCCGTGGAGGCTGTGAGAACCACAGGGAATAATTAAGGAATGGCACTGGCTTAATTTAAAATACAGCTAACTGGATCCTCTGAGCCCAGTGATTACTGCTAAGAGTGGCCAGAAGTGGACAGACAAGATACAGGCTGAAGTTGTGTGGTCTTTCTGCCAACCTCTCTGACCAACCTCCCTCCCACTCAGTTACCTACCCATCCACCTTATGATCCCTTAACCTCACCATATCTTACTATCTGCCTAACTAACTATCCGCCTTTCTAACTGCCCACCATCTACCCACCACCTAATCCCCTAGCCACCCATCTTGCCACCCACCGCACCCCATCACCTCTCTATCCACCCACCCACTTATCCTTCAAGACCTTGGGCAAATGCAGCGGACTCTCTGGACCTTGATTTCCTGGCTGCAAACAGAGATGAGAATTCTCCCCTGATCTCCTCCTGAGCTGGTGTAAAGGATCTGATGGGCTTGAAAATGGTTTTTAAAGTCATGCAAGGAACACAAACACTAGATGGTAGATGTGTTATTGTTGTTAGCCCCATCACCATCACCGTTAGCGCGCCTGCCACTACTGATATCTAAGCCCCTCCTGACCTGAGATGATTTTTAGGCTCTCCTCGCTTGGCCCAGGGGCTCTGCACAACCATTGACTGCTGGCTCGGGGTTTGTCTATAAATATCTCCTCCCAACCTAGGAGGGTGGGTGGATGGTGGAGAAACGTGATCCACCCGTCCCCCATCCCCCCCTTCCTGAGAGTTTCAGGGGGTGTACCAAGGTCCTGGCTCTCCCCTGAACCACCCCACACCTCCACACCCCTGCCAAACTCAGCAGCCTGATGAGAAACGAAAGGGTCTGGGTGGGGATGTGGGCGGGCGGGGCAGCCTGCCGGGCTGTGAGTGGAAATGAACATGGAAGTGGAGAATCCACACTCAACAGGCACCAAACACTTAAATCTCAGATTGACTCCGGAGAATAATTTGAGAATACTTAAAAATGGTAGATCTCAGGGAAAAAAATATCTTCCCTTTGAAGCAGAAACTGATCTATTTGCAAATTAATGGCTGGGTGGGTCAGGAGACCTCTGGAAGGGAAGGGAGAGAGGGTGATGGCTGGGGAGATGGCCATCAAAATGTGGCATTGGCTGCTGAAGGGGCTTAAACCAGAGTAACACGGCCCTGGGATGTTGGGGGCTGAAGGCCAGACCAGGCATGGGGTTCTGAGAAACAGACTGTGCCGTGCGTCTCCTCCCCACATTTGCAAAGAAGCAGATGAGCAGCCAGAAGCACAGACGACTGCGGGGCTGTGGGAGTGTCCAAGCCAGATGCACAGGGAAGGAACAGGATGCTTGTTGGAGGTGCCTGGAACTCTCAGAAGGTCCCAAGGAGAGTCTGGATGGGGCTCCATAATATCCTCCCCCCCACAACACTCTGCTAAGCAACCCCCCACCAGCACCTGCTGTCACTCGTGCTCTGTTCCCTGATGTGCTGGCCACACTGACTCCTGGCTGTGCTATCTCCATGTTCTGACTCGGCTATTCCTTCCCTGTCTTGCTCACCCAGAGCCTAACTCATGCTTTTACCTGTAGACAAACAGAATGATGGCTCTGATCGTTTCTTTTTCCAATTTTGTAAGCAAAGGAAGAAGAGAAAAGAAATTCCAGGAGGCCGAGGAGAAACAGAGATGGGGGTGGGGAGAGATGGGTTTTGCCCCCTGCGAGGCCTCAGCCCAATCTGACAGCCTACCCGGGCCTCTCCAGCTCACTGCGTCCTCTCTGTCTAAAGCACACGTGGCCCTGCACGTTGGTTGGGTTTGCAGTGCGCAGCTCTGGTCTTCCCAACTGTGAGCTCCTGGGGGGGGTTGGGAGCCTGCTCCTCTCTAATGGCCCCTGGCTCCCTGTTGCCTGTAGATCTGAGTGAGCAAACAACCTGTCCATCGCATCTTGACCTCCTGGGATTTCATTTCTCTTCTTTGCTTACAAAAATGGAGGAAGAAAAGACCAAAAACTATACCTTAATTTGTTTAAAAGGAGAAGCGTGAGGTGAGCACTGGGTTAGGAAAACATGTGAACCAGGCTCAACCAGCTGTGCCCTGTGCCCCCCCCCCCAGTTTGCACACACAACTCTGTCCAGAGGTTCCGGGCTGGCAAGAGCAGTCTTCGAGGACCTGCTGAGATATTTGGGGAGCCTTCCCCGAAGTGTGTGCGTGTGGGATGGGGAGAGGAGCTGCTGCCCATCATTTCTCAAAGCAGGACAAGGTATTGTTAGAGTGGGGGCAGAGCAAGAGGACTGAATGCCTGGGAGGCTGGAGGGAGTGGCAGGGTGCTGCCCTGGAGGCTCAGGCAGAGGGCCAGGGGCCCTGCCTCCCGTCCACCGTCCAGGGTATGGAGGGCAGATTCTGATTGCTTAGCTCCCTCTTCCTCGCCGGATGTCACGGACATCACTGATCTGGGTCTGGAGCCCCTAACTACACTCACAAGCTCAACCCCTTTGGGGTCCCATTCATCCAACATCCATCCACCGGGTATCAACTGGCTATTCCACCACCTGCCCAGTGAGATGCCAGATCCACAAATACCCATTGTGCATATTCGGAGTGTCTGTTGCTAAGACAGTGGCTATATATTTAGAGGTTTGTGGTAGGTTGAATCATGCCCCCCCACAAAGACATGTTCAAGTTCTAACCCCCCGACCTGGAGGTGTGAACTCATGTGTAAATGGTTAAAACCCAATATGACTACAGTCGTATAAGCCAAGGAAATTTGGAAACAGACATACAAGCCACAGGAGGAGACAGATAGCTCACCCCGTGATGGAGGCTGAGCTTCGTTGCCTGCAAGCCACCACTGGGACCAACAGATGTCAGAGAAGGCATGGCCTGTCGATACTTTGGTTTTGGACTTCTAGCCGCCAAACCATGAACCAATTAATAAATTCCTGTTTAAGCCAACAGGCACATGGCATCTGTCTGAGCAGGCCTGGGAAACTGAGGACATGGGCCCAACAAAATATGCTTGGTGTGCAGCTGCAGCACTTTTGTTGTAATTTACAATGCTTGGCCTTGAATCTTGGCTTTGCCACTTGCTGCCTGGAAGTTACTTATCTTTTTTCTGTCTCAGTGTCCTCATCTGTAGAAAGGGTTACTGTGACAAATAAACAAGGTAACATATTTAAAGTATTCAGATCAGAACCTATCATGCTGTCGTTTCCTGAGTTCCTCCTAAAGGGGAGAGCCTGGGTCAGCTGAGCCGCACCCTGAGGCCCTGGGGTGCTCACGCTGAACCCGGACAGATCCCTGTGTGCTGTCTGCGCCCAGTGGGAGGGGCTGGAGAAAGTGGGCCCGTGACCATGGTCAGCAGGCACCAGAGCCCAGAGCCCCGGGCAGGCTGCGGAAACCGCAAGCAGTCCGGAGCTGTTGCTGGAAGCTTTGATGGACTCCCCGAGAGAGGCAAGTGTGTGAGGAGGCAGAGAGCACTGCCTGAGAGTCCTGCGGGGTGCTGGAGTCCATTTCTGATGAGGTCACTTATGAATATTAAATTCTTTGGTCAAGGCTCCAAAGATTCCCACTGCCTTGCTCTACCCAAAAGCCAAGGTTACAGCTGCAATAAACTAAGCTGCCCTTCTCTAGGAGAAATGAGTGCATATTCTCTCTCTCACATATGCACACACACACACACACATGCACACATGACACAGCCTCAGAGAAGACAGGGGTGGGCTGCAGAGTGTTCACACCGCTGCCTTCTGGGGACTGGCAGATGCTTCACTGCACTGGCCATGTCCCTAGACCTAGCTCACATCCCAAAAGGCTCAGGACAGGCCCTCCAGGTGGGCCCCCCCACCTCTGCCTCACCTTGCTTCACTCTGAGGGTGAGGTGCTGAGAGACACCATATCTGACCACCAGAAGCGACTCAAGTTTGACTGTCCAAAAAATAAAGGGAGTTTCCAGGAGAGGGTGCTGTTGGAACATCCTGCGTGTGGGATGTGGCTTCTGGTTGCTTGGGCTGGCTGTGGGCACCCGCTGCCTGCTGGGACTCAGGTGCAAGGAGGGGTCCCTGGCCTGGGCTGGGAAGCAGGAGGGGCAGCACAGTTCTCACTGGGGTGCACTGGTTAGCAGTGCAGCAAGCCTGAGGCTGGGAGCCAGGGCCGTGCCTTCTAACCGGCATCTCTGTGGGTGGCCTGCAGGGGACAGGCTGAGAAAGGGTGGGTGAGAGATGAGGACAAGGCATCCTGTCTGCTCACTGCCCCCGCTACACCCCCCAAAATGAGGCCCGGGGAGAGCTTGGCAGGCTCAGCCCCGCGCCCATGACCGTGGGGCCTGCTCTGTCCATCCCCTCCCGCTGGGAGCAGAAATGGAGCCAAGAAGGGCTACAGTGCTCCAGGAGGCTGCGTCCCTGAGGGAGTTTGGGGCCTGCCGAGGAGGGTTTGGGGTCTGCCAATCACGGCACTGGCATCCAAATGTGTGTTTGTGTGTGTAACTCAGAGTCACCACCTCACGGGGCAGTGTGGCTGGCAGACAGCCCAGGGCTGGGTCACAAGGACACAATGAGTAAGATGATCAAGCAAAGGGGCGGGGGGAGGAGCACGGGGCTGAGACAGGCACACACACGGGCGCTGACAGGGAGACAGAGACAGAGAGAGGCGGGCATTAGGACAGAGAGACAGGGGAGGGGGACAGACCCACAGACAAGAACTTGAGAAGAAGGGAACTGGGGAGAAAGGAGAGGGATGCATCTGGTTTTGTATCTCCCACAGAGCTTCCCCCGAGAAGCTGAAAGAGAACGAGAAGAGAGCAGGCAAAGCAGACAAAGGAATGCCTGTAATCTTCATGCTGTCTGTCTGTCTATCTGTCTCCAGTCTCTTTCTCTCACACCCTCCCCCTCCTCATTATCATGTGCCCTTGAGCGTTGGTCATGTGGCGGGTGTGGCATGTAAACAACAACCCTTCCAGCAGGGAGTCTCCTCTTTGTAGAAAGGGAAACAGAGGCTCATACTGGTGAGACCGGGAATTCTGACCCACAGCTCTGTAGCACCATCTTCCCCTTGGGCTCACTGCTGCTGCTCCAGAGATGGTTCTGAATATGGGAGCTTTGCTGCAGCCCACAGAGACCATCCTGGGTTCTGAGATTGGGGCGGGAGGAGGTGTGTGTGAGGAGGGGACTGGGGACTGTACCGATGCCCCAGCCATCCTTCAGTCTTTGAACCTTTCCTGTTCACATGCAGGAACTGATTGATTTGGAGAGCCAGGGCCTTACAGGGCAGGGGCTTTCCAGAAGGAAAGCAGGTTGGGTGGGCTGGGCAGAGCCTACCAACCCCTCCCTTGTCTAGCCGCAGCCTGGAGGGACTGGGCCAGTTCTGGGTGGCTGATGCCAGCCTCCTGGGGTCCTCCCTCAGGGGTGCTCCCCTGGAAGGACATGGACGAGGAGCCAGCAAAGGCGAGAGCCTATTGGAGGTGTGGGCAGTCAGGCCTGGGAACAGAAGCGCTCTCATGGCTTCCCAGTGCGGGAAGTGGGCATCCACTTTCCTGTGCAGGGAGGGTGGGAAAGGCTTGCTCTGCCCATCCCACAGGTTCAGTGTTGAGTCTTGTCTCTGCCTCTTATGAGCTGTGTGGCCTTGGTTAAGGCTGCTAGCCTCTCTGAGTCAGCTCCACCACCTATAAAATGAAGAAAATAATGGCCCCAGCCTCCAGGGTGTGCAATTAGATAAGAATCCACGAAAGCACTTAGCATGACTCCTAGCACACGGCAAGTATTCATTAAATATTAGTACTATGTATTTAACCATTAAAATAATTACTCATTTTCCTTTGGCTTCTCACCTTTCTTCTCTCCCTGGCTGTTCCCTGCCCCTTGGCCCCTTCCTTCTCCCTAAACTCTTCAGCTTGCTTTCCGAGGGCCAACTAGGTGTCGAGACCTCTGCTAGGGAGTGAGCCACTGTGAGAAGCATCGAGATGCTGGGGACATTTCTGACTATTTTTGACGCGCAATGCCCTGTCATCAGCTTAAGGTACACCCGCCTCTCTTTTTCTCTCAAGGAGCTTCCTCTAAATGACTTCATTCATTCACTCACTCATTCACTCACCACTAAAAACCCTTCACCAGGTGATGAGTGGCAGCAGTGAGGAAATGCAGTGCAATCCTGCCGCAGTGCTCTAATGGAGTAAACAAGAATTCTGTCTCATAAAAGGCAGAATTCCATTATTGAGAGGAGGCTGCGATGGCACAGGGGTGGCCTCTGCAGTGAGCTGGCAGGGGCACCGGAGCCCTGGGGGCCAGTCACCAGACCCATGAACCCCACATTTGCATGACCCAGCATGCGTCAAGGAGCGGCTTCACCCGCGTTAGCACGCTCACCGACAGATCTGAGTGGAGGTTTCTGAAGGCTGTACCCATATGGCCTCCCTGGACCCCTCTCTAGCACCTGGAAGTGGGTCCCAGCACCCCTGGGTGTTGCTGCAGACCCTGTACAGGGAGGAGCCATCACCCACAGAACAAGGGCCAGAACCCAGGACCTCACGTGCACCCACATGTCTTCCAGGCCTTACCCAGGGCCTTCTTCTCTGGCAGCTGGATTATGGCAAGTGGTTCTGTGTTTTTTTCTCCATGCAGACTAGTCCCCAAGCAGCCCAGGCCCACCCCCACCTCCGAGGCTGTGCAAGGCTTAGAGCCCTCTTTGCAGCTCCACTGCAGAGCTGGGCAGGCCCCTAGGGCCCAGCCGCACCTTCCGCCCTGTGGGATTGACTTTCTCTTCTGATTTGTTATAGGCGCTGGTCCTCGGGTTTGGGCTGGCATTCTGGGTTTTTATTGATTAAGCGTCTTTTTGTAGGGACACTCATTCCTTTATTCCTGCCCTCTTCCTGCACTGCCTATTCCCTCTACATGGGCTGACAGCATCCCTATAGCCTGCACTGCTGAGTGTGTGTCCCCCAGCACCCCTGTGCAGGAGCACCTCCTCCTCTTCTCTGTGGCACTCTCACCTCCATCCCGTGGACAGGGAATGGGTCTCTTCCTAGAGCCACAGTGGTGTAAGTCCAGGTCTTAGCACAGTGATTTCCATTTAAATCAGCCAATTCCTGTATGAAGACAGTGAGGGTTCAGAGTGAGGGATGGCTGGAGTATGTGTGCAGTCCCCAGACCCATCCTCATTGTCTGTGTGTGTCTGCACACACACACACACACAGACACACACACACACACACACACACACCTGTGAGCCAACCTGGATAGCCTGGTTGAATGGCAAATTGTACAAACTGCGGGTCAGCCCAGTACAGATGACTTTGGAATTTTGTGGTGCTGACCTCACCATGCATTTGCTCCCTGCCTTGCCCCCAGTGGGAGTGGGTCTGCTGTTACCAGAGGCCCTGAGACCTATGCTGATCACCAGAGCTTGAGACCTGGGTAAGAGGGCATGGAAGACTGTTTATTTCTCCTGGTCACAGTCCTGCCTAGGAGGGCTGGAGAGGACTGAAGAAGTCCTTGCCATCTTCACAGGCCCCCAGACCCCTGACATGTGGCCCTAGCCTCCTGCTCTGGGAAGCCTCCTTGACTGCTGCAGCCTGCTTGATGGTGCCACCGGCTGAACTGTGGTGTGCTGTGCTGCTCATGTTGGCACGGTCCAATGTGACTCTCTCAGAAGCAGAATCTGTCTCCTCCTCTCAGTGTGCCCTCAGTGACCACAACAGGGGGGTGTCCAGTGAAAAGGCACTGGCCCGGGGGGAGTGTGAAGTTGTTCCTCCCACCCCTTCTTGTGTACAGGCTTTGAAGCAGGCGCTGCGGCCCCGACAGTGTTCCAGCATCTGGGAGGCTGGCGGGAACTGCTCTGACCGCCTTCAAGGGCACTGTCAGGAACAGATGTGGCCGCCCTGTCACCTGCATGGGTCTGGCAGCCCCAGAATGCCCTTTCTCCAGACATTGTGCATGCTTTCCAAGGAGCTCTAAGCCCCAACTGCCTGGTTCCTCAGGAATGAAAGCTCATCTTGGCTACCAAACTTGGTTCTGCAGAACGTGTCAAGTCGCCACTCCATCATGCAGGCCAGCAGACCAGAACCTGTCTGCATCTTGGGCCACATGCTGTGGCCACTAGTCAGTCACACAGACATGGAGCCATATGTGTGCTGGGTGCTGGCCCAGGATGGTTTCACAAGTCCCACCAGAGGGTCTGCCTGACAGGAGGCCCTTAGCAACAGTCAGATCCCTTTGCTTGGTCACCAAGGAAACCAGACTGCCATGATGAGGTGACTTGTTTGGAGTCCACAGCTTGCTAGCTGAATCAGAACACCAACCACTACTCCTTGCCCCAACTCAGAAGCTTAGGGTCCACAGGGAAGAGCTTTGGGATTGGCAGTCAGGGAGGGCTCCAGGGCGGAGGAGTCATCTAAACCATTTTGGGCAGGTGGGATTCAGGTCCTAAGAGAAGAGGAAGGATGTGGACACAGGGCATGAAGATGCACAGGTTGTCTTCATCTGAGAGTGAGTGGACGAGTGTGGATGGGATCGTGGTAGGTAGGGACTGGGAAGAACCCAGGGAAAGAGAAATCAAGGCTCTGGGAGCCCAATCTCAGCTCTGCTCTGCAAGGCTGGCTGTGTGACTCCAGGCAGGTGGAGAAATTCTCCCATCCAGTCATTCTCCTAGTGTTTACTAAGTGCCCCAGGTCACTTCATGCCACAAACTGTTCTAGGATCTGGGATCTGGCAGGGAACAAAAATTCCTGCCCTCCTGGAGCACACAGTCCAGCAAAGGCGGACAGTAAACTAGGTGCAATAGGGTGAGTAGTGATGGGAACAGTGAAGCTGAGTAAGGACAAGCAAGGATGTTTGTCCTGGGGCCAGGGGAAGCTATTTTATATAGAATGGCCAGGGAAGGCCTCTCTGGTAAGGTGACATTTGAGCAGAAAGAGAAAGGAAAGGAGGGAGTGAGTCAAGTGCAAGTGCAAAGGCCCTGAGGCAGGAGTAATGGGTTGGCTGGATCGTTGGCTGGAGGAAGGGCAATCTGTAACCACAGGGGTCTCTGTGCTCCCCTTGCAGAGCCGAGTCTGCGCAAACAGAGCCCTTCTGCATGCTTGGAGCTACTCCCACGACTCTGGGGCAGAATGGGTAGCATTCTTTTTGCCAGGTGGGAGAACTGAGGCACAGAAAGAGCAGGTCTTCGCCAAGAGGTGATACAGGGATGGAATTTGAGGCCTAGCTAGGTAGGGAACAGAAAAAGACCTGAATTTTCAACCTCAAGGTGTGTTCCTAATTTAGCACAACACCATTTTCTCTGCCTACTAAACCCTGATCCCCCCCCACCCCGCCCCCAACTCATTCTCCTACCTGCAGGCTCTGAGCCTGGACTCTGTGCTGCCCTTGGGCTGGGGGCCAAGGGCAGGGATAACAGAGGAGGCTGAAGTCCCTGCCCACGGCCGAAAACCCAATTCACACTAGTTTGGGCAGAGGTGGAAAGGAAGGACTGGGGGTTGGGGGTCCTCAGAGAGGCCGAGGTGGGGGATGGTGCATGAGGGCTTCCTGGAGGAGGCCAGGGCATATGGGCCTTTGGAGCAGCCACAGGAAAAGCAGCCCAGATGGGAGGAGATCCAAAGGGGTGCAAATGCTTGTGGGCTGGCGTGAGCGTGTGTGAGAGAAAGAGAGAGACAGTGGGGAGAAAGGGAGAGTCTGGGGGGTTTTATTGCTGCTGGAAAAAATACATGCATGGGAAACGGGGAGAGGGGTGGTGAGGCTCTGGTGATGCATCTTCACTTTTCACCTCTCCTCTATCAGAACGTGGGTTTGTTCTCTTTGTGTCTACATCCACGTAAATGACTTTCTCTGCCACTTGGTCTCTCTGTCTCTTTCAATGCCTCTTTACCTCTGTCTCTCTTTGCCTGTGGCTCTGCACCCTTATCCAGGTGTTGCTTCCTGTTGAAATGGAGCTCGAAGGATATTAAGGAATGATGAGAAAGAAAGAAAGGAAGGAGAGAAAGAAAGACACTCGGGCTCAGGGGGTCTGAAGCTTGAGTTTACTTCAGACAGACTTCAGACAATTTTAGTCTTAACCAGATCCTGGTTATACACCACAGGATGACAATAGGCATGCATGCATTTCCCCGGGGGAACAAAGTTCTTATCTTTCAGTGTTCTTCCTTCCTACTTAAAATAACCATTTGGGGTAAACATTCTCTTCCTCCCAGACCGCTCTACATAACAATCTCCGCAGTTTACTGCCGCCATCCTGAGGCCAGCTGCTTCCGACAAATTCTGCAGGTCTTGTTTTAACACTTGGCTCCTACATCCAGGTCCCTCGGTCTCTTGGCTTCCCCGCGTCTCCCTCTCTCCACCTGGGTTCTCTTGGTCCCTTTTGGTCTCTCTGCCTCCCTCGCTCTTCTCCCCGCCCCCTCTCCTCTTTCTCTCAGAACAGGAAGAGGCCTGCAAAAGACTCTGCTTTTCCCTCCCGCCGCCCCGCCCTCCTTATCCTCCCCAGCTTTTTTCTCTCGCTCCTTATTCAAGGCAGATAAAGTGCGCACAGCTGCTCCCAGCTGAAACGGGCCTTAATTGTACCCCCGTGGCCATGGCGATCCCTGAGGATCCCGGCGGCTGGAGCTCGCCCTCGCGATCCCCCTGCTGGGGCGTCTGGGCGGCACAGGCTTGCGGGGCTGGGAGCTGACCTGGCTCGGTGGTGGGGGCCCCGCGAGGGCTCCCCAAATGCCTTTCCCATCCCCCGCCCCAGCACCCGCCTACTCCCGTGCCTTCAGCGCCTCCGTGACCGAACCCTCTCCGGGCCATCCCCCGTCCAGTGCACTAAGGCACACTAAGGTGCACTCATGTTCTAGTGGGGTACAGAGAACTACCCTGTCACCAGCCATGGCCTGGGATTCGGGGGGTGGAAAAGAGGCATCGGGTGAGCTCTGGGCACCGTCCCTTCACCTGTGGATTTGCCGCACCCACCGTGGAGAGAGGGGACAAGAAAGCAAGACGCTGGATGTGGGAACCTTTGGTCAACGCAAAGCAGCCTGCTTGTGGCTGTTCTCATTAGAACGAGCCCTGGGCACGGGGAGGCGGTGGGCGCTGCCAAGGTTCTGCAGCCCCCCAACCCCAGCGCAGGAGAGAGTGGGCTGAGCAGGGGAGGCAGGGTGATGAGGCAGCCAGGCACTTGGAAGAAGAGCGGGGGGAGGAAGACCCAGCTGGGCTGTGCCTCCTGAGGCTGCTGAGCTCCAGGGCTGTGAGCCGGATTCGGGGAGGTGGGGGTGTATCTGTGTGTGTGCGTGCACGTTTGTGTGTGCTTGTGTGTGTTCTAGCGCACGTTCCTGCTGTGCAGTCCCCCTGCAAAAGACTGTCCCTTGGAATTGGAGCGGGGGCCCTTTAGAGTCTGTGTTTACAGCTCAGTGGCTCCTGACGGGGTCTCAGGGAGGGCAGCCCTACTTAGCACCCCCGTCAGCGTCAGCACACTCCGAGGAGCCATCATCAGCAAAGCAGGACAGTCCTGGGCAGCCCAAGGAGACCTCCTGCTGGCTCTGTTCCCTCCCATCACCCACTCCTCCTGCTGGGCAGGAGGGCAGCCCACCCCCAGTCCCTCCACCTAATGGGGTTCCTGCACCCTGGATCCAGACCCAAAGGGTGAGGGAGACCTGCATGTGGGGGAGGGGGTAGTATGGGGGAGAGTGCAGGCTATCCCAGCACTTTCCACCTCCCCCCCCACCTCAGCATCTGAGCTTTTCTTTTGTCCAGGACTTCCTGCCTGGCCTCTGGTCAGGGTGGGGCCCATGGGGTGTGGGGCAAGACTTCCCGGAACAGAATCCCACGGACCACCCTGCTCTCCACCAGGGAAGGTGCAGCTCAAACCCTCACCGCCCTGAGCCACACTGGGTAATGTAACAGTAGTAACACTGGCAGCTGGTATTTATAGAGGCCTCCACTCCCCAGGCCTCTGTTTATAGGACCACCACCTCTGCACAGGTAGGGACACGGCACCCCTTGCCCGAGGCCACTCAGCCCTTGGAGGCTCCTGGGCCTCCGAGATGCATCCAGAGGCTGCGATGCCCCCCCACCCCCCAGGGCCCTGGTGAGCAGATTCTCTTTCTCAGGACTCTGGGCCCCAGTGCCTCCTGCCTGTGGGAAGGCCTCGGGGGCTAAAATAGCACCTGGCCCATGGCGCTGGACACAGTTTCTGCGGAAGGATTTCCGTGTGAGGGTCTGTGTCGGTAGCATCCCCACCCGAGACAGTCAGGTGTTTCCCTGAGTCCACTGGGCACTTCTGTGTCTCACACACCACTCCTTGACGTTCTTCATAAACATTTGATAAATAAGTAGAGGCATGAACGAGTGAACATTTATCTGGACTTTCGGCATTGCCCTGACTTCTCCTTTTTCTCAATTCCAAAATGGCTTCAGAATCCATCTCCTCCTTGGCCTCTGCCCAGCTGTTCTCCAGTTGAGGCACCAACATAGTCCCTGCTGCTTCCCATCCCTTTCTGGTTTCCACAGCCTGGGAGAACCTGAAGTATAGGGCTGGCAGGTCGCCTCTCTGTGTGAAGGTCTCTTCTGGCCAGCAGTGAAATGTTGCCTCACCTTCCAGGCCATTCCAGGCCATTCCAGGGGAGGACTGACCTCCAGCCTCACTCCAGATGCTCGGTCCTGTTTCCTGACAGCACTTCCTACATCTGGCCTTTGCCCCTGCTGTCTCTTTACCTGGAATGCCCTCTTTCAGCTTCCCTGCTTATAGGAATGGTGTTCCTTTTAGGGTCCCACTTACTTGCCACTAACTCCAGGAAGCCACTCTGATCTGCAAAGGGTGCTCAGAGCTCTCCCATGAAATGGACTGCATTGTGCTGTGTGCTATTGCTCTTCACTGAAAGAATGAATGAATGAATGAATGAATGGACACCAAGAGGAGCTCAGAGAAAACAGGTTCCATGTCTGGGGTGCCCCCTCTCTCAGTCCAACCCTAGGACCCAGTGGATACTCTCTACCCAAAACCCACCCAGCCTTCCGGCCACCCTCCTGCAAAGCTCCAGGCAGGGGGTTCAGGTAGGATGCTAGCTCACCTCTGATTAGTTCACTAGAACCTCCAACTGAGGTTCACTGAGAACCTCTCATGCCTTTCTTGGGAGGGCATCTGATCCCTGCCATAAAACTTCACCCAGGCTCTAGGGGCCACCTGGTTTCAGAGAAGGGGGTTCATGGAGGAGCTGACTCTTGAATGGGAGAGAATTTGGACGGAAAGAGAAACAGAGGAGAGGCTATTACAGAGGTGCGGCCAAGCACAGAGTTTTCAGGTATCAGTGATGAGTAGGGTGACCGGCCTGGGGTGGAGATGAGGCTGAGGGTACGATGCAGTCCAACAGCAGAGGGAGTATATTAAAAGAAAAGGCCCTCAGGAGTCTCTACCCCACCTTTTCTCCTAATAATAAATAAGGAATAATAAGAAAGAAAGAAGCTATTTTCCCAGCAAAAATCATGAACTCCCTGAAGCCAGGGGCTGATTTTCTCCCTGCTCCTTGTAACAGCAGTCCTGTCACTCAGGCCAACCTGGTCTTTGCCTGGAGTTGGATGGGGGTGGGGGGGGGGTAGACAGTTCTGCAATGAGCCAGCCCCCCCCCCCACTTGCTGCCCTGCCTTGTGCTCCTCTCCACTCATCTGACTTTCCAGCCAAAAAGCTAGCACCTTGTCTCCAGACAAACCTATCACATTAGGAAAGTGAAAGTTGTAATTCAAGCAAAAAAATAACTGGAAACAGCTTTGCAAAGATTTATCTACTGGGAAGTAGAAAAGTAAATTGTGCCCCTTTGTGTTCTCATTGCCCTGGAATTTCTGGAAGTACCATCAGCAGGATCTCGGCTCTGAGCCTCTCCTCAGACTCCATGCCGGAAGGAGGGAGGATTCTGTTCTAGTGAGCAAATGAGGAACCCAGTGGGCTCACTCCACTCAGACTGCTCTGAGTCAGGCCACTGGTGACCCATTCTTGGCTGGATGGGGGCAGCCAATCCTTCACGGTTAGTGCTCCACATTCTCTGTGGTTCTCACTAATGTATCTTCTGAGTTTATTTAGGCTGTGAGCTCCTTAGAGGCAGGATGTTGCTTGATCTAGGTTTTCTCCCACAGCTTTGTTCATGCCCCAGCAATGGGCAAGGCATTTGCTAAAACCACATAGATGTAAGTCACAGCTACAATATGGACACCCATCAATATGGAAATTTCCTTCTGGCATCAGGAAAAAAGAAATAGTCTGCCTGCAATGGATACTTTACTCTCCACATCATGCTTTGTTTAAGTAACTGTCTCCAGTGGGGACTGGTAACACACTAAAAGACATTCTTTAAAATCACATGATTAACTTTGGACATTGAAGGGCCGACTAAACACATTGTTGCCACTTAACCAGGCTCAAGAAACAATCTCTGGATGCACTAAGACCCCTCAGGAGGAGAGCAGCTATCAGTTAACTAATAGTCACTAATAGCAACTAGTGACCACACTGGGAGGACACAGACACCCACCCTGGAGTGAGCCACTGCACAGCCACCAGGTCCTGGCCCCCACCCACTGGGGAGTGTGTTCAACCTCAGGGCCTCGGGGATTTGCATTGCTAAGTGGTGCTTTGGGGAAAAACCCACAATGGTATATATTTCTCTCCCTCTCCACTCAAAATTTCTATACTTTTAATATGAAAGACTTTTATTTCCTTACAACAGCAGCTGCCTTCATTAAACTTTATGGACTTAAAGAATCTAGAGGCAGGAGGAGCTGATGGGAGGCAGCAGATGTCTCAGGCGCGCCTGCTCACACCTTCCGAAGGATGAATGCACCTGGACCAGAGCTTCTGTATCTGGGTAGAAATGAAATCCTCCCTTCTTAAGGCTTCAGGATTTAATTTGTTGGGTGGGTTCTTGTGAGAGAGAGATTTCCCCTCCTTTCTTAATTTTCCCACACCTCTACCCCTCCCTCCCCTTTTCCTCTTCTTCAGTTTCCAACACCTCTGCTGGCCCTGCGCCCACCCACAGGCTCTCCTCAGTGCTGCTTTACCAGGTGGGAAGGAACGTGCCAGGGGCTCCCCCAGGGCTGAGAAGCTTCTCCCTTTTGGGGCTGAGGATCCGCAGTCTCAGAATCCTGGCAGGAGGGGCAGCAGTGGATGAGGCAGATCCCTGTGGCTCCTGGGATGCAGGGTCTCGGGACAGAGACCTGGTGTTGCTGCATCATCACAGGGGCTTGAAGCTCAGACAACAGCTGACCCGGGACCCAGAAAGACCACAGGTCGGGGGGCTGAGGCTGCTTCTCTCCCCTGGGGTCCTGTGGCGGGGCCTCCCCCCTCACCAGGGGCTGAGGGAGTCTCCGCTGAAGCTCTCGTGGCCTCCTGGGCTTTGGCCCAGCTCCCCTGCCAGCCTGGACGTCCCTGCTCCAATCTCCAGCATCTGGAAATGCTCAGGTTCACTGCTCATTGCTGAATCTGGGCTGCGTGGCTTCTGCTCCCACCCTGAACACCTCCGAAGTGTCCATCCCTACCGCGGTCACCTGTGGCAGAGAAGGGTCCCAAGTCTCCATCCTGCTGCATTCCAGCACCTTCCTCTCCAGCTGCCCGCAGTCCTCTTGGGACGAGGCTGTGCCTGGGCCTTCCCTTCCTTCTTCAGGGCAGATAGTCCAGCCTCTCGCTTCCCTTCGGAGGCTTTGTGCCCATCTCTCTACCTGAATGCCTCCTTCCATCAAGGTGCTTGGCAAGGATTTGAGAAGTCAGCGCCGGTGGTCGAGCTTCTGAAGGCACTGGCCTGCTTCTACCTGCCCCCAGAGGAGTGATGAGGGTGGCAAGGTTGTGCCTCTCTGTGTGTGGGCCCTGGGTTCACAACCTCCCCTCCCCAGCTGCCCCATCCCGCCCTGCACCTCTGACTGGGGCGTCCCCTCTAAGGGCCACCTGGCTCCACATGAATAGGACTCCGTCATGACAGAACTGCATTGCGCCCTAAGGACTTCTGCTCCCATCTTCCCATTGCATTCTCCTGGGTCAAAGGGAGGGTGGGTCTTCTTAGCTCCCACACTCCCTTTACAGTTGGGGAACCCAAGGGCTGGTGATTGGGTGGCTGAAAACCATGAGTAGCAGAGGCAGGGTGGTGCCCTCTGTGGATGCCCATGCTGGGGTGCTTTCCTGAGGCCACAGTGAGCAAGAGAAGCAGAGACCTGCATCCTATTCTCGGGACAGCCAGTCCAGAGATCATTTTCATCAGGCGAGGGGCCCAGCCTGAGTCTGGAACTTGGGAGTTTCCTCAGCCCCAGGCTCCATGTTTGGGGCTCTGGACCTTAGTCCTCTTCTCTGTTCCTTTCCTCAAGACTTGAATATGACAGCGATCCATCCCCAGAGGGTTGCAGTGTGAGCCTGGCCCTTCTCCCAAGCCTCCCTCCTTGGTCTTTCTGGAAACATCTTTCTCTCTGGGGTGGGGGTGTATTTCTTAAGAGGGCTTCTGAGACCTGCCCTTTCCTGAAGGTACAGCTTGATTGGGAGTCAATCCATTGTCTTTAGCAGATGCTGGCATTGTAGGTTGAGCTCATCAGTATCCATCATAGGGTGTTGTAGAAGCCGGACTGGTGTCCCTTGAGGGTGAGGAACTGGCTCTTCATCGCCTTTGCAACCTCCAGGGTCTGCCTGGTGCTGCCTCAGGCAGATGGCTGGTGGTGGTCCTCACTGCATCCTCAGCCAGGGTAGAATGTACCAGGTCCTTTCTCCTTCTCTGAGATCCCTTGATCTCTTGAAGACCCCTTGAAGATCCCTCAGCCTCTCCTGAGAGTCCCCTCCAGGACACTGGGTCAGCTCTTCCTAACAACTCATGCCCTGGGGCCCCAGGGCTGAGAATGCTGTTTGGCCTCTGGGAGTGTGAAGAATATGGAGAGAGGAGGGGGGAATACTTCCTCCAACCCACTTCTCACGCCGTTGCTGAATGAATCCAGGCAGTTAATAGGAGCCACACAAAGCCCTTGATTTGCTCTAGAAATCAAGGGTCAGCCTGAATAGCTCATTGATTAACTGATCAAGTCTTCCTGCTTTTGATAAGGTCAAGGAGCTCAGCCTGGGAGCAGACAACCCATCTCGCAGCCAGAAGACCACCCAAAGCTCCTCTTCCCCTCCTTTCACCCACTTGGCACCCAATGTCGGGAGACACCAAGAAGGCCCTCTCCATCCTCTGTTCCAGCTTCTCCTGGAGGCTCTGGCCTGACAGGGGTGGGACCCTTCCACGTTTAAGCCTGACCCACAAGCTGTCTTCTTGACCTTCTCCCCAGCCAGTCCTCCCCTGGCCCTCAGAGGTGTAAAGAGCTAATGCTCCAAGGATCCAGGCACTGGCTCCCACACACCTTCAACCCTGCTCTTAGATGTCTATCACTAGGGAGAGGACAAGATAAGCTGATTCACACCAAGGTGTTAGGCTGAGAGTGTTAGGGGCATGGGTGGGTGGGTGGTGATTTCATTTAAATAAGGGCCATGCTTTAGCTCAGGCAGTGCACAGTTTTGTGGTGGGATTTCAGGCATCAGATGTAAGGTAGACAGCAGGATATTTGGGGCAAGCAGCCCTTCCTGGTGATCACTGGAGTTATAGAGCAGGGTGACTGCCTCCTCTGCTGGTGGCTGAGATTTCCCTGTCTCCAGGTGGCTCTTTCTCTCAGTAAGGTCATTCTTCCCTAAGTATCTGAATGTTCAAGCATCTGCTTTGGCTACCTCCACATTCATCCCTGGCACCACCTCTGAGTTTTTAAAGTGCTTCTTAGAGTTTTCTTTGTCCTGAACAGGATGCACCATTAATATGCTCCTCCGTGGAGGAGACCGGCTGTCCCATTCAGGTGTTGCTGGAGAAGAGGACCCTATCGTCGCCCATGGACCTATGTGGAAAAAGCTGCATGACCTTGTGTTTCATCTCCCGCCATGGAAAAAATTGTTCTATAATCTTTCTAGGGACCAAGACATAGGAGAACTTGTTGCAGTTTGCAGCACCTCATTATCACTTGCAGAGCTCATCCCTGCCAACATTTGTAGAGCCTATTGTTTGCAGAGCCAACCATTTCTTAAGGGACCTTGTCACTGCCTTTAGAGCCTGTTGTTATGTGTAGGGTCTGCTGTTAGCAGAACCAAGCATTGTGTGCCAAACTCATTGCTAGAAACAAAGTTTGCTGCCACTGGTCATGGGTTTGCAGAGCCTAGTTTTGCTTACAAAGCTCATTAAGGTCTGCAGCACCCGTTTTTGGCAGAGTCAGTCCTTGCTTTCAGAGCTTATCACTGCTTTAGATCCAGTTGCTGTCTGTGGAATCCACTGTCTTTAGCAGATGCTGGCATTGTAGGCAGAGCTCATCTGTATCTGCAAAGCCTATTGCTGCTTGCAGAGACTGACTCTGTTGTAGGACCTTCTCTGCCTGCAAAGCTCTTCTACATCAGAGAACCTGTTGCCATTAGCAGTCTGACACTGCTTGCAGGGTTTGTCACTGCCAACAGAGTGGGGATGCTCTCTGATTCTACCCCTTCTGCTTGGACAATCTTCCTTGTGGGGAATTTTCAGGGGTGTGCGTCCATACCATCAGGTTTTGAAGTGTTTTCTCGCACTTAAGTGTTTCAAATCCTCTCTGTGATAGCTTCTGAGTACAGTCTCCACATTGTTCCTTTGGTCCATGTGTGTCCCCATGACACTGTTTCCTCTCTAAATCCATGATACCCTGCATTCTCTCTCACCCCTAGTGCAACTCTCCCATCGTCTTTGCTCAGACCTCTTGATTTTCCAGCCAAGTACTTGGGTTCTCTTCAACTTTAACTCAATAAGATTGTTTGTCTTTCTGTCTACTCACTGTCCTTAGCTTGGGGACTTAATGTTTTCAGAGTAATTGTCATCTATAGAATTCATAGGCATGACAGCCTGGCAATGGGAAAGTGAGGACTGGGCAGGAGTGGCGTGTTGGTGTCACACTTGAATCCTACTCTGGTGCCCTGGAGGGCCATGGGACCTCAGCCTCAAAGCCTGTGTCAGCTCATGACAGTTCTCACCCAACTTGGCCTTGGTTGTGCTGCACTCCAGCCCTGTGGGGAGGGCGTGGATGTCTGGGCACTCATTGTAAAGTTCATCCTTGGTTATGGCTGGCACCTTTGAACATACTCGGTCTGATCCTGGTTATCTTTGGACATTCTCGGTCCCTAACACTGCACCAACTTGTGAACTCTGTGCTGGGCTGAATTTTTGTGGGAATATGATCTTCTAAATAAACAGGTTCCTGGAAAACAATTTGAATGGCATGATTTGTGGCTTGTCCTATTAGAAGATATTTAATAAAACCAGAAGGTGGATTCAATAGCAATTTCCAGGTAGTTCTTACAAAAACTTATCATTTCAAATTCTAAATGGATGGGCGGTATTGACCAAGAGGGATGGAGTAGAAGCAATCGGTGTCAGTGGCACTTCTTCAGGATTTTTCCCGAGTATCACCACTGCCCAGGGCTTGCCATCTCTGAACACAAATTGGTCCATATAGAGATCTTAATACCAAGAATTTCTGTTTTCAGTAAGCCAGAATATGATCTCTCACCTTGTATGAGGGTCCCAAATAACTCCTTAGATGCATTTAAAATGGGACATGTCCTAGTCACAGTCCAACTGTGAATGCGGCCCTTATGCCAAGCAAAGGGACTCGGGAATTGCCCTCATTTCTTCCCCAAGAAGCTCAGTGTAGGTCCCAGCTGGGGGTCTTACCTGGCCCAACATCGAACAGTCATGAGATCTGAGTCTTCGCAGCTTCCTCTGCCTCTGAGCCTTGGGATCAGCTTATGGAGTTACAAGTCTGTGGAGCAAGCCTGAAGCACATTCTTTCCCTTCTTTAAAAACTCTGCTGTCTGTCCCCTGTTCTTAGAAGAAATGGAGCTCTAGATATGTCTCACTGTTGGCTTTGTCCACAGTGAGGCAAGCATGCTGCTGCTCAGATGATAATTCAGAGTGCTAATGGCACACGGATGCAAACTAATTCATGTGCGCAAGCACAAATGAGGCTGCCATTATCACAGGAACTATTTGCTAATGCTGGTTACCATTTGAACCATTACTCAACATTGGTGACCACAAATACCTGGTCAGCATGGCCCAAGCATGAGGCTTGCCTCTCAGGCAGCCTTGGAAACTATTGGAAGCTTGTGCCAACAGCAAGTAATACCCATGCATGGCTTGAAGGCGGGAAGTGGGTCTCCCAAGTTTGCCGTGGGCACAGAACAAGCTTGCTGAATGGTGACACTCAAATCCCATCAGAGGAAGGACAAGGCAGCAACAAATGCATGGGTGGAGGACAAAGTGTGCAATGCACATAATATGCCAACAGCCTTTCCCTGGCTCCATTGTGTTCCCCAAGGAGGTAGCTAATTCACTCATCACCTCATCTCGGAGGCTAAGTCACTGGGAATAATTTCTGGGACCCCATGAAGAGGCAAGGCTTGGGCTTTGTTGTTAGACATGAAACAGGTTTTAGTGAAGGTGAGAGGAAGGCGGCAGTCCTGCGGGCAGTGCTGGAACTGTGTTTGTTTATCAGTTGGTCACTGAGTCAGAGCAGCAGCTTCTGCTCAGTGAGCAGCTGCCATTTTCTACTCCTTATGACAGCCTGCAAAGAAAGGCTTTATCAGCCCATTTTGCAGATGAGAACACTGAGGCCTTGCAAGGGTAAGCAATTGTCTTCGAGGCCACATGGCTGGCCCTGCTGGGCTGGGATTAGATCCTGTGGGTGAGGGTTCTCAGAAGGACAGGGCCGTGCTCAGGAATGACTGAGGGTCAGAGTTCTACTGTTGAAAGGGCTCCTGGGAGGACGGAGTTCACCTTACCCACGAGGAAAGAGTAGCCCAGACACAGAGAGGGGCTGATGCTTGGTCCATGGCTGATGGACAGCAGAGCAGAGCTGTGCTCTTATCATGAGGACTATGACTTCCTAGTGCACCCCAAAAGCCCAAAAGAGGGAGGAGGATGCTCTGAGGGTTGCCCTTGTTTCCATTTGGCTGCCCCTGTCCTGGAAAGGCTTCTGTTGTGCTGCTTGGAGGCCTCAGGTAGGGTAAAGGAGAGTGGAGGGTCCCTATTTCCTGAGGATGCTCAGTAGTCCCTAGAGGGTGGTGTGTCCAGCTTCCCTTTGGGTTGAAAGCTGGGGTCCCCAATGCAAGGCTCTCATGCCACACTTCTCTTCACCCTTCTCTCTCCTCCCTGGGAGGCCTTGCAGTCTGACTGGTCATTTGAGGGCCCTGCAGGCTTCTTCTGACTTCTCTGCTAATCCTTCCCATGTGGACATACCCGAGACCTCAGGCTGACAGCTGCATGGGCTCCCAGTGCCCTGAGGACAGAGTTGACAGGAGGCCAGCAGCATCCACGAGCCAATGTGGTGGCAGGCACTGAGGTTCCCTCATCTGTGTGGTGGTGGGAGCTGCGACTCCCACGTTAGCTGGAAGAAGGAAGTAGCATTATCGGGAAAGGCTCACTACACCCACTAAGGGGAAGAAAAAACAAGCAGTGTGCCTGAATAGTTGGACCCAATCTGATTTAACGTGGACAACATGGGGCGCGTGATGCAGAAGGACCAATTTAAATTTCCACAGTTCTTTGCTGAACACCTGGTGGGGCCTTCACTCAGGGGGTGGGGGGCAAATGGGAAGTGGGGAGGGGGACAAGAAGAGAAGACTCAGCTTTGTCTGCTGGAAGCAACTTTTCCAGGAGACCCAATTAGCAGACAGTGATGAGACTCAGGGGGCTCTGACAGGACATAATTTGCAGGGCCCAGTGAGAGATCAAAATGCAGAGCCCCTTGTTCAAGCATTAAGAATTTCAAGAGGGTGACAGCAGAGCATTGGAACAAGCCAGGACCTTCTGTGCACGGGGCCCTTTTGAGTGTGGGGCCCGGTGTGACTGCACAGACCACAGCTCACAAATCTGGACCTGGCCATAGCAAGTCAGAGAAAGGAAGGACTCACGTGGCCAGCCGGGGCCACAGAGATGCCCCCAGTGCTCATGGGTCACATCTCACATTTCCCAAAGAACCCTATAAACCACTTATTTCATGAGGACTCTGCAGAACCCCTGATTAGTTTGGGAATTCTTTCCATTTTTCCACAGAGGATCCCAAGGCCCTGGGGAGATTAAACAGCTTCTCCAGCATTACAAAAGGAATCAGAGTTAGAAGTGGAGACAGAATCCTCTACAGAATTGAGCCGAAGGGTGTGATCATCCCTCCAAACCCTGCCTGCCCTTCTTCCTTTCTCTGACACTGGAATACCAGCCCTACAGAATCACCACACTCACAGGCCTGGCCTCAGGCCCTTTCCTTGGAGGGAGCTTCTCATTTCTCAGTGCCCTCTCCACCAGGGCATGAGGGCCAGGGCAGGAGCCCATGCAGGTGGGCAGGTCCCGCTCCCACCCTGCACGATTCCCTGGAGCTCTCCTGCTAACCTAGCACTTTTTACCTTTATGGGCTGTGTGCCAGCCTGCCCCACCGCAACTGAGTGGGAATTTTACAGCCAGATTCCCACCTCCCCTGCAGGGGCACCCCAGGCTGCTAAGGAGCCTTGCCTGGTGCATAGTGACAGTGTCCTCTCCTCTCCTCCCTGACATACAGCACACACCTCTCTCCCGCACCCGGCCACGCCCAGGCCACCAGCCCCCTCCTCCTGACCCTGAACTCGGTTATCCTCCCTGATGGCCCCCCAGCCCAGTAGCATATTTACAGAAATGCCACTCAACAGAACAACCCAAATCAAATGAACCTTAATGGGAAAGCTGCTAGCTTCCAAATTAGCGGTGCATAATTAGTTTCATGCATAAACCTCTCAAAAGCACAGGGTGCAGACTGGTGAGAGAGACAATTAATTTGTGTGAAGATGAAGAGAACCAGCAGAGAAGGAGTCGAGGGAGGCAGGGTGGGCGGGGCCTGGGTCCAGTGAAATGCAGATGCCTCTGAAGAACAGAAGTCCAGGTGTGCAGGGCTTCTGTGGTGCTTAGAGACCTCCGGCGGAGTTCCCTGCAGAGACCCCCACCCCCACCCCCACCCCCACCCCGCTGCCCAGCCTGGCTCCTCCCCACCATCCTGGCTGCACAACCTGCTCCAGTGGGCCTGTCTGCCCATGTCCCTGCTGGGGCTGATGGGAGACACTTGGACCACACTTGGGCCCATGAGGGAGAGCCTGAGAATGTCCAGGTCTGCCCCAGGACTCAGAACCCCTCCAGCAGTGGGCACGGGCACTCTGGACATCCCAGGGCTGGGGGCACAGAGATGTATTTACTAGATGGGCTGACCCACAAGGGAGGCCACCTCTCAGGCAGAGAGGGGAGAAGCCCAGTTTGCAGCTCGTCCTGGCTGGATAGCACAGACTTGGGGCTACAGTCTCGTCTCCAGACTTCTAAACCAGTCCTCCCAGCCCCCTCCAGCCCAGCAGCCTGGCAACCCGGCGCAGAGAATGACTGCCCACGAGGCCCTCGTCGGTGTCCCCGGATCCGAGCTTGGGCTGGTCTTCCCCCTGCCTGCTGGCACAGCCAGTGCACGGACCTGGCTCACCCCGGGCCTGCCCCCTCTGCCACCCCCCTCCCACGGGCGCCTCCCCCAGCCCAGCCAGCAGCCTGCGGATGAGCAAACGCTCACTGACCGGTCAGCATCCCCGAGGCTGGGGGGCCGGGCACGGTGGGGAGGGGAAAGCGGGGTCGGCTTCCTGAAAGCTTTGGGAAGATCAATGGCGCCAGGTGTATGAAAGCGTTTGCTAAAAGTTAAAGGTTCTCTATCTGCGTAGTGGCTTTGGTGTTAGTATCATCTCCGCTTGCTTGCCGGGGCCCTGCCTGAGGCCCAGGAGGCTGATGCCTGCCATGGCGCGGAATGCAGCCTGGAGCCCGGGGTGGCTGGAGGCCCCCAGGCCGGGCCCAGCGGCAGGGAGCTGCGGCGGTCTGCCGGGGAGAGCTCCTTACTGGGAGGCGTGTAGTCTTTATTGCTTATTATATATTATTTATTTAGTCTTAATTTATAATTGCACAATTGCCAGAGAATCTTAGTGCCATGGGGACAGAAATATGCTGCCCAGTCCTCGGCAAGGAATGCTTTTCCTGCCATAGACAAACAGAAGATCCAATCAACTACCCATCAAATTGCCTGGCCCTGGCACAAGCAGAGAGCCGCTAATCAGACACAACCCGCATTAGCGTAATGTTCTACCAGGGGAAGTGAGCTGGCCTCGAAGTGCAGGCTTGGGCACGGCTGAGGACTGTGATGGGGGTGGGGTCTCGTGTGGGCACTGGGGGAGGGCTCAGAGCAAGCCCCTCAAGGAACCGGGGCATGTCTCAAGGGGTCACTACTACTGATGCACTTTGTTTCAAGACAGCAGGGGCTGACCACACATCCACAGTGTGCCCACCCTGTGCTGGGCACTGTGGGTGCCCTAAGGCACCAGGGGAAGTCTCGTGTCTGTTCAGGAAGAGCCCGATGCGGGGCACAGCATTGAGGGGAATCATGCAGTCCAGAAAGGAAAGGCTGTGGGGGGGAGACAGTGTGGGTAGGATAGTTAGGAGCATCTCCTTTAAGGACAAGCAAGAGTGGGTCCAGGAGGGGATGGGGTGCTCAGCTGAGACCCCCAGCAAGGCACAGCCATGGAGGGAAGAAGGAGCCCAGTGTGCTGCCAGCTAAGAGAGAGGAGCACCGGGGCTGTGGTGGATCACCAATGCTGTAAGCCTCAGGGCTTAGGAAGCTGGGCTTTGTGTGTTAGCACTGGGGAGTTACAGAGGGTCCTAGAGTTCAGGGAAGAGCAATCTGGCACAGTCAAGGGCCACTGTGGACCAGGTATAACACGATTCCTTCCTGAACTTGCCTTTCACCAGCCCCCTTCCCAGGCTGATTGGAACTAGGCTCCAAGAGGGGCCAGCCTAGCTCGCTCCTGCTCTCCTTCTGCTCTGCATCACTGTCAGCTGCTTAAAGCCAAACCTGGATGACTGTCCTCCCCAGCCAAGTTCAGCTTCCCCACGATGCAATCAATGTCTGCAGGCCACAGAGCTGAGATGCTCTTTAGGAAGTGGGAGAAGAGGAGGAAGGGACATGCACCCAACACACCAACAGGAGAAGTGAGGGGCTGAAGCCAGGAGTCTCCAGATGGTGTTTAGTGAAATGGCAGTTTGATGATTAAGAAGAAAAACAGGACCGTGGTGGGCCAGGTAGAAGCATCTTCAGAGGTGGGGGGCTGACACAGCACACGGAGCCAGGTGTGAGGCCTGCACTTGCACAGGCCTGAGCAGTGCCCCATCCAGGTCCCAGCAGAGAAGGTGAGATGCCTCCAGGGTGTCCACTGAGGGGCGCTGGCAGGGCTCAGCTACATGCCAACTGGCCCACAGCTTCTGAACTCTCACCAGGTCAATCCTGTGCTAATGCCTGGTCCCCAGGCTGGGGGAAATCCAGCCCCAATCTTGTGAGAGCACACAATCCAGGGTGAAGGACAGGCCAAGAGGTCATGTTATACTCTGACAACATGAAGCATGTGCAAGGAGTCCTGGGAATATAGGAGGGGGTGGGTAATCTAGCTTCAGAGAGATTAGGGAAGGATCCCTGGAGAAAGTGAGGTCTGAGCTGCATTTGGAAGGAAAATCAAGGAAGCCTGGTCCAAGGAGCTTGGGTGACAGGGGTGCCAGGCAAAGGGAACCAATGGAGCAGAGCAGGGGGGTGAAGCTGCCAGGGGTGGGGGAAGCTGGGAGCACTGTGGTGGGGAGTGGTGGAGATGACCAGGGGATGGGCAGTGGGGGGCCTGATCCTGGCTTGGAGGTCATCTGTGGGTGTCACTGAAGGGGCGTGGCAAGGCGCATGGGTGCATGGAATCTCACCTGATCCCAGTCCCTTGTCCCTATTAGGAGGGTAAGAAAGATGTTTTGCTTAAAACATTCCCCCTGACCTGCCTCCTGCACTGCCTGCAATTCCACCACCAGAGTGCCCTTCCTTAACCCTCTTCGAGCTCCTCTTTTAATGTCCATTCCAGATAATATGGGCACTTTCGATACTCTCACCTGCTAGGGGGGTTTCTGAAGCCTGCGGGGCTTGGTGGGTGGGGACCAGATTAGGGGTTGAGGTGCACCTAAGAATTTGGGTTCTGTCTGTCTTGGGGCACAGGCCAGGCAACACCATCAGAGAGAGGACTTTTGGCAGAAGCCAGAAGAAGGGAGGGAGCTTTGTTTGTTAGCTAGGGAGCCATCAATCTGCAGAGTCCAGGGCAACTGCAGACCAGGCTAGAGAGGAGATGGCAGGGAGGTTGAACTCATGGGGGAACAGGGAAGGGGGGGAATGCAGAGACAAAGGTGAGAGAGAGGGAAGGAGAGTCAAGGAGGAGTTCCAGGCTGAATCCATTCAGTTTCGATTCCCCCCACCCCCACCCCCAAGTCACACAGCTGCCAAGGTTCAGACAGATGCTGTGATTAGCATTTTAATGCATTTTTAGAGGACCTTGTCCAAACTGCTCTGGAAATCAGAAATCAAGAGTTTATCTTTAGCTGTCCCCACAGAGTTACATTCTCTTTCAATTCCGAAGGAGCCAGAGAAAGGGTATTTGTGCACATGGAAGTCTGTGTGCATACATGTCTTCCTCTGTGTGTTCATATGCACACATGCATCTCTTTATGTGTACATACCTTTGTGTACACATGCATGCCTCAAACCCTTGTGTGGGGGATTGAATGCTAAAGTGTGCCTAGAGCTGCATCTGTATGTGCACACGTACATTGGCACGTGTATGCATAATCCACATGTGCCTTTGCAAGTGAGATTCATCCAGGATCATTCACATGGAAAAGCAAGTACACAGCGCTGGTTGAAAACAGGTCAGTACTGAGTGACTTGGGCCATTAGGATGCCCGGGCCGCAGAAAATGGGAAATGCATTTCAAATGTGACTTTGGCAGCTTGGCCTGATCTCCAAGCTGTGTTTCCAAACAATGTAGCCTAACGGTATTTTCAGGCAATGTGGAGTTCGTGGAGTTATAATTCCACTCCCGTGGGTCACCAGAGGCACCCCAAGCCTGGTCCTGAGAGATTTCTAGAGCCCCAGATGGGGCTGCTCCTAGTGAGTCAGAGGGATGGTGGGAGGGTGTTGGGAATCCGGGAGCCCCTCCAGACTATTCCTGTCTATGGTGAGTCTCCCAAGGTTCCCTCCTGCTGTCCCATCTGGCGACCCTCGTAGCTGCCAAGGCTGCCCACTTCAGGCTAGATATTGCCAGCTATTCGACCAGCTTCACACAAAAGTACTTCCTTCTCCTCTCCTTATCACCTTCTCTGGACACCCTTCAGTTTGTCAAGGTCCCCTGAAATTGTAACACTCAGCCCTAAACATAGATTTCCAGAGGTGACCATCCCAGGTGACAATGGAACCACCAATTTCCTTCCTTAGGGAAGGCACCTGCCAACTTCCCAAGATGGTGGCAGCTTTTGGGGAGCTGGGCAACAGCACTGGCTCTCATGGAGTCTGGGATGAGCTAAACTCCAGTCTTTAATTTCTACTGGGTCAGGTCACCCCAATGTCTTCAAGGCAGTGTCTTTACTTATAGTCTCTCAGGGCCCCCACAGTTGCTCTCAATTCCACCTTATTGGCGCATCAGTGGTGTGAAGTTGGGGGATGCCCCCACTCAGAGGACAGGGGAGAAGAAGATACTTCCTTGCAAATTTGTTTAATGTAAATACATCTTCTATTTATCATTGGCCATTAATAAATTCATGCATTATTAGAAAATCCCTCACACTAGAACACCAGCTGAGCTAGATCAGCTTATTTTAAGAGATTTCCTTTTGGCAGGATTCAAAGCCCACACCTGCAGCCAGCCCAGGCACAAGGACTTAACCAAACACTGCAGATAATTAGATCAGTTAACCTTGAAAATAAAAACAAGGACAACACATTAGCTCAGTTTATCCTAAAAGAAAACATTAAATTCTCCCAGATAAATCATTTAGTAGGAGTTAAGGACGATGGCACATACCATCTTCTTAGAATCAGCAGACAGGAGTTAGGGAGGGCTCAAGCAGAGGTGAGGTAACAGGTTGGTCTTCACTGATTGATGGGTGATGGATCGGTTGTTTCTGTGTTCATGTTGGGTGCAGCCTGGTGGTAAAATGGGGATTAAAAGTGTTTGAGGAATACCCAGACAGGGTGAAAGTCAGCTGTGGCTGAGAACAGTGAGAGGTGTCAATAGGACATTGCCCAACCTCCAAAAACTGTCCCAAAATTGACCCCAAGCCTAACTTCAACCCAAACCCTCACGCTAAACCTAACCATAAAATTAGCCCTAACCTTAGACCCAACCCTAGACAAATCCTACCCCAAAACCTAACCCCAACACCAACACCAACACTAAACCCAACCCTCAACTTTATATCACACCTACACCTACCTGTAGCCCTAAACTTAACCCTAACACCAACCCTAACCCTAACCCTGACCTTAGTCCTAACACAAACACCAACACTAATCCAAACCCTAACCCCAGTCCCAACACCAACCTTAAACCCAACGCTCAATTTTATACCAACCCTACACCCAACCACATCCCTAAACTTAACCCTAACACCAACGCTTACCTTAACTCTAACCTTAATCCTAGCCCCAATCCCAACACCAAAGCTAACCTGAACCCTAACCCAAACCCCAATACCAACCCTAAACCCATCCTTAACTTTATACCAACCCTATACCCAACTGCACCCCTAAATTTAACCCTAACACTAACCTTAACCCTAAACCTAACACACACCCCAACCCAAACACCAATGCTAACCCAAACCCTAACCCCAACCCCAACACCAACACCAACACCAACCCGAAACCCAACCCTTAGCTTTATACCAACCTTACATACAACCCAGCCCTAAATTTAACCTCACAGCAACCCTAAACGTAACCCGAACCCGAACCCTAATCTTAGCCCCAACCCTAACACCAATGTTAAGCCGAACCCTAACCCCAACACCAACACCAACCCTAAACACAACCCTCAAATTTATACCAACCTTAAACCAAACTATAGCCCTCAACTTAACCCTAACACCAACCCTAGCCCTAACCCTAACCCTAACCCTTAACCTAACCTGAACACTAGCCCCAACCCAAACACCAATACTAACCTGAACCTTAGCCCCAACCTCAACACCAATCCAAACCCAACCCTCAATTTTATACCAATCCTACACCCAGCTGCAGTCCTGAACTTAATCCTGACACCATCCTTAACCCTAACCCTAACTGTAATCCTAACCCGAACCCTAACCCTAACCCTAGCCCTAACCCTACCACCAACCCTAACCTGAATCCTAACCCCAACCCCAACCCTAAACACTACCCTAAACTTTATACCAACACTACACCCAAACGAGGCCCTAAACCTAAACCTAACCCTAACCCTAACCCTAACCCTAACACTGACACATAATTTCCGTGAGAAATCGGGTAATGTATTTGGTCCACACGCGACCATACATATTTTTAGGTTAAAACAGCATTGTCCAACGTATCTGACTTTATCCTTGCTGAAAAAAGTCTGTGAACAGGTTTGGAAATCTGAGTGATATTCTGACTCTATTAATTTGCATACACATCTTGCATGAAAACTAGCATTTTCACAGAAAACTCAACAATTGCTATTCAAATCCCTTACCAAATAATCTATTACAGACTGTGGGACTTATTGGATCCATTCACTTCAATGCACTTTTTGGACTGAAATTAATTTCTTCAGAGAACTCTATCTTTTATCTAACCTAAACATAACACTAGCACACCCTGCAAATGTTCAACAACCTCAAAACCGACACTGAACACAAACCTATCCGAGGTACTCACCCGATTCTCACCAAACTTAATCCCACCCAAAGCAGAATCCAAATCCTAACGCTAGCCTAAGCCAAACTCCAACCTACAACCAATCATGCTTGCCCAGCCTTACCCTGAACCTAACCCTGAGGATAACACTAACATGAATATAATCTGTTTCAAAAACCAAGTAAATATAACATCTGAACACATTTCCAAGCATTTTTCATGGAAAACACCATTGCAAAGTAATGTTTCCCCATTAAATAGGAGACCAGTTTGTAAATGTGTTTTGAGAGCTCCTTGACTTACCAACTCCATTCACTTTCAAGGAATATTGTCAGAGAAAAACAGCATTTTTTTGTAGCACTCACCTACAGCAATGCAAACCATTAACTAAACCTGTTTTGAAAACTTAGAATGGTCCTAAGATTACATTCACAGGTTACATTCACAGGACTAAGATTTTTTCCTAAAACTGCAATATTTCAGAGAACCCTCACTTTAACTTAATTTAAATATGACACTAACACAACCCACAAACACAAGCACAAACACAAACCAAAACCCCAAAGAACCCATACCAACATGAGTCCCAACCTCCAAACACAGTCCCAAAATAGAACCAAAGCCTCACTTCAACCAAACCCTCACACTAAACCTAACCCTAAACCTAAACCTAGACACAACCCTACATACAACCCAACCCGAGCCCTAACCCCAACCCCAACACCAACCCTAAACCTAACCCTGTACTTTGTAACAACCCTACACCTAAACGCAGCCCTAATTTTAAGCCTAACACCAACCCTATCCCGAACTCAAACCCCAACCTCAACACCAACTCTTAACCCAACCCTCAACTTTACACCAACCATACACCCAACTGCCACCCTAAACTTAACCCTAACACCAACCCTAACCCAAACTCTAACCCTAAAATGAACAACCCTAGCCCTAAGCCTACAACCAACCATAAACTGAATGATAACCCCAACACCAACTCCAACCCTAAGCACTACCCACAACTTTATGTTAACCCTACACTCAAACGCAGCCTTAAACCTAACCCTAACCCCAACCCTAACCCCAACCCTAACCCTGACCCAAACCCTAACCCCAACACCAACACCAACCCTTAACTCAATGCTCAACTTTATACCAACCCTACACCCAACTGCAGCCTTAAACTTAACCCTAACACCAACCAAATATGAGCCCTAACCCCAAACCCAATGCCAACCATAAACCCAACCCTCAACTTTGTACAAACCCTACATGCAACTGCAGCCCTAAACTTAACCCTGATGCCAACCCTAACCCTATCCCTAACCCTAACCCTAACCTGAACCCGAACCCTAACCCAAGCCACAACCCTACCACCAACCCTAACCTGAGCCCTAACTCCAAACCCAACACCAACCCCAAACACTACCCTCAACTTTATATCAACCCTACACCCAAACGCAGCCCTAAACCTAACCCTAACACCAACCCCAACCCTAAGACAAATCCTAACCCTAGCCTCAACTCTACCACCAACCCTAACCCGAATCCTAACCCCAAACCCAACACCAGCCCTAAACACTAAACTCAACTTTATACCAGCTCTACACTGAAATGAGAACCTAAACCTAACCCTAACCCCAACCCTAACCCTAACCCTAACCATGACACTGAGCTACCTTTAACATAATTCGAGTCAGAAACTGAGTAATGTACTTGGTTCACACGCGACCATACATATTTTTAGGTTAAAACAGCATTGTCCAACATATCTCACGCTATTCTTGCTGAAAAAACTCTGTGAACGGATTTAGAGAACTGAGTGACATTGTGGCTCCATTCTTTTGGAAACACGTCTTGCGTGAAAACTAGCATTTTCAAAGAAAACTCAAGAATTGTGATGCAAACCCTTATCTAATACTGTTTTGAAGGCTAAGAGACTTATTGGATCCATTCACTTTCATGCACTTTTTGGATTGAAAGTAATTTCTTCAGAGAACACTATCCTTAACCTAACTTAAACCTAACACTAGTACACCTCATAAATGCACAACAACTTCAAAACCAATGACCAAAACAAACCTCCGTGAAGTCTCTCACCAATCTTAATCCCACCCTAAGCAGAATCCAAATCCTAACCCTAGCCTAAGCCGAACTCTAACTCACAAACAAACATGCATGCTTGCCCAACCTAAGCCCTGCAACTAACCCTGAGCCTAACACTAACATGAACATAATCTGTTTCAACAACCAAGTAATAATAACATCTGCACACATTTCCAAGCGTTTTTCATGGAAAAAACCATTGCAAAGTAGTGTTTCCAAGTTCAATAGGAGACCAGTTTGTAAATGTGTTTTGAGAGCTCATTGACTTACCAGTTCCATTTACATTCAAACAATCTTGTCCAAGAAAAACAGCAATTCTGTGGAGTACTCACCTACAGTAATGCAAACCATTACCTAAACCTGTTTTGAAAACTTAGAATGGTCCTGGTTCCATTCACTGACATAAGAGTCTTTACTAAAACTGCAATATTTTAGAGAACCCCCACTTTCACTTAATTTAAACACGACACTAACACAACCACAACCCCAAACACAAACACAAACTAAAACCCCAAAGAAAACATACCAGCACAAATCCCAACCTCCAGAGTCCCAAAGTCGACCCCAAACCTAACTTCAAACCAAACTGTCACAATAAACCTAACCCTAAACCTAACCCTAGACCTAAAATTACCAACAACCCTAACCCGAACCCTAACCCCAACACCAACACCAACCTTAAACCCTACCCTGAACTTTTTACTAACCCTGCACCCAACCATAGCCCTAAAGTAAACCCTAACACCAACCATAACCCAAACCCTAACCCTAAACCGAACCCTAACCCTAGCCCCAAACCTTCCACCAACCCGAACCCGAACCATAACCCCAACCCCAACTCTAACCCTCAGCACTACCCTCAATTTTATGCCAACCTTAACTTAAACACAGCCCTAAATCAAACCCTAACCCCAACCCTAACCCCAACCCGAACCCTAACCCCAATACCAACATCAACCCTAAACCCAACCCTCAACTTTATACAAACCCTACACCTGACCACAGCCCTAATCTTAATCCTAACACCAACCCCAACCTGAACCCTAATCCCAACCCCAACACCAACCCTAAACACAACCCTCAAATTATACCAACTCTACACCCAAATGCAGCCCTAAACCTAACCCTTACCCCAACCCTAAACCAAACCCTTACGTTACTGTAGCCCTAACCCTAACCCTGACACTGAGCTAGCCTTAACATAATTTGTTTCAGAAACTGAGTAATGTACTTAGTCTACATGCAACCATACATGTTTTTAGGTTAAAATGGCATTGTCCAAAATATCTCACCATATTCTTGATGGGAAACATCTTTGAACGGGTTTGGGGAACTGAGTGACATTCTGGTTCCATTCATTTGGATACACGTCTTGTGTGAAAACAAGCATTTTCACAGAAAATGCAAAAATTGCTTTGCAACTCCCTTACCTAATACTGTTTTGAAGGCTAAAGGATTTATTGGATCCATTCACTTCCATGCAATTTTTGGACTGAAAGTAATTTCTTCTGAAAACACTATCCTTAACCTAACCTAAAACTAACACTAGCACTCCCCGTAAATGTACAACAACCTCAAAACCACAACCAACACAAACCTATGTGTAGCCTCTCACCAGTCTTAATTCCACCCTAAGCAGAATCCACATCCTAACTCAAGCTTAAGCCGAACTCTAACCCACAACCAGACGGTAATGCTTGCCCAAGCTTAACCCTGAACCTAACACTGAGCCTAGCACTAACAGGAGCATAATCAGTTTCAAAAACCTAGTAACAATAATATCTGCACATATTTCCAAGCAATTTTCATGGAAAACACGATTGCAAAGTAATGTTTCCCAGTAAAATAGGAGACCAGTTTGTAAATGTGTTTTGAGAGATCATTGAGTTACCAGCTCCATTCACTTTCATGCAATTTTGTCAGAGCAAAAGAGCATTTCTGTGATGTACTCACCTACTAATGCAAACCATTTCCTAAACCTGTTTTGAAAATTAGAATGGTCGTGGTTCCATTCATCGGCATAAGATTTTTTCCCCTAAACTGCAATATTTCAGAGAACCCTCACTTTAACTTAATTTAAACATGACACTAAGGCAACCACAAACACAAAAACAAAGTGAAACCCCAAAGATCCCATACCAGCAGAAAACCCAACCTCTAAACCCAGTCCCCAAATCGACCCCAAGCCTAACTTCAAACCAAATCTTCACATTAAACCTAACCCTAACTGTAACCCAAACCCTAGACCCAACCCTACCCCAAAACCTAATACGAAACTAACCCCAACACCAATACCAACCCAAAACCCAACCTGAAACTTTGTACCAACTATACACCCAACTGCAGCCTTAAACTTAACCCTAACTCCAACCCTAACCCTAACCCAACCCTAGCCCCATCCCTACCACCAACTCTAATTGGAAACCTAAACCCAAACCCAACACCAACCCTAAACACAACCCTCAACTTTATACGAACCTTACACCCAAACGCAGTCCTTAACCTAACCCTATCCCCAACCCTAACCCTAACCCTAACCCTAACCCTGATACTGAGTTAGCCTAACCATAATTTGTTTCAGAAACTGAGTAATGTACTTGGTTCACACGTGACCATACATATTTTTAGATTAAAATGGCATTGTCCAACATATCTCACCTTATTCTTGCTGAAAAAATTTTGTGAATGGGTTTGGAGAACTGATTGACATTCTGGCTTCATTCATTTGGATAAACATCTTGCATGAAAGCAAGCATTTTCACAGAAAACTCAACAGTTGTTTTGCAAATTCCTTCCCTAACACTATTTTGAAGGCTGTATTAGTTAGGGTTCTCTAGAGAAACAGAATCAACAGGGAACACTTGCAAATATAAAATTTATAAAACTGTCTCATGTGACCGTAGGAACGCAGAGTCCAAAATCCACAGGGCAGGGTGCGAAGCCAATGACTCTGATGGATGGCCTGGATGAACTCCACAGGAGAGGCTCACCAGCCAAAGCAGGAATGGAACCTGTCTTCTCTGAGCCCTCCTTAAAAGGCTTCCCATGATTAGATTTAGCATCACTAATTGCAGAAGACACTCCCCTTTGACTGATGACAAATGGAATCAGCTGTGGATGTAGCTGACGTGATCATGACCTAATCCTATGAAATGTCCTCATTACAACAGACAGGCCAGCACTTGCCCAATCAGATAAATAGGTACCACAACTTGGCCAAGTTGACACCTGTCCCTAACCATGACAGTCCACCCCTTGTCAACTTGGCACATATATATATATATATATATATCACCTTTGACCATACTTAATTTCCAAATGAAAACAAATAAGCACACATTTTTTTTCTTTTACCTGACAATGCTCAACTGTCCTGCATATAACTGGAAACACATTAAATCTCTCCAGAATAGGGTTCAAATCCTTGGGCAACATTCATTCTTAAACTTGGTATCTTACAACTTAAATAGTATAACATGAACAAAACAGCATTACAGTCCTTGTTTCTGTAACTGATCACGTGGTCGAAGTTCATATTTATCACTACCTTCTTCCACTACCCATTCCATATTCCCTTTCCCCTCAGCAAGCACTTCAGCTGGCCGTGGTTCTTTGCCTGGTGGGGTGACCCAAACCTTCATTCCTGAAGTTTCAGAGCCATTAGTAGTCCTGCCTGGATTGTGTTGTTGCAATTTTCCATTGATTTTAATCACAGGGCATGGTAGTACTAATAGATGCCCCAGGGGATCTCCTATATTCCAAGAAAACTCTTCTTTACCTCCATTATGTAGTTGCAGTCCTACTTCCTTCTGATAGTCAGGGTCAGTTACCCTAGACAATAATGTAATCACCTTCTTGGCATGTTGATCCAGAGGCATAAGTAGCCCAAAGTGACCAGGTGGCAATCTTAACTTCCAGTTCAGTGGTATCATTGTTGTTTCTCCTGGAGGAAGCAAACACCGTTTTGGAACTAAAACCTGTAGACCAGCAGAACTCAGGGTAGCAGGGACAGGAAGCAAAAATTTTCCTAGTGGATCACTAGGGGTAATAGTGAGTGGCACCACACCCATTTCCACCCCTTGGTTCCTGGACCCATGGATCCTGGTTATGGGAGAAACAGCACATACAGCGGACGCTGATTCAGAGCATACACAGCTTCCTGGAGAACATTACCCCAGCCTTTCAAGTTTTTGCCACCTAGTTGGCACCGTAATTGAGTTTTCAAAAGGCCATTCCACCGTTCTATCAATCCAGCTGCTTCTGGATGATGGAGAACATGGTAAGACCAGAGAATTCCATGAGCATGTGCCCATTCCCACACTTCATTTTCTGTGAAGTGTGTTCCTTGATCTGAAGCAATGCTACGTAAAATACCATGATGATGGATAAGGCATTCTGTAAGCCCATGGATGGTAGTTTTGGCAGAAGCATTGCGTGTAGGGAAAGCAAACCCATATCCAGAGTATGTGTCTATTCCAGTTAGAACAAATCGCTGCCCCTTCCATGAAGGGAGTGGTCCAATGTAATCAACCTGCCACCATGTAGCTGGCTGGTCACCTCGGGGAATGGTGCCATATTGGGGGCTGAGTGTGGGTCTCTGCTGCTGGCAGATTGGGCACTCAGCAGTGGCTGTAGCCAGGTCAGCCTTGGTGAGTGGAAGTCCATGTTGCTGAGCCCATGCATAACCTCCATCCATACTACCATGACCACTTTGTTCATGAGCCCATTGGGCAATAACAGGAGTTGCTGGGGAAAGAGGCTGACTGGTATCCACAGAACGGGTCATCTTATCCACTTGATTATTAAAATCTTCCTTTGCTGAAGTCACCCTCTGGTGTGCATTCACATGGGACACAAATATCTTCATGTTTTTAGCCCACTCAGAAAGGTCTATCCACATACTTCTTCCCCAGACCTCTTTGTCACCAATTTTCCAATTATGGTCTTTCCAAGTCCCTGACCATCCAGCCAAACCATTAGCAACAACCCATGAGTCGGTATACAAACGCACCTCTAGCCAGTTTTCCTTCCAAGCAAAATGAACAACCAGGTGCACTGCTCGAAGTTCTGCCCACTGGGAGGATTTCCCCTCACTACTGTCCTTCAAGGACACCCCAGAAAGGGGTTGTAATGCTGCAGCTGTCCACTTTCGGGTGGTACCTGCATATCGTGCTGAACCATCTGTAAACCAGGCCCGAGTTTTCTCTTCCTCAGTCAATTCACTGTAAGGAACACCCCAAGAGGCCATAGCTCTGGTCTGGGAAAGAGAAGGTAATGTGGCAGCAGGAGTGGAAACCATGGGCATTTGTGCCACTTCTTCATGTAACTTACTTGTGCCTTCAGGACCTGCTCTGGCTCTATCTCGTATATACCATTTCCATTTTACAATAGAGTGCTGCTGTGCATGCCCAACTTCATGGCTTGGTGGGTCAGACAACACCCAACTCATGATAGGCAGCTCAGGTCTCATGGTAACTTGGTGGCCCATGGTTAAGCGTTCAGTCTCTACTAAGGCCCAGTAGCAGGCCAAAAACTGTTTCTCAAAAGGAGAGTAGTTATCTGCAGCAGATGGTAAGGCTTTGCTCCAAAATCCTAAGGGTCTGCATTGTGATTCTCCTATAGGGACCTGCCAAAGTCTCCAGACAGCATCTCTATTTGCCACTGACACTTCCAGCACCATTGGATCTGCTGGATCATACGGCCCAAGTGGCAGAGCAGCTTGTACAGCAGCCTGGACCTGTCGCAGAGCCTCCTCTTGTTCAGGTCCCCACTCAAAATTAGCAGCTTTTCTGGTCACTCGATAAATGGACTGGAGTAGCACACCCAAATGAGGAATATGTTGTCGCCAAAATCCAAAAAGACCAACTAGGCGTTGTGCCTCTTTTTTTGTTGTGGGAGGGGCCAGATGCAGCAATTTATCCTTCACCTTAGAAGGGATATCTCGACATGCCCCACACCACTGGACACCTAGAAATTTTACTGAGGTGGAAGGCCCCTGTATTTTTGTTGGATTTATCTCCCATCCTCTGACATGCAAATGCTTTACCAGTAAATCTAGAGTAGTTGCTACTTCTTGCTCACTAGGTCCAATCAACATGATATCATCAATATAATGGACCAGTGTGTTGTCTTGTGGGAGGCAGAAATGATCAAGGTCTCTGTGAACAAGATTATGACATAGGGCTGGAGAGTTGATATACCCCTGAGGTAGGACAGTGAAAGTATATTGCTGACCTTGCCAGCTGAAAGCAAACTGTTTCTGGTGGTCCTTACTAATAGCTATTGAGAAAAAAAGCATTTGCCAGATCAATAGCTGCATACCAGGTACCAGGGGATGTATTGATTTGCTCAAACAATGATACTACATCTGGAACAGCAGCTGCAATTAGAGTTACCACTTGGTTGAGTTTACGATAATTCACTGTCATTCTCCAAGAACAATCTGTTTTCTGCACAGGCCAAATAAGAGAGTTGAATGGGGATGTGGTGGGAATCACCACCCCTGCATCTTTCAAGTCCTTAAGAGTGGCAGTAATCTCTGCAATCCCTCCAGGAATACAGTATTGCTTCTTATTTAGTATTTTGCTTGGTAGGGGCAGTTCTAGTGGCTTCCACTTGGCCTTTCCCACCATAATAGCCCTCACTGCACGAGTTAGAGAACCAACGTGGGGATTCTGCCAGTTGCTCAGTATGTCTATGCCAATTATACATTCCGGAACTGGGGAAATAACTACAGGATGGGTCCGGGGGCCCACTGGACCCACTGTGAAATGGACCTGAGCTAAACTCCATTGATCACCTGGCCTCCATAAGCCCCCACTCTGACTGGTGGTCCAGAGTGACATTTTGGGTCCCCTGGAATTAACGTCACTTCTGAACCACTGTCTAATAATCCCCGAAATATCTGATCATTTCCTTTTCCGCAATGCACAGTTACCCTGGTAAAAGGCCGTCGGTCTCCTTGGGGAAGACTTAGAGGAAGATTAACAGTATAAATTTGTGGCAGTGTAACAGGTTTCTCCCCCATAGGGACCTGGCATCCCCTTCATTCAAGGGGCTCAGGTTCTGTAAACTGTTTCAAGTCTGGAAATTGATTAAGGGGCCATGACTCTGTGTTTTTGTAATTCAGGTTAGACTTCTGTTCCCTTGACCTAGAACTCTTTTGTTTATACAGCTCCAACAAGAATTTAGTAGACTGCCCTTCTATTGTATTTCTAGGCACCTCATGATTTACTAGCCAATGCCACAAATCTCTGTGTGTCATATAATTTTGATGCCTCCTTTGAGTTTGTTGTCTATTATAATAGCCACGTCTACCCTGTCTTTGGTGATTAAGTGCTGCCACCTGGCTTCTGCCAACTCGGGATCTTGTCATCCCCATTGTGTTTAAGGATTCCAGCTCAGTGACAGCAGTTCCTACAGTAATATCTGACCTACAGAGAAGTGCAACCACAGAGCTCTTGAGGGATGATGGTGCTAGTCTCACAAATTTATTTCTCACTGTTCTGGTAAAAGGTGCATCCTCTGGACATTCCTGGGGTGTAAGAGCAGGCTTTGCATGATAAATCCACCCTAACATTCCAATCTCTCTAAGCCTCTGGATCCCCTCATGTACATTATACCAGGGCAGTTCTGGCATTTCAACCTCAGGTAATGTTGGCCACCTTTTGATCCATGTTTCAACCAACCACCCAAACAAGCTGTTAACACCTTTTCTAACTGCTCGAGCTATAACATTGAATGCAGAATCTCTGCTTAGTGGGCCCATATCAATAAATTCAGCCTGATCCAGCCTTATATTCCTCCCACCATTATCCACACTCTTAAAATCCATTGCCACACATATTCCCCTGATTTCTGTCTATATAAATTGGAAAACTCACACAGTTCTTTTGGAGTATAACGTACCTCCTCATGTGTGATACTTTGTACCTCACCTTTAGGGGCCTGTTGGGACGTTAGTCTAGTTATAGCTCTAGAAGAAATGAGGGGTGGTGGGGGTGGGTCATGAAAAGAATTAGAAATATCTTCCAAGTCATTTGCTTCAGGGCCTTCATTTTCAGATTCATCTGGTGAAACAGGATTAATAACTCTAGGGCTAATCCCTTCAGGAGGAGTTTGGGTGGCCAATTCCTCAAGGCAGGCTGGAGGTGAGGCAGCTATGTCCTCAGGGAAGACTATTACAGGGTTATATAGAGAAAGCTCAGCATGGCCTAGGGTTTCAACCTCACCCCCAACATCATTATCAATCCATATGTCACCATCCCATTTTTTAGGGTCCCACTCCTTTCCAATCAATGCCCTCACTTTAATGGCAGACACCATGCAAGACTGAGATTTCAGTTTATGTTGTAAAGTTGCTACTCTAACAATAAGATTCTGAGTCTGATTTTCAGAGATCTCAAGTCTACGGCTACAGGAAATAAGATTTTCCTTCAGGATACTCACAGAAACGTCTACATCTTATAGATGGCGCTTAAGCTTCTCGTTTGAAGCCTTAAACCCATCCCTTTCACCCCTTAATGTAGACAGTGTGTCTAACAACAACCAACCAACATCTCTATAACTCTTATTTCTACAAAACTCTGTAAAGGTGTCAAAAACATTATCCCCCAGAGTCTGGCTTCATACAAGTGAATCATTAGGAGAATCGAATGATGATATTTTTGACTATCTCTTTTGCCAACTCACTCCATGGATTGGGAGTGTCATTCTGATTACGGGAATCAGAGTCTTAGTGTCTCTGAGTCCAGTTAGAGTATAAAACCATTCATAAAAACCCATTTTGAAGATTCTGTTTCTTAAGAACCACTCCTGGTACCAAGATGTATTAGTTAGGGTTCTCTAGAGAAACAGAATCAACAGGGAACACTTGCAAATATAAAATTTATGAAAGTGTCTCACGTGACCATAGGAATGCAGAGTCCAAAATTCACAGGGCAGGCTGAGAAGTTGATGACTCCGATGGATGGCCTGGATGAACTCCACAGGAGAGGCTCACCAGTCAAAGCAGGAATGGAACCTGTCTCTTCTGAGCCCTCCTTAAAAGGCTTCCCATGATTAGATTTAGCATCACTAATTGCAGAAGACACTCCCCTTTGACTGATGACAAATGGAATCAGCTGTGGATGTAGCTGACGTGATTATGACCTAATCCTATGAAATGTCCTGATTGCAACAGACAGGCCAGCGCTTGCCCAATCAGATAAACAGGTATCACAACTTGGCCAAGTTGACACCTGTCCCTAACCATGACAAAGGCTAAGGGGCTGATTGGCTTGGATCCATTCACTTCCATGCACTTTTTGGACTGAAAGTATTTTCTTCTGAGAACACTATCCTTAACCTAACCTAAAACTAACATAGCACACCCCGTAGATATATAACAAACTCAAAACCAACAACCAACACAAATCTTCGTGAAGCTTCTCACCAATCTTAATCCCAACCTAAGCATTATCCAAATTCTAACCCAAGCCTAAGCCGAACTCTAACACACAATCAAACACAAATGCTTGCCCAACCTTAACCCAGAACCTAACCCTGAGCCTAACACTAACATGAGCATAATGTGTTTCAACAACCGAGTAAAAATAATATCTGCACACATTTCCAAGCATTTTTCATGGAAAACACCATTGCAAAGTAATGTTTCCCAGTTAAATAGGGGACCAGTTTGTAAATGTGTTTTGAGAGCTCATTGACTTACCAGCTCCATTCGCTTTCAAGCAATTTTGTTGGAGAAAAACAGCATTTCTGTGGAGCATTTACCTACAGCAATGCAAACCATTAACTAAACCTGTTTTGAAAACTTAGAATGGTGCTGGTTCCATTCACTAGCATAAGATTTTTTACTAAAAGTGCAATATTTCAGAGAACCCTCACTTGAACCTAATTTAAACATGACACTAACACAACCACAACCACAAACACAAAGCGAAACCCCAAAAAACCCATACCAGCACAAATCCCAACCTACAAACCCAGTCCCAAAAGTGACCCCAAGCTAACTTCAACCCAAACCCTCACACTAAACTTAACCCTAACCCTAATCCTAGACCAAACCCTACCCCCAATCTTAACCCTAACAGTAACCCCAACTCCAACACCAACCCAAAATCCAACCCAAAATTTTTTTATACCAACTCCCTACACCCAACTGGAGCCCTATACTTAACCCTAACTCGAACTCTAACCCTAACCCTAACCCTACCCCTAACCCTAACCCTAACCCAACCCTAGCCTCATCCATACCACCAACCCTAACTCCAACCCCATCACCAACCCTAAACCCAACCCCCAACTTTGTAGCAACCCTACACCCCACCACCACCCTAAACTTAACCCTAATACCAACCCTAACCCTCACCCTAACCCTAACCCTAGCCCCAACACTACCACCAACCATAACCTGAACCCTAACTCCAACCTCAATACCAATGTTAAACACAACCCTCAACTCTATATCAACCCTACACCATACCAAAACCCTAAACTTTACCCTAACACCAACCCTAACTCTAACCCTAACCCTAATCCTAGCCCCAACCCTACCACCAACCCTTCCACCAAACCTAACCCAGACCCAAAACCCAACACCAACCCTAAACAAAATCCTCAACTTTATACCATACACCAAATGCAGCACTAAACCTAACCCTAATCCCAACCCTAAACCTAACACTAACCCTGACCCTAACCCTGACACTGAGCTAACCTAACATAATTTGTTTCAGAAACTGAGTAATGTACTTAGTCCACAAGCGCCATACATATTTTTAGGTTAAACGGCATTGTCCAACATATCTCACCTTATTCTTGCTGAAAAAAGTCTGTGAACGGGTTTGGAGAACTGAATGACATTCTGGCTCCATTCATTTGGATACGCGTCTTGTGTGAAAACTTGCATTTCACAGGAAACTCAACAATTGCTTTGCAAATCCCTTAATTCTGTTTTGAGGGCTAAGGGACTTATTGGTTCCATTCACTTCCATGCACTTTTTGGACTGAATGTACCTTCTCGAGGACACTAGCCTTAACCTAACCTAAACCTAACACTAGCACTCCCCGTAAATGCACAACAACCTCAAAACCAACAACCAACACAAACCTACGGAAGCTTCTCACCAATCTTAATACACCCTAGGCACGATACAAAACTGAACCCTTGCCTAAGCCATACTCTAACCCACAACCAAACACTAATATTTGCCCAACCTTAACCCGAACCAACCAACCTAACCCTGACCCAAACACTAACATGAACATAATCTGTTTCAAAAACTGAGTAATAATAATATCTGCACACATACGATAGTTAGCTATGTCTAACTGAAGCTTGCATAATGACCTCCAGAAGTAACCTCTTAAATATATTTGAACTCTCTCAGACACTGATTCCTTATTTGTTATACTTCTTTACCCTCTTTTGGCCAGGATATCTTTGCTTATCCCAGGGTATCAGGTCCAAACTTGTCCCAGGGAGTCATCTCCCATGCCATCAGTTAAGAGGACATGACCTCTGGATGTCATGTCCAGGTAGCGGGAGAGCAAGGAGTTCACTCACAGAGTTGGGCTTAGAGAGAGAGCAAAAAAAGAGGTCCTCCATAAGTAACTCTTAGGTATACCCATGGGTAGGCTAAGCTTCTCTGCTGCATGCATAGTCTTCACAAAAGCATGCTTCAAGATCAAGGGCTTGGCCTATTGATTTGGGTGTCCCAAATGTTTGACCCAGTATTGGGATTTGCCCAAGCTAAAGTTTAAATCCATATTTTTTCTCCCATTCCTCAAGGAACTTTGCCAACACTTTTGGATTATCTGATTAATATACTCTGGGATATATCAGGCATTACATTAAGCTATGCAGGATTAAAGTCCTTCGTTCTTATTCCTGACTTCTTTGTTTGGATTGTTTAAATGATCAATCAGACAGTTTGAGTTAGATTATGTGCTACAGAAAATTTAGGTTTTGGAAAAAATAAACCTTTCTACCTTTGGTCTCAAATAGTAGATGATGCTCTAAAATACAGACAATATCTTCCTTACCCGGTATTCTGAATTACCTTAATCCTGACTTGATCAGATTCATTCTTATCTCTAAATACCAGGTTGTACACACAAAAAACAGCCTCTCAAAATCCAAAATAATAACTGAAACTCCAGACATAATATTGAATGCCATAAGAGCTTACAATCTAGGCCCTTGTTTTCTTATAAGTATTTTCTAAATGAGACCACACAGTAATTTTTCTTTTGTTTCTGGCTTATTTTGCCTAGCCTAATGTTCCACAGGTTCATTACAATATTGCGTACTCCACAACTTCATTCCTTTTTGTAGTAGCACAATATTTGATCATATGTATACACCGTCACTTGCCAATCTACTCTCTGTAATTCAGCCACCTACATTCATTAGGTATCATATGTAATGTCCAAAATCAACTTGCATCAACACACTCAATTTTAGATAATTTAATTGTTCCCAAGAGAAAGATAAACAAAAAACACACCCTCACCAAATAGAAAATTTAAACTTCACCTTAACTCTTGTCCCTCCCCCTATTATTCCCTCTTGGCATCGCTGATGTTTTCTTGCTAAACATAGCCCATAGTATGCAATAGATTCATACCTTTGAAGTAATTCATGCCAGAAGTTATTCATATTTGTAGTGTTAATTGGTGGGACACTTGGGTCTATACAACCCCTTTTAGTCATGTTCACTTTCAATATGGCAATGCTACTTATAAAACCACTAGTGAACTTTCACTTCTATCTATTCCGTTACATTTGCGTTCAACCTGATTAGCTAACCATTCATCCATCTGTAGCTTCCATGTAACTCTAGGTCCCCTAAATTCTGTTTCACAAGCCTGTGAGTTTACCTTTACCAAGGTCATAAAAGTGGACTCATACAGTATCTATCCTTTCGTGTCTGGCTTATTTCACTAAGTATTATGTCTTCAAGTATCATCCAGGGATGTACTTCAGGACATCATTTTGTCTTACTGCTGCGTAATATTCCATCATATGCATATACCACATTTTGTTAATTCATTCATCTGTTGATGGGCACTTTGATTGTTTCCATCCTTTGGTGATTGAGAATAATGCTGCTAAAAGCATCAGTGTGAAAATGTTTGTGTCACTGCTTTCAGCTATTCTGGGAATATACCAAGTAATGCTATTGTTGGGTCATAGGGCAACCTGATATTCCTAAGGAACCACCAAACTGTCTTCCATAGCATCTGTACCATTATATACTCCCACCAGCAGTACACGTATGTCCTAATTTCTCCACATCTTCTTCAGCATTTGTAGTTTCCTATTTGTTTAATAGCAGCCATTCTTATAGGTGTGAGGTGATATCTCATTGTAGTCTTGATCTGCATTTCCCATATAACTAATGAAAATGAATATCTCTTCATGTGCTTTTTAGCCATCTGTATTTGTTCTTCAGAAAAATGCCTGTTCTGAATGTTGAGCTTATTTTATAATTGGGTTTTTTGTTCTTTTGTTGATGTATTATATGATAACTTTGTGTATTCAGGATATCAAACTTTTGTCCAATGCATGATTTCCAAATATTTTCTCCCATTGAGTTGGCTGTCACTTCACCTTTTTGACAGTCTTTTGAGACACAAAAGCATTTGTTTTGAGGTATTCCTATTTATCCATTTTTAATTTTGGTAGTTGTGATTTGGGTGTAAAATTTAGGAAGTTACCTCTTATTACTAGGTCTTGAAGATGTTTCCTTACATTGTCTTCTAGGAGCTTTATGGTATTACTTCTTATATTTAGGTGTTTGATTCACTTTGAGCTAATTTTTGTATAGGTCATAATGCAAGGGTCCTCTTTCAGTCTTTTGGCTATTGATATCCAGTTCTCCCACGCCCATTTACTGAAAAGACTATTTTGTCCTAGTGCAGTGGATTTTGAGGCCTTGTCAAAAATCAGTTGACTGTAGGTTTGGTGGCCTATGTCTGTACTCTTGATTTGATTCCATTGGTCAATACTTCTATCTTTGTGCCAGAACTATGCTGTTTTTACCACTGTGGCTTTATAATAAGTTATAAAACCAAGAAGTGTTGATCCTCCCACTTTGTTCTTATTTTTTTGGGAGATGCTTTTAGCTATGCATTGTTTCTTTGCCATCCGTATGAATTTGGTAACTAGTCTTTTGAAGATTTCAAAACAGGTTGTTCGAATTTTGATTGGTACTGTATTGAATCTGTAGATTAATTTGGGTAGAATTGACATCTTAACTATATTTAACTCTCCTATGCATAAGCAGGGAATATCTTTCCACCTATTTAGATCTCCCTTGTTTTCTTTTAGCAATATTATATAGTTTTCCGTGTACAAGTCCATGACATCCTTAGTTAAATTCATTTCTAAGTACTTGATTCTTTTACTTGCTATTTTGAATGGAATTTTTTCCTTAACTGGCTCCTCAGTTAAGTTATTGCTTATGCATAAAAATGTATTTATTATTCCACATTAAATTTATATCTCATCACCTTGCTGAATGTGTTTATTAGCTCAAATAACTTTGTGTTATAGATTTCTCAGAATTTTCCAAGTATAGTATCATTTCAACTGCAAATAATGACATTTTTACTTCTTCCTCTACAATTTGTATGGCTTTCATTTCTTTTTCCTGCCTGATTGCTCTAGCTAAAACTTCTAGTACAATGTTTAATAATAGTGGTGACAGAGGGCATCCTTGTCACCTTCCCAATCTTAG